>NC_090266.1:845625255-846840568 GCF_040414725.1 Anabrus simplex
ACATACTTACCGCCAGACAACTCAAGAGAAAGAGAAGTAGACGGTATACTAATGAATGAATGAATAGAAAACACTTCTCCCCCAGTCAGGGACAACATACTAACTTTTATTGGAAAATAATTGACGGGAAGTAGAGCTGAAGATCAACACGGAATCTATGGCCAAAATATTGCTCATAAGCTTGGACATTCACCGAAAGATTAACGCATATACGTATAAAAAAATAATTAATGAGACTGTCCTTCAAGCAGAATTAAGGAACATGAACAGAAATTGTTGTATATAGAGTGAACAAAAAATGCCGCACTTGGAGGTCGGCAGGTGATTCCTCATCCCATTGCAAGACAAAAGTTTCTATAGCCAAATCGGATCTGGTGCTGTTTGAAACCGAGTCGTAAACGAGAAGCTGGCAACACTATCACATCCTGCAGCGCATCGAAATGTAATAGGGAAAGGTGCATCATTCCGCTCTACGGTATCCGCCGTCGCAGCTCACTGAGTAGACTGCTGGGTTATCAAACCCACATGCACCATGGACCTACGGATCGAATCTACGTCAGGTTGTTTCTTTTCTTTTGTGTGTATGACGTCAGGTCCCTAGTTCCCGTCCTGTAACTGCGTTTGTAAACATGACATCCTGTTGTCATAGGACAATATTCGAACACATGACAGTGTGATCCATTCAACTGAATGTATGAGTCGACTAACGACGCAATGCACAACCATAACTGTTCCTGTCAAGTGCATGTAGGGTGGCTTCCTGATGGAGTACACAAACGGAGAAAACGTCGATATGCTTTCAGTGTTGGGTGCATCCGGTAACCAAGCCTCCGCTGCTGCTCGTGAGTATACAGCACGGTACCCTCAAAGGCGCCATCCTGATAAGAATGTTCTCAGCCGCCTTGAGTAACGCCTGCGGGAAACCAGTAATCTTCGTCCACAAGTAGTGGACAGAGGTCGTCAAAGGACTAGACATACTCCACAAATAGAGGACGACGTTCTTGAAGCCGTTCACCAATCACCTCGGCGAAGTACCCGTGATATTGCAAGGCAGTTCCAGGTATCTCAACCGCTGGTTGTTGACGTGCTGTGTCGTGTTGCACGACGAAAAACTGCATCAATATCATTACAGGTTAACTCAACACCAGGGGCCAGAAGACCGCATTCAACGAGTACGATTCTATGAATGGCTTTTGCAACAAGTTGAAGATAACGAACATTTTATAAAGAATGTGATATGGAGAGACGAATGTAGCTTCACTCGGGAAGGTATTTTCAAACATCCCAACAGCCATTATTGGTCTGACCACAACCCACATGTCACACATGAACGTGGCTTTCAGGCACGCTTTAGCATAAACCTGTGGGCTGGAATCGTGAGAGGAGTGCTTTAGGCTCTTACCTATTGCCGAAGAAGTTGAATGCGCCCCGCTATCGTACGTTTCTGGGCAATAATATGCCTGACGCTTTAGAAAACGTTCCACTTGGTGTTCGGCGACAGCTATGGTTTCAGCATGCTGGTGCACCGCCACACTTTAGAATGACTGTGCGTAACTGGTTAAATGAAGCGTTTCCAGGGAAATGGATTGGTCGTGGATGTCCAATGTTCTGGCCTCCACGTTCCCCCGACCTTAATCCACTAGATTTTTATTTGTGGGACACTTAGAGGAACATGTTTATAGTACTCCACCCATGGATGTACAAGCCCTAATAGCTCACGTACATGCTGCATCGGCAATGGTGGATGCAGGTGTGTTGCGTAGGGTCCGGCAAAGTATGCTCCAGCAAGTGGCGAAGTATTTGCATATGCAAGCTGGTCGCTTTGAATTAATCACTACTGATCTGCATTTAGGGCAGTCACCCAGGTTTTGTTCTATTCTCAGAAACAACTGCCGAGAACCCTCCTTGTGAGAATTCTTCTCTCTCTGACTTCCATCTTCTCAATCAGGCTTCTTCTATTTAGTGAGAGGTATTCCATGGCATACAGGGCTTCTGGGCAGATGACCCTTGTGTAGTGTTTCAGCTTCATATTTCACAACAAGCGATGTTCTAAGTCAGTCGACAGACGTTCAAGTTTGTTGTTTTCCTAGCCTTTTCTTAAATGATTGCAAAGAAATTGAAAATTTATTGAACATCTCCCTTGGTGAGTTATTCCAATCCCTAACTCCCCTTCCTATTGAATTCCAACTTTATCTTCATATTGTGATCTTCATTACTTTTAAAGACACCACTCAAACTTATTCGTCTACTGATGTCCTCCCACGCCATCGCTCCACTAACAGCTCGGAACATACCACTTAGTCGAGCAACTCGTCTCCTTTCCCCCAAGTCTTCCCAACCCAAACTTTACAACATTTTTGTAACGCTACTTTTTTGTCGGAAATCGCTCAGAACAAATCGACTGTTTCCCATTGGATTTTTTCCAGGTCTTGAATCAAGTAATCCTGCTGAAGGTCCCATACGCTGGAACCATACTCTAGTTGGAGTCTTAAGAGACTCATATGCCCTCTCCTTTACATCCTTACTACAACCCCTAAATACCCCCATAACCATGTGCAGAGATCTGTACTCTTTATTTAAAATCGTATTTATGTGATTACCCCAATGAAGATCTTTCCTTATATAGCACTCTACCCATGGATGTACAAGACCTAATAGCTCACGTGCATGCTGCTTCGCCAATGGTGAATGCAGTTGTGATGCGTTGCTGTGAAGAGAACGTTGCTCGTAAGTGTACGTACCGGCTCTGTGAAGATAGGACGGGTCGTCACACGTACACTATAGAATTATTGTGAGTAGCATAATGGGCAATCCAGTGTAGCATACCTACTGTACTGTATTGTGTTTCCTTGTTTCGCATTGGACAGAGACGATGTTACTGTATCCACTATGGTGTACACTGGTTACAATTTGAAATATTAACTGAAAAAAGTTGGGGCGAAGGTGACTCGAACATCGGCGCGTCCGCACAACCGGCACTTATGGTATTACCTCGTGTCACTGAGCTAATGAGACAGCTCCGGCAAGGCGCCTAGTTCATTTGACTTGTGCTTGGCCACGCTGCACGCCGTTACGTTGCCAGAGCCGAGTTTCTTAACTCGCATTTCTATTAAACCTATTGGTGGGACTAGGTTTTTCAAGATCAATATTTCTCGTGAATTTCGACAAGGAACCGCATGCCGACCTCCACGTGCGGCATTTTTTGTTTACCCTGTATATTTACCTACAAGGCAAATACCTTCCGAAGTGGCTGCTTATAACAACAGTTCTCTGAAAACCATTGAAATTTTAATTTCTTCTTTTTCTGCTTACCTTCCAGGGTTGGATTTTCACTCGGACTCAGCGAGGGATCCCACCTCTACCGCCTCAAGAGCAGTGTCCTGGAGCTTCAGACTCAGGGTCGGGGGATACAACTGTGGAGGATGACCAGTACCTCGCCCAGGCGGCTTCACCTTCTATGCTGAACAGGGGCCTTGAGGGGGATGGGAAGATCTGAAGGGATAGACAAGGAAGAGGGAAGGAAGCAGCCGAGGCCTTAAGTTAGGTACCATCCAAGCCTTTGCCTGGTGGGGAAGTGGGAAACCACGGAAAACCACTTCCAGGTTGGCTGAGGTGGGAATCGAACCCACCTCTACTCAGTTGACCTTCCGAGGCTGAGTGGACCCCGTTCCTGCCCTCGCACCACTTGTCAAATATCGTGGCATAGCCGGGAATCGAACCCGGGCCTCCGGTGGTGAGAGCTAATCATACTAACCACTAAACCACAGAGGACCGAGCTCGATAGCTGCAGTCGCTTAAATGCGGCCAGTATCCAGTATTCGGGAGACGGGAGACAGTAGGTTCGAATCCCACTGTCGGCAGCCCTGAAAATGGTTTTCCGTGGTTTCCCATTTTCACACCAGGCAAATGCTGGGGCTGTACCTTAATTAAGTCCACGGCCGCTTCCTTCCAACTCCTACCCCTTTCCCGTCCTTATCGTCGCCATAAGACCTATCTGTGTCGGTGCGACTTAAAGCAACTAGCAAAAACAAAAAAAAACCACAGAGGCGGACACCATTGAAATAACTTTGCCTGTAATAAACATTAACTCACCTTCATAAATTCTTTGCATAAAACCTTGTAAATGGCTGCGGAATTTTTATAGACAAAGCTTGATGAGAAATTGCTATCTCTACACGATTTTCCTGTGGCTAAAAACCTTAAAGTGAAACTCAGTCTTTCGAGTGGAGATATAGACACGCGCCTCACAGTACATTGACGTTCAATTAGAGGGGTAAGCAAAGGAAGTAATCCGATATGTGAGTTTTCGTCCGTTCTTCAATAATTACGAAAATCATCTGGATCTTCTCGTAAGTTTTCCAGTAAATGGACATATTGTACCCGTCCAAATGGTACCTTATAAGAATAAATGAAGATTTGCTTTAATTCGCGTGAATTTTTCATGCATACGTACGGACCAGGCATCAGGTCTTTCTCCTCGGCCTCGGGAGCGCTCGTAATGCAGCAGAAAGTTGGAGAAGGGGTGAGAGAATTCTGGAATAATCCGTACACTTGCAAGAAAGGACAAAACACATTTTAGCATTATTTTCGACCAAAAGAAATCATAATCTGTCGATTACGTCATATTTTACTTGTTCGTTGGTCGAGGGATGAACTTTTCCACAGTGTGTGTGTGAAGGAGCGACAAGTAAGAGCAGTGTGAGAGAGCATACACAATATTTTTGTAAGGTCAAGAAAAGTCTCATATTCTAGTACTTTATGAGGAAAAAGATGTCTAGGGACAAACTTGGACTTTAGAGAGAGCGTACCTGATACGACTTCGTCGGAAATAATATGTTTGGGAACTTCGAGTGCATTTATCTAGTCTTGTGGACTTGGCTTGAAAGATAGCATAAAGAGTTCGTATTCTGACTTTGAATTCGAGAATTATTCCACGATTTCATGTGAACAATTTCATTCCGAAGTACACTTGGAACAGTTTAAGCCGTCGAGAAGAGAAAATTTTCCCGAGTGAACTTGTGAAGACGTACGACATAGACTACTACAGGGTGTGAGAATGAGTGACAACATGAGTAGTTAACGACGTGTTGAGCAATTGTAGGACATTTAATCCAAGGTTTAAAAAGTAGTAGATGTATGGTACATTATTCCATGGTGCCAGAGAAATAGGACATTGAATGTTGTACAGCGTTGCTTCGAGTGTTAAACAAGTTAAGTAAGATAGTGCACAATTTAGTGAGGTAATACAAGTGGAGCAAACCTCTAATTGCAATTTTAGATTCAGTCTGACTACGAGAGCCAAATCCTCAGTTATGGATCAACGAGGAAGGATTTCCAGGAAAACCTCCAGGAATTATTACCGCAACTTCATATTGCCTGAATGCGCCGACATCATGGACTTCGATGCTGAAATTGTGTGAGCCGGCACAATGAACATGTACTATCCGCCAGTAGCGTAGCCAGGATTTCAGTTTGGGTGGGGCCCATTAAGGTAGTTCTTCATCCAGAATTTTATTTTGATAGGTGTCCAAACTTCCAGTGGTTAGGTGGTATAGAACACCCAAAAAGGAAATGAGTGTCCTTGGATCCAAGTAAGAGTTGTGGAATCGCGCGGATTCCAGAAGGTAATAGTAATATTTGTCTTCTTCTTCTTCTTCTTCTTCCGCTCTTCCCACATCTGTTGGGTCGCGGGTGCGATCCGTTTCGCAGATCTGGATTTGGCCCTGTTTTGCAGCCGGGTGCCCTTCCCCACGCCAACCCTATATGTAGGAATGTAATCACTGTTCTATGTTTCTTTGGTGGTTGGTAGTGTAGTATGTTGTCTGAATATGAAGATTAATGTGTTGGGACACACACCTAGTCCCCGAGCCAGAATTAATCAGATGCGATTAAAATCCCCGACCGGGCCGGGAATCGAACAAGGGACCCTCTGAACCGAAGGCCTCAACACTGATCATTCAGCCAATGAGTCGGACTCCGGAAGCAAATAGTAATATGTATTATATATACAGTAAAACGCTTAATAAAAGTACATTCGTTAAAACTCCTGGGGTATCTGGACTCCTTGGACGACAGAACCCCCCCCCCCCACCGCCAACCTCGGTTACTCCCATCCCAACATAACTCCAGTAATTCATATTTTCCGATTACAAGTGAAATGAATGCAAGAATAAACCGTTTGTGTAAAGATGCATTATTCTGGTTTAGAATAAATACGGTAATTTTATTATAATAATGGTCATTGATAAGCTATCAAGAAGTGACATTTTATACAAATAATGCGGAAAAGAAATACACACAGTGGCGTTTACTGAGGGCTACCAAGGCTATCAGTGAAGCCCAAACCTTAAATGCGAGCGATGGAAATCTAAAGCACATTATATTGTAAGCATCTGACACATTGTTCCATTTGCAAACCTTGAAAGCAATGAGAAAACACGTCGCACGTATTTCTGAGAACAAGGCTTGGAGACTGATATTGCAGCCCAGACTCTCGTCCCTTCCCATCGACTCGCCTCACGCGGACGGACGAGCTGACTGCCGAAGTGAAAGGATGTACGTGCCTCTCGCTGCGCTCTCTCTCCTTGCCAGGCGCTCAGTACTTCTCGGGTGCTAACCAGGCAGCTGTACTTATTAGTACGACTTCGGAAGAGCATTTGTCTGAGCTGAGCACTTCTCAGTGCTCGCTCTTTCTCTTTCAGAGTTTATTACAGGAGGACCAGGATGGACAACCAGGCGGACACGATGACGACACAGGAACGGGCGGTGGCGATCGGGCTCCTACTCCGAGATCTCTTCACCGGCACGACACCGACACCGGAGAGCAACACAGAGCCGCAGACGCTGGAAACAGTGCCGGAGACCCCGGCACCCGAGCCGGAGCTGCCGCAGGAGGAGTCGGAGATCGAGGTGGAGACGGAGCCGTACCGGGACGGGTGTGACCCCCCTAACGGCTTCTTCTTTTCCGAAGGCTACACCGACCCGGCGCACGAAGCGCTGCTCGTGTACTACAGGCCGGGGCGCCCTGTAACTTCTGAACGGGGCCTCGTCCTGGCAGAATGCGGCGCCCTCGCCGAGGAGGCAGGATCATCTTGACAACCATGGCCGTCGAGAGCTTCCTACCAGGAGGCCTCATTATCCGGCATCACGACCAGGAGCGGATGCGCGACGCAGAGAGGGAGCTTTCTTCTCTGTTCCAGGTCATCCTTCTACCAGGGAGGGACGGAGTGCCAGGGATGAACTCCGGCGCAGTCAGGGCCGCGACGGAGACCAGGGAGACGCCGAGGAGGCTAAGGAATAGGGCGGTTAACACCGACCTAGTCCTGGCCACCCAGCCGGCGACCAGCGACGCCACCACGGAGGTGGGGCATGACGCCCTCTGGCGCCGCGACTGTGCGACTTCAGTGGAGGAAGACGCCCCCTGGCGTTCTGAGGCTGATGTCCAGGCCCAGCCTGCCAGCACGTCTATCGAGCTGCAGACCTCGATGTGCGCCCCACAGGACAGGGAACGCAGTCAAGCGTTAGCACCGACCGACGCCGCCGCCGCCAGCCAGGAGAAGGAAGAAGACGGCGACGCAGCGGAGCCATCAGCTACCCTGGGGTCACCAGGCAGGGAGGAGGGTCACCAGGACGAGGCCTCTTCCCCTGCCGAGAAGACACGCCCGGGAAGAAGAAGAAGACGGCGCCGGACAACGAAGCAGAAGGCGACGCCAGCCCACCAGGAGAGGGCCGCCCAGCCGCAACCCAAGACTGCTCCCAGGACAGCAGTCAACCGAGGAGCCAATCAGGAGAGGACCTCAGCGGGTAGCGGCAGTCAGGTGAGAGTAAAACGTCCCCCTCAGCAGCTCTTGCAGTGTTTCCGCTGTCTGAGGTGGGGCCACCGTCAAGTTAGCTGTGGACTTCAAGTGAAGTGCAACCGCTGTGGTGGTGATCACCACTACACGGCCTGCGCAACACTTAAGGAGGCGCCGGTGTGCGCCAATTGCGCGGGGGGCCACCCGGCCTCCCACGGCAGTTGCCCAGTCTACAGGGCCATGGCGCGGGCAGAGAGGAAGGAGGCCCGGCGACATGACCCACCCCCTTCCAGGAGGCCCCCGCCTCGGCGGGCTTGGCCTCATTCTCCGGGATCGGAGACTGGGTACGAGGTACCCCAAGGAGGTGGAGCCGTGCGACAGGCCCTAGTGGTACTCGATGCATGGCTCCGCAGCCGGCAAGGACCGTGCTGGTCACAGCAGTGCCCAGACGGACTGATCCCCAGGCGATGGAATGGCAAGGAATTGGTTTATGTTTTCTGCATGTTACCTGTTCCTAACTAACACAACCTCTGGTCTTTTTCCAGCCCACATCCTTGCATGTGCTATCAAAAGATGTCAGGTTTTACATGTAGGCTCTTTCTTCTTTCTGCCTATGTGGTTTTTCCCTGACTCTTCAATACCATACTTCAACACCATATACCTAACACAAACTCTTGCCGTGGTAGCGAGTCTGACTCGGAAACCGGCAGATACTCCTTGTATCACTTCCCACTCCTCCCTGCTATCTCTTTCTTCTTCTTAGAAATAATAGCATGTCGGAGGCCATGTAGATTGAGTCGATGGTCACGCGGGGAGAGCGGGTTTCGGGTGCACCCCCGAAAAAAAAAAAAGCCTCACGCGGCTTGCTGCTGTCTGCCTACAGGTGCGTGGACCGGCGGAGGATAGCTGCGCTAGGCTTCGGTCTGTCAGATCGCCACTGTTATCACCATGCGTTACTCATCGTATATACTTCCTCACCTCAGCCTTCTGTCTTACATATATAGATAACAGAGTGCTGGTATTTCACTCCCGTTTACTTCTACATCCTTGTAGAAAGACACTGCAGGGCTGCTGTTATAGGAGTAATATAGTTTTTTTTTATTAGTAGATCTGCTAAAATGAAACGCCATCTTTCAGGTTTAATGTTCTCTTTTGTTGGTTGGAATCGAACCCGTGATCATGGGTCGGACACCACCACTGATCTTCCGAGGAAGATAATTAACCATTGCGCATTGGGTACGACCGCTGTAAAATTCAACATTGTTATTTAACGATTATGATAATAATAATAATAATAATAATAATAATAATAATAATAATAATAATAATAATTATTATTATTATTATTATTATTATTATTATTATTATTATTATTATTATTATTATTATTATTATTATTATTATTATTGTGCATGGCATCTACATAGGCTTCGTGGTGACCTAATAAGGATAAAATGAATGGCGAAGACGTCATAAACACCCAGTTCCCAAGCCAGGGGAATTAACAGTATGAGGTGGTTGATCCTGAAAATTGAACCGGGGCCGTCGGACCAAAGGTAAGCATTCTATCCATTTAGCCTCAAAGCTGGAATTCAATGTGCTAAACCTTAGGCTACCAAGTCGATTGATCAGCTGTTGAGTATTGGCGGAGCCAGAGGCCAGGGCAGTAGCTTGTGAAGCAGCGGGCAGCTCCGTTGGCTGTTGGCTGCAGCTCAAAATGCTTACGGCTTGATGTTCCCTAAACCAATCGAAAAGGGGTAGCCTAAGTCTAGTGGTAGCCCACGTCTTGATACCAGCATACGCCACTGAATACACACATGCGCGAGCGCGTCAAATAAAGATTTTTTGCCTTCCATGGTAAACAAACCCTAGATGACACAGACGTCGAATCTTACCTCATCTTAAAAATCGCACAAAGCAGTTAGTCAGAAATAAAAATGTACATATTTCCGGAATTCAGCAAACAACTTAAATTCTAATCGGGCATGGGACCAACTTAGAGCTCTGGGAATAGCAAAACATTAAGAGAGACAGACAACTCCTGACATTCCACCTGACGAACTGAACAATTACTTTAGTAGAATAAATATTCAACCTACCCTAATTAACTGCACCGACTCACCGCCGCCCCCCCCCCCCCCAGCCAATCTACCATTCACATTTTCCAGCGTCACAGAAAATCAGGTGAAGAAGGATTAGCACTCGATTAAATCAAAGGCTACAAGTGTAAATGATATTCCTATTCCTTTTGTATATAACACTAGCTGATGTACCCGTGCTTCGCTACGGGATTCTCAGAAAGACTGACTTTGTTGTTTTCCTAACTGAATTCAACATAGGTCATTACAAAAACGTCAGTAGGAATGTAGCGAGTGAAAGCAATGTTATCATATAAAATACCGGTACTCGATCAAATGAAAAACCGCACACTTTCTCACTTTCAACGAACAGTAGTACGGTGCAGATCTAAGAGTCCAAAGTTCCAGAGCTGGAATAACCAGGTCGTAGACTGCCGTGAACACTCCTCTGCCATTATTCCGTTAAATATGCACACTACTCATTCCAATCAGTGGCTCAGATTAGGGATTGTATAGCTCGAATACTATGATGAAACAGTGTGTTACGTACCAGATATATCAGAAAATGTATGAACCAGAGGAATGGCATGCTAAAAAAGAAAGTTATCTTACACCCCAGCTACTTCCCACCAATATACAGGCAGGCTGTTACAGTCGGTACGACCAGGAGAGTTGGCCGTGTGGTTAGGGGCGCGCAGCTGTGAGCTTGCATCCGGGAGATAGTAGATTCGAACCCCACTGCCGGCAACCCTGAAGATGGTATTCAGGAGATAGTGGGTTCGAGCCCCACTGTCGGCAGCCCTGACGATGGTTTTCCGTGGTTTCCCATTTTCACACCAGGCAAATGCCGGGACTGTACCTTAATTAAAGCCACGGCCGCTTCCTTCCACTTCCTAGACCTTTCCTATCCCATCGTCGCCATAAGACATATCTGTGTCGGTGCGACGTTAAGCAAAAGTTGGTATTCCGTGGTTTCCCATTTTCATACCATTCACACCAGGCTGTACCTTAAAGCCAAGGCCGCTTCCTTCACATCACTATTTATTTGCTATCCCATGGTCGCCATAAGACCTACCTGTGTCGGTGCGACGTCAAGCAAATTTTAAAAAACCTCAGTATGCTGCAGTAATCCTATCTATCCGGGATGAGAGGAAACAGAAGACAAAAAGCACATCACAACAAACAATGGTCAATGTAATGTTACTGTTGATAAAGTTTATGAGCTTTCTATATTGCAGGCCTTCACATAGTTTTCTTTCGACTCTGTGATATTAGGGTGTCTTACAAAATTATTTATATCGTAGACTGTAGTTCCTTATTCTCAGACTTTACATACCGATTTTCACTAACTTCTGTTTACCCATTTTCTCGTGACTCGGCGCTGATATGGACTTAGTAACCGAAATCCAAATTCATGAATATCTCCGACTATATGCGGTACGGTAACAATGTATAAGCATAAGTGATCGGAAATTTAATAACTTCTTACATAACTACTACTAACTTACGACATAACTAAAGTTATGTTAGTTATGTAGTATTTATCGATACGACCACTAATAACATAAATAACTTATTTGAAAATTACATTTCAGACCTTCCCCTAAACTACCATTTCAGTCAGCGTGAATAAAATAATTTGTAGCCTAGATTGCAGTGGTTCATCACCCGACATTACATACCGATTTTCATTAAATTCTCTTCTGCCGTTTTATCGTGATGCGTGTACAGACAGACAGATAGACAGACAGACAGACAGACAGACAGACAGACAGACAGACAGACAGACAGACAGACAGACAGACAGACAGAGAGAAATTACGGAAAAGTAAAAAATGCATTTCGTTGTTACTGTGGACATGACCGATACAGAAATATAATTCTTTTCAAATTCTGAGTAATGTACAGACAAAACTCTTATTTTATATATACAGATTTATCGATACGACCACTAATAACATAAATAACTTATTTGAGAATTACATTTCAGGCCTTCCCCTAAACTACCATTTCACTCAGCGTGAATAAAATAATTTATAGCCGAGCTTGTAGTGGTTCATCACCCGATATTACATACCGATTTTCATTAAATTCTCTTCAGCCGTTTTCTATTGATGCGTGTACAATCATACATACATACATGCATACATACATACATACATACATACATACATACATACATACATACATACATACAGACAGACAGACAGACAGACAGACAGACAGACAGACAGACAGACAGACAGACAGACAGACAGACAGAAATTACGGAAAAGTAAAAAATGCATTTCCTTGTTACTGTGAACACGACAGATACAGAAATACCATTCATTTCAAATTCCGAACAATGTACAGGCTAAACTCTTATTTTATATATATAGATTACATTTCAGGCCTTTCCCTAAACTACCATTTCACTCAGTGTGAGTAGCATTATTGATAGCATAGATTATAGCGACCTATTCCCCGACTTTGCATACCAATTTTCGTGAAGATACGACCACTAATAAAATAAATATTTGACAATTAAATTTTAGGCCTTCCCCTAAACTACCATTTTTCTCAGCGTGTATAGCCTATATTGTAGCGACTTATTTCCCATCTTTGTCTAGCGATTTTCATTAAGACACGACCACTAATAACATAAATATTTGAGAATTAAATTTCAGGCCTTCCCCTAAATTACCAATTCACTCGGCGTGATTAAAATAATTTATAGCCTAGATTGTAGCGGTTCATCACCCGACTTTACATTCCGATTTTCATTAAATTCTCTTCAGCCGTTTTCTCGTGATGCGTGTATATACATACATACAAACAGACACAGACAGCCAGACAGACAGAAATTACGGAAAAGTATAAAATAGGATTTTCTTGTTACTGTGGACATGATCGATACAGAAATACCATTCTTTTCAAATTCTGAGCAATGTACAGACAAAAGTCTTATTATATATATATTACATTTCAGGCTTCCCCTAAACTACCATTTCACTCAGTGTGAATAGCATTATTGATAACCTATATTATAGCGACCTATTCCCCGACTTTGCATACTAATTTTTGTGAAGATAAGACCACTAATAAAATAAATATTTGACAATTAAATTTTAGGCCTTCCCCTAAACTACCATTTCACTCAGCATGATTAAAATAGTTTATAGCCTAGATTGTAGCGGTTCATCACCCGACTTTACATTCCTATTTTCATTAAATTCTCTTCAGCCGTTTTCTCGTGATGCGTGTACATACATACATACATACATACATACATACATACATACATACATACATACATACATACATACATACATACATACATACATACATACATACATACATACATACATACATACATACATACAGACAGACAGACAGAAATTACGGGAAAGTAAAAAAAAAAGATTTTCTTGTTACTGTGGACATGACCGATACCGAAATACCATTCTCTTCAAATTCTGAGAAATGTACAGACAAAACACTTATTTTATATATATAGATTACTAGTCACACCAGGCTGTACCTTAAAGCCAAGGCCACTTCCTTCACACCACTATTCATTTCCTATCCCATCGTCGCCATAAGACCTACCTGTGTCGGTGCGACGTCAAGCAAATTTAAAACCTCGGTACGCTGCAATAATCCTATCTATCGGGGATGAGAGGAAACAGAAGACGAAAAGCACATCACAACAAACAATGGTCAATGTAATGTTATAGTTGATAAAGTTTATGAGCTTTCTATATTGCAGGCCTTCACATTAGTTTTCTTTCGACTCTGTGATATTAGGATGTCTTACAAAATTATTTATTTCGTAGACTGTAGTTCCTTATTCTCAGACTTTACATACCGATTTTCACTAAATACTGTTTACCCATTTTCTCGTGATGCGGCGCTGATATGGACTTAGTAACAAAAATCCAAATTCATGAATATCTCTGATTATATGCGGAACGGTAACAATGTATAAGACATAAGTGATCGGAAATTTAATAACTTCCTACAAAACTACTACCTACTAACTTACGACATAACTAAAGTTATGTTAGTTATGTAGTATTTATCGATACGACCACTAATAACATAAATAACTTATTTGAAAATTACACTTCAGGCCTTCCCTTAACCTACCATTTCACTCAACGTGAATAAAATAATTTGTAGCCTAGATTGCAGTGGTTCATCACCCGACATTACATACCGATTTTCATTAAATTCTCTTCAGCCGTTTTCTTTTGATGCGTGTACATACAGACAGACAGACAGACAGACAGACAGAAATTACGGAAAAGTAAAAAATGAATATCCTTGTGGACATCACAGATACAGAAATATCATTCATTTCAAATTCTGAGCAATGCACAGGCAAAACACTTATTTTATATATAGATTACATTTCAGGCCTTCCCCTAAGCTACCATTTCACTCAGTGCGAATAACATTATTGATAGCCTAGATCATAGCGACCTATTCCCCGACTTTGCATACCAATTTTCGTGAAGATACGACCACTAATAAAATAAAAATTTGACAATTAAATTTTAGGCCTTCCCCTAAACTACCATTTTAGCAGTGTGTATAGCCTATATTGTAGCGAATTATTTCCCATCATTGTCTAGCGATTTTCATTAAGACACGGCCACTAATAACTTAAATATTTGAGGATAAAATTTCAGGCCTTTCCCTAAACTACCATTTCACTCAGCGTGATTAAAATCATTTATAACCTAGATTGTAGCGGTTCATCACCCGACTTTACATTCCGATTTTCATTAAATTCTCTTCAGCCGGTTTCTCGTGATGCGTGTACAGACAGACAGACAGACAGACAGACAGACAGACAGACAGACAGACAGACAGACAGACAGACAGACAGACATTACGGAAAAGTAATAAATGCAATTTTCTTGTTACTGTGGACATGAGCGATACAGAAATCCTATTCTTTTCAAATTCTGAGCAATGTACAGACAAAACTCTTATTTTATATATATATAGATGGGTGCTGTCCTGCCTATACTGACGCACACACTTAACTACAGTTTACTAAACGGAAATGCCCCTACCGTCTGGAAAACAGCCAATAGTATACCGCTACCTAAGAGTTTAGACCCACAATCACCTCTGACTATCGTCCTGCGTTCATACTCCCTGCGCTTTCTAAAGCCTTTGAACGTTATGTATGCGAGCAATTTCTGGAATACCTAAATAAAAATGCTCTTTTGGACCCTTTGCAATCTGGATATAAGAAGGGTTACAGTACAGCGGCAGCAATTTTGAAGGTTCCTGAAGACATTAGAAACGCGATGGACAAACGACTGCTCACTATAATTATTCTTCTTGACTTCAGTAGCGCCTTTGACACTATAGAAATTCCAACAATGAAAAGAAAATGGAACTGCTAAATTTCGCCCTGGCTGCATTTAATTTTTTAAAATTCTTATTTGAGTAACCGTCAACAGCGCGTAACTGGAAACGACAAGGCCTCTAAATGGATAATGAAACTTTGTGGTGCCCCACAGGGCAGTATTCTAGGCCCCTTTTCTGTATTTATATCAACGACGTACCATCTGTGACAGGAAATAACACACACCACCTCTATGCTGACGATCTTCAAATATATAGACTCTGCAAGACAAGGTATTAACAATGACCTCTGACGACTCAGTATAAATGCACAACGAACTTCTCTTATACCAAACTGCACAAAATCTCAGACAATCACAATTGGATCACGAAAATTACTGAGCTGCTCAAACAATGTCGCAATCTCGCATATTCTACTGAATGGTAACATTACTCCCTACAGTAAAACGGTAAAAAATCTCGGCGTAATTATGAATGAAACGATTGTTCTGATCACACGAAAGAAATACGTAAAAATATTTTTGGAGTGCTTCACTCTCTTAAACGTCAGAGGGATGTATTTCGATTTGAGTTAAAGGCCAAACTAATACTCCCTATTTTTGATTATTGCGACGTTGTTTTAGTTGATGGGACGAGAGAAGAAACAATTAAACTTCAACGAGCACTGAATTCCTGCCTGCATATTTTTACAATATTTGGTACGATGTTCATAACACCCCATAGTATCAGGCTGTCTCATGGCTGAAGCCTGTTAAACGTCGGCAGTTACACACTTTAACGATGGTGTTTAGAGTGTTAGCTGAAAGTCAGTCACTGTATATATCTTCTAAATTCACCATTCTATCATCATTTCACAACTTAAATACACGCTATAGATGCTTTCTATCTATTCCACTGCACCGCACAAATAAATGTAATAGGTCACTTGTGATGACCGGCGCCAGATTATGGAATTCCCTGCCAGCTCAGGTCAGAGACACTAGCTCTTTATCAAGATTTAAGGTCACCTGCCGAGAATACCTGCTGAGGACAGCTGACTGAATCGTTGAAGTACAAATGTGTGCGTGCCTGAGGATTAGTCATTTTAAGAGTTTTTAATACTAATTATTTTTAATATTAATTTAGTACTTTATTAAAATATATTTTCAATTCTATTAATTTATGTAGTTTTAACTATTTTAGGTATCTCAGTATTTTATTTAAGATTTGATTTTTATGTGGATAAGTGTACGAAAGGGTCTCGAGCTCTAACTTCACCACTGTAAAAAGTCAATAATAAATAAATAAATAAATAAATAAATAAATAAATAAATAAATAAATAAATAAATAAATAAATAAATAAATAAATATAGAATGTAATGGATATGGGTGTAGATATTGTATAAGACGATAAAGAAAAATACACGTCACAACATATGCTACGTAGGGTTTAGCTTGCCCTACTAGTTTCCCTCGCGGTTAGGGTCGCGAAGGTTTGAGCTTTCATCCGGGAGGTAGTGGGTTCGAATCCCACCGTTGGCAGCCCTGAAAATGGTTTCCCCTTTTCACACCAAGCAAATGCTGGGGCTGCACCTTAATTAAGGCCACGGCCGCTTCCTTCCCACTCCTAGGCCTTTCCTATTCCACCTTCGCCATAAGACCTATCTGTGTCAGTGCGACGTAAAGCAAATTGTTGATTAGTTTCCCTCGCAAGCCTGGGATACAGAATATAGTAGTATAAAGTTACAGTATTGTGACGCAAATATTCGTATGTATAACTTTAATTAATGTTCCAGAAACCAATTATATGTACCTGTTGCCATTTCAACACCGTTTTAAGGGCCACCGACCCAAGCCGGCATTTGAACCTGCGAACTCGGACTCAGAAGGACAGCGACTCAATCAAGTGAGCCGCATGAAAAGGAGGAGTTTGTGATTATCATTGTTACGGATTTACCCGTGGAAGGTAGAGGTGAAAGAAGGTGCGGGCTGGAATGGGTCTAACTACAAGGCCGAAAGATGAATTAAAATTTCAATAAAGGTTATATTTTCAAAATAGAAAAACTTAACAAATTTTACATAGAATTTCAACAAATAACAACAACTCAACAACTATCCACTAATCAGGTACAAGGTATAATTTTACAAATAAGAGCACGAGAGCACAGTTTTTGGGATCCTTACATGTTCTGGGCTTCGAGCCCCAATTTTACAATCCTTGAACTACTAGCCCAACTTTCCCAAGGCACACCTTTTTTTCAAAGGGCAGAAAACCCCTTCATACAAAGATCATTAGCTCCAAAAAAACATATCAGGCCACCTAGAGGCACTTTTACCAAGTCAGAAAGAGCTGACCCGCTCTCAATTTTATCAAGCCTATTGAAGGCAAT
This sequence comes from Anabrus simplex, assembly GCF_040414725.1. Taxonomy (NCBI): domain Eukaryota; kingdom Metazoa; phylum Arthropoda; class Insecta; order Orthoptera; family Tettigoniidae; genus Anabrus; species Anabrus simplex. The sequence goes on from NC_090266.1 coordinate 845,642,864, forward strand.
ACCATACCTTACAATAAATTGTCATCAAGGCACAACATACAAGAGTTACCCCGGGGTATCTCGTACCCAGCCTACAGGGCCTTCATAGAAAAATAATAGGTTAATTTAAATGGCCCTAAATGCAAAAAGGAAAGGAGGCGTGAATTAGCACTCCCCAATACATATCTTAAAACCCAAGAGGCACTATGCCGATGACACAGGGGCTATTCCCAAACTAGGGAGGTGACTCGTATAAGAAAAATTTTAACACATTAAGGAAGAGTAGAAAATCGGTTACGAAAACGTAGTCACCTCAAATCAAAATGAAGGGGAGCTCGAGAGTGTAAAGTACTCTCTATCCCCGAATCACAGTTAAGATATATGAAGTTTTACAAAGACTGAAAGAATGTACATGTTTCAAGAGATAGGTTATATATTAAAGGTTTCGGACCTTCCCCGAGGATTAAACTGCTGAGCTAGCAAGAAAATAAAGATGTTAAACGGCCATTACCTTTTGAAGAGCTGCTGCCCGAAGGAAGAGGCGCTACCCGCTCCCTGCTACACTTCCATACACTAGGCTAGATGTTGTTCGAGTGGCGAGGAGCCGTGAAAATCATCAGTTCTTATACACTCAGGGAATATTCGAGACCTTTCATGAATAATTAAGACACACCCACTCAACTTTATTGGGTAGCTTAGAGTTACACATCAAAATCGAAGAAGAAAGACATGATTGGTCAAAAATTAACTAAAGAAATTCGGGATTGGCTAAGTTCAAAACTGGCGGAAAGAAAGATTAATATTGCCAACCCACAAATGAAAGAACAAAATTTGGTAAAGACAAAAACATCTGAATACAAAATTTCTTCAAGAAAGTTCATTCACTTCGCACCAGGGTGCATGATCCCAGTTTTACAGTAGAGACATCTATGAGAGAATGTCCACACTTCTTGATCAATAAAACAAAATACGTTGAAATCCACACAGTACTGACAACTTCGTAATCACAAAATTTCCGGTAGTGACATCTTCTGAGAAAACTTACAAGTTGATACATTTTTTAAAGTTCAGAGTTTCTCCTGTAGAGGAGTACTTTACGGCGGAAAATTCAAATGTGCGGCGTAGAGGTGTAACAGCCGGTACAATTATTATTATTATAAACAGATGCAGGTAGTATTATTACGAAGTTTTTATGATGAGCATGTATTAAGGCGTACATTTTCCAACTGTCCTACATGCACGTGACCGGACGGAAGAACTAGCTGGAAGCTGAAGAGCCTTGCTAGCTGTCGCTTCCTTCTCTGTCCACTCTTCCGAACTCCATAGCGTGACAAACCCGAAGAGCCATCCCTTACCAAGCGAATGCTGTTCGTTCCAAAGGCCTGCAGATCACGAGATGGAGTTTGGTCAGCACGACGAATCCCCTCAGCTGTAATTCTTTTATTTCTAGACCAGGGCCGCCACCTCACCGTCAGATAAACCCCCAAAATCCCATGGCACTACAGCTCTTGAAGGGCCTTGGCCTAACAGGCGACCGCTGCTCAGCCCGAAGGTCTGCAGATTACGAGGTGTATTGTGGTCAACACGACAAATGCTCTCGGCAATTATTCTTGGCTTTCTAGACCGGGGCCACTATCTTACCATCTGGTAGTTCCTCAATTCTAATCACGTAGGCTGAGTGGAACTCGAACCAGCCCTCAGATCCAGGTAAAATTCCCTGACATGGCCGGGAATCGACCGCATGACCTCCGGTAAGAGGCAGGCACGCTATCCCTACACCGCTGGTCCGGCTGGTTACTTAAGGGTCTCCTTATTTTAGAATTTGACTTTAAGGCATCCTGCATTCGATTCCCGGCACTGACAGAGTTAAGAAAGGCATGGGATTGGGAAGATACAGCCTTGTTTGTGGATGCAGTAGAGTTGGACTTGAGTCTCCCGTGATCGAAATATCCACGACCTGGAAAGTAGTCACCTTCACGCGGCGTAGTACCAAAGTGGTCCCTTTTTTTAAGAAGACAAATTAAATGAAGATTCTACTTCCTCACAAACAAAGTACGATGTTGTCAATTTTACGAACAGTTTCAATAATGCAGCCTGTTTATGTTAAGAATACAGAAGCTATGATTGTACATGGTAACAATCAAAACCATCAATATCTTCTGAAGATCCTTCACCACACTCTGTAAGACCGGCATTGTTTTCATATCCACCGGGTAAATGCTGGGGCTGTACCTTAATTAAGGCCACGGCCGCTTCCTTCCCACTCCTAGCGCTTTCCTCCCCCATCGTCGCCATAAGACTTAGGGTGCGACGTAAAGCAAATTCTAAATAAAAAATTAGAAAAATATTTTCACATCACCTTCGAAGGAAAAGTTGTATCCACACTACTGGGGTGGAGTTATACCCCACCCACTGAAATTATTTTGTGGGTACGCCACTGCATCCACTCGTCTTTTGAGGTATAAAATAAGCCCGAAGAATGGTTGGATACTCAAAATACACCACCATAAATGATGCGTTTTGGGGTTACAAGTACTAAAGAAAGGTAAGGGACGGGATCTAGTGTTTTAAGTAGAATCCGAATCAGTAGAACGTGACTTCCAATTTTAAAAAACTTTCGCGCATCGACTGCGGTTCAAGGCTCAGCCGTCTTGATGAGAAGATGGAAACATTGGAACTGAGTTAACACGCCCGCTAATTACAAAATACTTCCCGCGCTTTTGATGGTGACATTTGAGGTTCCAATCAGTCCCGGGCACTTGACAAAATATATAGGCCCACCTCTAGAATTTAAACACTTATCCGCGATCTGTCTTACTACTATTAGAATAAAAAACGTTTTCATAACTTACCGAAGATGCCCATAGTTTGGGCTTCTTGGTGACAAAAGGTCCATCTTTAAAAAGTTACTTATATGGCACTAACGTGCAGGTCACAAACCTGTCACAGTCTCCCCAGCGCTGTAACTTAAAAACAGCACTTCTCACAACCACGGTAAAACCCTAGGATCCCTAGAACATTGTTGTTTCCTGGAATCTGAATATCTGACACGATATTGTAAGCTAGCATGTGTTTCTGGCCGTGGTCCCCTTTATCTCGGTGGTCACCCTCCGGCCCCCTACTGAGTAATCCGTTGCCAATTGCCGTTTTTAGCATCTCTTTACCTTTGCCAACACACGGTTACATTCCCAATACTGAGGGTTCTACAGGGAAATATCCCCGCGTATCACAATCCTAAGTGTTTTCCTATTATTCAAGCAGTACAAATATGGAGAATTATGTATGGCCCTATTGAACCTTGCTAGTTGATTCTTTATCGCTACGCTAATTTAACATTTCGGCGTAAGTTTTTAAGTTGTAAAACAACGGCTGATCCTCGCTCCAGTTTTAGGAAACATTTTGGGGTGCCCAGCCCCCTGCCCCCCTTGGCTACACCGGTGCGATCCGCCGTAATCGCGAGGAGTCCTGTCTTCTTGTCTACATCCCAGATGAATTGGTCTACATCGAAACCATGAGTACCATTTAAACTATATTCTTTCTGTAGATTTTTCGCAAGATTGTATTCGTTATTGATTAATTTCTGCTATTAGTTACAGTTGAATTTCATTCATTGTGGTGTCGGTTGAGTATAGCATGTATTTCGTTAGTTCGTTGATGGTATGTGAGTTATTTAAGATCTTCAAAGATTGTCACTGGTATATTGAGGTAGTATAATAATAATAATAATAATAATAATAATAATAATAATAATAATAATAATGGAATATTGAGTTAATAATCAGGATGATAATAATAATAATGTGTTCAGCAGCCGACCTTAAAGAGAATTTATAGAAATTGAGATGTATTCTCATTATTTAAATCTGATCATAAAATGTAGTTCATTCATTTGGCAGCCATGTAATTTATTTCTTCGGAATATTTCAAGATCTAGAATAATAATCATGGAAATAAAAGTAAAGATTAGGACGGAAGACGTAATAAAGTTGTAGAGACATACATTTTGTTGTAAGTGATTATTGTATTGCCGACGACGCCCAGTTCGACTGCGATGATGATAGAAATGAGTCCATGCGGCGAATATGGTGCATGATGGCTTATTGTAGTGAGGAGCGTATTAACCACGTGGTGACCACAAGGGTACACGTTTGTCATAGTCACAGTCATAGTCATTGTTATTAGGGATAATAGTAATTTGATGAAATAACTCAACAACAAAATTTTAAAATGTGTTGCTATGATTTAGGATTCGATTCCATGAGATTATGTGTTCTCCAAATTATCTTTGATTGTACGTGGTTGTGATGGTTAAACTTCGTCTGAAAGTGATCATTGGTCATTTTATTCTATTTCTATTAATTGCTATGAGTCGTGTATCGCATTATTGTTGGGTCATTATAGAATCCGAGGGGTCGTGAATAATAATAATAATAATAATTGTACCGGGCGGTACACCTCCACGCCGCTAATTTAAAATGTGCGCCAGTTGAAACTCCTCTGCTGGAGGAAGTCTGAACTTTATTGACGGTATTAATTTTCTACTTTCTCAGAAGATGTCACTACCTGTAAATTTTGGAGTTTTAGAACTGTGTCATTTTTGATGTGTTTTTGTTTTGCTTGAAGTAAGAAGTGTGAACTTTCTCTTCTAGAGGACACTACTGAAGAACTACAATAGTGCACCCTAGTGCGAAGAAAAAGAACTGTTCTTTGGAGAAAATTTTATTTCAAAAGTTTGTTCTTTGTTAAATTTCTTTCAGTCATTGGTTAAGTTGGCAATATTACCCCTTTCTTTCCCCTTGTTTTAAATCTAGCCAATCCCGAATTTCTGAAATTAATTTTCCACCAATAATGTGTTTCTTCTTCATCTTGTGTAGGGGTTTCTCTTTATTCTCCAATAAAGTGATTGTGGGCGGGTGTTCTCATTCCCCTAACGCCTAGAACCTTCCGCGAGGGTATATAAACTGCTGATTTTAGGGTCTCTGCGCCACTTCTGTTCCATCTTTCAGTGTGTAAAGTACATAGCAGGGGGCGAGAAGCGCCTCTTTCTTCGGCAGCGGTCAACAACAAGGTAATGGCCAATTAATAACTTCTTTCTTTGCTAGCTCAGCAGTTTAACTCTCGGGGCGGGTCCGAAGCTTTTTCCATTATGTAACCTTCCTTAAAATGTAAAGAAACTTGTATCTATTTCATCTTTTAAACTGCATATCGGGATAGAGAGTGCTTAACCCTCTCGAGCTCCCAATCATATTGTTTTGAGGTGAACTTATTTTTCTCAACCTATTCTTCGTTAATATAATGTAAATTGTTCTTTTCTGAAGTCACCTCTGTAGTATGGGATTAGCCCTTGCATTAACGGCCTAGTGCCAAGTAGGTTTTAAATAAAGTGTATTAGGAGTGCGGAGAGCCTCCTTTCAAGTTGGTATTTTAGAGGCCATATAATTAACCTTTTCTCACTTAATAGGCCTCAGTAGATTGGGTATTTTACCCCTGGGTTTATGTCCGTTGAGGACAGCTTGAAGGTGGAGTTTGGTGTGGCCTGGGAGAGGCTTAAAGTTGAGAGCGAGTAGTTTTTTTTTTTTTGAAAACTGAGTGTTGTATGCCTCGAGGAGGCTTTACTGTGTAATTTGGAGCAAGTGCTCCAGGGTTTGATTGGGGTCTTCTGCCCCGTTGTTGAAATTTGTATATCGTAAAGTTGGGCTAGTTGCTCAAGAATTGTGTTTTCAGGGCTCGAAGCCCAAATCCTGTAAATACTGTAATTGTACTTTGTTGCCTTGCTACTCCGTACCTGCCATTCTTGTTATTTCTGAATTTTGGAAAGAAAATATAACCTTGTTAAATTTTACATTAACTTTAATTCCGTAGTTGGAGACCTATTCACACCCGCACCTTCTTTCACCTCTACCTACCACGGAAAACTCCGTAACAAGTGGTAGCAGAGCGTGGTTGAATGGGTCTCAATTTAGCCCCTTTTGACGGCTAAACCTCGTTTTGTTCCGAACTCTAACGATTTTCTCAGTTGCTGGAAATTTTGATTTTTCCTGTTTCAAAATTGTTCTGTCATCATGCCCGGCCCTCGCGACGTTCTCCATCTTGGGTATTTGCGCAAGGAGGAGTTAATCTATGAATTAACTATTAGAAATGTGCAATCTGGAGGCACGGTTGCAGTAGACACAAACAAGCTTAGAGAGTCCCTTGATTTGCCCATTTCCATCCCCACTTTGGGAGAGAAAGAAATTGACGACTCTCTTTCCACGATCGTCGAGAATATTACGCTAGGGGCTTTACGTCGCGCCGACACAGATAGGTCTTATGGCGACGATGGGATAGGAAAGGCCTAGGAGTTGGAAGGAAGCGACCGTGGCCTTAATTAAGGTACAGCCCCAGCATTTGCCTGGTGTGAAAGAGAATATTACGGGGCTAGCTTCTGTAGTTAGTTTTTTTGATGAAAATGATCCTTCTCCTAATCAAATTAAGCGTGTGCAAGCTAGGCTGTTTCATTTTTCAAATAGAGTTAACGATCTGTTGTCTCTAAAGTTGAATGACTTTCAGAAGAAGGAAGCTAGTACGCTGCTTGAAAATATTTCTGAATTATCTAGCAAGGTCACTCAATTGTTAACTGGGGAAGTTCCTCAAAAAACTGATCAACCCGCCACGATGAATGCTGGGAGCGAGGAAGAGCCTCCTAAGGGAGAAGTCAATAGGATAACCGTTGCTGCTCAAACTATCTCTGCCCCATTAGACAACGAGTCTGAACGTCGTAACTCATTGACTAATGTACGTTCTGAATTAACTTCTTTGCCACTTAAACCTTTACCGACTATGTCACCTGGGTTCAGTAGTTTGCCCCATCCATTGGCAATGTTTCTCAGGGGTATCTCTAAGATTTCAGTTAATACCACCAGTGAAGTAATTTCATTTTTAAGATTTTTAGTTGAATTTCAGGATCATGCCCTTGTTTTTTCTCTTTCTCCGTGTCAAATTTTGCAAATAATTTATCCTTATGCAACTGGTATTCTCTCAGACAAAATAGTAAGAGCCATAGCCGAACAGTCATCTATTGAAGATTTTCATGCACATCTGCTTGCAAATTTTATTCCTGCTCGCGCGAGGTCATCTCTGATTCAGAAGTACTATTACCGTGTACAACGCTTGGATGAAAACTTGGCTGATTTCATACAGGACATTAAGTTTTATACTAGGGTGTTTGCTCTTCACTTCTCTGAGGATCAGATTGTACAAGCCATTGTGGAAGGTATTTCACCATCTTATAGATCATATTTGTGTTTCGCGGCGTGCCCACAAACCTTCTCTGAACTTGAAGCATTGGCCGTCTCAGCGGAAGGAGTTAGATACGCCGATTCATTGCGTGTCGCGAAAGAACCCCCGCCTTCTTTTAGTAATAATCGGCCTCCACCTCGCCGACCAGTCACACCCCGTAAATGCTATGCTTGCGGGTCGCCCGACCACCTTCGGAACAAGTGCCCATTGCTCAAATCTAGTGTGACAAGGAATGGAGCTGGTTCATCACAAGGCTGTTTTAAATGTGGGGCTTTCTCACATATTGCCAAGAATTGTCCCAATTCGAATAGCACCCCCTCCTGCTCAACTTCTGGTGCAACTTCCAACAACAATATAAAGTGACTAGTGCCTTCGGCTGAGTCGATTAATCCATCTTCCCGAGACTCAGCCCCGGGTAAACAGATCGAAAAATCAGGGAAATTTCAATCTTCAAATCCATCCCTTGAATGCCCCAAGGAGTGTCTTAGGATTGCGGCGGATACCCCCGCACCGGTTCCTTTTCTTAAGATTGAGTTAAATAATGAACCTGTAACAGCTCTCTTAGATTCAGGCAGTGTTTGTTCGATTATTTCGGCTGAATGGTATTCTAAATTGAAATCTGTTTGTAAACTACCTGACTATGTCTCATCTCCTGTTCAATATGTTTCGGCTAATTCATCTCCATTAGAAATTCTAGGTTCCGTACAGGTCAAAATTCGTATTTTTAAATTTACATGGAAAACCAAACTGTTTGTGGCTAAGCATTTGTCTTGCCCCATCATACTGGGAGCGGACTTTATTTCTCACACTGGTCTTGTGCTCGATCTTCAGAGTAAGTCGTGCACATTCAAATTTGCGTTCAATTGTAAAATTCCCTTGTTAAAGTGTAATTCTGTATCATGCTCATCTATTTCGCCTACCCAGGATGAGATGTTGTTAGACCTTAGACATCTACCTGAGGAGCAGGCTGATAGTATTCGTAAATTATGTCAGTCATTTCCAGAGGTGTTCTCTGATACTCTTGGTGTTACTGACCTTATTGAATACAAAATTGAGGTCACGGATTCAATTCCTGTCCGTTTTCCACCTTATAGGCTATCTCCACCTAAAATGAAGGCTCTGAAAGAAATCATCGATCAGATGTTGAAGGACGGTATTATTAGGCCCTCTAAGTCGGCGTATTCGTCACCTATCTTTCTAGTCCCGAAACCCCAAGGAGGCTTCAGGCCTGTCATTGATTATAGGGCTCTCAACCGGAAGGTGGTGTTGCAATCTGTGCCCCTTCCTGACCTTCATTCTTGTTTTTCATGGTTTCGTAAGGCCAAGTTCTTTACTATCTTGGACTTGAATCAGGCCTATAATCAAATTCCCCTTGCCGAAGAGTCTAAACATCTTACAGCGTTTGCCACGGACTGGAACTTATACGAATACAACCGCGTGCCTTTCGGGCTCCCCACGGGAGCAGCTGTACTCACTAGGCTACTAGATAGGGTCTTCTCCGACATCAAATTTGAGTACTTATACCACTACTTGGATGATGTCGTCGTATTTTCGGAAACTTTTGAAGAACATCTAGATCATCTGCGAGAAGTTCTCGATCGCCTTCGTAAGGCTGGGTTAACTGTCAAGTTGTCCAAGGTCGCCTTTGCTAAGCCCTCTATGTCATTCCTAGGGCATATTGTGTCACCTGATGGTGTAGCAGTCGATCATTCTAGAACACAGGCCATCCGTGATTTTAAACCTCCCAAGGACATTAAAGGTATCGCCAGGTTCATTGGTATGGTGAATTTCTTCAGGAAGTTTATTCCTAACTTCGCTAATAGAGCGGCGCCCTTGAACCTTCTTCGTACGAAAGGCATCAAATTCGAGTGGGGTCCTTCTCAACAAGCCGCTTTTGAAGATCTGAAATTAGCTCCCTGTAATGCCCCTGTCCTTGCTATGCCTGATTTCTCAAAGAAATTCATCGTCCAAACGGACGCGTCGTCGTCAGCAGTAGCTGCAGTCCTTCTTCAAGAGACTGAACTAGGGAGGCGACCCATCGCCTATGCATCTAGGACTCTATCGGCTCAAGAAGCCAAGTATTCTATCTACGAGCTCGAAGGTTTGGCAGTCTTATTCGCCTTAGAGAAGTTCCGTCTCTATCTGGAACATGTCAAATTCGACCTGGAGACAGATAATCAAGCCTTAAGCTGGGTCTTAGGTAGGCCGCGTCGTACTGGTCGTATAGCCCGTTGGGCTATCCGTATTTCTGCCTTCCAATTCGATGTCAGGCATATCCGAGGTACCGAAAATGTTGTCGCTGATGGACTCAGCCGTATGTTTTCCAACGACATTGAGAACCATGAACCGGTCGATAGTTCATCTCCTCCCGAGTCCATGTTATCTGATGTTAATGCCATCTTAACAGATGCCCCCATGCTTTTTAGGGATATCGAGAAATACCAACGTGAAGATCCGACGCTGGCTCCGATAATGGAAACCCTTTCTTCTGGGGAACACGTTGTCCCTTATGTTCTGAGGAATGGTGTTTTATGTTGCCCTTCGAGGCATGATAAGATGATGAAAGTTGTCGTTCCAGCTGTTCTTGTACCTATGATCTTCAAGTACTATCATGAGACCCCATTAGGGGAGCATCTTGGAATCTTTAAAACTCGTGAAAAGATTCGTGAAAGGTTCATCTGGAAGGGTATGGACGGTGAAATCCGTGAACTAGTGAAGGCTTGCAAATCCTGTTTGCTTAGTAAACCCACTATGTCCACCAAGGTAGGCCTTCTGTCTTCGCATCAAGCTTCGCGCCCCATGGAACGCCTGTATATTGATTATGTAGGACCCTTCCCCCAGTCAAAGGGAAATGCTAACAAGTTCATCTTTGTGTGCGTAGATGGTTTTACAAGATTTTCCTGGTTATTTCCGACTAAGCTGGCTACCGCTCAGTCCACCATTACTTGCCTAAATTCTATTTTTGCTTCTTTTGGTCCGTGCCAATATGTTGTGTCTGATAATGCTAAGGCGTTCACATCAAACCTTTTTCGTAAATTCTGTTTTGACTTGTCTATCTCTCATGTAACTACTTCTGCTTATTACCCTCAACCATCGCTGGCTGAACGGGTTAACCGTAATCTCAGGTCCGCGCTTATTGCCTATCATCATGAAGATCATTCCAGGTGGGACACGTCCTTGCATTGGTTAGCTTTTGCTTTGAATTCGGCGGTTCATGAATCACATAAGTTTACTCCAGCCTCTTTGATGTTCAAGTTTGTTCCCAACACGCCGCTCTCTAACCTCTGGTCTCTGAGTGACATTCTACCCGAGACAATAGATCCGGATAATATTAAAGATCTTTGGAAGAAGGCTAAAGCCAATCTTAAAGTCTCTCATGAAAAGGTTAGGGAAAGGTATGATCGTGGACGGAGACCCACCCCTTTGAAGGTAGGTGACCAAGTAATGGTCAAGAACTTTGTTCCCGCGGGCAAGCTTGCCCCCAGATTCCAGGGGCCGTGTGTCATTCTTGATTTCCTTACGCCGGTTACGTTGTTATTAAGTAATCCAGCCACCGAGAGGATATTTAGGGTTCACCTGTCACAGGTGAAACCAGTGTAAATTTTGCGTTAACTTGCTTCATATAATTTGAAAGGAATATGAAGGTTATATTTTTTTGAGTTTTCACTTTTAAGGCATTCTGCCCCTTCTATAATACTTTGTTTCATATGTAAGTTTTTGTAAACCCCTCCCGCACGGTTAAACTGCCATTCTGTCCTTACCACGGCCATTACCGCGCTCCCGTCTCCTGCTATACACACTGTGGCTTGCTTATATTAAATGCCATGGATATCTGCACGCCGCTGGCCCCTCAACCTCTCCACAAAGTCTGTGCCCTCAAAAAGATGATGGTCCAACAATATTCTGCCGCCTAGCTTTAATGTTTCAGTGCCCCCGCAGCCGCGCGGAGCTGTGCCGCGACTGGGTTTGAGGATGGGCCCCCTCGACCCCAGCGAGGACGACATGTGCACGGCGAGCCGGAGCTCTCCTCCCGGCCAAGGCTGATGTGCGGCGCACGACCTGCTACTTGCCCGCAGCCTGTATATCTTCACCGCGGGCGCGGCGTGTTTCAACACCACTGCTCCCCTCATGGTGCGGGCGAGCGGTATCTCAGGGTACTTGAGGGGTCCGAGCGGCCTCTCCTGGACGCAAGCGGCAACGGCCGATCTGGCCATTCAACTTAGTCTACATCAACTACATGGACATTCCAGTTCGACATTACTACCTCCTCTTGGATTTTTCTGCAATACCTGGTGGACTTAGACATTTTTTTTTCCAACTTTAAAAACTAAAGTTTATCTTCTGAATTCAACTTCTACAAGCATAAAGACTTTACTTCACCTGCAACAACAAAAATTTTGAAACTGAATCAAACCATATTAAGAAAATTTTAAATATACTTCTGCAATTATTAATCTCCACATCTACATCAAAACTTGGACCTAGTTTTCAAACAAATTTCATGTGTCACCCCTGGAGGAACTTTTGGGGGGGGGAGGTCTGTACCGGGCGGTACACCTCCACGCCGCTAATTTAAAATGTGCGCCAGTTGAAACTCCTCTGCTGGAGGAAGTCTGAACTTTATTGACGGTATTAATTTTCTACTTTCTCAGAAGATGTCACTACCTGTAAATTTTGGAGTTTTAGAACTGTGTCATTTTTGATGTGTTTTTGTTTTGCTTGAAGTAAGAAGTGTGAACTTTCTCTTCTAGAGGACACTACTGAAGAACTACAATAGTGCACCCTAGTGCGAAGAAAAATAACTGTTCTTTGGAGAAAATTTTATTTCAAAAGTTTGTTCTTTGTTAAATTTCTTTCAGTCATTGGTTAAGTTGGCAATATTACCCCTTTCTTTCCCCTTGTTTTAAATCTAGCCAATCCCGAATTTCTGAAATTAATTTTCCACCAATAATGTGTTTCTTCTTCATCTTGTGTAGGGGTTTCTCTTTATTCTCCAATAAAGTGATTGTGGGCGGGTGTTCTCATTCCCCTAACGCCTAGAACCTTCCGCGAGGGTATATAAACTGCTGATTTTAGGGTCTCTGCGCCACTTCTGTTCCATCTTTCAGTGTGTAAAGTACATAGCAGGGGGCGAGAAGTGCCTCTTTCTTCGGCAGCGGTCAACAACAAGGTAATGGCCAATTAATAACTTCTTTCTTTGCTAGCTCAGCAGTTTAACTCTCGGGGCGGGTCCGAAGCTTTTTCCATTATGTAACCTTCCTTAAAATGTAAAGAAACTTGTATCTATTTCATCTTTTAAACTGCATATCGGGATAGAGAGTGCTTAACCCTCTCGAGCTCCCAATCATATTGTTTTGAGGTGAACTTATTTTTCTCAACCTATTCTTCGTTAATATAATGTAAATTGTTCTTTTCTGAAGTCACCTCTGTAGTATGGGATTAGCCCTTGCATTAACGGCCTAGTGCCAAGTAGGTTTTAAATAAAGTGTATTAGGAGTGCGGAGAGCCTCCTTTCAAGTTGGTATTTTAGAGGCCATATAATTAACCTTTTCTCACTTAATAGGCCTCAGTAGATTGGGTATTTTACCCCTGGGTTTATGTCCGTTGAGGACAGCTTGAAGGTGGAGTTTGGTGTGGCCTGGGAGAGGCTTAAAGTTGAGAGCGAGTAGTTTTTTTTTTTTTGAAAACTGAGTGTTGTATGCCTCGAGGAGGCTTTACTGTGTAATTTGGAGCAAGTGCTCCAGGGTTTGATTGGGGTCTTCTGCCCCGTTGTTGAAATTTGTATATCGTAAAGTTGGGCTAGTTGCTCAAGAATTGTGTTTTCAGGGCTCGAAGCCCAAATCCTGTAAATACTGTAATTGTACTTTGTTGCCTTGCTACTCCGTACCTGCCATTCTTGTTATTTCTGAATTTTGGAAAGAAAATATAACCTTGTTAAATTTTACATTAACTTTAATTCCGTAGTTGGAGACCTATTCACACCCGCACCTTCTTTCACCTCTACCTACCACGGAAATCTCCGTAACAATAATAATAATAATAATAATAATAATAATAATAATAATAATAATAATAATAATAATAATAATAATAATAATAATAATAATAATAATAAAGCACATACGGCAATAAAAATTATTTAAGTAAAACTTGGGGTGATTGTATGACTGTGATATTTTTGCATCTGTGTATTTTATTTTCTTGTGATTATCAGAGCTCTATGCCTATTCCCGTTGTAAGTGACTCGGGTATTATCGAACTTAGGACATTTGTTTGTGATACTTAAGCTCTATTTTCGAAGTAAAGATTTAATTCTGTAAATGTGAAGGTTATTGGCGATTAACCAGGGGAATGCAATCAAGCGAGATCTGAGGAAGGAGAGAATAATCCAAAGAATCTGAAAATAATCTGAAAGAAATATTAAGAAAATGGAAAACCTGATATGGAGAATCTGAATCTTGGAAATTTAAGAGAAACGTAAGAATCTGAAATGTAAGAATTGAAGTGAGCTATAGGGTTACCTGAATAATTCATTATTGATTCATGGTCGAATTGTGGAAGAAATTGAGTTATAGGGACAATAATCAAAATCCCCGTTAATCTATTGAAGTGAATAAGAAAAATTTCGTAATAAATTGAACAATACCAAGAGTAGGGTTAAAATGGTAACATAAAATGAGAATAGGAGTAATAATTGCCCATAATTAGCTAGGAACTAAAGAGGCTAACCTAGTACTTAAAAAGGAACATAATTAATAAGCTTATATAAAGCTAAAGCATTTAAATCATTGTTTATTTAATTCAAACTTTGTAAAAATGTATAGTAATGGCATAGGCATGGTATAGAATAAGAATGAAGACAATTTTAAATTAAATTAAATAAATAAATATAAATTAAGTAATTAAATTGAAGAATGACAATGAGATTGAAAGGGAACTATACTTGGTAAAGTGAACTACTCTAAAGGTAGAATGCTCAATTTCAGGAGTAATGTCATTGGCAACAAATGGATTTGATGTGAATACACTATCTTAATTGAGTAATACGCATTTTCACAAATGTCAATTTATTTGTAACTTACAGCCATTGCGATTCAATATCGATTCCAGAAGTGGAGTGTTTGAGAATAATGAATATCAAATATGTTCAAAATGTACTTCAAGGAAAATCCAGCAGCACATACCGTACTTGTAGAAAAGTTTTCCTATATTCAGTGGATTGAATTCAGAAGTTCATATTTTTTATCGATTTCCAGATTTGTACGTTGTTAATAAATGTTTATTGTTGATTTCTTTTGTTTTGTTGTGCAGCCAAGGCGCCAGAGGGAGCATATAACTTAACAACATCCATGATTTATCAAGATCTTGAGAAAGAGAAGCTGTAATTAAGGCATAGGAGTTATGGTCAATTATTTTGACTTCGGTACGGCCGATCTTACCGAACTCAACACGGGAAATCACCTCACGCTGCCCTCTCGCTTTTGCTGTACTTTGTATTTTCTGTTTTACCCCTGAAGACAGAAATACATAATATATATACCACATATTGGGGTTACGTGAATGAACTACGATGTTCCTGACAAGGAAGAAGTTTTTTTTCAGAATTTCCTAAAGGCTCTTTAACAAATTTATGCATGAAGAATTACCATACACACGTATTAAAATAGTTGGACTGGTGCTGAAGCCTATGCCAATAATACACTGAAATAATTTTCTTACGCCGGGCTGAGTGGTCCTGACGGTTGATGCAATGGCCTTCTGATCCAAATTTGGCAGGTTCTTTTTTTTTGCTAGTTGCTTTACGTCGCACCGACACAGATAAGTCTTATGGCGACGATGGGACGGGAAAGGGCTAGGAGTGGGAAGGAAGCGTCAGTGGCCTTAATTAAGGTACAGCCCCAGCATTTGCCTGGTGTGAAAATGGGAAACCACGGAAAACTATTTTCAGGGCTGCCGACAGTGGGGTTCGAGCCTACTATCTCCCGAATACTGGATACTGGCCGCACTTACGCGACTGCAGCTATCGAGCTCGGTAATTTGGCAGGTTCAATCCTGGCTCAGTCCGGTGGTATTTGCATGTAAAAGAATCCCCTCGGGAGTATATTCCGGCACCGAGGAGTCTCCGAAAACCGCGTAAGTACTTCGTGGGGCTTAAAAGAAAATTATTATTATTATTACTACTATTATTATTATTATTATTATTATTATTATTATTGTTATTATTATTTTCTTACAGTAAAAAGGGTGACTGTATTCGAAACTCATGGACTTCAATTTTCAATTTCAAGATTACCGAGATAACCAATAGGCTACAGGCCCACAAGTTTTCGATTGTGAAATTTATGGTACTGTTTAACAATGTGACCGTCAAGTTTGAGTATACTAGAGTTCAATGTTTGGTAATATTATTGGTTGTACGTCCCTCTAACATTTCAGTAGACTATTTGATTGCTTTTCTTAATATAAGGGGCATAGAATATAACCTCAACACCGATGCGAGGTCACTATCTTTTTAATACTTTCGCAGTGGCGGCTCGTTTGGGAGGCGCTAAGGTGCGCGCCCCCCATGGGGTTCCATTAAATTCGGGAATTTTAATCTTAAATGTTAACAAGGGAAATATTTAGCTATAAGATTATTATCAAGGGCGCGAGTTGTACTGTACTACGGCCCGATACGCTGCTGGCCCTGCACAGGAGGGCGCTCTCTCATAGCGGACCAAATACTCCGAGTTTCGCTAACTAACGAAACGATTAACCACTGTAACTACTGTCTCCTCGCACTTGACTCATGTTGGCCATACTCACTGGAGAGCGCGATGTTTAGCTTTGTGTTGATGAATTATCTCACGAGGTGACTGTGACAAGGTGAAATTAGGAGAAAGTTTGTGATTTATATGTAGGCGTAGTGCTATGTTTGCACTCTGTACAGTATGATTACCGTCGAACATATTAAAGAACTAACGTTTTCTTCTCTTTCTATCGAGAAGAAAGTCGAACTGAAGGAGTGTGGTGGGCCGACACCAGACTTCTGGTTGAAAAAACCGGAGACCAAGGAAAATGAAAATAGGGCTTTCCAAAGACAAATTAATTCTCCTGACGTATATAAAGAGAATCCGCGGATATGTGGAAGTGATATTTCAGAAACCTTTTACTGCTTTCCTTGCCTGCTATTCTCCTGTTCTAGGGAAGGAGATAAATGGATCACCACAGGGGTGATATCAATAGGACCATGGACTTTGAAATGCTTGGTAAAGTCAATGTCGTGTCTTGTTTAAGTGATTACTACAGTGAAAATATTTGTAAACATAATTTACTGACTGAGGAAACATTTACCCTTCAAATCACCAAGTATTCACTTTCATCGATGCCATATCTCCATTAATTATAGATACATAAAAAGTAAATAAATAAATTCTTCGGCTAAAATATAATCCAATTATTCCAATAAAGTATTTGCCTTACTCCACCGTCCTTAATTGCAAGGCCCTTTCAATTATACCAGTAGGTACTATTTTATCCTCAAGATAGGCACGTTTCAGATCACTCAATTTAGTCTCAAAATAATAAGACAGTCGAGAAATCAGTTCGGCAAACGGAACATGCATTACAAGGCTCACAGTCAGACAAGGGAGGTCAGAAAGTTCGTTTCATAGCAATTGTACTTAAGTACTGCAATCATGTCTGGAAGGCAGAATATTGTGCTAAATTTGGATGGTCCCTTTGCACATTTTCATAACGACGATCTGCATGGAATGAATATATCAGATTAAATACCATGAAGAAATTTGGATCTGGTAAATCCCATGTCAGTTGAATGGGCACGTACATTTAACTAATTTACTGACTGAGGAAACATTTACCCTTCAAATCACCAAGTATTCACTTTCATGGATGCCATATCTCCATTAATTATAGATACATAAAAAGTAAATAAATAAATTCTTCGGCTAAAATATAATCCAATTATTCCAATAATAATAATAATAATAATAATAATAATAATAATAATAATAATAATAATAATAATAATAATAATAATAATAATAATAATAATAATAATAATAATAATAATTGTACCGGCGGTACACCTCTACGACGCAAGTTCAAATCTTGCGCCAATTTAATCTACTCTACAGAAGAAACCCTGAACTTTAAAAACCGAACTAACTCTAGGGTTTATCAGAAGATGTCACTGAGTGTTTTTGATTTACTTTTGTTTTTCAGTGATCAAGAAGTGTGGACATTCTCTACCAGATGTCTCTACTAAAAACTATGATTACGCACTCTGGTGCGAAGGAATGAACTTTCTTGAAGAAATTTTGTATTCAAAAGTTGTTGTCTTTACTAAATTTTGTTCTTTTATTTTTTGGGTTGGCAATATTAATCCTTCCTTCCGCCAGTTTTGAACTTAGCCAATCTCAAATTTCTTTAATTTATTGTCAGCCAATCATGTATGTCTTCTTCGATATGGATATGTAGCTCTAAGCTATCCAATAAAGTTGAGGGGGTGTGTCTACTCATTCTTGAAAGGTCTCGAATTTTCCGCCAGGGTATAAAAACTGCTGAATTTCCTGTCTCCTGGCCACTAGTATAACATCTAACTCAGTGTGTGAATATGTAGCAGGGGGCGGGAAGCGCCTCGTTCTTCAGGCAGCAGATCTTCAACAAGGTAATGGCCTTTTAACATCTTTATTTCTTGCTAGCTCAGCAGTTTAACTCTCGGGGAGGGTTCGAAACCTTTAATATGTGACCTACCACTTTAAAATGTAAATTCCTCTTCTGTCTATGTGAAAACTACAAATATCTTTCACTGTAAAGCGGGGATAGGGAGTGCTTTACCCTCTCGAACTCCCCTTCATTCTGAAATTGAGGTGACCACGTTTTCATAACCGTTTCTTCTCTTCCTTAATGTATTAAAGTTTTCTCATACGGGTCACCTCCCTAGCTTGGGACTAGCCCCTGTGTATCGGCCTAGAGCCACTTAGGTTTTAAAAGTGTATTTGGAGTGCAAATTCACGCCTCCAGTCCTCTCTGTACTTTGGGCCAGTAACTTAACCTGATGTTTTATTTTCATTGCGAAGGCCCTGTAGGTTGGGTATTAAATACCCCTCTCTCTTTGTGTGCCTTGAGGGCAGATAGAAGTGAAATTCGTTGTGGCCTTTGATAGGCTTGAACTTTGAGAGCGGGTCTGCTCTTTCCTAAATTTGATTTCCGTGTGCCTCTAGGAGGCTTAACATTGTAATTTGGAGCAAGTGCTCCTTGGCATGATGGGGTTTTCTGCCCCTTTGTTCAATTTTGTACCTTGGTAAAGTTGGGCTAATAGCTCAAGGATTATGATTGTGGGGCTCGAAGCCCAGACCTTGTAATAATCCCCTAACACTTGTAATTTCTTTGTATCTGATTTTGGTTTGTTGTTGGCTTGTTAAGTGTTCAAATTCTATGTTACCGTTGTTAAGTTTTGAAAATATAACCTTGTTGAAATTTTAATTCGAACTTTTGCAGTTGAGACCTATTCCAGCCCACACCTTCTTTCACCTCTGCTGTTCCACAGATACCTCGGAACAATAATAATAATAATAATAATAATAATAATAATAATAATAATAATAATAATAATAATAATAATAATGCCTCAAGATTCAGATTCAAAAAACTTTACAAAAATCCACCTGCGTTTTGCAATGACCTCAGTCCTTACCTGAAGAGCTAAGGTGGGCTACCAACAGCGTGTCGCCTTATCTATAGCTGAGAGGCGTGTAAGAGTTGAAAGCGATTTTATGTTAAAGGGCAGATGGGTGAATATTGTGGATGAAAATTTATCAGCCTCTTGGCTAAGTCGAAGAGTTATATTTAGAGACTTTGCGGCTGTTTGGGGTTCCAGGCGTTCCTATATGTTTTAAAGCATTTTCCGTAATATATATACTAGCTGATGTACCCGTGCTTCGCTACAGAACTCTACATTGTACAGAATTCTAGGTTAGGTAGTGCACACGTTGAGAGCAAGATTGCATTAAATTGCATAGCTCTTAACGTTACCCTAGAAACGCGACGGGGAAGTCACCAAACGTCTTTTCTCATATGAAGACTGGGTTAGGAAATTTCCATTGTAATAATAGGCCCGCTTGCCTATATCAGACACAATCAGGTTGAGGAGTTTTCATTATAATGACGGACACTCACTCCCCACCTGCCTTGCTATATCCTCAGAAAGACTGTCTTATTGGTTTCCCAACTGAAATGAACATAGGTCATTACAATGACGTCAGTAGGAATGGCGTGATTAAAGGCAATGATTTCATATTAAATACTCGATCCAATGAAAAACCACAGATTTTCTCACTTTTAACGAGCAATACTATGCTGCTGATCTAACAGTCCAAAGTTCCAGAGCTGGAATGACCAAGCCGCAAACAGCTGTGATCCGTGAACACTATTTGTCCCTTCTCGGTGGGGCGGGAGTCTAATAGTGGAGAGTACCAGGACAAAAGCTATGCCCTTTTACTAATCTGTTTCCTATGAGTACGGTACCTGATGAACCAGAAAATCTCAATTTACTACACTGGCGGCGGAAAAATATTTCAGAATTGGAAGCAAATGTTTCCTTCAAGCCAGAGGATAATCCCCATCTTCACTGCTAATTTAGAATTTAAAAATAAATGTAGAAAACAATAAAAGTGAAGAGGAAAAAGCTTTTCTTAAGAAACGGCTCTTTTCAGAGTTGAATTTTGAGTTGCTTACTGAATTGTGGTCCTATAATTTGGAACAGGCCTAAATTTGTAATTCTAGACCAGGCCATAAGTGAGCCTCTGCCTTATGTGTGCACACTGCGCATTCAAAGCAGCGCGTCAGAGTAGGGGTCGAATAGCTGGAATACTATGACGAACCATTGTGTTACGTACCAGCAGTATCAGAAAATGTATGAACCAAAGAAATGGCATGCTAAAGAAGAAAGTTTTCTAACTCCCCAGCACTTTCCCTCCAATATTGAGTCAGGCTGTTATAATCGGTACGCAGCAGTAATCCCATCTATCGGATTTGAGTATCAGCATAGGAGACAAAGAACGTCAGTACAAACGATGGTCAATGTAATGCTATTGTTGATTAATGTTATGCGCTTTCGTTATTGCGGGCCTTCATATTTAGTTTTCTTCCAACTCTGAAATACCACTCTTATCATATTCGGTACGGTAAAACTGAATTTAAAAAATTATCAGAAATTGCATTCTCTATAACTTTTGTTATGTAGTAGTTTTCGATAGGATCAATAACATCGGTATTTAAAAATGAAATATTAGGCACCTTCCCCTAAACTACAATTTCATCGAGAATGAATAAAATTGTTTATAGCTTTGACTGTAGTACCTTATTCCCCGACTCTGTACACCGATTTTCATTAAATTCCGTTAACACATTTTCTCGTAGATCGGCTTTGATATGGACTTAGCAACAAAAATACAAATTCATGGATATCTGTTATCATAGCCGGTACGGTAAAAATGTATAAGACATACAGTAAACGACCGGAAAAGTAATTCTATATAACTTTAGTTATATAGTATTTACCGATAGGACCACTAAAATAAAATTATTTGAGAATTAAACTTTAGGCCTTCCCCTAAACTACCATTGCAGTGAGCGTGAATAAAATTATTGATAGCCTAGATTTTAGCGGCTCATCCCCGAATTTCATTAAATTCTCTTCAGCCGTTTTCTCGTGATGCGTGTACATACACACAGACAGAGAGATAGACAGACACACAGACACACAGACACAATTACGGAAAAGTCAGAAGTGCATTTCCTTGTTTCTGTGGACATGACCGATACAGAAATACCATTCTTTTCAAATTCTGAGCAATGTACAGACAAAACTCTAGTATATACTGTATATACTAGCTGATGTACCCGTGCTTCGCTACGGGATTCTCAGAAAGACTGTCTTTGTGGTTTTCCTACCTGAAGTCGTCAGGAATGTAGTTATTAAAAGCAATGTTATATAAAATACTCTATCAAATTAATAAACCGTACATTTTCTCACTTTTAACGAACAGTAATACGGTGGCGATCTAACAGTCCAAAGTTCCAGTACTGCAATGACCAGACCGCAGACAGCCGTGAACACTTCTCTGCCATTATTCCGTTAAATATGCACACTGCTCATTCTAATCAGTGCCTCAGAGTAGGAATTGAATAGATCGAATGCTATGATGAACCAGTTTGTTACGTATCAGTAGTATCAGAAATTTATCTAACTCCCCATCTACTTCCCGCCAATTTTCAGCCAGGCTGTTATACTCGGTACGACCGGGTGAGATGCCTGTGCGGTTAGGGGCGCATAGCTGTGAGCTTGAATCCAGGAGGTAGTGGGTTCGAATTCCAGTGTCGACAGCCCTGAAAATGTTTTTCCGTGGTCTCCAATTTTCACAGCAGGAAAATGCTGGGGCTATAACGTAATTAACGTAGAGGCTGCTTCCTTCCCACTCCTAGCCCTTTCGTATCACATCGTCGCCATGAGTCCTATCTGTGTCGGCGCGACGTAGAGCAAATTTTAAAAAAACTCGGTGTACAGCAGTAATCTCATCTATCGGAGATGAATGGCAACAAAGACACAAATCAAATCACAACAAACAATGGTCAATGTAATGTTATTGTTGATCAATGTTATGAGCTTTCTGTATTGTAGGCCTTTACATTCAGTTTCCTTTTGACTCTGTAATATAAGGCCGTCTTATACAATTAATTATAGCGTAGACTGTAGTTCCTTATTCCCCGACTTTACATACCGATTTTCATTAAATTCTGTTTACCCGTTTTCTCGTGGCGGCGCTGATATGATCTTAGCAACAAAAATTCATATTCATGAATATCTCCGTTATCATAGCTGGTACGGTCAAAACGTATGACATAAATGATCGGAACTTAAATACTGTGTAACTTTATTTATATAGTAATTTTCAGTAAGACCGCTAATAACACAAATATTGGAGAATTAAATTTTGGGCGTTCCCCTAAACTACCATTTCGCTAAGCGTGCATAAAGTTATTCATGGCCTAGATTGTAACGACTTATTCCCCGACTTTGCTTACCGATTTTTTGTACGATGGGACAACTAATAACAAATATTTGAGAATTAAATTTTGGGCCTTCCCATAAATACCATTTCTCTCAGCGTGTATTATATTATTTATGGCGTAGATTGTAGCGACTTATTCGCTGACTTTGCATACCTATTTTAATTAAGATGGGACCACTTATAACATAAATATTTGCGAATGAAATTTTAGGCCTTCCCTTAAACTGCCATTTCTTTCAGAGTGAATAAGATTATTTATAGTTTATATTGTAGCGCTTATTTTAGAACTTTACATACCGGTTTTCATTAAGATAGGACCAGTAGAACTTTACATACCGGTTTTCATTAAGATAGGACCAGTAATAACATAAACATTTGAGAATTATATTTTAGGCCTTCCCATAAACTACCATTTCTCTCAGCGTCAAAAAGATTATTTATGGCCTAGATTGTAGCAACTTATTCCCAGACTTTACATACCGATTTTCATTAAATTCTCTTCAGCCGTTTTCTCGTGATGCGTGTACATACATACATACATACATACATACATACATACATACATACATACATACATACATACATACATACATACATACATACATACATACATACATACATGCATACATACATACATACATACATACATACATACATACATACATACATGCATACATACATGCACACATACATACATACATACATACATACATACGTACGTACGTACAGACAGACAGACAGACAGACAGACAGACAGACAAACAGAAGACAGAAATTACGGAAAATTAAAAAATGCATTTCGTTGTTACTATGGACATGACTGATACAGAAATACCATCCTTTTTAAATTTTGAGCAATGTACTGACAAAACTTTTATTTTATATATATATATATATATATATAGATAGATATATGTATATTTTTTTGCTAGGGGCTTTACGTCGCACCGACACAGATAGGTCTTATGGCGACGATGGGATAGGAAAGGACAAGGAGTTGGAAGGAAGCGGCCGTGGCCTTAATTAAGATACAGCCCCAGCATTTGCCTGGTGTGAAAATGGGAAACCACGGAAAACCATTTTCAGGGCTGCCGATAGTGGGATTCGAACCTACTATCTCCCGGATGCAAGCTCACAGCCGCGCGCCTCTACGCGCACGGCCAACTCGCCCTGTGATATATGTATATATAGACATATATATATAGAGAGAGGATGTAACAAAACATATTAAAAGATCACTAAAATATCAATCAGTATATACACTATAAGCAATACTAATTAATTACTGTTTCGTCTAATAAGATTCCCATAATAACTGTTTTATAGTATTAGTACGAGTCGATTGGAAGTTTGCAAGCGAACTGGACGTGTGTGCGTGAATGATGAGTGGAGTAAGTGAAAGGAGAAATATATATTGAGCCAAATAACTTAGTAATTGTCAGAATTAAACTCTACATAGCGGACATCGTCCGAAGGAATAATCGATTTAAATATCAGGAATGTGGACTGAAAAATGGCATTAATTGTTTTTAAATGGCGTTGTAAACGATAGTCATCGCTGTGCTTTTGGTGATTGGAGGAGTGGATATGAATCATAGGGCCATGAGTTGGGAAGACATTGAAAAATTAAGGATGTGGTAAAGGAATTAATCTTAGCTGACATGACCAGCGAGCAGATTATGAACCTGAACAGGGATACTCAGGACCTGAAAATAGCCTGAAATGTGATATGGTAGGGATAAGAAAATACCTGGTAAAATATCAAGAGGAAATTGAAATTTCAGTTTTAATTTTGAACAGAACAGTTTAAAAATGTACGTGAAAATGAAACCTAACTGAAGACGATCTTCATGTCTTTTAGGAAGAACATTTTTCACTGTTGTTCTGTAAATGCTAAATACGAAGAAACCGATGCTTGACCAAAATTCTGCATCAACATTACTTTCTTGTAACTCATTATTTTAACTAATTTGTTAGCTCTCTTTTCTCTTGCAGTTTCGCTGTTTATTCATATTAGCCAATCATTTATCAGAACTTTCTGTATTTATTTTTGGCAGAGAATTCCTTGAGATACTAAATGACCCTGATTTAGATGTACGTGGAGATACTTTGACTGAAGGAGTGTATCAATTTTATTCATTGATTTCATGCAATTAGCATAAAACCATGCTGATCTGGGCTAATTAATATCATCAGGGACTGGAGGCAGATTGCACTGTTGATGATAAAGGGAATGGCTCTCCAGACATTCAACTAATTGCTTCCTGACTCCTATATCCATTAACCCGCAAACGATACAAGTGATATCCTCTTCTAAAATCACAAAGCCAAATCTCCATCGTCATCCCCTCTACGCGATTTACTTTTCCCTGTTTCTAAGCCTCTTAATAAACTTATTGATACAGACTGAGGCATTCACAACGTCAGATAATGTGGGGAGGCTGGGCTTTGAACTTGAGGGCTTCAAGAGGCTTGTCTTATGCTGATCAACAGACTTACGGCTGGAACTCCCATCAATCTGTTAGATTTTCTGAACTCTTCATATTTGATCTCTAGAAAGAATACTTCTTTGATTCCTCTTTCTTCGTCTTGGATGACAGTCTAGCCTAAGCAAGCAGTGAAAGCGGACGTGCTGAGTGGCGAGTCCTGAGAAATGATTGCAGTGGAGCAATATCGGGCTGCAATTGCAAGATGGCAGAGGAGTCTGAAGAGGAAAACAGCTAAAAAGAATGGAGTGCAAGGGTGATTCGGCAAGTATGGATGAGGTGGTGTTGGTGGCGGCAGTGGTAACAGTGCTACTAGTTTTGTGGGGCGTGGAATTGAATCCCGGCCCAAATACAAATGGAAATATTAGTTGGGACGACATCGAAGCCATTAAGGAGGTGGTGAATGTGGCGGTGAAAGAAGCGAGCCAATTGCTCTTTTGCTAGTTGCTTTACGTCGCACCGACACAGATAAATCTTATGGCGACGATGGGTTAGGAAAGGTCTACGAGTGGGAAGGAAGCGGTCGTGGCCTTAATATGGCACAGACCCAGCATTTTCCTGGTGTGAAAATGGGGAACCACGGGAAACAACTTCCACGTCTGCCGACAGCGGGGTTCGAACCCACTATATCCTAGATGCAAGCTCACAGCTCCGCCCCCTAACCGCATGGCCAACTCCCCCGGTAGCGTGCCAATTGGACCAGATCAAGGACATAATTCAGGGCCAATCAAAGGCGTTTGACGATATGTGGGGGGTGGATCGAGGAAGAAAATGAATGAGTCAATATCTAAGGTGGGAAGTAATTAGTTAGATGTTGTGCTATTGAGGAAGAAGGTTGAATATTTGGAAGAGAAGGTGGCTAAATTGAAGACAGAAGTAGTAATCAGTAGCCAGGAACGTACGAGGAAATGTATATTTATATATGGTGTAGAGGTGTGCGTGAAAGAAAATAAAGTGGACATAGTATATAAGACGGTGGAGGAGATTCAGGATAAAATGAAGATTAACTTCAGTGAAGTGGACATTAATGATATAGAAAGGGAATGTAGAGTGAGAGGGCACAGGCCAATTAAGGTTAGATCGTTATCAACCTCGTGGCCGATATTGTAGTGAGAAACGCTGATAATCTACAATGAGAGAAAATATGGATAAAAAGAGGACCTTGGAAGCGAAGGTAGTATGAGCCTGAATATTTTAAGGAGACATCTAGTGAAATCCGGGCAACAAGGACTGAAGGCGCACATCAGGTTCGAACAGCTATTTGTGTCCAACTGCATGCATGGTGACAATGCAAGGTGACAGGCAGGTCGCAGAGCGGAGGGGCGCGACGAGATAAGAGGCGAGTGTATGTCAGAGGTCAGTGCCCAGTGCAGCTCAGGGACAGATACGAACACTCAGTAGGTGTTGGCGGAGGGAGAAACTCAAGAATCGGCAAGTCCATTCGTCAGTGTACACGTGCATGGTAAATGAGAAGGTACGCGGGATGAAATAAAAGGAGGAGAAACCTTGAACAGAAATCTGAGTTTGAGGGATCTGTAGGGAAAGAACTAAAGGTGTTGAGGATAAGGAGGGCAAGGAGCGCCCCAAAATGTCCAATAAATATGGAATAGAAGTAGAGGGAGAGAGGCATAATATCGAGAAGTATAAATAAGGGAAATTTGAGATGAGAGGGGGTTAGCCTATAACTAGACTGGAGGATAGGGTTTATAAATATTGAACGTTTGTTGAGTAAGTTCGGCAACGAGGAAGTAAGAAAATTAGTACAAAGCTCTGACATTGTGCCTCTCCTAGAGACGTGGCTAGAAATAGTGAAGGTGTTAACATGGAAGGGGATTGTGGTCAAGGACAAATCTAAAAGAAAAGAGCGGACCAAGGGCAAGACGCCGGGGGTTTAGTGGTTTTAATAAAGGAAGAATGTGAGCTAATCGAAGATATTGAGACGGAGATGGAAGAGATGGTGTGGGTTAGGTTTAATATGGGGATTGAGAAAGGAAGAGAAAAGAAGGTGTGCTTGGCTGTTATATACTGTCACCCCAGGTGCTCCACATACGCTAATGAAAAATTCTTTGAGGATTTATTATTGGAAGTGAGTGTCATGGGGGAAATATGAAGAAGATGGAATGTTGCTATTTGGTGACTGGAACCCTAGGGTAGGTAATCTCTCTGCAACATTCAGCAAAGAGGACGAGATGTTAATGAGAGAGGAAAGATATAGCGAAGATAATGATAATTCAACAAGAGTAAGATATATATAGGAGTATTAGCGAACAGACTGAGGGACAGGGCAGAAGAGCAGTCCATACTGTCAGTTTTCCAGGTTGGTTTCTGAAAGGGTAGAAGGGCGATAGATAATATAATGACAGTCAGGTTGATCCTGGAGAAATATTTGAATAGGAAAGGGGGTAAAATATATTAAGCGGCCATAGATTTTGAAAAGTTTTCGATACGGCGAGTAGCGTGAGGAGCGTTAGTAGAAAAATAAGGAAGGGTGGGGTGTGCCAAGAAAGATTATCCGAGCGATTGAGGTGATGTACGAGAAAGTTTTTTGTTGCATTAAATTGGAAGGAAATTTAGTAAGCAATCTGATTAAATGTAGGATGGGATTAAACCAGGGTTGGAAGCTATAGCTAATTTTATTTCTATTATTCATAAACGACATACCACAATGTCATGGAAAGAGTAACAGGGTGACGCCGGTTTTAAGCGATGTAGAGATCCCAGGATTAATTTGTGCTGATGATGTGATTTTATTGATCTTAACAGGGGGTTTGCAGAGATGTGTGAACACCGTTGCAGAATATGCAAGGAAGTGGTCCCTGATAATTAACGGTAATAAATCGAAGGTGATGGTATTTCGAAAAAGAAGGGCGAGAAAGAAAGAAAGGAAATGGATGGTCCAGGGGGGAAGAATTGATCAGGTAGAAAAGTCGGAATATCTAGGAGTGCTTATAAACAGAACATGGGGATGGGAGGATCAAATTAAGAAAGCGACTCTATCAGTTGTAAGATTCTGGAGTCAAAGTACCCAGGTTTAAAATATAGTATCCAAAGGATTATGTTAAAGACAATCGTGCTGAGCAGAGTACTGTATGGGGCGGAACTATGGGGTCTAGAGGAGAGAAGAGATAATTAAAATCAGATTATCTGTAAATTTAGTAATACGGTAATGCGACTCCCGCAGTATACAGCAAATGCCGGAGCCATAGTAATCTATGGGAGGTATATAGAATTTGAATGTGTGAATAGGGTACTTATCTATTGGATGCGTTTGACGAGAGGGGAGGAGGGTATAGTGTTACAGTCAGCTTACCAGCAACAACTGAAAAGTATGTATGCTGTTAGCTGTCTGTAGAATATTAAAAGGTATGTTGAAAGGATGTGTATGTGATACATATGGCAAGAAGTTTGGAATATGAACATGAACATTTATTGAACATTACAGGCGTTAGCACAGATATATCTTCCACTGCCAGATTACATGCCCAAAAGAAAATAGTGACAGTAATAATAATAATAATAATAATAATAATAATAATAATAATAATAATAATAATAATAATAATAATAATAATGTTGACTTATATGGAACCAAAGACAAACGAAAAGGAAACACGAGACTCCTTAATTCCATGAGGTTCATCGGATACTCCGGAAACGTGACACCCAATATTGAGTGTCACCACAATAGTCATTCTGAGTCCCTGCATGCCACCTCCATCGTCTCCATTGAATTAATAATAATAATAATAATAATAATAATAATAATAATAATAATAATAATAATAATAATAATAATAATAATAATAATAAAAATAATGTTGACTTATATGGAACCAAAGACAAACGAAAAGGAAACACGAGACTCCTTAATTCCATGAGGTTCATCGGATAGTCCGGAAACGTGACACCCCATATTGAGTGTCACCACAATAGTCATTCTGAGTCCCTGCAAGCCACCTCCATCGTCTCCATTGAATTAATAATAATAATAATAATAATAATAATAATAATAATAATAATAATAATAATAATAATAATAATAATAATAATAATAATAATAATAATAATGTTCCCATAAAATAAAATAAAAAAATAAAACCAAATTAGAATGAAAATAAAATATACAAATAAATAAATAAATAAATAAATAAATAAATAAATAAATAAATAAGTATAATCTAGCATTTCCTTATCTTCTCACTCATCTAACTCTTCCTTAACTTAAACATTAATATATAAATAAATCTAAATTTAGCCCTACCCATTCATCTCTCTCATCTAAATCTTCCTTAAACTTTACACACAATTATTACAACAGTTCACTGCTTGACAAATCCGCTTACTTCACATTTCATCATCCACAGCACATTTGCTTGCCTGCTCACCTACTGACCTAGCAGTTCTTATACACTGACCTACTACCGAATAAATTCCAGTACACTTATGAGTCAAGAATTACATAATATCATGCCTTATCACAATTGATTAAACCTTCTACAATTACAATACCTAATCAGATCCCTATCATAATTACGCTATAAACACTTTCAACTTGTCAACATCACTCCAAATTATTACACTTTGATATGATAGTCCTCCGCTCACAAAAAACACACTTGACCACACTCATCTACCCTACTGATACACAACTTTATCACGTATAGAATTTTTTATCACTCTTACACACTCCTCTCACTTTGCACATTTCACTCCTTCACATTTCTTCCTATGCACTTTCCGCTCGCAACTTTCTTCCGCAAATTCTCTTAATTGCATATTAATTGCCTGTTAAAATCTCCTCCATCCTCCCATTGTCTGATAATCCACCTCACAATTTTCTGCTCATCCACTTTTTATAGTAACTCACGATGTTACGCACTCAACAATATATTTCTTACCTTTCGCCTATCTTTACAGATACCAATTAAGTGAAAATCGTTGCCTACTATTCCACATAATACATATACTGGCTTATCTCTACCCTTTAACCAACCCTTATTCTTGTATAGTTCCATCAACCACCATAATAACCCTCCTATATTTAACCTATTCACATATCTCATATTTATCCCTGCCACTCCCATTACATTATTATAAACTTTAAGCGGTCGTCTTTGCCTACTTTCTTCTAATAATTTCTGCCTCTGTATATCTCTAATCCTCTAATCCTATCTCAGCCCTCTAGATTCTTTCTTCATCCAAACCTCTTCCCACATTTAACCCAATCCCACCTTCTCCAAGTATGCTTTAATTTTTCTAGCCAGCACTCCTTATACATGTTCAATTGTTGCTTGTACGCAGCTTGCAGCACCCTCCCACTATCTTCCCTTTAAAAATCATCCAATATTTAACTACTCTTATCATACACTCCACCTCTATATCTTCCCCACCCATTAATTCCACCCCTGCATTGGCTGTGTACCCAGAGAGCCACATCACAGCCTTACCAAATTTGATAATAATTTGTCTTCTCTTTTCCTCCAACCCCCATACTTCCGCCCCATACATTACGTACCGAATACAACCGTTCTTAATACTAACCTCAAATTTTTTCAGCTAATTCCCGAAAATTTGGACACTAAGTATTTGACTGAGGCTAGGACTGCCATCCCCTTAGTTCTCGCTCTTCTAATTTGATCCTCCCAAGACCCTTCTCTGTTAAGAATCACTCCTAGATATTCCAACTTGCTTAGTTGTTCCAGCCTCCCTCCCTGCACCATCCACATCAATTCATTTTTGTTCCTTTATGTGCCTACGCAACTAACACTTTAGGTTTGTTCCCGTTAATTTTCAAGGCCCATTCCTTTGTGTATTCCGACACTGCATTTAAACTTTTCTGCATCCCGCCTGCGGTTAAAGTTAGCAAAATCACATCGTCTGCAAAAATCAATCCCGGTATCTCCAACCCACTAATCACCGGTACCTCCCAGTTGTTCCCTCCCCGATGTCCATCCAAAATATCATTGATAAATAAAATAAACAATAAAGGGGATAATTTGCATCCTTGATTTAATCCCACCTTAGACTCTATGGGCCTACTCAAACTGTCCTCTCCTAATTTCACACAGCACCTGACCACCTTGTATATCGCATCCACTTCCCGTATCATCTTTTCGGGAACCACCAACCTACAGGATTTTTCTATTAAAACCCTTCTATTTACCTTATGAAAAGTATTTTCAGAGTCAAATGCCACTACATACACCTTGCCTATTATCATGCTCTCTCCCTGCACCATCCAAAACACTTCTTTTTCTTCCTTTATGTGCCTGCGCAACTAACACTTTAGATTTGTTCCAGTTAAGTTTCAAGGCCCATTTCTTTGCGTATTCCGACACTGCATTTAAACTTTTCTGCATCCCGCCTGCGGTTAAAGTCAGCAAAATCACATCGTCTACAAAAATCAATCCCGGTATCTCCAACCCATTAATCACCGGTTTCGTCCAATAGTACCCACGTGTCCATTTCTCTAAAATCGACTTCACTATCATTATATTGTCTACTGTTGTTTTTCTTTTACTAAATTCCCCTTGGTAATCTGACAAAACTTCGTTCCTTTCCGCCCATTCACTTAATCTATTCTCTAAAACCCCAGTATAAATTTTACTTGGGGCACAAACAGACATATACCCCTATAATTATTCATACCGTTTTTGCTACATTTCTTCTTATATATTGGACAAACAATTCCTGTATCCCACTCTTTAGAGTACTTAACCCCATCAACAATCTCATTAAATAATTTCACTATGCCCTCTAACATTGTCCCATTTTTGCTAATTTATTTCCAAACGAGCTCGATAGCGGCAGTCGCTTAAGTGCGGCCAATATCCAGTATTCGGGAGATAGTGTGTTCGAACCACACTGTCGGCAGCCCTGAAGATGATTTTACGTGGTTTCCCACTTTCACACCATGAAAATGCAGGGGCTGTGCATTAATTAAATTCACGGCCCCTTCCTTCGCAGTCTTAGCCCTCTTCTCTCCCATCGTCTCTGTAAGACGTACCTGTGTCGGTGCTAAGTAAAGCCAATAGCAAAATTTATTTCCAAAACTTATTGTTGATACCATTGCATCCCTCTGACGACCTACCCCTGATTCTTCCTATCACTACCAAGGTCTCTTCTTTTGTGATTTCTTTGTCCAGTTCATATATGAAACTCTCCTACCTCACCAAATCACTTCTTCCCACTTCTCACTCAACCATTCTTCCGCCTTTCCCCCGAGTAGTTCACTAAAGTAGTTTACCCACTGCTCATCCTCAATACTGGTTTTCTCAAGTCTCCTTCCACCGTTAACTATTTTGTTTATTATCTCCCACACATTTTCCATACTATTCATCCTACACTCTTAATCTATCTCTTCCTTTAGTTCTTTCATCCATGAATTTTTTATCTCACGAATTTTCCTTTTCTAGTCTTTCCTAAAATTACAGAAAGCTTCTCTTTCTGAGCTCCCACCTTTTTTCCTATACTCTCCTAGCGCTCCCAAAACCCTATTTCCCATTCCCTCACACTATTTACTAAACCATTCTTTCCCCTCTCTCTTTTTTCTCCTCCTACCTTTTTCAATCCGTGCTATCCTCTTGATTGGACGTCGAAACAATTCCAAAGCTCTGTCAATGTTATTTTCCTCTAACGCTACCTCCCATCCGTACTTAAGTAAATGTTACTCTCCTTTTACTACCATATCCCATTCCCGTTCCGCTTCCTCTGTCCATTTATATTTAATACACCCTCTCCCTAGCTCATCATTCTTCTTAAGCTCTTTTTTGTACCTCTCCTCCCCCTTTTTAACAACACTTACACTGGAAAATGTTGTGATTCAATACAATCTCCTACTTCCATCCTTACAATTTCCTCTAGGAAATCTTCCGAGCTTAATACTATGTCAATCACTCTTCCTCCCTGCTCTGAAACATACGTCAGTTTCCCAGTGCTGTCGGCCTTCTTCCATCCATTCAGAATATGTAAATTCGCCGCTGCAAACACCTCTAGGAGGTTCTCACCATAACTGTTTGTGGCTTTATATTCACATATTCTACTTTTCATCATTAGCCTCCCTTCTTCCCTTATTATTAAATTGGACTCTGTTCCCCTATTCTCGCCTTCCAGTCTCCAAGTAACAACATATCGTCTTCTTCTGCAAATTTCTCTTTTATCACATATCCACCAATAACTCTTAAAAAAATGCTTATTTGTGTATAAGGAACTCCTAGGGTGGCAATATGTGAATACTAAACTTATGTTCTTCATTCTTCCCTTTACCCTCCCCATATTAAATCTAATCCAAATAACTTCTTGCAGCTCTGTCTCAATATCCTCTACTAGTC
Organism: Anabrus simplex; assembly: GCF_040414725.1. Lineage (NCBI taxonomy): Eukaryota > Metazoa > Arthropoda > Insecta > Orthoptera > Tettigoniidae > Anabrus > Anabrus simplex. The sequence continues at coordinate 845,676,011 of NC_090266.1, forward strand.
CACTAATTTCTTCCTTGATTAGGACTACTATTCCTCCTGGGATGCGTCCCTTATTCCTCTCCTTTCTTTTGTATTTATATTTAATCACAAACACGTCCCATGTTATCTCTTTCCCTGTTTCAAGCCAAATCTCCAGAAATGCCACAATATCGAAACTTTCCACTACTTCCTTAACATTTTTATTTCCTAATTTGCTTAATAGCACTTCAATATTCACAAATCCTATTCTCCAATTTAATTATAACTTATCCTCCCCCCTTCCAAATTACCTCCCCAATCCTTATTCCTTGTAACTCTACCATACTCACTCTCTGCCTCCCTTTCTCCTTTTTTAACATTATGTATCTTTCTCTTCCCTCGGTGTCCTGCATAAATTTATACATTTTACCCCAAAATTTTTTAGACTCTTACTTCTTCCTCTGCACATAACAGCTTTACCTTTTGGTTCGTCATTCCTCTCACATCCTTTATTGTTCTCTTGACCACTGCACACTGCACTTAACGGTTCTTGCGACTTTCCCTCACTCACCACTTCACGGCTCTCTTCTTATAAATCTGCACTGCTCTGTTCACATCCAAATTGATTGATCTCCACACTTTCCTCCACTCTAAACCTATTTGGTTCTGCGTCCTTCCTTGCATCTTGTACTGCCATTAGTTCCACTTCCGTACTGACGTGGCCATCCATCTCTTTCAATTTTGACACTGAGAACTTTCTAACCCAGTTTACATTTGACTTCACTAGCCTTTGCCCACTTATGCGCGCTTTTAGCCCTTGTTGTCTCGCTCTCCAAAGGTACCTATTCAGAATTTGCAGAATTTCACTACCTTCTTTCCCCATGTCTCTTATTACGCATAATTTCTGTCCTTGTAAGTTGTTGCCGTTTCTTACCACTATTTCTGCCACTAGGGTAGACAATAACTACCCTAACTGGTCTACGGCCTTTAGTTTGCCCACTCTTTCAACATCGTCTATATCTACTTCACTAAAATTTATCTTCATCTTATTCTGTATGATCTCTACCACCGTACAAATTATGTCTACCTTGCCTTCTTTCTCATCTTCTTCCACGCCGTATAGAAATATAGAATTCTTCATTCTCTCCTGTCTGCACACTTCTGCTTCTTTCTTCACCTTCAACACCTCCTCTTCAAGATATTTTACTTTCCCTCTTAATAGCTCTATTTCTTTCTCATTGTTACACGGTCTATTAATCGATTCTTCTGTCTTTGTTTCTATCCATTTCTTCATATTCCCTGTTTCCTTTGTCCGCTCTTTCAACACGTCCTTTATTTCTTCAATCTGATCCCAAGGGCACTTTTCTTGTATAACTTCCCTCACTAATACCTTAAGTGCTGCCAAATCTTCCAAGCTGAAGTTGCCACTGGTATTCGGGCTGGGGTTTAATTCCACCCCACCCCCCCGAATGACCAGAAGTACAGCTAACACTGCTGCTACCAGCACCGCTTCACCCATTTTTACCATCTCGTATTTTTACCAGCCCATTCTTGAACTCCTTCCTCTGCTTCTACTGCTACCTTCCAGTCGCAGCTCGGTACTGCTCGACTCCCACCATATTTCACGGCACGCACTACACAACGCATCCTCACTCCCCGCTTGCTCAAGCTAGACTGTGTTCGGAATAAAAAGGGCAGTAGAAATGAGATATCGATTTTAATGAGGGTGAAATATATCCAAAGTCAACGTTAGTTGAAGAAATGTCGGGAGAGGGCGTTCCTAAGTGTATTTAACAAGGTAAGTCAAGTCTCAAGGATAAATATTGGTAATGTGGACAGAACTGTGAGATGAGGTTTATTGTGGTGGGTTCTGGGTTTGTATAAAAATAAGGAGTGGATTATAAATAAAGAAAATTCGTTGTGTATACTATGTGGAAAAGTGAATGAGTACATTCACCTGTTAGGTCGATGTAAAGAAACAGAAAAATTTAGACTGAAACTTTTGAGTGAATGTCAGGAAGATTTACTTAAGCAGAGTGAAGAGCAAAAAATTATTGGGTGGGTGATTAAAGAATAGAATAGGTTTGGGAATATAAATCGATATTTATGAGTAGTTAAGAAATTATGCGTTAAGAAATCAAAAGATGTGGGCAATTGAGGTAACCGGATATAACATGTATTTATGTGCTGTTAAAGAGGAGAGAATGAGACAATTGGACATGAATTAAATTGAATTGTGTTTTGTGTAAAATCTTATCTTATAAGTCATGAGTTACGTTCAAAGGAAGGCTGGTCAAGGAAGTCACCAGACTCAGCAAAGTAAAGAAACGATAAGGGTGTGTCAGCAAGTCTTGTACAGTGAGGTAGGTCGCGAGCAGCCTTGTCGGGATGACTCTGGTCAAGAGCTGCTTTGCTCGTGCAGGTGGAACGGAACGTAAATCAAGACTTGCTGATACTACCAGGATAGGAGTGGTAGGTTTTTCTTTTCATTCTTTATTCATTCTTTGATTTGCCGTGTTGCCAATATTGTGTGTAGGCTTTCTTTTATTCGTAGTTCATTCTTTTTTTCCCATGTTTCCTTCATTAAGTATTGTACAACCATTCTCCGAATATGAGAATGGTCTTTGTATTGGGTCGCGTTGTGTTCATTATTTCAGATTTTATGTAGCTTGAAATTTTCTCTAGTTTTGCTTGGGTCTGGAAATGTTATTTTTCTCCGTTGTGATCGAATAGGTTTCAATACTGTAAGATATGGAGGAAAACAAATATACGAGTATTAATACTAATGACTTTCCTGAACTTTCAATCTTTACATAAGAGCCCCTTGTGATATTTCGAGGCCTAGAGCTTCCATTTCTTTGCTTCATTAAGCCTTCTAAGAGACCTCGCAGTAGTTCCATTGAACCATACGCATTTGAATTCAATATGGCATCGCCTGCATCATAGGCTGTCGTTGTCAACAGTAAAAAAATCATCGGTTTTGAGAAGAGGCAAAAGGTGACTAAACGAAACTGTAAATTGTGATCAGGATTACTAATAATAAACGAAAGTGTTTAACCCAAATTCCATGCAAAGAAACGACACCCATGTGTAATGCTCTGATAGCGTCAGAATCGGGTAGATTTTAATTAAAAAGAACACCTCATGGTATTGGAGCAGCGGACACGAAATCTGGAAGTGCAGGTGAGGAAAGCAAAGCTCGCTGAGCGCAGCAATTGAATAATCTTTTATGGGATAACAAAGAATAGAGCCAAGTATACACTGTCGTTTTTAACGTCTTTATTGGAATTGATAAAGGCAGGAGTGAATGTGAACTGTACTGAGTCGGTTGTGGACGACGTATAAGAAGAACTGAAGGAAATGGGCCTAAAATGCTGAAGCTGGTTTCCGGGATGAAAGTATACCAAATTATACATAATGTCAAGAATTTAAAGGGGGCAGAGGTATGGATTAATAGAGAAATGGGATCTGAAGAGAGCATGGTAATTAAAATCCTTCTATTCCACCTGGGAAAAGCAAGAAAATTGGGTCCTACAGCGTTCGTAATGAGCAAAAGTTATAATACGAGGGGGCGTACTATATTGTTTTACACTTTATTTTTTGTACGTCCGGGTATAGTTCACATTTCACTTTTGAAGGTGGTGATGTGTAACTAGTGTCTTGTTCCAACGTTTGGTAGCAACACAATCACAGGAGCCAACAAATGCACCAGTCATAGCCATCTCATAACAACACTGTCAGCTGAGGAGCAGATAACATGGAAATCAAAGGTCGGGGACAGCGTTATACGACTTGGTTCCTACGGAATGAAGGCATGGCCACTACATAAATTCATCGGCGCTTCATGGCAGTCTGTGGAGAACACGCGCCGTTACGGAAAGCGGTTTAAAACTGAGTGGAAGGTTGGAAAACAAGGCTCATAGTAATGGAGCCATGTCTCATGGCGTTGCAAAAGTTACCTGCACACGTCCACACGCCTCTGCTTTTCATCTGCAGACAAGATTCCAGGCACCCACGTTGGTGACAACTTCTCCAAATGTAAGTCGTCGTGCACGATCCGCTGCAGGGCGTTTCGATTAATTCCCGTGGCTGCCTCCATTTCCGTAAATGTGATGCACTTTTTTACTTGGATGACCTGTTCGACCCAGGCGATGTTGGCGGGTCTTGACACTGTCACATTCCTTCCAGAAATGTTTCCCTTGTCCACAGATGTGCACTCTGTTTTCCAACCTTCCACCCAGTTGTAAACTCTTTTCCGTGACGACGCATGTTCTCCACAGACTGTCACAAAGCGCCGATCAACTTCTGCAGTGGTCATGCCTTCTTTCCATAGGAACCAAGTCGTCTAGCGCTGTCTCTGACAGTTGCTATCCATGTTGCCTGCTCCTACGCTAACAGTGCTGTTATGATATGGGTATGACGAGTGCATTCGTTGGCCTCTGTGCGTGTGCTTCTAACAAACGGTGGAACAAGACACTAGTTTTACGTCACCATCTTCAAAAATGAAATGTGAACCATACAAGGACGTACAAAAATAAAGTGGAAAACAATAATAGTACGCCCTTCGTATCATAGGAAATGGCTGGAGGAAGAGTTACTCATCACTACAGTTTGAGGTATTGGCTCGGGAAGGCAGAACAGTGACACCACCACAAGGTGGAAAAGTAGTGCTGACGCGCAAGGAGAAGGTCTGTAGCCCGTGCCAGGTAGATTGCTGACAGCTGCACAAAAGTATAACATTGTCATTAGTAGCGAGGACCTACCTGTGAGTAAATGATTAACACTTGGTGTAGAATCTGAGGCCGGTATCAGACAGCTGAAAGAAGCAGTTGCAGAATAGAAGATCAAAATAAAAAGAAACAAGAACAGAATCTGAAAAAAGGTTGTGTTATGAAAGGGGGGATCCCATAGGTGAAAACGGAAATAAACGGGAAGGAACGGTATTGGGGGAATTTATAGCATTCATCATGGAAATATAATCCAATTTGAAAGGCCTATAAATACAAGGAGAGAAACATTAAATGTGACGAATAACAAGAAAGCAAAATATCTAGAATGGAGGGTTGACTTTGGTAGTACAGAAGGTTTACGAAGTAAGCTAGAGAATGATGTAGTGTTCGAACTTGTTATTAACTTTGGGACATTCACCTTTTTGTAGGGCCAGCGTGCGTAACTTTTACAAGGGGGATTAGGTTCGATTTTCGGCCAGGTCAGGCATTCTTACATGGATCTGAGGGCTTTTCCGAGAACCACGTGATCTGCCGGTTAAATAAAGACTCCGGTCTTGAAATCCAAGAATAATGGCCGGAAGGATTCGTAGTGCCGCCCACAGGGCTCCTAGTAATATGCAGGCCTCCGGGCTGATCAGCGTTCACTTGGTAGTCCATGGCCCTCCCATGCTATTACGCCATGGGTTTTAGTATTAGTAGTAGTAATTTAAACGCCTAAAACGGAAATTAATTTTTATATTAAAACACAAATTTGTATAATAATTTGCTATCATGTACGGTAACCGCATCAGATTAAATTTGTGATGACAACAACGTACTGTATAAATAATTTGCTTCGATTTATGGTCACAGTCGCTACAGGTTTCGCTCCTGGCACTTTCTGATTCTTATCGCTTTCACTAGTTTAGTAACAGGATTGGTGGCCGACAGAACTGTACTGCATTTCTCTTTGTTAATTTTAACTCTGAGTAGACACAGATCGGCAGCTTAAAACGGAGAGAAATTAAAGAGCATGCAGGACAATCACAACAGATTCTCAATAAGTTCGTACACCCAGGTATGATGAAGCAGACATTGAAACGCAAGAGAAGAGCTCGTATTTCAGGAATATGGAACGATCGACCGTCTGTATTCATTGTGACACAGCAGCCTCTTCTAATATTGTTTGCTGCAGCACAACTACAGTGCACATGGTTAGAGGGCAGGCGTACTGTATGGTACTAATGTCCAGTGAGCACATTTGCACACGATTCTGAACCATAGCGAAATGTTATATCATCCATTCGCAAAACATGGAGACTTGAAATTGTGTTGCAACTTCCTTTACCATGTAACTATGTTAACGTGTCACGCCCTGTGACCGGGTGTAACGAAGAGGGGAATCAATGCATAAAACTAGGTAACAGTGCAGTAATTAATATCTTAAGTACCGAACCGGATGGCGTATGTACTCTGCTCTCGTCGTACTACCAGCATATTTTCAGCAGTATAGCGTAGCGAATGTGGTTAGACGTTCGCCTAGCATTCGACGGTATGTGCCCTGGGTTGTTCTAATCTTGCATCGTTCAAATACTTTTTCCATCGGTATGATGTTTGAATACATAAACACAAGTCCACTTTTGCTGCATTCAAACAGTAGAATGACGCTGTTATTCATCTTATGCCCTGCGGATACTCCGCTGGTTCGGGCCTGAATGTACTGTAATCTCTGCTGTCATAGGCATGATTTTCACAGATGAATACTTTGACATACTCCTCATTTATGGGGAAGCAAGACAAAACGCGTGCGAGGAACTATATCTGTACCGAGAACGGTATCCCGACATTGGACACCCGGCTCCTACGACATTCCGCCGTGTTGAAAGACGACTTAGGACAACAGACGTGATTTCCAAGCAGCCACCAGTCCGTGATAGGCCGGTTACATCGGGTGAAACAAAAGAGGCCGTTCTGGAGGCAGTTCGTAATAATTCACACATCAGTACAAAGGCGATTGCACGACAGGTGAACACCAGCCAGCTTTCCGTCTGTCGAGTACAGAATGAACATAAATTTCACCCATACCATCGAGAGCTACACCGAGAGCTTCATGGGCGGGGGTTCTGTCGGTGGCTATTGAGCAGGCTTGAAAATTATGCAGCATTCTGATCGCATATCTTTTTCTCGGAGGAATCGTGCTTCCACAATAATGTGAACATCAATCGCCACAACATGCACTATAGCCATCTGGACAATCCTCACTGGGTGCGACATGCGGCCCATCAAGTACGATGGGGAGTGAATGTTTGGTGTTGAATCTTGGGCATCGCCTGATTGGACCTTATTTCTTTGAGGGCCATTGGGTGGCCACACGCTACATGGACTTTCTGCGTCAGGAACCCCTACTGTTACTGGTGGCAATGCCCTTGCACGACCGTTTGACTACGTGGTTGCAACAGGATAGAGCTCGACTACATTCGACTTTGCCCGTTCGTAACCATCTGAACGAGAAACTGCCAGGGAAATGGATAGGACGAGGAGGCCCTGTTTCTTAGCCCGCTAGATCATCGGATTTTTACTCCGTTAGACTTTTTCTTGTAGGATCATTTGAATAACATCCTTTATGCTCAAGCGCCGGAAATCACCGACCAGCTCCGGCAACTCATCACGGACGCCTGACGACCAGTTACATATGTACTGCTTCAGCGTGCAAGACGATCTATTGGACACTGGGTCCGAATGTGCATAATCCAAAACCGTCATCACATCGAGCATTTGCTGCGATAAAACTTCGTCAGGGCAGTTGTGTTCATTCACACACAATTTGCATGAAAACGTGCGGTAGGTATTAAACAATTATTTCAAATTTTGTAATCTACTGTATTCTCTCACTTTAAACGAAGCCATCGTGATTGATAATTGCTATCTGCTGAAAGTAAGTTTAATTCTTTGATTATTATTATTATTATTATTATTATTATTATTATTATTATTATTATTATTATTATTATTATTATTATTATTATTATTATTATTATTATTATTATTATTATTATTATTATTATTATTTGGTATATTTACGATTTCTATTTTCTTTGATTTAGAAAATTGATCTGTCTCTGGGTTTAAGCAATAAACTTGCTCATAGCGTATCCTTTAAGCTACGGACAAACATTCATTTTTTTTGTTTTCTAGGTACATAAAGAATTATCGTTGTCGTCATTCATGTTTTCGTCTACATTGAACGTGCACATCTTAAGGTATGTTTCGATCTTTTTATTGATATCATGTGCTTAAATTTTTAAAAAACATTCTAAAAGATAGTATTTCGCTTTTTTGTAGAAAAATCGAACGGATTAACCAAGCGGCTCAGCAATCTTCTACTAAATCAGCGATTTAAATTGATTTCGCTAAAACAAAAATTTGGTGAAAGAATTTTGCATGTCTGTGACACCACAGAGGCGGATATTCTAAGCGGTATTATACGAAATTAATCAAATATTTTATATTCAAATTATTTCTTACTCACTTGCTGTAGTGTTTTCGAAGAAAAAAATCATTTCTTTGCTGGCTATGCGTACGGCGCGTAAACTAAACGCTAGTCTTGCTTGTTCTTTCATTCTTTTCAAAGATAATCAGGAAAATCATGAAACATTTTAAATTTCTTCTAAAATGACGCAACTCTTATGTTCAGACAATATTTCGGAATGGTTTCACAAACATATTGTCGACACATTGCTGGCTAAATTTCAATAGTTTGAAGAAGGAGCAAGTAATAAAGCATTTGAAAGTGTTCTGAATCTTCAAATTAATGTGTGCAAATTCGACCCCTTCAATTCATGTAGGCGACACATTCATCTTCCTCAAGCGATTGTAAGTATATGTACAAGTTTTATCTTGAATCATTTGCTGTAGTCATTTCCTCTTCATATGCGTACATCTTACAATGCTCGTGTACCTCTCCCATTCTCAAGTTAATATTGCTAATTCTTGTATGCGCAGGTTTTATCTTGAATGCAATGCTAATTCTTTTATGTACAAGTTTCATCTTGAATGACAATGTTGGTGTACTCCTAACTTCTTAAATGATTATGCATTTCCATCCCCCTTCTTACAAGTTGTTGCTGTAGCCCCATGGAACACTAGTAAAGGAATCACTGTCCCATACACGTTTGTCATCGAAAGGAGGCAACGAACATTTATTTTGTTCGATTGTATACACATGATGTTTGCGTGATTGGATCCTTTTTTGCGTACAGAAAGCGGCATATCTAGAGGTGAGTACATCGCTATAGTGTTGAAGGTGTAAACAGCTAACGACCAGTGAACGTACGCCTTTTGCTTTTTTAACAGACTTTGAATTTTGTGTGTCATAGACATACATTTTTTGTGTTAAACCATTAAACTCAGTCACGATATTCATGCCGCATTCATCATTCATAAGCCCTATGACTTTCTTGTTCCGTGGCCGAATGTTGAATGGATTACTAAGTGGAAAGGAAGAAGTGTCAAAGTATTGAGAATGGTTTCGCATCACATCGTAGACGTTCGTCTTCCGAATATGATAAATGAAACTCTCTGTATCCATATACAACTGAAAGATCAGAAAACTGTTGCTTTGCGAATCCATAATGAAAATCATACATTTTTAATTTTGAAAAATCAAGTATAGCCATTCCTAAATAAATTGGCTTCACATAGACGATCTCCGCTTTTCCATTTCAACAGAAATAATGCCACGATCAATAACATGATAGGCTTTGTAATTTGGTTTTGAGATGTACTTGCGCGCGCCATACCGACCATCCCACTGATTAATTAAATGAATGTCGCGATGTTTGCGTACATTTTTCATGCTTCTGCCATAGATCGAGTTATTCATTAGTTTGAAGAACGTACTCTCAAATGCTGTTGTAGCACGTTGATGTTCGGTATTTAAATTCATGTACGGGTTAAGCCATGCTTCCTGCTTAAACGCAACGACACGATGAATACACTCTAACTGTAAACCGTATTTGAGACATTGAACAAGAAATTGTATGTGGATATTATAGTGCTTTTTCGGAAAAAGATTAGCAAGCAGTTAAGTATATTTTGATGTATCATTAGGTGGAATCATTTTTCAACACAAAAAGGAAGGTGGGAATGTGAATCGTGCAGATGAGAAGGGTATGCAAGAGATGCTTCCAGCACGTAGGCGCGATGAGGAACTTTAGCAGCCTCAAAACCATCAAAATGTTGCATTTCAGGTTCTGTTAGCCATACAAAATCTTTACACGGTAATGGCTGTGACATGGCCCACCCATACAGATTATAGACATCGAAATACATCAGATAAGAATCTTCTTTTTCTGAATTATAGTCGTCGAGGTAGGGATTATTCGCGATGGCATGCCTGTTGATAAGCGAAACTAGTCCGCCGTGAATGCCGAGTTCAAAAAACAAAAGCATGTCTACATCCGTTAGAAGATCAAGTTGAACACCGGTGCACTTGAGCATCGCATCCCATGACAGACCGGGTGTTGTGTAGTAATAGCAAGGGTCAAATCCGTAAATAGAGAAACACATTTTACGAAACTTTTCAGACACATCACAGTGTAAAATTTTATCTACCTTCAAAATCAAATCAGCATATTCACCTAATGTCTGTAGATGAAACGTTGACCACACCGGGCACGCATGTAAATAGTCATCATCAGAAATAGATACCGTATGCTTATCGTTTGACGATGAGCTGAGTGACGGCTTACTACATTCACTTAACACACTTGTAAATGCAGACTGAGGAGGTAATGTTTTGTTTCTTGTAATGTTTGAAAGCTCTCAATATAGTCATAGGGAAGAATACCTTTCCGTATATAAAGTTTAAATCGCTCAGAATCTGGAAAATACTCTCGAATGTATTTCAAGTCGTCGCTGGAAAGCCCATTCACAAATGTATCAAGTGAAAAGTTCATAAATTTATACGAATCTATAAAGCGAATGTTAAAATCGCCTACACGATAACTGAATGAAGTAAAGCGTTCGTGATTTTGTGCAATGACAGTGCACTTTGTACAATTTAATTTGTACAAATTCACGAACGATGAAGTGACTGTCGTAGCCTGACATGTTATGAAAAAATCATGGAATAAATTTAGGTGCACGATATGAAAGATTGCACGAATCATGTGCAGGTCCGCGATATTTCCCGGTAAATTGACAGTTATCTCTAACCTTAACCTGAGGGAAAATAATCGGCTGTTTACAGATGTGACATTCATCAGTTTCATCATGCCAAATCATCTCATCCAATGTCATTTGAATGGGCACTGGTTGTGAAATACGCGTATAAAAGCGTTGTGCTAAATGTTCTAATTCTTTTAACAAACATGCCGTACAGTTTTAACCGCGATACATCCTAAAAATGAACAAACGACTTTGTAAGCTACTGAAAACGGAGTGTGCTTTTGCACATAATCCGTGTAGGATCCGCTCATGTCTGGTAGCAACTTGCTTGCTTGTCCCTTTGAATTCCGCGCTATAAAGTTTACTTCTGTCAAGATAGCGGTAGGCCATGCGCATGTGGTTAAAGATGACAGCTGACAGATTAAAAAAACATGTATGTGCATAAGGTGGCTACAGTCAGGTTTAATGTCGTAAATATAGCATCACGATGTTATCTTGTTTAAAGATGGCCGCTGGCAGCTCTCAAAAAAACACGTGGTTTTGAAGAGCACGTGGCTAAATTATAAAATTTTGTGCCGTAAAGATAGCAGCACGATGCTGTCTTGTTTAAAGATGGCCGCTGACCGCCGTCAAAAAAAGCATATGGAATTTCAAATTGCCCGCTACCATGTGCCAAAGGTTGCAGGCATGAAGTATTAGTCCCGTCAAGATGCAAGCACTGAAGTTTTGTTGTTTGAAGATGGCCGCTGACAGCTGTCAGAAAATCATGTGGCTTTGTTTCAAATTGCCCGCCACCACGTGCCTAATGTGGCACCCATGAGGATTTTAGACCCGTCATTATAGCAGCACTGAAGTTTGCGATCGTCTCTTGTTTAAAGATGCCCTCTGACAGCTGTCGAAAAACCACGTGGTTTTGTTAACAAACAGGAGCACGTGGTGATTACGTCACGGTCACGTGGTCATGGCGTCACTGGGTCAATGACCTCGTGTGCTGAGGCAGCAGAGAAAATGCTGACTCATTTCCGGACGTGGGAGCCCCTTTGCCCTACTACTAATGTAGTTTTATGCAACCCAAATAACGTGCGACATGGTACTGTATTAAGGTGGCTATTGCCCTGCAGGCGTACTGTATGGTACTAACGTCCAGTGAGAAATTTCACACAGGGTTTAAACCCTACCGACAGGTTATATCGTTCGCTCGCAAAACATGACACCTCGAAATAATGTAGCGACGCCCTTTGACCATGTAACTATGTTAATGTGCCGTGCCTCATGACCGTGTGTAATGAAGAGTTGAATCAATGTATAAAACTATGTAACAGTGCAGAAATTAATGTCTTAAACACTGAACCGGATGGCGTATATACTCTGTTCTCGTCGTACTGCCAGCACAATCCCAGCAATATAGCGTAGCGGATGTGATTAGGCTTTAGCCTAACAATCGACGGAATGTGCCGTGGGTGGTTCGAATACCGCATCGTTCAAATACTTTTTCCATTGGTATGGTGTTTGAATAAGTAAACACAGGCTCACGTTTGCCACATTCAAACTGTAGAACGACGCTCTTATTCATCTTGTGCCCTGGGCATACTCCCCTGTTTAGGGCCTGAATGTACTGAATACTCTGCTATCATTCGGATTGTTTTCCACAGACGAATACGTTGGCATGCCCCTCATTTATGGGGAAGCGAGACAAAACCCGTGGGAGGCAATAATCCTTACCGAGAACGATATCCCGACATTGGACACCCGGCTGCTACGACATTCCCCCGTGTTGAATGTCGCCTTAAGGGCAACAGGCATGATTTCCATGCAGCCACCAGTCCGCAATATGCCCGTTACATCTGGTGAAACAGAAGAGGCCGTTCTGGAGGCAGCTCGTAACATCAGTACAAGGGCGATTGCACAACAGGTGAACACCAGCCAGCCGTACGTCACATTTTTGGAATTTGCTTTACATCGCACCGACCCAGATAGGTCTTATGGCGACGATGGGACAGGAAAGGTCTAGGAGTGGGAAGAAAGCGGCCTTAGCTTTAATTAAGGTGCAGTCCCAGCATTTGTTTGGTGTGAGAATGGGAAAGCACGGAAAATCATCTTAAGAACTGCCGACAGTGGGGTTTGAACCCACTATCTCCCGAATGCAAGCTCACAGCTGCGCGACGGCCGTACGTCTGGCGAATACTGTATGAAATTAACTTTCAATCATACCATCTTGTGCTACACCAAGAGCTCCATGGGTGGAATTTCGAAGCTCAATTTGAGTTTTGTCGGTGGCTATTAGGCATTTGCTGCGATAAAACATTGCCAGGGCAGCTGTGTTCCTATTATTTCCGGTCCGTATGTGTCCGGCTTGCTAACTAATCGTCCCTTCTTAGGGCCACTAACACATTCATTCACACACAATTTGCATGAAAGCAGGTATTGAAATTGAATTACGTGCGGTGCACATTAAACAAATATCACCGTTCGAGTTGACCGTGTGGTTAGGGGCGCGCAGCTGTGAGCTTGAATCTGGGAGATAGTGGGTTCGATCTCCACTGTCAGCAGCGCTGAACATGGTTTTCGGTGGTTTCCCATTTTCACGCTAGACAAATGCTTGGGCTTTAACAGAATTAAGGCCACGACCACGTCCTTCTCACTACTAGCCCCTCCCTATCTCATCGTCATCATAAGACCTATCTGTTTCGGTGCGACGTAAAACAAATTGTAAGGGAAAACAACAAATATTTCAGAAATACGGAAAAATGCTCCGGCCTCGAACCTCCAAACTCATACATGAGTTTTCTCCACCGCGACTTTACCAACTACACTACGGTTCCTTACATCACAGTGTGCAGTTTATAGGATGTATGAAGTTTGCTGCGGGCACAATATTTTTTTTACAATTTGTTTTACGTCACACGGACATGGATAGGTCTTATGGCGACGATGGGATAGGAAAGGCCTAGGAGTGGAAAGGAAGCGGCTGTGGCCTAATTGAGGTACAGCCCCAGCATTTGCCTGGTTCATAGAAAACCATCTTCAGGGCTGCTGATAGTGGGGCTCGAACTCACTACCTCCCGGATGCAAGCTCACAGCAGCGGGCCCCTAACCACACGGCCAACTCACCCGGTACAATATAAAGTTAGTGGTTCACCGGCGTTTCATGTTTCAGGAACTTTAAGGTCCTTCGTAGCATACCTACCTTCCTGACCTATTAGCAAGTCGGTATGAGATCTTTCTCTTGGGTCTTCTACGGGTTCTTCGTCACTTGCTTAGATAAGAGGCGGGTTTCAGTAATTTAAACTATCTACTAAATGAGAGGAGTCGAGTCAAAGGAAATTGATATTTATTATGTTTACGATGAGTTCGAAGAGCCGGCCTCGTGGTGTAGGGGTAGCGTGCCTACCTCTTACCCGGAGGCCCCGGGTTCGATTCCCGGCCAAGCCAGGGATTTTTACTTGGACCTCAGGGCTGGTTCGAGGTCCACTCAGCCTACTTGATTAGAATTGAGGAGCTATCTGACGGTGTGATAGCGGCCCCGGTCTAGAAAGCCAAGAATAATGGCCGAGAGGATCCGTCGCGCTGACCACACGACCCCTCGTAATCTGCAGGACTTCGGGCTGAGCACCGGTCGCTTGGTAGGCCAAGGCCCTTCAAGAACTGTAGTGCCATGGGGATTGGTTTGGTTTTTTATGAGTTCGAAGAAACTCATGACATTATATCATCGCTAAACGCTTCTTCCTTGCGCGGACCGAACACGTTTGGCGAACTACCGACCCGTACACGCAATACTTTAGAATAAAACGACTATATTTACAGCTTCAATTGCAAGACTTGCAGGATCGCTGCATTAGAATGACCGCCTGTTGCCTGTCCCTTAATTTACGTGATGATCCCACATGTGGAATATGGTCGATTTCCTTTATCGGAAGAATACTTTGACTGACTGATTTACGTTACGCAGCTTTCGGCAACTGCAGACCTCAACCCTACAACACAATAGTTTAAACCGTAGTTCATAGAATGTTCATAGAATCTCCACTTGGAGATAATGTTACAGCCACCTTCGGCCAAAACCTATCTTCCCTTTTGGGATTTAGTCTTCCAAACGCTGGTTTGCAAAGTTATTCTCTGAAATGCGTGGAATCGCCTCGAATTCATTGGACACAATGCCGGATTGCAAATGGCGCACCGTTCCTTTATACAATTTACTCCCACTCTCATGCCATTTGCATTTTTTTTTTTTTGCTATTGGCTTTACGTCGCACCGACACAGATATGTCTTATGGCGATGATGCGACAGGAAAGTAGGAAAGAACTAGGACTGGGAAGGAAGCCGCCGTGGCTTTAATTAAGGTACAGCCCCAGCACTTGCCTGGTGTGAAAATGGGAAACCACGGAAAAACATCTTCAGCGTTGCCAACAGTGGGATTCGAACCTACTATCTCCCGAATACTGGATACTGGCCGCACTTAAGCGACTGCAGCTATCGAGCTCGGGGCCCCATTTGCATTTACCGCCAAAATGTTTACAGACACGTTTTCTACCCCAGAAAAATGTACTGATGGCAGATCACGATGTAACACATAGTTGTTTAGTTTAGTAGCGGTGTTGATGATAAGCATTTATGGATTTCTCTTAACCAACTAAATTGTTAAATTACCTGATAAAATAGGCACCATATGTGGTCGATGTAACAGAGTTCGAACGAACGCGTCTTTCGACAAATTTCCTACTGGAGCTATTTAGCGGTCTAAAATCTTTACCATTAATGACCAAATTGTTTCACTTGCAATTTCTTAAAGTTTACTACGGCGGTTTCGTCTCCAACTCTTCTTAAAATGTACTTTTTATTAGAAAAAATAGTCCGACATATCCATCCACCTTCTACATTTGCGGGTGACGTAATTTCTTTAGCGTGAGAATGAGAACCACTACTTGTTCCTCCACGTGCCGACTCTGGTCAGAGATAAAAATGTAGCTAGAGCTCACGACTTGTAATTTATATAGGACCTCATGTAATGACTTTAGGACTATGGTTCCTTATGACACATAGGTCATGGGTTCAACGGTAAATACCAAGATATCCGGTTGTCTTTTCTGAGCATATTGGCTGGGCAGATTTTTTTCAGGACGGAGTAATATTGCAGGCTGCATAAAATCATATTGGAAGGTGCGGCTAAGTCACACGGTATACTGCTGTCAGTACACAGGTCTACGGTGCAGAGTCCTGCAGCCAGACCCACCGCGCAGCACTTCAAACCCACGGGCTCCGGCAGCTCAGCCCGTGCAGTGCCGTTCTCTTCTGACGCGGCAGAGTACTGGCCAACAGCACTGGGCTCATAAAGCCCACCGCAGTCCACCGCACTGGGCGGGCCCAGTAGAATAACCTCGAGTACTTCTCCACAATAACATGTGCGCCGTGCACAACGAAATATTCACGTCACAATACTATTCGGATCATTCGCTCTACGAATTCCCGTACGCTAATAACATATCTTAAAGTAGGCTAATCGCATTTGGAAATTAAACGGTAGAAATTTCTCCTGCACTGTAATAATACTAATAATAATAATAATAATAATAATAATAATAATAATAATAATAATAATAATAATAATTGAAAACAAACAGAAATTTTATTATAAACCAATATTCGTCTGCAATTGACACCAAGTTAACTGAAAATGAATCTAAATAACACGAAGCATATTCATAGGACTTCATTCGCGTTTACCTCAAAACAAAATACAAACAGAAACGACGTGCAATATGCCAACAACACAAACAAACCTGAACATAGCTTTTACTTAGTGTGCGTGGTATATTGAGCATTGTTAATTGTGGTGGAATGGAATTACTGTGAATGAAAAGAAGAGCATCAGCAATCGTCTGGTTGTAGAAGAGAATGAAGCCCGCTGAACTGAAATTTATCTCTGAAGCTGAACTTGATGCTTGCATACCTATTACTTTCTTAGCGATCTGGTGAAATTTTGAATAGTTTTGTCCATTTGTTCTCCAATAGGACGCTATATCCATCTTCTTCCATTCCACAGTTCTGCTTTAAATATCTTTCCAGATCATCTGTTGGAATAGGAGCATCATGAACATCAGTCCACGAAGAAAACTTCAATACTTTGCTAGGTTGTGGCATAGTCATGGAGTGCGAAGACATGGAAACATTAGAATGCTCGTCATTCAAGAACACCTCGTTCAACGTAAGTTTTTTATCTAATCATAAAAAGACAAAAGCAGTCCGACTCCTTTAACCTATACTAATATAATAATAATGCTATTTGCTTTTACGTCCCACTAACTACTTTTTCGGTCATCGGAGACGCTGAGGTGCCGGAATTCAGTCCCGAAAGAGCTCTTTTACGTGCAATTAAATCTACCGACACGAGGCTGACGTATTTGAGCACCTTCAAATATCACCGGACTGAGCCAGGATCGAACCTGCCAAGCTGGGGTCAGAAGGCCAGCGCCTCTACCGTCTGAGCCACTTAGCCCGGCAATTAAAATAAAGAGAGAGCGCGAATTTTGTTAGTTTGTGTATATCTGAAGGGTAATCTCAGAAACTACTGGACCGATTCTAAAAATCCTTTTTAAATGTAAATATACATTATCCCTGAGAGGCATGGGATGTATTTTTTTCAAAATAATTCGAGGTGGGGGCGACGGGCGAGGTATAAAATAATTGCTAATATAGGCGAAAACCGGGCGAGTTGGCCGTGCGTGTAGAGGCGCGCAGCTGTGAGCTTGCATCCGGGAGAGAGTAGGTTCGAATCCCACTATCGGTAGCCCTGAAGATGGCTTTCCGTGGTTTCCCATTTTCACACCAGGCAAATGCTGGGGCTGTACCTTAATTAAGGCCACGGCCGCTTCCTTCCAACTCCTAGGCCTTTCCTATCCCATCGTCGAAATATCGAATTTGTCGTGCAACGACGAGACTATGCTCGTTTTAAGCCCCTTGACCCAAAGAACAAATCTCGGTAAGCCCTACGGGCCCAAAAACCATGTTTTCAGGCCCTAAAACCGACCGTTATGGAGATATTGGCGCCACACTACCCCTGCTCTCGGAATTGGATAAGGAAATGAACTGCCGTAACCATGGCAACGCCAGCTCCAGGATTCTACAACAGAGAGATTATGCGTGTACGTTTGAGCATAGCTGCCAACCAAAATTTGTGCACATAATCTCTGAGCATATCTACAATATATCTCGAAAACTTAACATGTTACAGACGAGAACAGGTATTCATAATCTCTTTTAAAAATAGACATGTATAATTTTGTTTTCGGAAAAAGATACTTAGGGGGAGGGGAGGACTCAAATGTGGGCTGGCGTGAATTCTTAAGATGAGCATATCTACAGTATATCTCAAACACTTAACACGTTACAGATGTGAAAATTGATATTTTTAATATTTTAAAAATAAAAAACAGGTAATATTTTGTTTTTTGAAAAACCACTTAACGTGGGGGGGGGGTTGCAAAAGGGACAGAAAAAGGGGTTGAATTAATTTTGTTAGGGTACTGAAATTTCAAAAGCTGAAGTTGTTACAGACGTAAAAAATGGTATTTAGATTCTCCTTTAAGAAGAAAGAAATACGTATTCTTTTGGTTTTGGAAAACCCACTTAAGTGGGGTTGAAAGGACTGAAATATTAGTTGAATTATTTGTATGAGGATGCTTATATCTAAAAAACCTAAAGATGTTGCAGACGTGAAAATGGATATTTGAAATCACCTTAAAAATAAAAAAGCACTAATTTTGGGGGATAAAATTAACTTAGGATGGGAGGAGGGGCGTTGAAATCAGTGTTGAATTCTTTTCATGAGGATACAAATATCTCAAGAACTGAAGATGTTACAGTCGTGATAATTGGTATTTGGCAGCTCCTTTATAAATAAACACGTATTTTTTGTATCCGGAAAAACCACTTTAGGGACTGAAATGAATTGAAAAAGCAGGTGAATTTTTAAAATGAGTACCGGTGTATCTACAGTGTATGTCAAAAACTTTACATATTACAGACATGGAACTTGGTACTTTAGGAACTACAGTCCACATTCGTTTCCGATAACAGGATAGACGGAGAAGTCACACTGAAAACCTCAGCAAATTTGATCGGCTCCACTCGACCGTAATGCAACGCGCTCCGCTGACACGCAGTACACTGTACAGACGTGTTCAAATTATTAGACTAAAGACATGTTTGGTTAAATATTTACATTTATTACAAGATTACATCCACACACACGTTACATTTGTACATTTAATACTTGGTGTGCATGCCCTTGTTCTTAATTAACAACTTTATCCTGTTTCGCATCGTAATTATTAACTTTTCACATGAGTTTTTAATTTCTTCGTCGTGGTACCAAATTTCCTGTAGTTTGTTCATCAGATCTTGTTTGGTAGTTATTGTGAATTTTCATATCCTTTGCTTGACAATAGCCCACAAGTTTTCAATAGGATTCATGTCAGGGCTATTCCCTGGCCAGGGTAACACTTTCAGCTGCTTCTCTTCCAAAAACTTGGAGACACTTTTGGCTTTGTGGCAAGGTACCCCATCATGCAAAAAAATTCTATCTTCATTTGGGAACCACTCACTTATTTGGGGAAAGAGTTCCTTTTCAAGGATTTCTTTATATTGATCTTGCCTCATTGTCCCTTCTACAATATGCAATCTGCCAGGCCCTTTCACGGACATCACACTCCATACCATAATTGATGTGGGATGCTTCACAAATTGTTGCACGCATTCGGACTTGAAGGCTTCCCCAGGCCTCCTACGAACATATTGGCTGCCTTCTTCCATCACAGAGAACACAGATTCGTCGCTGAAGCATACCTGAAGGATATGAACAGAATTCTAAATTAAAAATGATGCTAATATAATATTAGCACAGAAAACCTCAACAATTCCAAAATTCAAATTTGTATTTTTCGAATGACATCACAATTTGCATAACAATTTGAAGCACAAACTCTTAATTTTGCAATGCAATCTCCATTAATCTGCCGTAGAATTGTACATACCTTTGCCCAGTCCTCACTTGTCCACTCTTGAAGTTGTCTGGCCCACTGCAGTCTCTTGGATTTCATTGCTGGTGTGATTTTCTGTTTCTTCCTTGGTCGGCATCCTTTTAAACCAGCTTCAAACAACCTCCTCCTCACTGTCACAGGAGACACTTCAACACCAAAACCTTCTAGTTGATGGCTCAAGTCAGTAGACGTAAGTTTACGATTCACTGTTGCCATACTCACAAGTCGTCTCATTGTTCTAGGAGTCATTTTCCTCTTCCGTCCACACTTATTTGCTCTCTTTGCCTCGTATTTACCACTTTTCTGGACTGAAAGTTTGATTCTGCTGACGGTTTTCTGTGATATTTTCATTTTGTTAGCTATTTCCTGCTGTGTATAACAGTTTTCAGCGATAAGTGCAGCCACAACTGCAGCTTTCCTAGGTGAAATATCTTTTTTCCTTCCCATAACCTCACTTTCTTTTTCACGCTTGAAGAGTTATCCTTATATTAAACAAAATCAAGTTCACAGGCTTTATAATGTCTTGATAAGGTAGCAAGAGGTATGCAAAATGAAAACCAAGCCTAAGTTCACCAGACAAACATAAAATAACACCGTAAACGGAATGTCAAATCATGTGCACTGCAAGGTTACACTCATACAATTTGGAGGGAATCTGACAACTGTTGCCAACCGTGATAAAATTTATTGATCTGTGAGTTGCCTGAAAGGGAAATGTCTTAGTATCAATCAAGAATGAATTAACCAGTAAAAATAATAAGGTATTATACTTCTCTCTCCTATTTTAATATCATGGAACTTAGGATTATTCAAAATATATTCTTTAGTCTAATAATTTGAACACGTCTGTACACATTGAAGCAGTCAGCCCATAGAACTACCACAGCGCCGTCCTTGGCTCACCGCGTACGAATGACAGAGCGCTGGCCCAGACCGGCAAGTGCGATGACGTCTCGTGAAAGCATAAATCACGAATATTCAAAAATAAATAAACATATCACTCATTTTTGTTTTCGGAAAATCCACGTAGGTGGGGATGGAGGAAGGGCTAATAAAGGGGTTGAATTCGTTTTATGCGGATACTTAAATATCAAAACCTGAAGATGTTACAGATGTGGAAATATGTATTGATAATCTCCTTTAAAAATAAAGAAACTATTTTTAACTTGAGAAGACGTTCCGCGTACAGTTCTATGTCGCATGGTCATCTCAGCCCCAAAAGGCAATACCACACTCTTGGTTTACAAAGAGCTTCTGGGGTAAATGAAACTCAATTTTTCAGTGAGGTTTTACACTTCAGGGATTTTCTGATAATGTCTTAGTACAGTACCAGGGGACGATTACTTTTATCAAATTACGAAATCCACGCGAGAAGCCGCGGGTAACTGCTAGTGTGTACATGAAGTTCACTGCAGATCGTACAGCACACAAAATTAACGTCTTTCCCATCACCCTCAACTGCAGGCTTGAATACCAACCATATACGACTTTTAAGTTTAAGATCCGGTTCAGAAGTCTTGTATTGTACGGTTTTTAGTTCGTTTGTTCCTTCTTTTTTTTACTTCACGATTTTTTTGCCACGGTTTCCTTTCTTTAGGAACTACAGTCCACATTCGTTTCCGATAACAGGATAGACGGAGAAGTCACACTGAAAACCTTAGCAAATTTGATCGGCTCCACTCGACCGTAATGCAACGCGCTCCGCTGACACGCAGTACACTGTACACATTGAAGCAGTCAGCCCATAGAACTACCACAGCGCCGTCCTTGGCTCACCGCGTATGAATGACAGAGCGCTGGCCCAGACCGGCAAGTGCGATGACGTCTCGTGAAAGCATAAATCACGAATATTCAAATTTGCCACCTCTCTCAGGTAATGTCTGACCAAATTTTAATAAAGCCGCGCCCTCGATTATGGCAAATGTCCTAAGGTAGCGCCGAATTTGAACACATTTCTACCCTTTTCTATACATGGGCACCCCATATACTTGAAATATACTTAAAATTATATTTCTTTCTTTCTTTCTTCTTTCTTTCTTTCTTTCTTTCTTTCTTTCTTTCTTTCTTTATTCGCCACACATGAAGGAATAAACCAGTAGTGCTCCATGCGGTATACATTATTTTCTCACAAGTATTGTACTGAGCATATCCAACAGATTTTTTGAAGTTTCTTCAATAATACAAATAAATATGTCCCATGTTTGACTAATTTTTTCGCCAGTATTGTTGTATCTTGACTACAATATTCTCCCGATTCGAATTCCTCCTTTAATTCCTTAATCTTCCTGTCTTTTATGAACCCACAATGTACTGACTGAATGGGGTTGTTTTCCACTTTGAAATATAAATTTTCCTTCTATTTCACCACAGCAGTTGAGAGCAGGACGACCGGGACTTGTCTGTACTGTCTGGCTTGAAGCGTGCTGAAAGTAGCTGCAACGATATTTATTACTGCCTCTGCTCCAATCAGAAGTGAAGGTAACTGCCAAGTGAGAGGAGGCAAGCAGGAGTAAATCGAAATTACCCATTCCTGTGTACCATAGATGCAGGACGGCCATGACTTACGGCAACAGTCCTTAGAGATGTGTGACTCTCATATATACTAATTATCCGAACATATTCAAACTTTGAAAACAGTTGATAGTTTGTTCTCTTCTGTCGTTGAGAAATTTTTGACATTGGATTGCTCCACTTAACAACTGCAAGTCAACCTAGATGTACACTGCTCCGCGTACAGGATATACTGCCTCCGTTGGGAATGGCATATGAACAATTCGATTGGTCTGAAGCTGTCGTCGTTCGCCTACTTACACGGTTAAAATTTTTATCCTCAAAGCTATGCAAAGGAACGTCTTCCTCTTGGTGTCTTATTTTCCATTTTTAGTAATGTATATCGAGATACTCTTCGGCACAGGTATTGCATCAGATCTATCGGGGAAACGTAAAATTGGCTGTCGTCGCTGCCATGTATTACTCAGCATCATACCCTGAGTACCATTAAACAAACGAAAATATCATTCCAAAACTTTATAAACCAACTGTGGAGAGGTTTCTCGTAACACATATTCTGTCACCAGTCGGAAGCAATTGTAGTACAGACGAGTGTCACTGGGGATAAACAAAATTACATATTTAACTCTTGTAGGACCTCAACTGGATGATGATTCAAAGGTCTGAGTTCCACATCAATATTACTTGGTAAAACGACTGTACAGGTTATAAACGAAATAGCTAGGTATATGATGCAGGACTGCAGATCATTTGCAGTTTCAATAGGATGCTATGAAGACTAGGGTGGAAAATTGTGATGGAATAGAGGTCGAGAGCAAATTCTTGTCGTAAATTGGGAAGGATATTGGAAATTGGTAAGCAGTGAAGTATTTATAGCGATTGGTTTTATCATAGGTTTAATATAAAGCTAAGTCTCTCGTCCAGTAAGCGAGAAATACACACTGAACAATCACTTTATTAGGAATACCTACCCAAGGCCCCACACCGCTGGCTGCGCAGAAGCGTGTGACTGGGGAAGTCATGTCCATCCGCGTACCGCCATGTTGCGGGCGCTCCTCAGCTTGACGCGGAGATAGTATGGAATTCGTGCTTTAACTTAAATTTCGCACACATGAAAACATCCGCCCTACAAAATTAATGACAGCCTACACCGACTACCGTGTACACACGCAATAAATATACTGTGGTAATATTAAAATGTATTTCTGTAAAGAACTGAACAATCTACACAAATCCTTTGGATAGCCCATAGGTGGCGCGCCTAAAAAAAACCTTAGCAGACTGAATAAGAAGACTGAAAAATACACTACCACAAAAATACACTAGCGGTACCTCGAAAATGATCATGTCGCTCACTTTAATACAAGGGTATGTTTGTAACTGATGAGTTTGAACATTGTATGTATGGCAAGAAGGACGAGGATCACGTGGCAATCTGTTTCTTGAGAAACCTAGACTCTACAATTTCGCTTTATTGAAAATAAAAAGACATGTTCAAAAAACAGGCTACAACTTAAGTGTGATTACATATCGTGAGATAAAAATTGCCTGTCTCTCAGCAGATTGGAGAACACATAAATTAAATATTTACAAACTCCTGTACCGATAACAATAATCTTCAATATCAACAAAAAAGGAAACCTATGAAATAAAATCTTTCTATGAAAGGTAACATAGCTTACGATTCCTCTCTGATAAGTCATTAGGCCTACAGGAAATTTCACTCAATTCTCTGAACACACTGTTTAAAAAGTACATGACTGCAGAAATCTATCTAAAACTATCAGACACATATTTATCATTTTCTGAATATGAAATGCCGGCTATGCGGTGTAGGGGTGGCATATCTACTTCTTACCCGGAGGCCCCGGATTCAATCCCAGGCCAGATCATCGATTTGTACCTGGATTTGAGTGCTGGTTCGAAGTCCGCTCAGCCTACGTGATTACAATTGCGGAGCTATCTGACGGTGAGATAACGGACGAGAGGATTCACCGTGCTGACCACATGACACCTCGTAATCTGCAGGACTTCAGGCTGAGCAGCGGTCGCTTGGTAGGCCATGGCCTTTCGGGCCTGTTGTGCCATGGGGTTTGGTTTGGTTTGGTTTGGATATGAAATAACGTAATTGGATGAGCAGAAGTTAAGTTATCATTATTGTGTTATTTGGATTTAGGAAAATGCTCCCTGACATTTGTTACACTGGTGCTAGTCTTCTATTGTGTATTTCTTAAAATAAAATGAATGTCTACAGCTAGTTTGAGTTTCTCTGCGTGGCTTAGGCTTAAGTTTTATTTTTTCCAACTTGCTTTACGTCGCACCGACACAGATAAGCAAGGTCTTATCGCGACGATGGGATAGGAAAGGCCTAGGAACGGGAATGAAGACCCCATGGCCTCAATTAAAGTCAGCCCCAGCATTTGCCTAGCGTGAAAGTGGGAAACCATTGAAAACCATCTTCAGGGCTGCCGACAATGGGGGTCGGACCCACTATATCCCGGATGCAAGCTCACAGCTGCGCGGTCCTAACCGCACGGCTAATTCGCCCGGTTAGGCATAAGTACGAATGTTATCATTTAAGATGTACAACCCTCCTCATATTATTATCTTCTTAAATAATACTGCTTTTACAAACTCATTCTGAATTAATATTATCTGAGCACATAAAAATTGAAAGTGCGTTCTAATTTTTCTCTAATGTGAGCACCAAAAGCACTTGCAAAGAAAAAAATTAATATCATAGTGAACAGTTATTTTGATTAGCGTTTTCTACTGCAGACTAGGATTGACAAGATTGTAATGAGCTTTATTTAGACTTTATATTGTCAGATTTTTCTGGAATAGCGTATTAACAATTGTATTCTTTTATTATAAAGCAAATGGGAAAAATTGGAGAAATGAAGACATATGTAACTAATAAATCATTTTTCAGATAATTGATAATTTGAAGCAATACCTTACCCTAATATTAAAAGGTTTTATCAAGTTGTATCAATCATATCTTACGGATTCTAGGCCCAGTTTTATCAAATTTGTAATACCGCAACACAGTTTGTGTGAAAAATATGTAGCCTTTTTCAGAACAGCTATTTAGTTCCAAAACAATTATCTCCGACGAATTGGAAAAAGGCACAAAAAAGAAGCCAATATATTCTAAACTTCATGTCCATGCGTTCTCTGAATCATCTACCCTATAACCTGCTTAGGTCTCTATTATAGTAATTGAAAGTTATGTTATAACAGTTCCATTTTTCTACTCACATGTGAAAAGAAAGAGGCTACCAGATCCCTTCCGATAGCAACCTGTACAAATGAAGGTTGCACACGAATTCAACCTCGTGAATATGTTTCCAGTCCACAGGTAAGGCCTAACTTTAGGCCTAATATTGCCGAAACTGCTGTAATGTGTCAGCTCCCACATTCCTTGAAAATATTTGTCAATATATTATCACTCCGTCACATATAATACTAAAACAGATCCACTAACAGCCATGATTCAAATCGAAAACATGTAAGGGCCTGTAAACATTACCACGTGCTAGCCATGCATTCGAAGCTGAAGCGCGCGCAACATGGCGATGCGCGAAAGTGTTCAATATTCCGCATAGCATCAGCGCGCTCTGTGAGTCTAGATAAGTAATATTAAAGTCTTTGTACCTACCTAATAAATGGTTGGTTCCTATTTGCTAGCAATCACGGCTTACATACGTCGGAGGGCGGATTCCATAAGTTGACGCACGTCATTCGTTGTCTAATCCAAGCCATGCCTTCTGCACCATTTACAGTAATTGAAACACCTTTCATGGAGGCGTAGGAGCAACCAACTCAGTGCGTTCCCGCTTATTGTACGGGTTGCAGTGGGGGGAATTCATGAGCCATGGCAAAGTGAAGAATCCTTTGCAATGTTCCTAAAACCTGTCCGTAGTGACCTGATACCGGTGATGCGGCAAATTTTACAGACAAACCTAGTTAAAAAAGGCTTAGTTGCAATATTTCGTTTTCACGCCGGCCGCGTACTGTCAAAATGTCCTTGAAGGAACGAATGGCGTTGAAATCGCTCAAGTGTTTGGCAAAGGAATGGCAACCTTGCTAGACAGGTTAGGAACAAGTGACATTGGAAATTTCATCAGCGCCTAGCACCATTGCCAATTCCCTGCTACCTATCATAACAAATCGTGGCTGGCAATCTAATATGGCACTTTTCTTGGGATCGTCCCTCTGGAAATTCGGGTGCAAATTGTCGGGTAACAAGTTCCTATAAATCCTCACCACACAAAATGCTTGGTACGACGGCCTGATGGATGCAAGTGATACATTTGTGGGAGGCCGCCTCATGCTAATTATACCATATGCCTGCTCGGCATTCAGAGCGGTGCAACAGGAAATGTTACTAGTCACTATAAGGAATTTATTGACAGAGAAGTGTTCAGCTATCTGGAAAATGTAAATACTCGATTCAGACTGCTGTTTACTACACAATCAGTGAAGTTCAGTCGCTGCGCACGCATGTCGGTGTTTTACGTCGATGAAATGAATGGTTATGCATGGATTGAGGACATCATGAACACCTCAAAGTATTTCCAGTTTAGGCTTGTACTGTTCATTTTATACTTTCCCTTTCATACTGAGGAAAAAATAACATTGTATCTCAGCATAATCAGTGTGAAGGATGTTAATGAATAGCGACGCCGGAGACTTCCTTTATAGGCTTGGAAGTAGCATCTAATTCCCTCAACATTAGCATACATGTGTTCGGTACGTTTAAGGAACATTCTTAGTTTCTTTGAATTCTACTACATGCCCAATACAATTGTAATTGATTAAATGGCATTATGATTTCTACCTAAAGTTGAGGCCTTTTCCGTTGCCCGTTCTCTCAACAACTCAGATCCAATCACCCGAAATTTTACCTTCAGTATATTCTGGAAAAAGTATCAAATCACTTTTAAAGACGTGTGGTTTATTAGAACGAGTATTTTCATACATGTATATATAACCGTGCCATTCACAGAAACTAAGATTCCTACTCTCCCTCCTACAGGTATACTTTACAGACATACCTACTTAAGAAAGGCTTAGTTGCAATATTTCCTTTTCAGGCCGGCCGGCGTACTCTCAACATGTCCTTGAAAGAACGAATGGAGTTGAAATCGCTCAAGTGCTTGACACACTAATGGTACCCTTGCTAGACTGGGTAGGAACAAGTGACTTTGGAAATTGCCAATTCCCTCGTGGCTAGCAAACTGGCACTCTGTTCGTAAATTGTGTTAACTCTTGCAAGGTCTACAGCATACTAAACAATATGGTCAACTTTTCTACAGCACCTAACATGTGTTTCAGCTTTCTGGTCTCTCATACACAAGGAAAGTTGAAGCTCAGGTCGTTCAGTTGAGACTTTGAATGTTCCATGTGGAGCGGTAGGAATGTTCGTACTAACCAAAACGGAACTGGGTGAACATTTCTCCTTCACTAAACGCGCATCTGACTTGAAGAGTGTCTGTCCGAAAGGAGCTATTTCGACCTTAAGAAAGTTTCGGAAAACGGTCAAGTCACTTAAAATAAAAGGCACAAGGAACGTACCCATTATCGTTTTCGTACAACGGTTAATTACATCTTCTTTCTCTGGATTGCCCATGGCAATCTATAATATTCAACTACTGTATAGCATGCGGACGAATTACTGATTTACTTTTGGAATAGCATAATTTGAGCATACAGTCCCCATTTATTTGTAACTAGTTCTATTAATTTCAATGAATGACAACGAATTGTTTACAGTGCTTTCCATCTATTACATTCTTGTACCTGCAGCAACTATCTTCCAGGACAGGAACATTTAAAGCTTGTGTTGGTAACCTACATTAACGGTTAGAAAGGCAGCCTTGTATGATGTGCAATATAATGAATGGGACGGCAGTTAGAGTACCGTTTTTGAATAGGTTCTCAGATATTGTGTGTGTCAATATTTCTTATTGTTATATAATGTTACACGGTCTAGGGAGCCAAAACTAACGGCAGAGAGTATTACCTCGTTTCTTTCCAAAATGTTATGACAGTTTACTTCAGGGTTAAATCAATCAATACTGATCTGCTTTTAGGGCAGTTAATCCAGGTGCCAGATTCCCTATCTGTTGTTTTCCTAGCTTTTTCTTAAATGATTTCAAAGAAATTGGAAATTTATTGAACTTCTCCCTTGGTAAGTTATTCCAATCCCTAACACCCATTCCTATAAATGAATATTTGCCTCAATTTGTCCTCTTGAATTCCAACTTTATCTTCATATTTTGATTTTTCCCACATTTAAAGACGCCACTCAAACGTATACGTCTGCTAATGTCATTCCACGCCATCTCTCCGTAGACAGCTCGGAACATACCACTTAGTCGAGCACCTCGTCTTCTTTCTCCCAATTCTTCCCAGCCCAAACTTTGCAAAATTTTTGTAACGCTACTCTTTTGTCGGAAACCACCCGGAACAAATCGAGCTGTTTCGTTTGGATTCTTTCCAGTTCCTGAATCAAGTTATCCTGGTGAGGGTCCCACACACTGCAACCATACACTAGTTGGAGTCTTACCAGAGACTTATGTACCCTCTCCCATACATCCTTACTACTATCCCTAAAAACACACATAGCCATGTGCAAGGATCTGTACCCTTTATTTACAATCCCATTTATGTGATTACCACAATGATCATCTTTCCTTATATTAATACCTAGAAACTTACAATGATCCCCAGAAGGAACTTTCACCCCATCAACGCAGTAATTAAAACTGAGAGGACTTTTCCTAATTGTGAAACTCACAAGCAGTCTTTTAACTCCGTTTATCAACAAACCATTGCCTGCTGTCCATCTCACAACATTATCGAGGTCACGTTGCAGTTGCTCGCAATCTACTAACTCATTTATTACTGTATACAGAATAATATCATCATCAAAAAGCCTTACCTAAGAGTCCACTTCTTTACTCATATCATTTATATATATGAAAATACAAAGGCCCAATAATACTGCCTTGAGGAATTCCCCTCTTAATTATTACAGGATCCGATAGAGCTTCGCCTACTCTAATTCTCTGAGATCTATTTTCTAGAAATATAGCAACCCATTCAGTCACTCTTTTGTCTAGTCCAATTGCACTCATTTTTGCCAGTAGTCTCCCATGATCCACCCTAACAAATTATTTAGACCAGTCTTAGCTAAGCAGCGGACGGAAGCAGACGTTCGGAGCTGACAGTGCCGGTAGAGCGGGAGCGCAGTGTGTGCGGCGAGTGGGAAGAAAGACGGGAGGGAAGAGGAAGATGATTGGTGTGGACCAATATCGGGTGGTTATTGGAAGATGGCAGGGAAGATGGAAGACGGAAACAGCCTGGAGTGAAGGAGGTAAAGTAGAAACGAGAATGATGGGTGAGATAATACAGGTGGCAGCGGTGATTATGGTACTGTTAATTATAGGGGGTGTGGAATCAAATCCCGGTCCGTCTCACAGTGGCAACATGAAATGGGAAGACGTGCAGGTCATAAGAAAAGTGGTCAAAGAAGTTGTAGAAGAAGTTGCCCGTTTGAACAGATTAAAAATGTGATGAAGGAACAAGAGAAGGAACTTGAAAATATAAGGCGATGGATACAGGGAAAAACGGAGGAAACAATGACCAACGTGGAAACTAACGAGAGAGAAATTACATCACTCAAGACGAAAATAAGGAAGATGGAGGAAGAGATGGTAAAGATGAAGTCAGCAATGGAGGATGGTAACCAAGAACGCAGGAATAAATGCTTATTCATATATGGGGTGCCGGAAGAAAAAGGTGAGGACAAAGTGCTGACTATATACAAAGTGGCGGAAGTCATCCAAAAAATGATGAAAATCAATTTTAGCGAAGCTGATATTGACGAAGTGGGAAGGGTAGGTAAAGCACGGGGTAACAGACCGATAAAAATGAAGTTGTTTTCCACCCTGATGGCGGAAATAGTGATAAGAGGAGCGGGTAATATACAGGGAGCAAAAATTTGGATTAAAAGAGGTATGGGAAGAGATGGGATCAAGAATATAAACACCCTGAAAAGACATTTGGTCCGGGCTCGATTGCAAGGGTTAAGAGCCTACATCAACGGTCAATTATTAGTGGTAACCAATGGTCAATGGACCAAATATTGGACAGTAACGAAATTACGTGAAATGGAGCAGAATAAGAAGGAAGTGGTAATGGGGAATAGGGTGGAAGAAATGCGAACTACAGATAGTATAGTTGGTGAAAACGGGCATGGAAACAAAGGAAAAACCAAGGAAAATAGGGCATTAGAAAAGAGCTCGCAACGAGAAGGAGACATCACGGTAGAAAAGATCATACAGGTTATCGGTGAAGAGATGAGGAGGGAGTCCAAGACGATGATTGAGGAGATGAGGTCGGAGTTCGGTGCCAGAGACGAAAGGAAGAAACACGGAGTGAATGGGGGGAGGAACCACAAGACGTGACGAGTGCACATAAACGGAGTGAAAGGGAGAAGACAGAAGCACGAGGTGGCTTGGTAAAAGGGAGGAGCTTGAGCCTGAAAGAAATGTGGGAGAAGACGAGTAACCTGGACGTAGGTGTAATGACAAGAAGTCAAAAAACAAGCAGTAGCAGCAAGTAAATCGTTTAAGCTAAAGGGAATAGTGGAGGATGTGTCTTATTTGCAGTTAAAATAAGAGTGATCAAGTATTAAATTAGCAGGAGGTGAACTGTGTGTGGATAAAAGTAAATAAGTGTAGCGAGGCAGTGGAATTCAAGAACGGACAATAGCAATGAAACGTAAGGAGAAAAAGTGCACAGCGACACGGCAGTGGAGGTAACAATGAAACGGGAGGAGAAAGAGTGCTCAAGGACACGGCAATGGAGGTAACAAGACAGCTGGGTTTGCAATGTAAGTAGAAATACAGGAAGGTCAGTGTCCAGAAAAGATTGTGCTGAGTAACGTACCAGGCCGGGAGAGACATGCCGCGTGTTTAAAGAAGAGACACCGTCTGCTTACACTGTTGCATCCTACATAGCAATATGTTATTGTGTAGACACTCTCCACAGCAATGTGTTATGGGTTTAGCTTGCACTCTACATAGCAATATGTTATTGTTTAATATCTATATGCAGCAATGCGTTATTGTTTTAGTTTCTGATTATTATACTCCCAGACTACATTTCTGCCACGGCCAACAGACTATCAATAAGGGTTGATCTCGGGTCAGGCGGCAGTGTTTATTCTGCCTATTGCCATTTATTTTCTTTCTATGATTATTATTATTATTATTATTATTTTGTTTTGTTCATGTGTCTGTTTATTTATCAGGTGACAGTATTTTCCTTTTCCTTTTGTGAGCTGGTTTAGGTAAGATTTGTTATTTTTTCTCCACATAAATGGATCAAATACATATTATGTAGATCTGGAGAAAGAATAAAGAATATGATGATGTGATGTAAAAAAATGATTTAGACAGGTCAATCGCGATACAGTCCATTTGACCCCCTGAATTCAAGATATCTGCTATACCTTGCTGGAAACCAACAAGTTGAGCTTCAGTGGAATAACCATTCCTAAAAAGGAACTGCCTTCTATCGAGCCAGTTATTAATTTCTCAAACATGTCTAATATAATAAGAAAGAATGCCCTCCCAAACCATACATGCAACGCAAGTCAAACTTACTGGCCTGAAATTTTTAGTTTTATGTTTATCATCCTTTCTTTTATACACAGGGGCTAATACAGCAACTCTCCATTCAATTGGTATAGCTCCTTCAACCAAATAATGATCAAATAAGTACATCAAAGAAGGTATTATATCCCAACCCATTGTCTTTAGTATATCCCCAGAAATCTTATCAATTCCAGCTGTTTTTCTAGTTTTCAACTTTTGTATATTATTGTAAATGCCATTGTTATCATAAGTAAATTTTAATACTTCTTTAGCATTAGTCTCCTCCTCTATCTCGACATTGTCCTTGTAACCAAAAACCTTTACATTCTGCCGACTGAATACTTCTGCATTTTGAAGATCCTCACACACTCACTCCCTTCGTTCATTAATTACTCATGAAATATCCTTCTTGTAACCTGTTTCTACCTTAAAGTACCTAGGCTATAAATACCCTTCCATTTTTCACTATAATTTGAATGAACGCCAATTATGCTTGCCATCGTGTTATCCTTAGCTGCCTTCTTTGCTAGATTCCATTTCCTAGTAAGTTCCTTCTATTTCCCCTTACTTCCACAGACACTTCTAATTCTATTTCTTTCCAATCTGCACCTCCTTCCTAGACGCTTTATTTCTCCATTATAATAAGGTGGGTCTTTACCATTCCTTACCACCTTTAAAGGGACAAACCTGTTTTCACATTCCTCAACAATTGCTTTAAACCCATGCCAGAGTCTGTTTACATTTTTACTTACCGTTTTCCACCGATCATAGTTACTTTTTAGAAACTGCCTCATGCCTGCTTTATCAGCCATATGGTACTGCCTAATAGTCTTACTTTTAAAACTTTCCTTTCTATCACATTTATTTTAACTGCGACAAAAATAGCTTCATGTTCACTAATACCATCTATTACTTCGCTGTCTCTATAGAGCTCATCTGATTTTACCAGCACAACATACAGGATATTTTTCCCTCAAGTTGGTTCCATGACTTTCTGAATCAGATGCAATTCCCATATTAGCTTATTTGCCATTTGTTGGTCATGCTTCCTGTCGTTCTCATTTCCTTCCCAATTGACATCTGGTAAATTTTATGACTCGTTGGCTGAACGGTCAGCGTACTGGCCTTCGGTTCAGAGGGTCCCGGGTTCGATTCCCGGCCAGGTCGGGGATTTTAACTTTAATTGGTTAATTTCAATGGCACGGGGGCTGGGTGTATGTATTGTCTTCATCATCATTTCATATTCATCATGGCGCGCTGGTCGCCTACGGGAGTCAAATAAAAACACCTGCACCTGGCGAGCCGAACCCGTTCTGGTATATCCCGGCACTAAAAGCCATACGTCATTTCCTTTCATTTTTCATCTGGTAAATTCAGATCTCCCGCTACAATCTAATTCCTTTCCTTGTCGTTTGCCACATACCTGATTAGCTTATCAAATAATTCTGAATCAGTGTCAGCCCTACCCTTTTCCCGGTCTGTACACTCCAAAGATATCAAGTTGCCTATTATCTTTAGAAATGAGCCTTACACCTAGAATTTCGTGTTTGATATCTTTAACTTTTTCGTAGCTTACAAATTTTTCTTTCACCAGAACGAATACCCCCCCCCCCCCACCCCACCATTCCTATCCTATCTCTACGATACAGACTCCAGTTCCGTGAGAAAATGTCTGCATCCATTATATAATTTCTCAGCCATGATTCA
Organism: Anabrus simplex; assembly: GCF_040414725.1. Classification (NCBI taxonomy): domain Eukaryota; kingdom Metazoa; phylum Arthropoda; class Insecta; order Orthoptera; family Tettigoniidae; genus Anabrus; species Anabrus simplex. The sequence continues at coordinate 845,709,771 of NC_090266.1, forward strand.
ACTCCTATTACAATATATGGTAAATATATATCTATTAAATTATTTAATTCTATTCCTTTCTTTGCAATACTTCTACAGTTCTACACTAACATTTTTATGCCATCCCTACGTGACTTCTAGGGTTTTATGTGGAGTATTTCGGAGCTTCTCTTAATGTCAACGTATTCAGGACTCGTGTCTGGTATATGGTTTGTAAATGTTGATTCAGCTTTATGTTTGAGTCCACGTATTGATATTTCAACGGGTTTGTCGGATGTAGAATTTTGAATTTCACCTCGTGTTAGTTTGTAAACACCAGGTAAATAATGTATGTGTTTGAGCTGCCTTGTTTTACTAAATTTAATTTTATTAGTGTGTCTTGTTCTTTGTACTAAATACTGTCACTGTCCTAATTTCACGTGATTTTTGTGCAAGTTCATAGGGTGTGAAGTATATTAGTGTGACTTCTGCCACTTTATTTTGATACATGTTGAAGGAAACTATTTTTCACCAGTGATCACGTTCTAATTCTTGCCCGCCTTTTCGAATATAAATGCCATTCATTATTTCTTACAGTATTTCATTTTATTGCGCACTATTTACACAATTGCTTCAGAGAGACGTTTTTTCGTTGTTAGCACTGGGCCTCAGCTTTTACTGGATAAGGCTGATTCTAATTTCACTAGTTTGTAAACTATTAGTATTGTTAGCGTCTTGTGGTTCAATATATGTCTCTGTCTTTCAATATTAACTGGACAACGTTTTCAAATTATAATAATAATAATAATAATAATAATAATAATAATAATAATAATAATAATAATAATAATAATAATAATAATAATAATAATAGTAATAATAATAATAATAATAATAATAATAATAATAATAATAATAATAATAATAATAATAATAAGTAGGTCTAGTTTCAAGTTCACGGTTCCTCCAGTAGAGGAGTTCTTTTAGGCGCAAGATTTAAATGTGCGGCGTTGAGGTTTAGCTCCCGGTATAATAATAATAATAATAATAATAATAATAATAATAATAATAATAATAATAATAATAATAATAATAATAATAATAATAAGGCTGATTCTAATTTCACTAGTTTGTAAACTATTAGTATTGTTAGCGTCTTGTGGTTCAATATATGTCTCTGTCTTTCAATATTAACTGGACAACGTTTTCAAACTATAATAATAATAATAATAATAATAATAATAATAATAATAATAATAATAATAATAATAATAATAATAATAATAATAATAATAGTAATAATAATAAACTGCGAATTTTCTCGTCTCTTGACCAATTGATCGTCATATGAAATAGGGTGTGTGTCAAGCAGGAGGCGGGATGCACCTCTTTCATCAGGCAGCAGTACAACGGTAAGGTAATGGCCACTTAACATCTTTATTTCTTGCTAGCTCTGCAGTTTAACCCGAGGGAGGGGTCCTAAACTTTAACTATGTAACCTACTTTTCTGAAAATGTAACCTACTTTTCTGAAAATGTAACTTCTGTCGGCTTATGTATTATTATTATTATTATTATTATTATTATTATTATTATTATTATTATTATTATTATTATTATTATTATTATTATTATTATTATTATTATACCGGGAGCTAAACCTCAACGCCGCACATTTAAATCTTGCGCCTAAAAGAACTCCTCTACTGGAGGAACCGTGAACTTGAACTTGAAACTAGACCTACTTAATCCTTTGATGATGATGATGATGATGATGCTTGTTGTTTAACGGGGCCTAACATCGAGGTCACCGGCCCTCTTAAACATTTACTTGAAACTTTACTCAGAAGATGTCACTAGAGAAATCTGATGAAAATTCGTTATTTTGAAGTTTCCTGAACTGACTGTATTCGACTTGTCTTGTTTGCCCTTCATCAAGAAGTGTCGATATTCTTCCATAGATGTCGCTACAAAACTATGACCATGCACCCTGGTGCGAAGTGAATGAACTTTTGATTTAAAGAACTTTTGTATGCATAAGTTTTATTTTATCTAATTGATGTACCTTTATTTTTGGGTTGGCAATATTCATCTTTTCTTTCAGCCAGCTTTGAATTTAGCCAATCACGCATTTCTGCAATTTATTTTCAACCTATCACAACCTTCTTCTACGATTTGGAGTGTAACCTTTCAAATTGACCAATAAATTGAGAGGGTGTGGCTGGTTTATTCGTGAAAGGTCTCGAACCTTCCCCGAGGGTTTATAAACTGCGGATTTTCTCGTCTCTTGGCCAATTGATCGTCATCTGAACTAGGGTGTATTTCAAGCAGGAGGCGGGATGCGCCTCTTTCATCAGGCAGCAGTACAACGACAAGGTAATGGCCACTTAACATCTTTATTTCTTCCTATCTCTGCTGTTTATCCCGAGGGAGGGGTCCGAAACTTTAACTATGTAACGTGCTTTTCTGAAAATGTAACTTCTGCCGGCTTATGTAATAACTTCATAAATTCTTTAACTGTACATCGTGGATAGAGAGTGATATACCCTCTCGAGCTCCCCTTCATATTGGTTTGAGGTGACTACATTTTGTAACTGGTTTGCCTCCTTTCCGCAAAGTCTTAATTTATTCTTACACGAGTCACCTCCATAGTTTGGGAATAGCCCCTGTTTCATCGGCCTAGTGCCCTTTAGGTTTTAAGAATTCATATCTAAGAGCGCAAGCATTCGCCTCATTTCATTTTGTGTTCGGGCCATTTATTTAACTGTTATTTCTTTTTACACGAAGGCCCTATAGGTTGGGTACGAGATACCCGTGTTTCAACTTGTGAGTTGGGCCATGGAAGGCCAAAAGCTGTAAGATATTTTTCGGTGTTGCCTTGAGTGGGCTTGAGAACTGGGAACACGTTAGCTCTTTTTCAAGTGTTGTAAAAGTGCCTCTGGGAGGCCTGAGATTGTCTCTGTTGGGGCAAGTGCTCCATGTATTGGGGATTTCTGCCCTTTGAATTAATTTGTGCTCTTTGTAAATTTGAGCTGGGAACTCAAAAATTGTAAAACTAGGGGCTTGTAGCCCAAGAGAGTTGAAGTTCTGAAGTCTCGGATTTTCCAAGGCCTGTTTCTAAATTGCTATGTCATTGTAATCTCGCTAAGTGAAAAGTTGTTAAATTTGTTGTTTTTCAAAAATATAACATTCAGATAAGTTTTTAAATTCTTTTCTTGACATTGTAGTTAGAACCATTCAACCCGGCACATTCTTTCACCTCTGCGTTCCACGGATAACCCCGTAACAATAATAATAATAATAATAATAATAATAATAATAATAATAATAATAATAATAATAATAATAATAATAATAATAACAATAATGATAATAATAATAATAAAGGAACTCGCAGTTCCTGTCTGTATGAATAGGCAATTTTATTTTATGCGTCAGAATTATTTAGCAGCACAGAATTTCAGCCATTTAATGTAGGGTCCTACTTAAGTACTACTTACCTAATCCTTCATTATTTCTAATATCAACGATCCTAGATGCAAATAAATATTTAAAAACTTTCACCCCTTAATAAAGTATTAATTCCTCCATTACTGCTGGACTCCTATCTACCATCCAGTCTAATGCTTTTTTGATAGAACTTAATAATTTAGCAAATATATAATATTTGTTTTACCTCTCATACAATTGTTCTTCACGGATCAAAATAACGAGTTTGGGATGCATTACCTACAGGCCTATTTTCGAGATTTGGAGTTTGAAGTTGGCGCTGGTGTTGCGAGGCATGGCGTATTCTTGTCATGGTAACGTAGGCATTGTTGACATGTTTATGGCGTTAAAGCGAGTGTTAATTTGACATTGTTACCTGGTGTCCTTACCCCGCTAATTCTGCTTTTTAACCATTTTGTGAAAAGATATTTTATCATTATACTACCAAGATACCCGTGCTTCGCTACGGTTTGAACTGAATGTTATTAACTCCTGTCAGCTGAGCCTGTAAAATACGCCCTCATTTCGTACGTCATACGGTTTTGGGGAAAGATTATTTATTTTCTGATCTAACACTCATTTGAACCCCATACGGAAGAATTTTAATGTTTTAAACACTATCTTATTTAACTTATCGGATGTAAAAGCGACCAACCTATGAAATTTTGATTTTGTACGCCCAATAGTAATGGAGGAATGAATACTTTATTAAGGGGTGAATGTTTTTAAATATTTGTTGACGTCTAAGGCATAGAAGACCGGCCTTCATTAAAATAATCTTGCCTGAAACGGTTTTGGAAGAATGGATAATGTGTTTTTGAGTGTCAGCCACCACCTAAGCCCTTTAAGGGAGAAATATTGTTTAAGTATACGATATTTTACACATAGGACATAAAGAAGACCCTTCTCATAAAATTACAACTTTGCACGTCAAACGGTTTTGGAGGGATGAATAATTTTGTTTCCGGAGCTAACCTCATTTAACACTTCAGGGGTGGAACGTTAAAAAATATTACCAATTTCACACCTAGTATTTAAAATATATACCGCTATTTGGAATTTTGCCTTCATACGTTAAACCGCTTCGAAGAAAGGAATGAATACATTTGTTTTCGGTTCTTAACTCGCATTTAACACTCCCAGCGGTTAAATTTGTTCAAACCATCTGTCACTTAACACCTAGGATATCATTTGAAATTTTAAATTCATAATTCAAACGGTTTCATATAGATGCATATTTCTGCCATCATTCTTCACCCAGAATCAAAATCCCCTTAGAGGTCTATTGTTTTAAGTCCAATTCTTATTTGTATCGTCATGAAAAGTATATAGCTCCTTTTACACACCCTTAAGTTGATTCCATCCCTCTCCCCTACTCAACTGCCACAAAATAAGTTGGTCATTATTTTTAAAGGAGCTTCTATATACCATTTTTCTCGTCCGTAACATCCTTGGTTTTCGACATATAAGTATCGCCAAACAAAGAATTCATATAATTTTTCAATTCATTTATCCCCTCCTCTTAATTGGATTTTCCAAAAACAAAAGAAAACGGGTTTATTTTTAAAGGATATTCCAAATACAAATTCTCATGTCTGTAACATCTTCAGTTTTTAGATATAAGTATCCGAATAAAAAGAATTCAACACCTTATTCAGTCATGTTTACAACCCCCTTAGTGAATTTTCCGAAAACAAAAAATACGTGTTACTTTGTTTAAAATAGATTAAAAATACCAAATTTTACATCTATGACACGTTCAGTTTTTGAGATATACTGTAGATATGCTCATTTTAGAAATTCACCCCCTTTAACACTTCTCCTTAAGTGGAATTTCTGAAAATAAATTATGCGTGTTCCTTTAGTTTTACAGGAGATTCCTAATACCAATTTTTACACCTGTAACATTAAGTTTTTTAGATACAAATGATTTGAGCGATTCCAAAGCTCTACAATAACTTTATAATTTGACATATTGTCACAAGGCTTTCCACACACGTAGAAAAGTCAAAAAGCATTTTTGACATTTACAAATGTTCGATACATGCCATTTTAGTGATTCTGCAAACATCAAGCCTATAATCAAGTTCTTCACACACTCGGCGCAGCATGTCCCTGTCAATGGATTCGCAAGCACGGTTGATGTGAACTCGCAAATCTGGCAGGTTTGTTGGGAGATGGGGTGTAAACACTGAGTCTTTCACGTAACCCCATACAAGGAAATAGCATGGGGGTAGGTCGGGAGAGCTTGGAGGCTATGACATGAATTGCTGATCATCAGCTCCAACAAAAACGATCCATCGGTTTGGCGATCTCCTGTATAAGAATTGACGAACATCACCATGGAAGAGGGGTGGAACATCATCGTGTTGGAAGGTGAACTCTACGCTGTCCTCCAGTTGCGGAATGAGCCAATTTTCCAGCATGTCCAGATACACGTGTCCTGTAACGGATTTTTCGCAGAAGAAAAAGGGGCCGTACACTTTTAACCGTGAGACTGCACAAATCACATTAAATTTCGGTGAATTTCGAATGTGCTGCACGATAGTGTGGCGATTCTCTACCCCGCGGATTCGCACGTCGTGTCTGTTCACTGCACCATTAACAAAAAGAATGTTCCTTCATCCCTGATGACAAGTATCGTACTACCCTCATCCTTTTCCATACACTGTTTCGACCACGCCGAAAATTCAATGCGTTTGACTTAATCATCGGTATTCAGGGCTGTAGATATTGTAAGCTGTAAGACTTCTTCTTTAGTCGTTTCCGCAAGATTTTCCAAACGGTTGGCTGTGATATGTTCAGCTCTCTGCCAGCTCTCGCCGTCGACTCCTGTGGGCTAGGCGTGAAATTTGCCTGCATGCGATCAACTTTTTCTTCAATCACTGCAGGCTGACCCGTTGATCTTACCTTACAGAGGCATCCTGAAGCTTGAAACTGACCTTACCATCGCTGAATGGTGTTAGCAGTTGGTGGATCTTTGTGGTATTTCGCCCTGAAGTGTCGTTGCACTGTTATGAGAGACAGATGTGAGTGCATTTCAAGCCCAACAAACGCTTTCTCGGTTCCTGTCACCGTCTTGTCTCACTGAGCACGGCTCATTGCTCACTGTTGCGCTCTCGTGGCAGAAATCTGAAGTCTGACTTCAACAGATCCAAAAAAGTTTGAGTTTTTCTACATGACTGTTGAGTTTCGTGACCATATGTCAATTCGTGGAGCAACAGTGAGTTTATGAAATCGCTTCAATCATTTGTAATAGCCCTGTATATTGTAGATTTTCTCATTTTAAAAATTCACCATTCTTGTCACTCCTCTTTACCCCTCTTAAGTAGATTTTTCAAAAAAATACTTGTTGCTTTATTTTTAAAGGAGACTCCAATTACCAATTTTCATGACTGTCACGTCTTAAGTTGGTAAGATTTAAGTATCCTCATAAAAGGTATTCAACCCCGTTTTCGCCTTTTTTCACGCCCCGTAAGAATATTTTCCTAAAGCAAAAAATACGTATTTGTTTATTTCCAAAGAAGATTTCAAAGACCAATTTTTACGTCTTTAAGCCGTTAAGTTTTTTAGATATTAATACACCTATTTTTAAAATTTACCCCCTTTATCAGGCCCTTAGCGACGGAATATCCACATATCCTCCCTCAGTGAGCACCTACATTGCAATCTACCTAGGTATCCTTAAAATTTTATTTCTTTATTTCCAGTAGTTTTGGCTCGGCGATGATGAGTCAGTCAGTCAGTCAGTCAGGACATGTTATTTTATATATATAGCTATGTATGCAATATTTTTATATCAGAGTGTTTTTATTTCATTCCAGGTTTTCAGTTATTATTTTTTATTCATAAACTTACTATTATTTTCTCCACAGTCATTATTTGGAGGTTACTTTTAGGTTAGTTTATGTTTGGATAGTATCGAGTGTATTTTCACTTGTTGATTTAGTGTGAATAGTGTGAAAATTACTACCCGTAGAGTCTGGCCCAGGATTTATCCATCCCGTGAATCATCCAGATCAACCCGCTGAGTGACTCTCCGAAGTGTGGGGCGTGAAACGATGTAATTGCCCGTAATTTCTTGAGGGGGAGGATGAAAAAATTATTATAGACAACCTCGTATTTTTAGTAGGCCTAATTAAGGATACTTATTCTCCGTCTCGTGGAAAAGGAAAAATAATAGTAATCCGCCAGCTGTAATAATTACATAACCACATTTCAGTTGAGAATTGTAGTGAAGATTAGGTATATTAGATAGTATCTTGCCTGTTATATTCGTGTTTTTCTTTGTGAACGGCAAGCCTTTCGATACTTAAGCATTTAGCCAAACGCAAGGTTTCATTTCTATTAGAGCATACTAGGTTAAAGCAACACTAAAGGAATAATCTTCTGTCTACGCGTTTAACTTTGTTGCTAATCCTTGAGTACGGTAGTACTTGCGAATTTCAAATTTAAGGCCTAATTGAAATTTTCATTTCTATTTGTGCTTAATAATAACGTATTGTAATTAAGATACGTCTGAACGTAGTTTAAAAACTGTTGTAGTGTACTTGTAGAGACTTATTAGGAATTAGAGTGCTTATTCTATTACTTTGAGTAGTCTTGCGAATTTCAAACCTTAATTGTAATTTCCATTTCACTATGTGCTTAGTATCAATCAATCAATCAATCAATCAATCAATCAATCAATCAATCAATCAATCAATCAATCAATCAATCAATCAATCAATCAATCAATCAATCAATCAATCAACACTGATCTGCATTTAGGGCAGTCGCCCAGGTGGCAGATCCCCTATCTGTTGTTTTCCTAGCCTTTTCCTAAATGATTTCAAAGAAATTGGAAATTTATTGAACATCTCCCTTGGTAAGTTATTCCAATCCCTAACTCCCCTTCCTATAAATAATTATTTGCTCCAGTTTGTCCTCTTGAATTTCAACTATATCTTCATATTGTGATCTTTCCTACTTTTATAAACGCCACTCAAACTTATTCGTCTACTAATATCATTCCACGCCATCTCTCCGCTGACAGCTCGGAACATACCACATAGTCAAGCAGATCTTCTTCTTTCAACCAATTCTTCCCAGCCACCTTTGCAACATTTTTGTAACGCTACTCTTTTGTCGGAAATCACCCGGAACAAATCGAACTGTTTTTGTTGTATTTTTTCCAGTTTTTGAATCAGGTAATCCTGGTGAGGGTCCCATACACTGGAATCATATTCTAGTTGGGGTCTTACCAGAGACTTATATGCCCTCTCCTTTACATCCTTTCTACAACCCCTAAAGACCATCATAATCATGTGCCGAGATCTGTACCCTTTATTTACAATCCTATTTATGGGATTACCCCCAATGATGATCTTTCTTTATATTAACACATAGATACTTACAATGATCCCCAAAAGGAACATTCAACCCATCAACGCAGTAATTAAAACTGAGAGGACTTTTCCTACTTGTGAAACTCACAACCCCGTTTATCAACATACCATTGCCTGCTGTCCATCTCACAACATATTCGATGTCACGTTGCAGTTGCTCACAATCTTGAAACTTATTTATTACTCTATAGAGAATAACATCATCCTCAATAAGCCCTACGTCTGATTCCACTTCTTTACTCATAACATGTATATGTATAAGGAAATATAAAGGTCCGATAATACTGCCTTGAGGAATTCTCCCTTAATAATTACACGGTCAGATAAAGCTTCACCTACTCTAATTCTCTGAGATCTATTTTCTAGAAATATAGCAACACAATCAGTCACTCTTTTGTCTAGTCCAATTGCACTCATTTTGGCCAGTAGTCTCCCATTATCCACCCTATCAAATGCTTTAAACAGGTCAATCGAGGTACAGTCCATTTGTTCTCCTGAATCCAAGATATCTGCTATATCTTGATGGAATCCTACAAGTTGTGCTTCAGTGGAATAACCTTTCCTAATACCGAACTGTCTTCTATCGAACCAGTTATTAATTTCACAAACATGTCTAATATAATCAGAAAGAATGCCTTCCCAAAGCTTACATACAAAGCATATCAATCTTACTGGCCTGTAGTTTTCAGCTTTATGTCTATCACCCTTTCCTTTATGCACAGGGGCTACTATAGCAACTCCCCATTCATCTGGTATAGCTCCTCCGACCAAACAATAATCAAATAAGTATTTCAGATATGGTACTATATCCCAACCCATTGTCTTTAGTATATCCCCAGAAATTTTATCAATTCTAGCCGCTTTTTTGGTTTCCAAATTTTGTATCTTATTGTAAATGTCATTGTTATCATATGTATATTTAATACTTCTTTAGCCTTAGTCTCCTTCTCTATCTGGACATTATCCTTTTAACCAACAATCTTTACATACTGCTGACTGAATACTTCTGCCTTTTGAAGATCCTCACATACACACTCCCCTTGTTCATTAATTATTCCTGGAACGTCCTTCTTGGAACCTGTTTCCTGCCTTAAAATACCTATACATACACTTCCATTTTTCACTAAAATTTGTATAACTACCAATTATGCTTGCCATCATGTTATCCTTAGCTGCCTTCTTTGCTAGATTCAATTTTTTTGTAAGTTCCTTCAATTTTCCTTACTTCCACAGCCACTTCTAAATCTATTTCTTTCCAGTCTGCACCTCTTTCTCAGTCTCTTTATTTCTCTATTATAATAAGGTGGGTCTTTACCATTCCTTACCATCCTTAAAGGTACAAACCTGTTATCGTATTCCTCAACAATTGCTTTAAACCCATCCCAGAGTCTGTTAACATTTTTATTTTCAATTTTCCACCGATCATAGTTAGTTTGTAGAAACTGCCTCATGACTGCTTTATCAGCCATATTGTACTGCCTAATAGTCTTACCTTTAAGACCTTCCTTTCTTTCACATTTATTTTTAACTACGACAAAAACAGCTTCATGGCCACTAATACCATATATTACTTCGGTTTCTCTATAGAGCTCATCTGGTTTTACCAGCACCACATCCAGGATATTTTTCCCTCTGGTTGGTTCGATCACTTTCTGAATCAGCTGTCCTTCCCATATTAACTTGTTTGCCATTTGTTGGTCATGCTTCCTGTCGTTCGCATTTCCTTCGCAATTGACATCTGGTAAATTCAGATCTCCCTCTACGATCACATTTCTTTCCACGTCGTTTCCTACATAGCTGATTATCCTATCGAATAATTCTCAATCCGTGTCAGTGCTACCCTTTACCGGTCTGTACACTCCAAATATATCAAGCTGCCTATTATCTTTAGAAATGAGCCTTACACCTAGAATTTCATGTGTCTCATCTTTAACTTTTTGGTAGCTTACAAATGCTTCTTTCACCAGAATGAATACTCCCCCCCACCATTCCTATCTCTACGATACACACTCTAGTTCCGTGAGAAAATTTCTGCATTCATTATATCATTTCTCAGGCATGATTGAACTTCTATTACAATATCTGGTAAATATATATCTATTGAATGACTTAATTCGAATCCTTTCCTTACAATACTTCTACAGTTCAACACTAACAATGTCATACCATCCCTACTTGATTTACAGTTCCCTGTTCCCTTATCACACTCTCTAGGCCACCCTGCTTCCCTGAATGTACCTCCCTATTACCTTTCCAAACAAATTTCCTAACTTATACGTACCACTGCGGGCCAGTCTAGCTCAAGCAGCCGAGGAGAGAGGTCGCGTGGTGCAGTGGGTTCCGCGAACATGGTCGGTATTGAGCAGTACCGGGCCGCAATTTGGAAATGGCAGGCGAAGCAGAAGAAGGAGACCAAAAATGGACGGGTGTTAAGAAAAGGAGGAGTAAAAATGAGTGAAACGGTGCAGGTAGTGACAGTGACAGCGGTGCTACTGGTTGTTGGGGGTGGGGGTGGAATTAAACCCAGGCCCAAATACCAGAGGAGAATTAAGTATAGAGGACTTGGCAGCACTCAAGGTGGTAGTGAGTGAGGTAATACAAGAAAAGTATCAATGGGATAAGGTGCAGGAAATAAAGGACATGATGGAGGAGCAGAGAAAGGAGTTAGGGAACATGAAGAAATGGCTAGAAACGAAGACGGAGGAATCGAGCAGGAGAGTGGACAATAATGAGAAGGAAATCGAGTTATTAAGAGGGAAAGTGAAACATCTGGAAGAGGAGGTGATGAAGATGAAGAGAGAAGCGGAGGGGTACAGGCAGGAGAGATTGAAGAAAGCCATATTTACATATGGTGTGGAGAAAGGTGAGAGGGAGGGCAAGATGGACCTGATATCCAAGGTGGTAGAAGTCATACGGGATAGGATGAAGATAAACTTCAGTGAAATAGACATAGACGATGTAGAGAGTGTTGGAAAAACTAAAGGACGGAGGCCAATTAGGTTAAAAAATTTCTCTACCCTAATGGCAGAAGTTGTGTTAGGTAACAGTAATAATTTACAGGGACAGAAAGTAGGGGTGAAAAGAGACATGGGAAAGGAAGGAAGTGAAAATATGAAGATCTTGAGCAGACACCTATGGAGAGCGAGAAATCAGGGGCTAAAGGCAAGAATAAGAGGTCAGAGGTTGGTGGTGACAAACGGACGATGGGTTAGGGAGCACTCAGTGACGAAGCTAAAGGAGATGGACGAATGCGTTATTTCCGAGGGAGGAGAGATGACAAGGCAAGATGGAAGGAAGAAAGAAGTAACAAAGAAGAGGGGAGACGTGGAAGGAGAGGAGATCATCTCAGAAGAGAACGGACAGTGTAGGGTGGATACAGAAGATCCAAATAGTGAAGGGATGAGTGAGGGTGAGCAGCAAGAAACGGTGAGAGCAGAGTGTAGTGGTTCAGTGAGCAAGAAAGGGCACGAGAAGACTGATCGACAGGAAGGTAAAGCAATTATGAATAAGGGAAGAAGTAGGAGTTTAAAAGACCTCTGGGGAAACGTACGTAAAGGGATGGAGGATACGGAGGACATGGAACGATATAGCTTGGTTAAAAAAGGAGGAATGGAGACAAGGGATGAGAGGTCGATAACTACAAGGAGCAAGAATAGAGGGGGAGACTTAGAAGGGAGGGAGGGAGGGAGGGAGGGAGGGAAAGTTATAACTATATTGGAAAATAGGTTGTGTGAATATTGAGGGACTAATGAACAAATTAGGAAATAAGAAAGTTCGGGAAGTAATAGAAAGTTTCGATGTTGTGGCACTCTTGGAGACGTGGCTGGAAACAGGGAGGGAGATCTCATGGAAGGGGTTTGTGATAAAATATAAATATAGAAGAAAGGAGGGGAGTAAGGGAAGCGCACCAGGAGGGATGATATTATTAATTAGGGAAGAAATTAGTGAAATGGTAGAGGATATAGAGACAGATATGAAAGAAAGTATATGATTGAGATTGAATATGGGAGGGATGGAAGGAAGGAGGAAGAAAATAAATATAGCGTTCGTTTATTGCTATCCTAGTAGTTCAGCATATGCAAATAAGTATTTTTTGAAGAGTTATTGGTGGATATTAGTAGGATAAGAGGAAAGGTTGCAGGAGAAGGGGATATGTTGTTATTCGGAGATTGGAACGCGAGAATAGGGGAACAGAGCCCAGTATATAGTAGGGAGGATGGAATGTGTATGTTGAAAAGTGGAAGGAGTGAGGATAAAATTATAAACAGTTATGGGGAGAAGCTCCTAGAGATGTGCGCTGCGGGGAATTTGTATATTCTGAATGGATGGATGGAGGGTGACAGTACGGGGAAATTGACATATGTTACTGAGAAGGGAGGTAGTGTGATAGATATGGTTTTAAGCTCGGAAGGAGTGATGAAGGATATTGTAAGAATGGAAATAGGAGACTGGATTAAATCACACCATTTCCCAGTGTGGGTCATGTTGAGAAGTGGGAAAGAGAAGTGTATAAGGAAGGAAGCTGAGACGAAGGATAAACAAGGGAGTGGATATAATAAGTATAAATGGTCAGATAAAGTGGGACGGGATTGGAATAGGGTAGCAAAAGAAGAAATACAACTTCTGAAATATGGGTGGGAAGATGCGATAGAGGAGATTAATATTGATAAAGCCTTGGAATTGCTGCTACATCCAATAAAGATGATAGCGCAGAAGGCAGAATGTAGAAAGAGAAATAAGAAAGAGTGTGAAAAATGGTTTAATAGAGAGTGTGAAGGAGTGCGGAGGAGGGTGTTGGGTGCGTTAGGAGTGTAGAGAAAGTACAGGGAGCGCAGAAAGGGAGATTTTCTGCAAATTGAGGAAGGAGTATAAAAAGAAAATTTGTGAGGTAAAAAAGGCGTGGTTAGAGGAACAAATTGAAGCTATAAATGCGGATAGTAAGACTAACAACATTGAGAAAGTATGGGAAATGGTTAATAGAATAATTAAAAGTGGAAGGAATATAGAGAGAACGAGCATTGAGGAAGTTCAATGGGTGAGGTACTTTGGTGAATTACTAGGGGAGAAAGGGGAAGAAAGTTGGAGAGGGACGGGGTAAGAAGTAATTTGGAGGACTAGGAGAGGGGCAATTTATGAACTGGACAAGGAAATTACAAGGGAAGAAATCTTGAGTGTGATAAGCAGTGTTAGGGGAAAGTCGGCCTGGGGATGTAATGGGATAAATAATAAGTTTTGGAAAGAAATGAGCAAAAATGAGACAATGATAGAGGGCATAGTTAAACTATTCATTAAGATCTATGAGGGAGGTAAGTACCCGAAGGAATGGGAAATAGGAATTGTATGACCTATATATATAAGGGTAAGGGTAGTAGCAACAGTTTGAACAATTATAGAGGAATATCTCTGTTAGACTCCTTAAGTAAAATATACACTGGGGTGTTGGCGAACAGGTTAAACGAGTGGGCTGAAGGAAATGAAATATTGACAGATTTCCAAGGGGGATTTAGGAAAACAAAAGAACAGTGGATAATATAATGATAGTAAAGACTGTTTTAGAAAAGTATAAGAGCCTGGCTAGAAGTACAGTTTATATGGCAGCAATAGATTTTGAAAAAGCGTTTGATAAGGTGAATAGGGAGGCTCTCTTAGAGAAATTAGGCAGGCTGTGGTTTTCGGAAAAGATGGGGAGGGCAGTGGAGGGAATATATAGGGTTGTCAGGTTTTGTGTAAAATTGGGAGACGAGAGACTGAGTAGACCCTTAGAGTCCAAGTTGGGTTAAAAGCAAGGGTGCAAGTTATCGCCAATATGGTTTATTTTATTTATTAACGATATTTTGGAGGGGATGAGTCTAACTCCAGGAGGGATGCAGAGAGGGTTAAATGCAGTGTCGCTGTTTGCGAGGAAATGGGGATTGAGGATTAATGGGAATAAATCTAAAAATTAGTAGCCCAGGTAAACAAAGGAAGAAAGATAGAAGGGAAATGGATCCTGCAGGGAAAAAGGTTGGAACAAGTAAGGAAGTTGGAATATTTAGGAGTTATTATTAACAGTAAAGGAACTTGGAACGATCAGATTAGTAGGGTGAAAAACAGAGGATTAGCAGCACTTGCCTCAGTAAGAAACTTGCTAGCTAAATACCCGGGTATTAGTTATAAAGCCTTGAGGCTAGTGTTAAGATCGGTGATTTTCGGGAGGGTATTGTATGGCGCAGAAGTTTGGGGGCTGGATGAGAAAAGAGGGGAATTAAGACGTATTATTAGTAGTTTTGGTAAGATATTAATGGGTCTGCCGGGGTGCACAGCAAATGCAGGGGCGGAATTAATGTGTGGGGAGGATTTGGAATCGGAGGGTGTGAAAAGAATAGTTAGATACTGGATGATTTTAAAAAGACAGGAAGGTGGGAGGGTTTTACAGGCAGCGTATGAACAGCAACGTAAGAGCATGTATAAAGGCGGATGGCTAGAAAAAATTAAGGGTCATTTGGAGATGATAGGATTAGGGCATGTATGGGGGGAGATTTGGACGAAGACAGAAGTTAGAGGGACGAGGATGGTTGTGAGGAGGATTAGAGACATCCATAGGCAGAAGTTATTGGGGGAAAGTAGACTGAGAAATTCGCTGACTGTTTTTATTAAACTAGAGGAGGTAGCAGGGATAAATATTAGATACGTTGACAGGTCAAAAAGGTATGGGATGATGTGGTGGTTTATGGGATTGCATAGGAATAAAGTATGGTTACAAGGGAGGGACAGGACAATGCGTATACTTTGCGGGGCAGTGAATGACGATTTTCACTTATTAAGTGACTGTGTAGAAACGAGTAAGATAAGAGATAGATTACTGAGTGCTGAGCATCGGAAACTATTGGGAAGAGGGGATGAGCAGTCTATTTTAAGATGGATTATAAAGCAGTGGGAAAGCAGGGGTGAGTTGAACTGTTATTTATGTGCGGTAAAAAGTACTGTGAGAGCAGAATGAAAGAGAGCGAGTTAGAGGGTGGACAAGGGGGTACGTGTTTGGAATAGTGATGTTTGTCTATCGGAAGCGTGTTTAATAATCGGATGATATGCAATGGATGGAGATAGTATGATAAAATTAATGGGAAGGGTAGTATTGTGTTGAGTACATAGTTAAGTGGGTGGAGTTGGGTAAATGATATGTGATTTCATAAAGGTAGGGAATTTTTGTTTGTGATATGGCTTGTTGGAATGTAATTGCTGACTGTCGTTGTTTTGGTATTGATCGGGAGTAGGTCAGGGTACAATGAATGTGACGAAAGTTGCTGAGCGCATAAGGACACGTGATGAGTTTGCTGGAACCATGAGTCGGTGACTTCCACAGCTAACTGTTATTATTTTAGTTATTATTTAGGCCTAAAATTATTATTATTATTATTAATATTATTGTTATTACTATTATTATTATTACTATAATTTTTAATACTATTTTCAATAGACTTATTGCTTTTTGAACATGTATTGGGGCTCGAAGCCTGTTTGTTCATAAATAAATAAATACACACACGTACCACTGCGGTTTAAGTGAAGGCCATCTGAGCGCAGATCCCTATCTCCTACCCACCCATTAGGATCTAGAAATATCACTCCCAGTTTCCCACATACCCACTCCATAGTCTCATTTAAATCCCCAATCAACCTCCAGTCAGTATCCCTCCTACACAGTATTCCACTAATAAAAATCTCCGCTTTCTTAAACTTCACCCGTGCTGCATTTAGCAGATCTCACACCTCTTAAACCATGTTGGTACCTATACCTGCTTGCCTCACGTTGTTGGTACCACCGTGAAACACTACCACCTTCTCCCCTACTTTCCTCAACATCTGAATCCACCTAATTCCTGGATAGCACTCTACCCTGGTCCCCTTTCCTCCACACACTTTCCCCACATGTCTAACGATGGAATACCCCATGACCAGAGCCTCAACCCTACCCACCACATTTGATCCCCTCCCCTCCTGGTCAGCCCTATCTTTCCTGATAGCTGCAGAAGCTACTTTCTCCTCCGTTTCCTCCTTCCCATGACCCTGTTCCACATGCATTTTCCTATCCTCTACTCTACATTTCCCTTTAGTACTTTTTCGCTTCCTCTTACTTCCACACATCTCAGCAACAGGTCCCTGTCCCTCATCTTCCCTCTATTGTTCTACCTGGAGTGACTCGAACCGTTTTCGCACAGACACCTGTCCTGAATTCTGATACTGAATAGAGCCCTTAACCTGCAATCTCTTTCGCCTTAGAACATTTGACCATCTGTCTTCTACAACTCCCCCCTTTCCTTCCTCTCCCTCTTGTACACCTACTGTAACCTGTACATTGTTTGAGGGAGTCCTATCTTCCTTCCTGTCTTCTATGAGAATCCTAATTATCTCTCTCAAACTCTCCAACTCCTCCCTCATACCCCTCAATGCCTCGCCACACCCACAGTTCGTATACTCGCACTCCTTAGCCATTCTTTACGGAAAAAATGAACATAAAAATAAAATAACTTATTTGCCAAAAATAAATGAAGGGAGGGATATATTGTCTTGGATAGTACTCAAAGATCACACGACAATAAGGTAATTAATATACGACTCTACTACAATACTACTTAGTCGTTCTCTATTTTTTATCCTACACCCACTAACAGGATAAAAACTGCTGTTAATTACTGAATATCGAAGGAATACACAAGAACTACTCAATTCCAAACTGCGATTATGGATATCCTAATTACAACAACGGAATTTCAGTAAGAGTTTCTACGGATACGTCTACTACACTAGTACTACACAAATATTTTACAGTAAAAAATAAGCACACTAAATTCTAATAGGATATTACTCGTATACTGCTGTACAGTACACAACAGGAATTTTTGAACTACTTTCAGACGTATCCTATTTACAATACCGGTACCGTATGTCACTACTAAGCACAAACAGAAATAAAATTTGCAAGAACTACTCTACTCAAAGATTACCAACAAAGCTAAATGCTTAGACAGATTATTATTAGTACTACGCTCTAACAGACACACACGAATATAGCAGGCAAGATATGGCACTATCTAAATATACTGTATCTGCACTACAATGTATCTACACTACTCTACCATTTTCAGCTGAAGTGTGATTATATGAACTTTTACCGCAGGTGGATTAGTGATATTTTCCCTACTACGCGAGACGGAGAATAAAAGTGTCCTTAAATGCTGAGAATAAGAGGTGGTCTACTATAATTTCTGTCAAAACCACGCCGGGGGCTTGAAGTGCAATATTATTGGGATATAGGAATTTGATTATTAACTTTTACTCGATGAATAAACGAAGGTGGAAAGTACAAAGTATGCAGGGAACTGAGACCACAAATTATCGGAATAATGAATCAGATGACTTTGTATTTATTTACACAACTATCATGTGCATGTAGCAACAATCGTCAACAATCCAAAAAACTGGTAAGTACCGTAATTATCCAGTGAAATTACCGTGAATTCTCTTTAACTTCTCTTTAAACCGATGTTTGCAGGCTTTTCGTGTTATTTAATGTAATAACCTGTTGTATTATAATTAGGATAAGCCTGAACGTAGTTTAAAATCATTGTAGTGTATTATAGTAGGTGTCTTGTTAAAAATTAGTGTGTTTATTCTATTACTGTGAAATATTTGTGTAGTATAGTATCTGTAGTATCTATACTATCTGTGGTATCTGTATTAACTCTCTTACTAGAATTCTGTTGCAATAATTAGAATAGACTTAACTGCAGTTTAGAATTTTGTAGACCTAATTATTGTGTATTACTTTCGGTTTTCAGTAATTAACAGCAAATTTTCACTCTGTTAGGGCGTTGTAGAAAAAAATTCGTACAATTAAGTAGTATTGTAGTGTAGTAGTAGCTTAAATTAATTACCTTGTTTCTGTGTGATCTTTGTGAACTATCTAGACAACATTTCTTTCCTTTCATTTTTATAGGCAATATTTATTTCCTTTAATTTTTATTTGCACAGAATAAGTTATATATTTTTTTCCTTTTCTTCACATAATTCCGTAAATAATGGCTAAGCAGTGCAAGTGTAGGAACTGTGGGTGTGGCCAGGAATTAAGGAGTATGAGGGAGGAGTTGGAGAGTTTGAGGGAGATAACTAGGATTCTCTCAGAGGACAGGAAGGGAAGTAGGCCTCCGTCAAATAATGTACAGGATACAGTAGTGTAAAGTAGGGATGGGAAGGAAATGGGGGAATTGTAGAAGACAGGTGGTCTAATGTCTTAAGAGGAAGAAACTGCAGAGTAAGGGCTCTGTTCAGGATCCGAATTCAGGACAGGAGTCTGTGAGAAATCGGTACGTGTCACTGCAGGGAGAACAACCGAGTGAAGATGAGGATCAGAGAACTGTTGCTGAGATGTGTGGAAGTAGAAGGAAGGTAAAAGGTAGGAGAGGGAAATGTAGTGTAGTGGAAAGGAAAAGATACGTGGAACATGGTCATGGGAGGGAGAAAATGGGGAAGGAAGTAGCTTCTGCAGCAGTGAGAGGAGATAGGGCTGACCAGGAGGGAAGGGGATCAAATGAGGTGGGTAGAGTTGAGGCTCTGGTCATGGGGGATTCCATCGTTAGGCATGTGGGGAAAGTGTGTGGAGGAAAGGAAACCAGGGTAGAGTGCTATCCAGGAATTAGGTTGAGGCGGATGTTGAGGAAAGTGGAAGAGAAGGAAGAGGGAAAGGAGAAGGCTGTAATGTTTCACGTTGGTACTAACAACGTAAGGCAAGCAAGTATAAGTACGAACATAGTTGGGGATGTGTGAGATCTGGTAAATGCAGCACGGATGAAGTTTAAGGAAGCGGAGATTGTTATTAGTGGAATACTGTGTAGGAGGGATACTGACTGGAAGATAATTGGGGATTTAATTGAGACTACGGAGTGGGTATTTGGGAAAATGGGAGTGATATTTCTAGATCCCAATGGGTGGCTAGGAGACAGGGATCTGCGCTCAGATGGCTTTCACTTAAACCGCAGTGGTACATACAAGTTAAGAAAATTGTTTAAAAGGGTTACAGTCAGGTACATTCAGGGAAACGGGGTGGCCTAGGGAGCGGTGTTAAGCGAACTTGGAACTGGAAATCAAGTAGTGATGACATAAAAATGTTAGTGCTCAAGTGTAGAAGCATTGAAAACAAAGGAATCGAGTTAAGTAATTTAATATATATATATACTCACCAGATATTGCAATAGGAGTTGAATCATGGCTGAGAAATGATATGATGGATGAAGAAATATTCTCACGGAACTGGAGTGTGAATCGTAGAGATGCTATAGGAATGGTGGGAGGGGGAGTATTCATGCCGGTGAAAGAAATATTTGTAAGCTACGAAAAAGTTAAGGATGAAAAACATGAAATTCTGGGTGTAAGGTTTATCTCTAAAGATAATAGGCAACTTGATGTCTTTGGAGTGTACAGACCGGGAAAGGGTAGCGCTGACGCTGACTGAGAATTATTTGATAAGATAATCAGCTTTGAAAATATATGGAAAGGAATGTTATAGTAGCAGATGATCTCAATTTACCAAATATCAATTGGAAAGGTATTACGAACGACAGGAAGCACGAACAACAAATGGCAAATAAGTTAATATGGGTAGGGCAGCTGATTCAGAAAGTGATGGAACAAACTAGAGGGAAGAATAACTTGGATGCGATGCTGATAAAAGCAGATGAGCTCTATAGTGCAACCGAAGTAATAGATGGTATTAGTGATCACGAAGCTGTTTTTGTCGTAGTTAAAAATAAATGTGAAAGGAAGGTATTAAAATTAGGACTATTAGGCAGTACCATATGGCTGATAAAACAGGCATGAGGGAGTTTTTAAAAAGTAATTATGATCGCTGAAAAATGGTAAATAAAAATGTAAACAGACTATGGGATGGGTTTAAAGCAATTGTTGAGGAATGTGAAAATAGGTTTGTACCCTTAAAGGTGGTAAGGAATGGTAAAGATCCATTATATTATAACAGAGAAATAAAGAGACTAAGAAGGAGGTGCAGATTGAAGTAATTGACAAATAGAGTTAGAAATGGTTATGGAAGTAAGGTGAAGTTGAAGGAACTTACTAGAAAATTGAATCTAGCAAAGAAGTCAGCTAAGGATAACACGATGGCAAGCATAATTGGTGGTCATACAAATTTTAGTGAAAAATGGAAGGATATATATAGGTACTTTAAGGCAGAAACAGGTTCAAAGAAGGATATTCCAGGAAAAATTAATGAACAAGGGGAGTTTGTATGCGAGGATCTTCAAAAGACAGAAGTATTCAGTCAGCAGTATGTAAGGATTGTTGGTTATAAAGATAATGTCAAGACAGGCGAGGTGAGTATTACTAAAGAAGTATTAAAATTTACCTATGATGACAATGACATTTACAGTAAGATACAAAAGGCCAGTAAGTTTGACATGCATTGTATGTAAGCTTTTGGAAGACATTCTTTCTGATTATATTAGACATGTTTGTGAAATTAATAACTGGTTCGATAGAAGGCAGTTCGGTCTTATGAAAGGTTATTCCACTGAAGCTCAGCTTGTAGGATTTCAGCAAGGTATAGCAGATATCCTGAATTCAGGACACTAAATGGTCTGTACTGAGATTGACCTATCTAAGGCATTTGATAGGGTAGATCATGGAAGACTACTGGCAAAAATGAGTGCTATTGGACTAGAAAAAAGAGTGACTGAATGGGTGGCTATATTTCTAGAAAATAGAACTGAGAGAGTTAGAGTAGGCGAAGCTTTACCTGACCCTGTATAAATTAAGAGGAGAATTCCTCTATGCAGTATTATTGGAAATTTATGTTTTCTTATATATATCAATGATATGTGTAAAGAAGTGGAATCAGAGACAAGGCTGTTTGCAGATGATGTTATTCTGTACAGAGTAATAAATATGTTACAAGGTTGTGAGCGGCTGCAGTGTGACCTCGATAGTGTTGTGAGATGGACGGTGGGCAATGGCATTATTGGGAATGCACTTCGAAAACGATAAAACACGGGTACAATTCCACAATAATCGAACACATTTATTTTAATACACATATATACATGGAAGCCGTCTTGCGAACAACAAAAAAGATCCCAAACTAAAACTTGAAGTGTGTTTCTTTGCTTATTTCAAAGCTCTCGAAAACAAATCTCAGGAGTAACAAGAATCAAAGAGGTTACACTAACTGATTTCACACAATATCCTCCCACCTAAGTCAAATGAATGTTAACATGAATTGACTTACACCCTTATGCACTAATTGCCACTTTCATAAAATAGTCCTGAAACAATTACAAAATGATAAAAGTCAATAATATAAACACAAATAAATATGTTATTTGACACATATCACAAATTTAACTTTTCTAGCTTGTGAATCAATCGTCCTAGACGAGTTATTTTCACTGCCTGCTTTGAAACTTGAGGACCATCTTCAGCAGGAGTAGAAGAGTCACATGCTCCGGCCTCGTGATTATCCTTTATATTTTCCTCACTTGGAACAAAGTCTTTCCTTAGGTGGTTTCGGATTTCCTGGGTATCCTCAGGTGGTTGAAACTCGAGTTCTAGTGGGTATATTCTTTGAACTGGCCTTATAAGCTCGCCTGAAGCACTGACGACACGAACTACTCTAACATTGCCATCCTTTCCCTTAACAAGCTCGACAACTCGTCCCAATGGCCAATCCATTCTTCTAGTGTCATCATTGCCAACCAAAACAATTTCTCCCAGTTTGAGATCATGTGGCTTATCCTTGCTGGCGAATAACTTCAACTGACCTAAATACTCGGTACGAAATCTTTCTCTAAGATTCTTTTTCAACTGAAGGCGATACCGCAGTCTTTTCCGAAGATCAGTTGCTTCGAACAGGTCATACTCAGGTACTCCTACTTCTTCTATGTCGTGTAGAAACATGTTTGGAGTTAGAGCAGCCAGATCTGATGGGTTGTCAGACAAATAGGTTAATGGCCGAGAATTTATGACGGTTTCGCAGTCACAGAGGATTGTCTGCATCTCTTCATAGTTGACAGATGATCGACCAAGCACTCGACGGAGAAGAGTTTTGAGCATTACTACTAGTCGTTCCCACCAACCTCCCCACCATGGCGAAGCTGGAGGATTAAAACGCCAATATATCTTCCGCGCTGAAGTGCATTGTAAGATTGCATTCCAGTCCAGTTTGTGACAGGAGTTCTTAAACCCAACAAAATTTGTTCCCTGGTCACTGTAGACAATAACAGGTCTTCCTTGTTTGCTGCAGAAACGTCTGAAAGCTTGTAGAAATCTATCTGTTGATAACGAAGACACCAGTTCCAATCGAACTGCACGGTAAACTCCGCAAGTGAATAAGCAAACCCATGCCTTCTTCGAGGTTCCATCATCGGCTTTGATGTAGGGAGGACCAGAAAAATCAACTCCAGTAACTTAAAAAATTCTTGCGTCACGCACTCTACTCTCAGATAAAGGTGAAGGATGAGCTGCCAACTTCTTTGAACCATGACGTTTACAAATCATGCAGGAGTTAATAACAGCTCTAATTGTTTGTCTACCTCCTATAATCCAATACTGTTGCCTCAGAATTGACAAAAGCTTCTGTGTACCAGCATGACAGTTGCTAAGATGGGCGTCCATAATCAGTCGCTGAACGACTGGGTGATCAGCTTTTGGAGCACAATGGGATGACAAAAGTCCCTGACATCATCCCGGTTTGATATCTTCGACATCAAACGAATCAATCCCTGTTCGTCAACAAACGGAAGTAACCTCTTTAGTTTGGAATCGAACACATCTATGTACACTTCCTCCTGCACCTACCGTAAAATCTTCTTTTCTGCCGTGACAAATTCCTCACTTGTCAGGTCACGATGTATGCGTTGAGCTTTGCTGATGCGACAGTTGGTCAGAAAGCGGAACATCCAGCCTACCATCCTTACAATTTTCTTGTACTGAGAAAAGTGTCGGTAATACCAATTTTTACTGATGTCTTCTGAATTACTTGATATCAATGAAACGACATTCTTCCTTCTCTCCGAATTTATCTCTTCCTCATTATAAGAAAAGTCAGTTTGTGGCCAGCAGTCTGGATTTTCTCTCAACCAACCAGGGCCTTCCCACCAACGGCATTGTATCAACTTCTTCACAGAACATCCACGTGATGGAAGATCTGATGGGTTTTCTTTTCCAGGAACATGTCGCCATTCGCAACCAACTGACAGTTCTCGTATCTCTTTAATCCGGTTCGTGACCAAAGCATCCCATGCTTCACTTCACTGAATCCAAGCGAGAACAGTTGAAGCATCTGTCCAAAAAATTGCCTTAATATCGGGAATACAATAATCCTTTAAAATCGAAGCATATGATCTCGTTGCTATTGAAGCTGCTAAAAGTTCTAACCTGGGAATGGTCAATCCCTTGCCTGATTTTCCAGTTGGTGCAACTCTTGACTTGGCAGCCACCAAGTGAGCACTCACTTCACCCCCTTGCTCAACACGCAGGAATACAGCTGCTGCACATGATGTCTGACAGGCATCTGAAAAAATGTGAAGTGTCCAGGAGTCGTCTGGGCTGTTGCAGTTAGACAACCAACGAGGAATCTTGACTTGAGCTAAAAGAGAAACTTCTTCAAGCCAACTCAAGAATTTCATTTTGATCTCTTCATTGACTTCTTCATCCCATATCAAACCTTCTCTCCAAGTCTGTTGAAGCAACAATTTTGGTATTAATGCTACACTACATGTGATACCCACCGGATCAAAAATTCTATGGGCAGCACTCAAAATAACTTTCTTTGTTATTTTCTCGAAGCTAATCGAAAGAAGGTTATCTATGTTGATTGCTAGGGAATCGTCGGACTTGTTCCATAGGAGTCCTAACACATTGGTAGGTCCGGAGACGTCATTACTTCCGGTCAACTCCCACCCTCGAAGACAAAATTGCCGTTCCCTCATGACACCTGAAGCTACATCAATAAACTGTTTAGCTTGTTCTTCATCGTCCAAACTGGCAGGGCAATTATCAACATAGAAGCTATGGGCAAGAAGTTCCACAAATGACTTGGGCCATGGTGACTTCCCTTCCTCACACAGTAATGTATTTTCAAGGTGAAGTTTGATGCATGATTCTAATAGAAAAGGACTTGGAGAGACTCCAAATACAACACGACAATGTCTGTATGTCTTGAGACTTTCATTTCTGTCTAACCACAAGAATCTCAAAAAAAATTCTGTCTCTCTCGTGAATGCTGATCTGGAGAAAAGCTCTTCTTATGTCTCCAACAACTCCCACCTTCTTCAGTCGGAAACGAGCCAACACGGAAGGTATTTTCTCAATAAAATTAGGGCCTTTCTCAAGACACTGATTGAGGCTGGGCTGTTTATTTTCTTTAGACGAGGCATCGAACACGGGGCGCACTGGTGTTGTTGATCCAGGTTTCATAACGTGACGATGAGGCAAATAGTGGCAATGAACATCCATTTCCTGAGGAGGCACTTCTTCTATCACCCCTTCCCTCAGCCAATCATCTAGTACTTCCTGATAAGCATCATAGTAACCTTCAGTCTTCAATCTCTTAACAGTAGACATCAGTCTCTTCAGTGATAATTGGTAATTATCAGGCAGTGGAGGATGGTTCTCAACCCATGGGAGGTGAACTTCAAACCGCTCTTCTTCATTGACTGATACTGTATCAAGGAAATTTTGCTGTGTAGTAGACTCAATCTCAGATCTGCTGCGTTTCTCAGATGGATAACTAATTCCTAAAGTATCTAGAGTCCACAAATCTGTGATGGTGGCTTCTCTTGTTAGCATAGCAGTCACCACCATAGCCATACTTTCCTCATTCCTATGTTCTGAAGGTACTTTGCCCATTAAAATCCATCCCAAATGAGTTTCCATGGCCACTAGTCCAGTACTTAGTATCTTGTGGCCTCCTGTAAACAATTTGCCTGCAACATCAGCTCCAATTAATATTTCTATTGGTCCATAAGATTCGATGTCACTCAAAACAATGTCCTGGCTACTTAGTTCTTCAATCCAAGGACCTTGATGTACTGAAGGTATGGCACCACAAATTCTTGTTTGGTCTAATGCTTCAAAGTGACAGTTGTAGCTACCATCCAGACTAGAGAGATAAATAGTGTACACACAATGATGGTATACTCCAGTGGTTGTACCCCCAAATAGCGAGTGTTGGATATTTTCCTGTCTGCCAGTTTGATATCCCATTTCCGTGGTTGTACTCTTCAAAATGTAGGAACGTTGTGATGCTGAATCAATTAATACTCTTACAGTCCGCTCAACTCCTTGGCCCCTAACCTTGACAACTAGTGTTTACATCAGCACCCCACAATGATTCCACAAACTAGCTAAAGCCTCATCTTTCTGGACTTGCGCACTAGAAGCCATCTTGTCTCCTGTTGAATTCGGTCTCCCTACGGCTGAGTCTACCTGCGTTTGTGGCAACTTATCACACATAACCACAAAGTGTCCTCGACCACAAATGATGCACCTATGCCTATTTCTACATTTCTTCGCTGGATGTCCGACCTTGAGACAAGAAAAACAGCATCTTTTAGTCTCAAGTGCAAGACGACGTTCTTGCAAAGTCATCTTCTGGGCCTTAATACAGTCTTGAGACTTGTGATTAGACGAACAAAATACACACCCTGCTGTTTCTCTACCAGATGCAGTAAGGAGACGTGCTGCTGTGGGAATGTTCTCATTCGGATTAGTGGTGTAATTGAAGCTCTTTTCCTTCTTCTTTGGACCTCCCTTGACAGCTACCGAAGACAATACACCAAACCCTGACATAGCCAAAGTAATCTTCTGTTTCTGTTCTACTTCACATCTAAGAAATTGCATCAAACTGTCTAAACGATTCTTGGAATTCACACTCTGGTCACCGACACTAGCGCCCCATGGTTCAACAGCTGAATTTGAAGAAGACTGGCCAATGAGCGCGATTGAAGAAGTTCTCTCCCAAGTTCTTAGAATGTCCTCAGGCAAACATGATTCTACTAGTGGTAAAAGCATGGAATTACACTTGTCCGTTGTGACACCTAAGGTTCCTAGGGCTCCTATGTGGCTTTGAAGCTTATCATAGAGGGATGATAAACACAGCTTATTAGGGCTCACAGCATTCTGTAAGATTAAACTTAACAACTCCCTAATGTACACTTCTACCAGCAAATCATCCTTCCCATAGCGTGCTTTGAGACTTGATATTGCTTTACAATAATTTTCTCCGGTAGCAGGAAAGCTCTCAACTAAATCTCTTGCTCTGGATCCAGAAGTGGTGGCCTGTATGAGGTATTGGAATTTATCACTAGGGTCTAAAAGAGGGTCCTCATCAATTTTCTTAAATTGTGAACAGAAAGGAAGCCAATCTTTTAGTTCACCTCCGAACTTTTTCAATTCCAACAAAGGCAGTTGGTATGAACGCTTAACTTGGAGTGACGAGTTAGAATTAACTGATACTGCAGTAGCTTCTGAGTTCCGGTCTTCATTTAATAATTTCGTAACAACAGTCTTAACCTTATAAAATTTGAACTTATACTCGTCAGCCATACTGATTTCTTTGTCTAACTCGTCATCCCTAACCTCCACGTTCTCAATCATATTAGTGAAGATAAGAGTATCCATACCTGTTAATTGATGAAATTTCGTTTCTAATAGATCCATATGTGCACTAATACTTTCCGTATCTTTCTCCGGCGTCTGTAGTAACGCGTCGAGCTCATTGTAAATCTTGGTTATTGATCGCCGTAAAACCGCACTTGATTTCTTTGTCACAGCTATATTAACTTCCATGCTTGAAATACTACGTATGAAACTGTTTATATGATTATATAACTGTCTAATATCCTGTCACGGTCGCCAAATGTTGGGAATGCACTTCGAAAACGATAAAACACGGGTACAATTCCACAATAATCGAACACATTTATTTTAATACACATATATACATGGAAGCCATCTTGCGAACAACAAAAAAGATCCCAAACTAAAACTTGAAGTGTGTTTCTTTGCTTATTTCAAAGCTCTCGAAAACAAAACTCAGGAGTAACAAGAATCAAAGAGGTTACACTAACTGATTTCACACAACAGGCATGATGATAAACGGGGTTAAAAGTCGGGTTATGCGTTTCACAAATAGGAAAAGTCCTCTCAGTTTTAATCACTGCGTTGATGGGCTGAAATTTCCTTTTGAGGATCATTGTAAGTACCTAGGTGTTAATATAAGAAAAGACCTTCATTGGGGTAATCACATAAATATGATTGTTAATAAACTGTACACATCTCTGCACATGGTTATGAGGGTATTTAGGGGTTGTAGTAAGGATGTAAAGGAGAGAGGCTATAATTATATGGTAAGACCAAAACTGGAATATGGTTCTAGTGTATGGGACCCTCATCAGGATTACTTGATACAAGAACTGGAAAAAATCCAAAGAAAAGCAGCTCGATTTGTTCTGGGTGATTTTCGACAGAAGAGTAGCGTTACAAAAATGTTGCAAAGTTTGGGCTGGGAAGACTTGGGGGAAAGGAGACGATCTGCTCGTTTAAGTGGTATGTTCCGGGTTGTCAGTGGAGGGATGGCGTGGGAGGACCTCAGTAAACTAATACTTTTGGGTGGTAGAAGTAGGAAAGATCACAATATGAAGATAAAGTTGAAATTCAAGAGGACAAATTGAGGCAAATATTCGTTTATAGGAAGGGAGTTAGTGATTGGAATAACTTACCAAGGGAAATGTTCAATAATTTTCCAATTTCTTTGCGACCATTTAAGAAAAGCCTAGGAAAACAACAGATAGGGAATCTGCCACCTGGGCGTCTGCCGTAAATGCAGATCAATAGTGGTTGATTGATTGACTGAAAATTTTAAATAAACTGGCGAATCTTTATTTCTTTCAGTGGCAGAAAAGTAGCCTACTGCGGCTGTCCTTCGGTTTGGTACGAAATAGGTTTTAGAAGGCGACTATTTAGAAATTTTGTTCCCCAGAGGGATCGGATGTTCATTTATCCACGCCTGGAAAGATGTGATCTCGTGGTGCCTCAGTCACTGATCTAGACTCTTTACAGGAAGATGCAATTCGTCGCCACATTTGCCAGTATTATTTTGCAAGGGAACACCCTACAGGGAATAAATTACTTAGATTACTGAATAAGTATGATTTATTCAGAGGAAGCTACAGCACTCTCTACAAAGTGTTACACATGCTAGGTTTCAAGTATAAAAAATAAGCAGTTGAAAACTCCACTCGAACGTAGAGATTGTGCGTTGTGAATTTTTTTTAATAAGATTAGGACTGAGGAATTCCGCCCTCAGATCGTATGGTTGGATGAGACTTGGGTAAATAGGGTTAGAGTAAACCTAATGTTTGGGCTGATGACACAATGCAGGGTACCATGCCTGGTCGATCTGGAAAGGGGAGCAAATTTATTGCAGTACAAGCAAGGACAGCTTCGGGTTTCGTTAACGGGGCACTTCTTTTCTTCACATCCAAGAAGATTGGAGATTATCATGAAGAAATTGATCATTTTTTGAATGGTTCCAGAATTAATTACTATCAGACATACCTCCTAACAGCGTCATGGTTACGGACAATGCTCCTTACCGTAGTATGCAATTGGACAATACGCCTACTGTCGCACGTAGGAAGGACAACATGATTCCCTGGCTAGAGAGCCATGGGATCGAGGTAGATCACACACTAACGAAGGGAACCCCGGACCCCGATATTACATGGACGAATTAGCTAAGAACTGGGTGCCACGAAGTGATACGTCTCCCTCCTTACCATTGTCATTTTAAACCCATTGAAATTATTTGGGCCCAGGTGAATATCTTTGTGTCTACAAATAATAAGTCTTTCACAATGAGGGAAGTAAAAGACCTCATTATCACAGCCGTCAAAATAATGTGATAGCTGATTTTGGGGGTAAAGTGTTAGTCCATGTCACAGCAACAATTAATGAAGCCCGGGTCCGAGAGGGAGTCATAGACGAAATAATAATATCGCCTGGCAATTCGAATAGCTCCAGTTCCAGTGAGGACGAGGGTGGCAGTGACGTGGACGTGGAAGAAATCGAACCCCTCCTCTGTGGTTAGCATAAGCGGTGATATTATTATTATTATTATTATTATTATTATTATTATTATTATTATTATTATTATTATTATTATTATTATTATTATTATTATTATTATTATTATTATTATTAACAAATACATTGCAAGTGGGAAATTTCCCGGTGGCAATGGTCACTTACAGTAATGTAATAATATATTGAAGTTAACATAATTTTTTGCTATTGGCTTTACGTCACACGAACACAGATAGGTCTTATGGTGACGATGGGACAGGAATGGGCTAGGACTGGAAAGGAAACGGCCGTGGCCTTAACTAAGGTACAGCCTAAGCATTTGCCTGGTGTAAAAATGGGAAACCACGGAGAACCATCTTCAGGTCTGCCGACAGTGGGGTTCGAACCCACTATCTCCCGAATACTGGATACTGGCCGCACTTAATCGACTGCAGCTGTCGAGTTCGGTGTTAACATAATTGCCCAACGCCAAAAACAAACAAAGAAAGAAACAAACAAACAAACAAGCAAACAAACAAACAAACAAACAAACAAACAAACAAACAAACAAACAACAAGAGTACAACAAGCAAATCTATGGAAAGAAAATATGACAAGAATTACTACTAGTTTAACGTTATAAGTGGTAATAAAGTGAAGTTAAACCGTAATTACCTTACAACAACAGCAACAACAACAACAACAAGAGTACAACAAGCAAGAAATACTGTTAGTTTAACTTTCTAAATCCAGCGTCATTTTATACAAATTCGCACAACTTAAGTACTTCCAGTACTTAACACTACGAAATACTATAGATTGAACTTACTACTAGCTTAACACTACAGGTGATAAAAAAAGTGAAGTTAAAAACATACTACCCAACAACTACACCAACTCGAGTACAAAAATCAATTCCACGGAAAAAATATTACAGGAAATACTGCTAGTTTAACACACTAAATCCAGCATCATGTCCAGTTTCATACACAACTTAATTATCTCCAATACTTAACACTATGGCTTAAAAAACTATAGGTTGAGCTTACTACTAGCTTAATGTTACAAGTTATAATAAAGTAAGGTTAAAACATTATTAACCAACAGCAACAACAACTACTACTACTACAAGAGTACAACAAGCAATTAAATAGAAACCAAATGTTACAAGAAAGGCTACTAGCTTAATTTTTCAAATCCATCATCATCATATAGAAAGTCACACACAACTTACGTATTTCCAGTACTTAAAACTACGGCTTACAATACTATACTATACTTACTACTAGCTTAACACTACATGTGATAATAAAGTAAACCTAAAACATAACTACCCAATAACAACAACTGGATTACAACAAGCAATTCCATGCAAAAAATATTACAAGAAATACTACTAGTTTAAGTTTAAAATTCTAAATCCTTCATCATCATATACAAATTCACACAAAATTAAATATTTCCCTGTGATTACCACTACAGCTTACAATACTATAGGTTGCACTTACTACTAGCTTAACATTACAATTGATAATAAAGTAAAGTTAAAAAGATTGGTAATTACCCAACAACAACTTCAACAACATGAGTACAACATGAAATTCCCTGGAAAGAGAATACCACAAGAATAAGTTCTAGTTTCACAATCGAAACCAAGCAGAAAATCACAAATGCAGTGTCCGTAATTTACAACTTTTATTTTTCACCTTACACTAACACTAATGGTCTTCTTAAATGACTTGATACCGGAAGGGAATCTATCAAAGACTGCTGCAGGTAATTTATTCCAATCCCTTGTGGTCTTGTTAACGAAGGAAAACTTGCCCACGTCCGTTTGCAGGTTTCTGGCCCTAATTAAATGCTTATGATCATTTCTCGATGAGGGAGGTCCCAAATTATTCCTAATACTACTCCAGGCAGCCCTTCCCGTACAGCTCTTATAAAGACCACACAGGCGAGCACTAGTTCTTCTCGATTCTAGACTTTCCCAATTAATGGCATTCCTCCTATTCCCGATTACGAAACGCATCGCTTTACTTTGACATTTTTCTAGGGAATTTATTAAACCCCACCCTGTTCGGATCCCAGCACGAAGATCCATATTCGAGATTCGGTCTTACCAAGCTTTTATAAGCTTTACTTTTGGCACCAGAAATAGCTTCCTTGAGATTCCGCATAGTAAAATGTAACGATCTCCAGGATTTCTTAACTACATATTCCTCTTGCTCTGACCAGTTTAAGTCTTTTCTAAAGGGCCCCATACACGCGCAGACTTCTGGAATACTTACCTGCACAGACTTGCCTCTGGGAGGTAAGTCGGAAGTATGCAGTTGCCCACACACGCTCAGACACTGTTTAAGATTATGCACTTCGGATGGTTGAAAAATATATACGGATTGAAATTAATTAGATAGTCGGTATAGAGATGAGTTGTTATTTGGACATAATGTAGCGCTCTGCACGAAGAAGACGTGCAAAAAATTATTTCAGTTTTCATATTTATAGGTTACCACGCTTACATTTATTGCCGCAACTCTGAGATAGCGCTTTCGTCTCAAAGTCTCCAGCTGAATTCAAGCAGCGCCAGAATGTCAGAGACTTGCCTGCAGACTTTGTGTCGGCATACTTGTCGGCCATACACACAGAGACATGTCTGAAGAGACCGGTTTGCGCAGACTTACCTCCGACTAAGTCTGCGCGTGTATGGGGCCCTTAATTGTAAGTACTAACAGCTATCAACTTCAACAACACTTTCTCCTCCAATTTCGTAATCCCTCTAGCCTGTCATTTTCTTTTCACTGAAACACTATTTCTTGCTTTTCCCGTTGTGGATTTTCATTCGATTTTCACGCGCCCATTTTTCAATCGTATCTAAACACTGCTGAAACAATAGTTCGTCCTCCTCTGTCTTTATCTCCCGATGTATGACGCAGTCATTGGAAAAGAGGCGCACTTCCGATTTTATCGAATCAGGCATATCATTAATGAAAAGTATGAAAAGAATTGGCCCAATAACGCTACCCTGAGCCTCACCAGACGTAACACTTATTGGAGAAGGTAGCGTTTCTCGCACGCGCACCCTCTGAGTTCTTCTTTTGATGAGTTCTCGCGTCCATTTTACAACTCTGATGTCAGTGCCCGTACGCGCTAACTTGTTAAGGAGGATATCATGTATCACAAGATCGAATGCCTTAGCAATGTCATTTACTATTGTGTCACTCCTTGACCCACTGTCGAGCTTATCCGATAAATCTTGGCGTACGGAACAGAGCTTACTTTCGCAGGAGAAGCCTTCCCTAAAACCATGCTGCCCCTTAAATATCATTCCAGAAGATTCCCATTTTAACCTCAAATAATCTACTATTAATTGCTCTATTTGTTTGCATACGATTGACGTCAAACCGATCTGTGGTTATTCAAGTAGCTCTTAGCACCCCCTTTGTGAATAGGAACTACAATGGTCGAATTCCAATCTTCTGGAACCTTCGTATTGTTCAGTGATATATTAAAAATTCGTATTAAATATGTTAAGATCACTTCACCCCCGAGTTTATGTGGCTCTCCAGAAATAGAATCTGGCCCACAAGATTTCCTTCTTCTGAGTTTAGAAAGACTTTTACGCAATAATTAAGCTTTAATTTCGAAATCATTATTAGTTTTCGGAAAGTTGTCCCTGAATAACTGTGCCGCCGGATTAAGAAAACCTTTCTGTAGTGCTTATTTAATGCTTCCGCTTTGTCTATACCTGTTGTCGACGATAAATAGCCTCCTATACAAAGGGAAGGAACTGACTTGTTTTCTCTCTTCAATCTTTGTATACCGGTATACTTTTAAAAAAGGGTTTCAGGAATTACGATTTTCATTTAGGATATTGTCAAGATATTTCTCTTCAGCAAAAGCTTCACCAAACGTCTACACTCCGCTTTGCACGCATCATTATTATTTCTTCTGTTGAACGCTCTCCTAGTCTAACGTTTAAGCCAAGGGCGTCCATGCCGTGGTCCCCCTTAGCTCTCGGCGAAAGGCAAAAGTCTAATGTAGTCAGGCGTTTTTCTTTCAAGGAAATGATTCAAAAGTCGGTATTACGTAGAAGTGATAGTACCGCCCCACACCAACAGGCAGGGGACACGGTGGGTGTTATTCTACCGCGGAATACAAATCGCCATTCATCTTCCAAAACGTTAAAAATACTACATACCCCCAGGTCTAGCCCCTCCCCCTACAAACTGTCATATGGGCGCCCTTGGATTAAGCTGCCTAATAGTCGTGGTGATGTACGGCGGATCTGAATTTTCCCTAGTTATCCTTTCGGGAACGAATTTATTCAGTCCAGTATTTAAAATGGTTTTGAAGTTCTCCCAAATGTCGTCCATTCCCTTGCCCTCCTTGTAACCAATAAGTATAGCCATAGGATAGTTTGTAAGGGGGGGGGGTAGACCTGGGGGTATGTAGTATTTTTAATATACTGGAAGATGAATGGCGACTTGTATTCCACGGTAGAATACCACCCACGGTATCCCCTACCACTTCTACGTAATACAGATTTTTAAATAATTTTCTTGAAACAAAAACACCTGACTATATTAGAATGTTTCCTTTCCCTGGGAGCTATGGTGGGGGGAGGTCCCCACCTTGCCCCCGGACATGGGCGCCCATGAGTATAGCACAATCTCAGACAGTTTAGAAAACCTACGGAGACTCCCCTCGCATAGCACCAAATAGTCTTAGAAACTCCCACATGCCCCGTATTACGAGTTTCCCAAGAGATCGAGTACCACTGCACTGTGGTCACTAATCCCCTGAACAGTGGCGGTGGGCTCTCAGGAGCACAGGAGCACGTGAACACCCAGTTTTATTACATATTTACGCATTCATTCTTTTCTTTCGACCTGATTTCGACAATCGATCGAAAGCATTCGACAATCGACTTATATCGAAGCTCCGTTACACCGACAGTTGTTCATTTTGACTGATAGTGTAGCGAGCACACAGGATAATGCGCTATTGTGCTAAAGATTATACGCATGCGCAAAGCAGATGACGTCATGGTTTTCTGCACTGATATTGCCATTAGCGAGGAGCACGGTAAGGTACGTGCCTTGTCGTCTAGAGCCATCCTCAACCCAGTGGCAGTATTACAGTTGACCACAAGGGTCCGCCACCTCCCCTATTATGGTTAGCCACAGCCTCCCAGGAGCTACTATTGCATTACATTACCGGCAGATTTCGCTAGCACCCTAATTCTGAATAGGCATTTTGGTGTCTGTTCAGACTCTTTTCCAGAAAGAGAACTGAATACAATGGCGCATATGTATCCCTGCCTAAATAAGATACAGCTGAAGACTGAACTAGAAGTATTGTATATGAGAAATGGCTTTCAGAAAGATGATGGGGCCGTTTCCATGTTGCAGTTTCTGCTTGACAATGAACTAGATAGGGACACATTTCCACAAGTACGGTATGCGAATTACTCCGAATTGTTGTCACAACCCCAATGACGACAGCGGAGCCTGAGAGGTGTTTTTCTATTTGAAACGAATTAAAACATTTCTGAGGAACACCATGACTGGAGAACGACTGTCAGCGCTGGCTATGCTTGCTATTGAGAAGAGATTTGTCTACAACATCAGTGACTTCAATCGTAAAGTGATTGAGAAATTTGCGCGATTGAAAGACAGAAGGATTGCTTTCCTGTACAAATAATCAGCATTTACGTGAGTTGCTAATCTAAATCCTATCATTTAAATAAGCATGATCTAGTATTGTTGGTTGTACTGCATGCTAAATTGTTTAGAGTAGTGGCTATAATTTGCAAAATGAGAATAATTACCATGTGATACAGTAGAACCCTAACTAACCGAGATAATGTGGAGACTATTGGGGTCAATTCGGAAATAATTATTTTAAAAAAATTACCGGTAAATGCGGTACACATTCCTTTTATGCTTCTCGTCATACCCAGGTGAACTTCGTGCTGTTTAAAAACCAGGAATAGTGCTCGCATCCTTCAGTGTTCGCAGTGCAGTAAAGCTATTATGAATTTTACTATTGTTCTACACTAAGACAGCCGGCCCGCGGTGTAGGGGTAATATGCCTGCCTCTTACCCGGAGGCCCCGGGTTCGATTCCCGGCCAGGTCAGGGATTTTAACCTAGATCTGAGGGCTGGTTCGAGGTCCACTCAGTCTACGTGATTACAATTGAGGAGCTATCTGACGGTGAGATGGCGGTCAAAAAAGCCAAGAATAACGGCCGAGAGTATTCGTCGTGCTAACCACACGACACCTCGTAATTTGCAGACCACCGGGCTGAGCAGCAGTTGCTTGGTAGGCCATGCGGTTTGGTTTGGTTCTACACTAACACCCAGGTGAACTTCGTGCTGTTTAAAAACCAAGAATAGTGCTCGCATCCTTCAATAATCTCAGTGTAATAAAGTTATTGTGAATTTTACTTTTGTTCTACACTAACAAATTAGTCTCGTATAAAATTTATCCTCGGTTACAGGGGTTCTACCAAAGTATTTGTGAAGAAGAAACCGTACAAGGAACTGTTAGTGAAATGATTTATGTACGTATGTTACTCTTTTGCTGATTTGAGACATGAACAGAAATGTTGTGAACCTCCTAAAAATTTTGTCACGAGCCGCCACTGCTTTTAACACACATTATTATTTTACTACTAGTTTTTTCGTAGTCATTAGTTCGAGGTTACTTTTAGGTTAGGTTAGTTGAAAAGAGGATAGGATCGTGTCTGTTTTACTTGTGGATTTAGTGTGAATAATGTATTATTGAATATACTGTATATGAATCTTTAGTGAATAAATCATGACCTTCAGAACAACGAGTCCGTGAGTATTCTTGCGTATTATTGGCAAAATTGTTTGGCGGTGTTCGTCTATTTTCTGTAGTCTTATCAAGTTTTCCAGTCAGGAAGTAATGGATAGGACTCTGTCATGAATTTCATCTTTCATTCATTAAACGATTTATTATTATTCTCCTCCTACCGTTTTTCCCACGCCCGTTTATTCGTGAATGGAAACTTGGTCGCACAAGTGAATTTGACCCTGTTTTACGCCCTGGTGCCCTTCCTGACGCCAACCCTTTTCTGTTGAATTAATCAGATGCGAATAAAATCCCTGACCTGGATGGGAATCGAACCCTGGACCTTCTGAAACAAAGGCCTTACTGCTGACCTTTCAGCCAAGGAGTTGGACAGGAATAAAACTATCAAATTCGAGGAATACCTTCCGATAAAATCTAATGAGGTCAGCCGTCGAGATCGACTGCAGTTTCCACGTGATAATTTGACTGTTAGCTATTCTGATTTACAGTAACTTGTCTGGGGATCAATTTCCCACTGGTTGTACGGGGTGATTATAATTTGCGTCAATGACTGGGTACACCGCTATCACGCGAAGCCCATAAAATTTCCAAGATAAGACAAGATTATAATTTGTTGTACTTTTCGGGTCTTGGTCAATGATGTATTATATATATACCGCGGTATATAAAGATACTACATCATTGGTCTTGTTGCATATTCCCTATATTCCCTGTTCTGTGTTCAAGAACATTGTTTACGTTTTGATTGAAAGACCGCCCCACTTTCAGGTAGCGTGTGTTTGCTTGATTCGGCCTGTGTACGGGAAGATGAGCGATGTTCCGTACATTACGTATATGGCACTGTATATATTATCTTTCCACATAATTCAGAGTAACTCGAGAACTTCAACCCTATGGAAATTAAACCCTGAGGAAGGAAAGATTGTGGAAGCAAGTCATTTTCCAAGGATAATTACATTGCCTGGAATTAATAACGAACCGCATATTTCTGACAATGACCATATATTTAATATAATCACATCGACAATCCACTTTGGAAAGTCGTGGACGAAACAAAGTATAGAATATTATTGTACCGACTGCCAAGCTATTACTTATAATATTCATAATAAGTGAGTATTTTAGGTTATCTGGGTTGAGATCAAAGGTTATGAACCCAGAAATCCTGTTTGACATCCTTCCCGTACGCCTATTATATGACTGACATGCATTGATTGAGTTTGTTGCATGAATAAGGATTATGAGAAATTATCAGTGCTCTGCTAGGAGTACAAATTAAACCTGAGAAGGGACAGGATGGGGCTTTGCATGAGTGATTTTTGGTTGTCCTAACCAATTTATCCTGTGGCTGTTGTATTACTCATTAGCGACCGAAGGAGTGTTATTTTTGTTTTGAAGTGATACTTAAACCGGCATAAGGCCTAAATAAAAAATATTCCAGCACTCACCGTGGCAGTTTTTGTGATATATAGTCCTGAGATTTATTTTATTAATCGTTGTGGATTTCTATGTGAACGTGGTTGAATGCGTGTTATTGCCCTTCAGTTTGAGATTCTCTATTTATTTTCATCACTTTATAATGGCAGAGATTTTGTTTATGTAATCAGAATTATGGTTTATAGCAGTGTACTATTTTCAGATTAAACATGTTTTATTGAACATGCTATATAAGGATGTGATCTAATTTGATGAAATTCAATCAGTTTTGAGGCTGCAGCTTGGCTACTTAATTTTTCTACCATATTCAACACATCTAGAGCAAATTTTGTATACAGCAGAATATAGCCTATCTAATGAAAAGTTGAATGTTTGTTAATATTATTTGAAATGACATAATAGCAGTTATTTGAAAAAATTACTTATTAGATATAATGATCAGCGCACTACTTAGGAATTGCTATATTTCACGCTGCCATTTCAGTTGAATTATCTGTTTCTCTTACCTCTCTGTGTTGAAAGTCAAAGATAAGTAGCCTATTCATATTTATTAAACAGAAGTTGAACCTATGTAAGAGTTCTGCTGAGAAGTATTTCTTGGGGGTGGTTTCATTTATAATTTCTTTTACATTGAGTAATATCATCATTTTCACAAATATCAGCACATGGCATAGCCTGTACACTTATATAATTCACGTTAGTATAGTGATGATATGATTGATAATGATCAGTTCAATACAATTTTTCTTTTTGTACGGTTGTTATTAGCATTACTAGTAATAGGCTACTTGTTCTTCCCCCAACATTTGCACACATTTTTATGCAGGGTGTATCAGAACTATGCCTACAAAAAAAATCAGGGATGCTCATAGTGTTATATTAAGAATGATGGTGCAATCAAATTGGCAGGGAAATTTTTCTTTACATGTAATTTGTATTGAAAAGGTGGATCAAAATAACCAACAAATTGTTAGTATATCGTGAAATTTTTCTTTTCGAGAGAATGAGGTTACTTTGTTACTTCTGGGTGCGCAGTTCAAATTGACAAACTTGTCTTATTTGCTGTGCCAGAGAGCCATTTGCTGCCTGTTGCTCTGCATCAGAGAAGGGAGGGGAGGAGAAGTGGGAGACAGAGGTAATGCTCGGTACGAATGCACAAGTTTCTTGTCCATTTTTGAACAGTCGCTTCCCAGCCCCTGTAGGCAGGTCGTTCGTGACTTACCACACATCCTGAACAGAGTCCAAAGTTCACTACTACACTGTTGTGAACTGTGCTTTGAAGTTGGAGGAGGACATCTTGAACATCTTCTGTAATCAAACTGTATTGTTTCATTCGTTCATTATTTCATTCCATTTACAATATTGTGAGTGAAGTAATACGCAATCACTGGGCAGCAGCTTTGAACCTTTGAGCATGTTAAATAATAAAGAACCTTACTGCGACCAACAGATGAGAGGAGAAATGATTGAGTGCATTCCTTGACTAACAAGTGTGTCTTAATTACAGTATGTTCTTTAACTGTGTGTGCAGTTACGGCTGTTTAATAAACAAACTGTGGATATTGCCTGTAAGGGACAAGGACAATCCTGTGTGAGTCAAACAAGGAAACTTGTGCTTACATTCCACTTCCCTTCCCTTCCATTTTCTTCCCCAAAGCACAACAGCAGCTCGTGCTCTGGCATAGTAAATACGGCGAGTTTGACAATTTGAATCACACACCCGGAAATAAAAGGTAACCTCATTTTCTTAAAAAGAAAAATTTTCTCTGCCAATCTGATTGCACCATTATTCTTAACATAACACAAAGAGCATCCCTGATTTTTTTGTCAGTATAGTTCTGATACACTCTGTATATATACAGTACAACAATGAGCAAGAAAAAGTTTAACGCTTAGATGTTTGGGAGAAATGCAAATTTAATTCACTAAAATGGTACATGGAATGCAGTATAATTATCTTAATGAATTCTTATGGCATATCTTATTACATCTTATTATACCCTTCTTTAAACAAAACCTACAAAACCAAGAAAAGGGCATGGAAATACTGAGAGAATTGGCCATGTGGTCGGGGTCTTGCTGCTGTGAGCTTGCAATTTAGAGATGGTGGCTTCGAATCCCACTGCCGGCAGCCCTGAAGGTGGTTTTCTGTGGTTTCCTATTTTCATACCAGGTAAATGCGGAGCTATACCTTAATTAAGGGCATGGCCACCTTCTTCGCAATGCTTTCCCATCCTTACGTTGCCGGAAACTATGATGTGTTATTGTGAAATTAAACCACTAGAAAAAACCCCACCGTGGATTAACAGGAGTAGATTCAAGTCGCACAAACTTCCTTTGGCAGCATTAAAATTACCTCCTACATCGCCAGTTTAATATGTCCCTGGCTACTAACAAAGTGTACAATCACTTGTAAACTGTTCTGTGCACTCTTTAAAAGGTATTGTCATCATTTGAAGCAATAACGGCTCTCATCCTGTTTGGCATGCTGTCAACTAAGGTGGTGAGATAATTGTGTGGTGTAGCATTCCATTCTTAAAGATGAACTGCCTGCAGCTCAGCTGAGTATCAAAATCTTATCATCGGACTTGACACCTGAACTTGCCCCACGTATGTAGCCTACTTAGGGGTTTAGGTTGGGGCTTCATGCTGGCGAGCCCAAAATGATGATTTCTGTCTTCTGTAGGAATGTTGACTTGCACAGAGCAGCATGATGATAGACGTTGATGTGCATTAAAATGAAGTTTTCTGTAATATAGGGAGTGAAAGAAATGATGTATTCAAGAAAAATCTCCTTTATATACTGGTCTGCATTTAGTGCCTCATTTTTTAAGAACACCAGCTCATTCGGGGAATGAGATGTCCCTCCACCCCTCTCCCTCCCCCCCAAATACCATGATGGATCCTTCTCCGTAAGGTGTTCTTGCTGACAAGGTACAGGTGACATTACACTTTCCTCGTCTCCTCCACATCCTTTCCCTTCCATCTGCAGAGCTGAGTTTGAACCAGGATTTGTCAGTTAAGAAGACATTGCCCCATTGCACTTGTGTCCAATTCTGATGTTCCCTGGCAGACTGAAGGCAGGCTAAACGATGCTAGCGTGTGAAGTGAGGGCCAGTAAGACGTCTTCTTGAAGAGAGATCTGCCCCTCTCTTAATCTTTTTCTCACTGGCCACTCACTGATATCGATGTTGTGTACATCCTCTAGACGACTTCCAGCCTGTACGGCTGTAATGTGGCAATCTCGTAACACCTCTAGCGTTAAAAATTTCTCATCTGTTGTTGTTGTAGAGCTCAGATGACCTCTTCTGCCATGTACAAAAGGGGTTGTATTCTTGATAAAGCCTTACAGGTATGTGGACATTTGTACGTGTTGTTCCCAGCATATTCGCAACACAACAGAAGCTGTGTGCAGCATCAATTTGTGCTACAGTTCTTGCAGCATCTTCTGCATTCAAAGTAATTTCAAAACCAACTTTCATTCTCAAAACCCTCATGAAACACGAAATAAAAAGTTTGCAAAAATATATGCTTTACATCGCACTGACACAGATAGGTCTTATGGCAACAATGGAATAGGAAAGGGCTAGGAGTGGGAAGGCAGAAGCTGTGGTCTTAAATAAGGTTCAACCCCAGCAGTTGTCTGGTGTGAAAATTGGAAACCACGGAAAACCATCTTCAGTAGCTACCACAACATGCCTTGAAGAAAATCTGAAAATGAACTATAGGAATAAGAACATTTTGATTTTTATGGACAGCCACGCGGCCATTAAGGCACTAGAAGCAGATCGGATAATATCCAGAATTGTCTAGTACTGCCATTCACTTCTGAAGCTCTCAAACTATACCATTGTCAAAATAATATGGGTACCAGGGCATGCAGTTATAGAAGGAAATGAAAAGGCAGATAAACTGGCCAGGAAAGGGGCAGAAACACATTTTGTAGGCCCAGAACCTGTATGCGGGATTTCCTATGGACAAGCTAGACACTACATAGAAAAATGGGTACAAAAGAAACAAATGGAAAACTGGAAAAATACTCCAGGATGCAGGCTTGCAAAGGAACTGGTAAAAGGACCAAACAAGAAGCATACTAAAGAACTGTTGGAACTCAGCGGAGAAAATATAAGATGGGTAGTAGGACTGTTGACAGGACACTGCCATCTGAAAAAACACCTACATAGAATTGGAATAGTAAGAGACAACATATGTAGGAAATGCAATGAAGCAGAGGAATCAGCTGAACACATACTTTTCGAATGTTAGGCGCTGGGTAGAATCAGACTCTCCACTCTAGGACTACCAGGTGAAGAGAGAGAAAAAATCCAAGAAGACCCAATAAGAACAACCTGCAACTTTGTGAAGGGAGCAGGTATATCTAGGTGCGAATGAAGGAAAAACATGGTAGCAAAAGATCTTAGAGGTCGATGCTAATTAGGAACTAATATTTAGAGGCCCCATGAAGAAAATTATGATAAGAAGAAGAAACCATCTTCAGGGCTGCCACCAGTGGGGTTCAAACCCTCTTATCTTCCGAATACAACCTCACAGCTGCACATCCCTAACTGCACAGCCAACTCACTCAGTACTTCCATTCTCGCAAGAATTTACAGTAACTTGTCTTCTATTTCTTAGTATTAAGCTTGTTGCCTCAACAAAGGTGTAGCAAAATTATATTTTAAATTACAAAGTTTAATTGCATTTCTAGTGCCATTTTAGTAAATTAAATTTGCATTTTCCAAAAATTCCTGGTTTTATGCTTTTTTTTTTTTTTTTTTTTTTGCCTGTCAGAGATAGAGTGTTGCAAGCTGTCCACTTCATGGCCATATCGATGAGTTTAATCAACAAATTAATCTA
The DNA here is from genome assembly GCF_040414725.1 of Anabrus simplex. NCBI lineage: Eukaryota > Metazoa > Arthropoda > Insecta > Orthoptera > Tettigoniidae > Anabrus > Anabrus simplex. Next base: position 845,752,849 of record NC_090266.1, read on the forward strand.
AAAAGCCACCTAATCGATACTTTATTTCTTTTGCCTTTTGCCTTTTGAGAGATAGAGTGCGCATGCATGTATGTGCGTGTGTTATATATATATGTTATCTATGTAAATAAAATTAAAGAATTTTGTATGTATAATACTTAGGTCAAAATTTTTAAAAATTGGTGTTTATGTGTTGGTCATGTCCAGAATAAGAACAAAATCTGATTTTTACATTTTCATCATGTATGTATGTACATATGTGCATGACTAGAAAATTGCTAAACAGAATTTAATGAAAATAAGTATTTAAGGTCAGTGGAGAAAGCACTACAATCTAGGCTACAAACCATTTTTATTAATGCTGGGTGAAGTAGTACAGGGGGAAGATATAAAAGTAAATTTTCAAATATCTCCATTAATATGGGTCCTATCGGTAAAGGCTATATAACAAAAGTTCTGGAAAATGACATTCCCGGTTTTACGCGCTGTACAAATTGAGTTCAAAACGAATAATAACGGAAAATTTATTTCTCCAAGAAGTCGTAGATAAAACTAATTGCGATGCCGTACAGATATTTCTGTATGTGCAAAATAAAGAGAAATCTTGCATCTGTCAGTGGCAAGGCATAACTGTAGAAAAGCTGCTGGTATTTTTGGGTGTTTTTCTCCTGTGGTGTAGGGGTAGCGTGGCTGCCTCTTACCCAGAGGCCCCGGGTTCGATTCCCGGCCAGGTCAGGGATTTTTACCTGGACCTGAGGGCTGGTTTGAAGTCCACTCAGCGTACGTGATTGGAATTGAGGAGCTATCTGATGGTGAGATAGCGGCCCCAGTCTAGAAAGCCAAGAATAACGGCCGAGAAGATTCGTCGTGCTGACCACACGACATCTTGTAATCTGCAGGCCTTCGGGCTCAGCAGCAGTCGCTTGGTAGGCCGAGGCCCTTCAAGGGCTGTAGTGCCATGGGGGGGGGGGGGGGCGTCTCCAGATGTGTAACGTGAAAATGAATAGGTTACAAGATTATTGAAAGAAATGTGCTTTATCCAATAATACAGTCTTTTCAGCGACATTGATTTTTTATATTACACGCTCTTCATTTTTTAAGAAATTCTGGTGAAAGTGAACTGAAATCTAGTGACTGCTTGTACAAAATAAGACCAGTGTTAGAATATTTCAACAACAGGATGATCAAAGCCTTGAACTATTAGATGGAGGCACGGTTCTTTGGAGAGGTCGACTGTCATTTCACCAATACATCCAGCAAGAGGCATAAATATGGAGTCAAATTTTACACATGCTGACAACTCTGAAAGGATTCACCAGAAAGTCACAGTATATACTGGTTTGTTAGATGATTATGGTGGCAAAGGTGGTAATCCATTTATTAGCAGAGAAATTAATTGCTGGTCACCACATTATTTGGACAACTATTACAACAGTTTTGATTTGGCTGAGAAACTCTTGGATGAAGGAACGCACTGTACTGGAACACTAAGGTGAAAGTTGCAAAACTGAAGGAAAAAAAAGACAATTGCTAGATATGTTAAAGGAGTTATGTACAGACAAGATGTAAGTTACATCTCAACGGAGTAAGAGAATGGATTTGTGGAAGTGGAAAACAGACAGAAACAATAAAAAAAGCTTTTGCCAGTTCTAAGTTACAACAAATTCATGCCAGGAGTGGATAGGAAAGACCAATTGCTATCCTATTATCCATCCGAAATGAAATGGCCTAAGAAACTTTTCATACATATTGTTGAAATGATTCTACTGAATGTACATTACTTGTTCAATAAGTACTCCGGTGGCAGTAACACTTTATGATTTCAGACTGAATGTCGTCAGGTAGATGTTACCTTCAGTGAGTGAGAAAAATCGTTGATCACATGATGTGCTAAAGTTCTTGTAAAGTGCAAAAAAACGCCAGTGTTGAAACAAATTATGGAGAAGTGATGCACATACTGTGCTTAAGAAGGAAGGCTAAGAGGCACAATTTACGAATGGTTGACATATCCTGGGCAGTGTCATCTGTCAAAAATAGATGTAAAGTCAAAGCACTTAGTACTATTGCCATTCCTAAACATTGTCCGGCTCCATGGCTAAATGGTTAGCATGCTGGCCTTGGTCACAGGGGTCCCGGGTTCGATTCCCTGCAGGGTCGGGAATTTTAACCATGATTGGTTAATTTTGTTGACACAGGGGCTGGGTGTATGTGTCGTCTTCATCATTATTTCATCTTCATCATGACGCGCAGGTCGCCGATGGGAGTCAAATCAAAAGACTGCATCTTGCGAGCCGAACTTGTCTTCGGACACTCCCGGCACTAAAAGCCATACGCAATTTCAATTTTTTTTTCCTAAACATTATGTGGGGTAATTTGCCTGTTTGTGTTTCTATTATTTGTTTCACAATAAAACTGCATTTCTTCACAATAATTTGCTTCAAACGGATGTTTATTTACAATATTGTGCTCTCTGATTCATCACTATATGCACTGTTACACAAATACTTAGTACAAAAGAAAAGTATTGTGTGCTGCTATAAAGTATTGAAAATTAAAGCCACGGTCGCTTCCTTCCCATTCCTAGCCCTTTCTTATCCCTTTGTTGCAAATTGTAAAAAATAAAAAACACTGGAGGTAAATTGTTCATTTTTGTTTAAGTGCTAAGTTCTTTAAGGTTGAAAATGGCCATGTTATTGTTAAGTACTTCTTGCTTGATGAAAGTAGCACTTTAATTTAGGAAGTATGCCAATGAGTGATTTTCCTTGTGTACTATGGATCTCAACAGATGTCTATAGCAGGAAGGAATATACAATTCATTGAAATAGGTGTTCACAAAATTCAACAGTTTATTTCAGATATTATGCCAATATTTCCTACGAATTAAAGATGAATGTCAGGAATTGTTTCAAGATGTTTGATAGATTATTTGATGAAACCAATTAAGAAGAATTCATAAATTTGTATCAGGTATTTCCACTGGAATGTTAACCTTGAGCAAGATTTAAGTGTATTTGAGTAAACTCCACCTTTCCAATACTTAAAAAAAAAATCTTTTAGGAAAGGGACATGTTTTGTCTCTATTTGAGAAACATCTTCAGCCTAATGACAAAAATATGGTAAGATTCATAGCATTCCTAACGAACTGCTACAACAAATAACGCGTCCAAAATTTCTAGAGTTATACATAATTCCGTCAAATGCACAATTAAAACATACTCATAAACAAGCCTACATATTTAAAAAAAGTGTATTTGTAGTTAAAATGTTATGTCTTCAGAGACGATATAATGTTAAAACAAGGTTTTGTAATAGAATCTGTGAATGTCCAATAAAAATCATTGGTTGTCCAGCACTTGGCTGAGTGAATGTTCTAATACTTGAGTTAAAATGGACTTTAATTCAGGTGGAACTTTCTCAAGATGCAGGTTGAGTTGCCGGATAATGGAGAATATTTGGAATAAGAAGTCCCTTTGCCTGTCTCTCTCTCTAGTCTGGCCAGTCTGCATGCGGCTTTGTGTATCCTGTACAGAGCTTTCAACAATGATCAGAAAATGGTTTTCTGGCATGAAGTTCATCTTTTTAAAATGGAACAATGCCTATTGACACTAAGAAAATAAAAGTTAATTAGATAAGAATTGGAGTGGACATTAGGCTGTGTGACTGCTACGGTAGAACACTGGCCCCCAGAGCTGAGGTCTGTGGATTTAATTCTGGCTGAGTGTGTCGGTAGATTTTCCAACACATAAATAAAAAACTCCTGCGGTACTAACTGCCAGCACCTCACCGTCTCTGAAAACTATAAAAGGAGCTAGTGAGGTATAAAACTAATAACATTATTAACGATGGGCAATCTTTGCATTATCCTGGTGCAAATAGTTAATGGAATATTCTAATTTCAATCTTTGATTGTTGTCTGTTCCATTTGAACTACTAGGATATATTTGCCTACTTCGGCTGAACCATCGTGCATATTGATTTTAATGTCTTACTTTACAGTACTAATCAGTACTCTGTGGTATTACATAGAAGTAAGTAGTACTGAATGTGCTTCTTCTTTCTTCTTCTTTTCTTATGGGGCCTCTAAATATTGGTTCCCAGTTAACGTCGACCTCTAAGATCTTTTGCTACCATGTTTTTCCTTCATTCCCACCTAGATATACCTGCTCCCTTCACAAAGCTGCAGGTTGTTCTTGTTGGGTCTTCTTGGATTTCTTCTCTCTCTTCACCTGGTAGTCCTAGAGTGCAGAGTCTGATTCTACCCAGCGCCTCACATCGAAAAGTATGTGTTCAGCTGATTCCTCTGCTTCATTGCATTTCCTACATATGTTGTCTCTTATTACTCCAATTCCATGTAGGTGTTTATTCAGATGGCAGTGTCCTGTCAACAGTCCTACAACCCATCTTATATTTTCTCCGCTGAGTTTCAACAGTTCTTTAGTATGCTTCTTGTTTGGTCCTTTTACCAGTTCCTTTGCAAGCCTGCATCCTGGAGTATTTTTCCAGTTTTCCATTTGTTCTTTTGTACCCATTTTTCTATGTAGTGTCTAGCTTGTCCATAGGAAATCCCACATACAGGTTCTGGGCCTACAAAATGTGTTTCTGCCCCTTTCCTGGCCAACCAATTTATCTGCCTTTTCATTTCCTTCTATACCTGCATGCCTTGGTACCCATATTGAGAGCTTCAGAAGAAGTGAGTGGCAGTACCAGACAATTCTGGATATTATCTGGACTGCCTCTAGTGCCTTAACCCTTTCAGACCTGAAAGAAAACTGGTGGTGTGAATTTTTGCTTGAACGTCAAAAACTGACAAAAATGCTCTTAAATACATATATTGCTGGGCTGAGTGGCTCAGACGGTTGAGGTGCTGGTCTTCTGACCCCAACTTGGCAGGTTTGATCCTGGCTCAGTCCGGTGATATTTGAAGGTGCTCAAATACGTCAGCCTCGTGTCGATAGATTTACTGGCACGTAAAAGAACGCCTGCGGGACAAAATTCCGGCACCTCGGTGTCTCCGAAAACCGTAAAGGTAGTTAGTGGGACGTAAAGCAAGTAGCATTATTATTATTAAAATACACATATAATTTTAGTTTATTCTACAAAATAAAAATTAACATTTGAAAAAAAGCATCCACAGGATTGTGCGTATCAGGACTTAATTCACTACTTACAAAAAAGAAAAATTACCTCAATGCATGTGAATATACATATGTACATGGTCAATTAAATCTTCATTCAAACACAAGTAAATGTTACATTTTCTACAGTGAGGAAGAGTTTTGCTTTTATTGCCCTTTTGGCAGCAGCAACTTGTCGTCAGACCTGAAAGAAATCTGGAGGTGTTAAAACGTCAAAAACTTAGTAAAATGTTCTCAAATACATGTTTTTACAGTTTATTTTACGAAATAAGAACTATCGGCTGAAAAACAGAACCCACACAATTGTGCGTGCCAGGACTTCATTCACTACTTGCAAAAAATAAAAAAATAAAAGAACTCAACTCAGTACATGTGAATATGCACATGTACATGATCAAATGTTCTATTTTACAGCGTGGAATGATTTTAAACAATTGAAATCGTATACATTACATTTCTCATGTAGAGTACGAGTTTTGCTTTCACAGTCCTTTTTGTGACAGCATCCAGCACTTCTGCATGCATTGCCTGTAAGGAAACCTAGCCCGCACATATGTGCGTATCAACATTCAAAACCTCATGGTATTACGTACGATGTTGTAAGTTCACAATTTACGTTTGCTACACAATTTACACACTTCATTGATTATATTCTGATATTCAGTAAAGCTTCTAGATTAATATGAATGCAATAAATAAATACTTCCTTTAGGCATTACTGCTTCCTGCCATCTTGCTAATGAACTGTATTTTTAAACTCTTCTTCCCGACCCCTGGTGGTCAAGTACTAAATAAAAACAGCTGAAGTACATGCTACGTGTCCCGCACAAGCACTGCAGTCCAGTCTAGCGCCAAGAAAACATCAAATAAGCTCAGACATAAATAAAATACGAACCCGCACAATTGTGCGTACACGGTCTGAAAGGAATAATGGCTGCTTGACTGTCCGTAAAAATGAAAATGTTCTTATTCCTCTAGTTCATTTTCAGATTTTCTTCAAGACATGTTGTGATAGCTATCATTTCAGCTTGAAAGACTGTAGTGTGTCTGCCCAGGCTCATCTGGATTGATCTCTCAGGTCTTCCCCCCGTTGATCCCTCCTACTGTGCCATCCACAGGCTTTGAGCCATCAGTCCACCACACTATATCTTCTTTTTCAGTATTCCATTTGTTAATATCCCAGTCTTCTTTTTTTATTATCTGGGTCTCAGATGTTGTTTCAAAGTTTTACTTTAGTATCATATGATCTGAAGGCATGTGTAGAACTTCCTCTGTTATTACTCTGTTAACTTTACAGTGTCCTAGATTGGGTCTTTGTGCATTCCAGCACTCTGATTGTGCCAATCTATATGAACTTATTCTAGCCTGTCCTTTTATGAAATTGCATAGTGATGGGAAGTCTGGTAAAGTATTCAAGGCTTCTGTCGGCATAGTTCGCATAGCCCCAGTTATGGCTATGCATGCCATTCTCTGTAGGCTATCCAATCTACTGCCGACTTTTCCTTGACTTACTTTCTGCCACCAGATGATTTGCAGCATAGGCCATCAATGGTCTAATGATCATTGTGTGTATCCACATTACCATTGATGGTCCTAGGCCCCGTGTCTTCCCAATGGCTCTTTTACATGCATACAGCAAGTTCTTGGCCCGGGTTTTGTTCCTTTCTATATATGGATTCGAGGTTAGATTTTTATCTAACACTACACCTAGGTGCAGTGCCTGTTCTTCCATATACAATATATATATATCTTGCCCAAAGAGCTTCAGTGATCTCCTCCCCTCTAATTTTCTCCTTCTTGTAAAAGGGACCAGAGTTATCTTGTTCGGGTTGACTGATAGTTGTTCTTCCTGACACCAGTTCTCCACAAGGTTGAGTGATCTTTGCATGAAGTCCTGGATAACACTCATCACCTTACCTCGTACCACAATCACTAGGTCATCTGTGTATACTTGTGTATTGAAACCCTGTTCATTGAACATAGCTATGATTTTGTTCACCACGAGGTTCCACAGCAGAGGCGAAAGAACTCCTCCCTGAGCACAGCCTCGGGTGGCCCTAACCATCAGTGTTTCTTCAAACAGGGTTGCTTTTATCTTCCTTCCGTCTGACATGGATTTAATCCATTTGGCGACGGTTTTACTCACCTTGCTCTTTCCCAATGCTTTGATCATAGAGTCACAGGTTGTATTGCTGAAGGCTTCTTCTATATCTAGAAATGCCGCCAGTGCAGTTTCTTTATATTCTAGGCTTTACTAGTTTACAAACCAACTGGTGGAGTGCTATTTCAGTGGATCTGCCAGGTCTATATGCAAACTGATTTTCATGTAACGTTGAGTTCATTTGCACCGTTCTTCTGATATATTTATCCAGAATTTTCTCCATTGCTCTCAACATGAAGGAGGTTAAACATAATGGTCTGTATGCTTTGGCTTGGGCATAGCTTGCCCTTCCAGGCTTAGGTATGAATACTGCTTTAGCTTCAGACCATGATTTCGGTACGTACCCTGAAGCTGGACTAACTCTGAAGAGGTCCGTCAGGGCATTGACGAGTATCTCCCGTCCTTCCTGTAGGAGTATCGGAAGTATCTAATCTGACCCCGGAGCCTTTATATGGTGAAATGTGTCGATTGCCCATTTTACATGGTTATTCTGTTGGCACAGTTCCAGTCTGCTCTTCGAGCTCCGGTCTCTGTTCCAACCGTTTCTTCTTCTGTCATCTCCTTAACCTCAGGAAAGTGACACGCCATTAGCATCTCCAGCGTGTCCTTCCCCGCCTGAGTAAATGACCCATCTGTTTCTCCAGTGTCCCCACCTGATTTATATGGGTTGCTTTAAGAACCTTCTGGAGCATTGCTGTTTCAGTGTGTGATTCCACTTTCTCACAGAACAGTCTCCAAGATTTTATTTTTGCTTTCCGTATCTCTAGGTTATACTCCATGAGTTTCCTGTGATATACGTCCCACATACCATTTCTAATTAATATTCGGTATAACATCCTAACCTCTTTTTTCATTTTGGCTAGTTTGTTGTTACACCACCTTACTTTTTTTGGTGTTTTTCTTTTCTTTGAGAGGACAGTTGTCATGGAATGAATCTATAATGGCCTCTTCTAATAGTTCCACTGCCTCATACAATTCTTTCTGTCCTCTCACGTTAGTTGGAATGTTTTGTACAGCCTTCCCTAGAACTTCTCTGTATCTATCCCAGTTAGTTCTTTTTGGGTCTCTCATTGGGCCGATGACCTTCGATGTTAGGCCCCTTAAAGTAACAATCATCATTTGGGTCTCTATACATCTCAATCCCACATAGTCTCGCATCTATTGCAAATTGGATGTGCTGGTGGTCTGCCAATGATGGTTCTTCCAGCACCTTCCAGTCTTTCATAAAGTTTGCAATATGCGTAGTGCTTAGTGTAATGTCTATTACCTTCCTACGATTATTACTTATAAATGTAGGCTTGTTTCCCAAGTTTAGTATCGTCAACTCAGTTCCAATAATAAACTCTAGTAAAGGCTCACTTCTTGCATTGCAGTTTGTGCTGCCCCATGCTGTGTGGTGTGAATTTGCATCTCCTCCAAGGACTAGGTGTTCGCCTTTCCTCTTTGCGTTGCAAATTAGGTTCTGAACTTCTTCTGATGGGGGAAGATTAGTTGAGTCATATGGGAGGCATGCAGAGTCAAGGGTTATGAATTTCATATTGTTGATCCGTATTGAACTGAGAATAACATATGAATTATAACACGGTAGAGGTTTCCACCTATTCAACACTAAGATGTATTTACAATATTTAAATTACATGGGACTAGTTTCAACCCTCCTCGGGGTCATCATCAGCCATATTAAAGCATACATAATTTATGGCAAAATCCTAAAACATGTTATTTAACGGTAAGAATCTTATGGATATATAATTTACAATGTGAAGTGTGGTTGAAATGTTGTAAATTAAAATGAGAGATATTACGTGTGATGCAGGTGAGTAATAGTTAATACAAGTAAATAATACATACTAAGAAGTCTGGAACAAAAGTACAAATAAGGTGCTCTGTGTTGTAAAAATTATACACTCATGGAATTCAGTAGGTCCTCGTAATAAAGAACACAATGTAAAATGATACATAAAAATATATACAAGTATGTACAAAGTGTGGGGAGTAAAATGTTATACTCTTTAGATGCAGAGTCGACTTTACACTGATCAGCTTAAGCAGAGAAATTTGGCACTTGTTGTATTAAGTGACCAATCCGTGTTGATGGGCAGCATTGTTGATTGTTGGAGTTGTGCAGAATGTGAAGTTGTTTTTTGAATTCTTGTTAAGAAGAAAGTAGACACTGCACGTAGAGATGTTAATAGGTGGAATTCTCAGTTTGTAGCGGAAACCAAATTGGACCTATTAAAATTGAGAAAACCAGTGAAAAGCAAAGTACACGGAAAGGGGAAGGATTAGCATAAAGTGAAAGGATGCTTACCACGCGCTGCAGTGTGTGTAGTTTAGCTGATAGTGTGCGACTGGTGGCGGGAAGAGAAATATGGGCGGGGAGGAGGGCGGGCGTATGCGGGTTAGGAGGAGTGGAAGTGGCTTAGGAAGAGTGGAGGTGGTTTGGGAGGGGATGGGGGGGGGGGGCTTAAGGCGGAGCTGAAGGGTGCGGGAGAAAGGGTAATTGTCTCGGAAAAGTACCTTTGATTAAACTTATGATTGAGTTTTGGTTGGCTGCATTATTGTTTCTGAGAAAAGTGATAAATAAATCGAAAAGTATGTTGGGTTTCTCTGAAATTTCATTAAGATTGTAATTAGCGTTAAAGTATTGGTCTAGGTGTATGTAGTAATTTTTCATTATGTTGAGTAAAGGGTCCTTGTTTTCAGCTATCGGCCAACACATTCAAGATTATAACCATAATTTTACCAATATCGAACAGGACATGGACATCCTCGAATTAGCAAACAAGGGCCCTTTACTCAACATAATGGAAAATTACTACATACACCTAGACCAATACTTTAACGCTAATTACAATCTTAATGAAATCTCAGAGAAACCCAACATACTTTTCGATTTATTTATCACTTTCCTCAGAAATAATTATGCAGCCAACCAAAACTCAATCCTAAGTTTAATCAAAGGTACTTTTCCGAGACAATTACTCTTTCTCCCGCACCCTTAAGCTCCGCCTTAAGCCTCCCCCCCCCCACTTCCATCTCCCCCCCATTCATCCCCTCCCAAACCACCTCCACTCTTCCTAAGCCACTTCCACTCCTCCTAACCCGCATACGCCCGCCCTTCTCCCCGCCCATATTTCTCTTCCCGCCACCAGTCACACACTATCAGCTAAACTACACACACTGCAGCGCGAGGTAAGCGTCCTTTCACTTTATGGTAATCTTTCCCCTTTCTGTGTACTTTGCTTTTTACTGGCTTTTCTCAATTTTAATAGGTCCAATTTGGTTTCCGCTACGAACTGAGAATTCCGCCTATTAATATCTCCACGCGCAGTGTCTACTTTCTTCTTAACAAGAATTCAAAAAATAACTTCACATTCTGCACAACTCCAACAATCAACAATGCTGCCCATCAACACGGCTTGGTCACTTAATACATCAAGTGCCAAATTTCTCTGCTTAAGCTGATCAGTGTAAAGTAAACTCTGCATCTAAAAAGTATCACATTTTACTCCCCACACTTTGTACATACTTGTATATATTTTTATATGTGTCATTTTACATTGTGTTCTTTATTACGAGGACCTACTGAATTCCACGAGTGTATAATTTTTACAACACAGAGCACCTTATTTGTACTTTTGTTCCAGACTTCTTAGTATGTATTATTTACTTGCATTAACTATTACTCACCTGCATCACACATAATATCTCTCATTTTAATTTACAACATTTCAACCACACTTCACATTGTAAATTATATATCCATAAGATTCTTACCGTTAAATAACATGTTTTAGGATTTCGCCATAAATTGTGTATGCTTTAATATGGCTGATGATGACCCCGAGGAGGGTTGAAACTAGTCCCATGTAATTTGAATATTGTAAAGACATCTTGTATTGAATAGGTGGAAACCTCTACTGTGTTATAATTCATAGGTATGCAGAGTCTATGGTTATTTCACTGGGACCTTCCCAATTTCCAAGTTTTATCTTGGCCGCCACTAAGTCCTTTGAACAATGTTTCTGCAACAGAAGGCATTTTAGTTTTCTGCTCAAAAGTAAACATGTTCCAGGCATATTCAATGTAGTATCGTACATTAGCTTACCTCCAGTTTCCGCCAGTCCTACTACTCTGCCCTTAACTACCCATTAAGAGCCATATCGATAGCCTCAAACTTGAACTTCCTGATGAAATTGGCCACAGCTGATTTTTTATGTTGTAGGTTGGCCTGTAGAACTTTCAGTACCATCCTTGCCAATGCTAGGATTTGTTTTTCCCTTAATTACTTGAAATTTGATCTACCCAAGTCCAAGCTTGGCCTTAAGGCCTCTCTTCTTCAGCTCTTCACAACTTCTTTCATTAAGGGCCTAAACAATTGTCCTTCCTGTGTCATCAGTAGTTGTTGCATTCAGCACTCTTCACTCTTTTGTCAGAAGTTTGGTGTCATACTGATGTATCCTGACAAGCACATCATCAACCTTCATCTTGTCAAATGGAGGAGGAAACTTGTTGATGACCTACGTAGTCACTTTACAAAAGAATATATTTATAAAATCCTCCTAGACTTTGCTTCATCTAACAGATGACTTGACTGGTATTGATAGGAGGATTTTATAAATATATTCTTTTGTAAAGTGATAACCGTCAATACGGAATGAGATTCATAACTTGCAATGACCTTTGTAGTATTCAGCACCTTCTTGGCTTCTGCCACCTCCAAATTCTCCCCTTTCCAAGGGTTGCATTTGGCCACTGTCTGTTCCAGCCAGCTTTTAGTTTCTGGATTTGCACAGATCAGTACCTCCACTTTCCAGCCCTGGAGACTCAAGGAAGCCTGGAAGGCATCCATCTGACAGCGGTTTCATTTGCGCTATCAGAGCAGATGAAAGTTCCTTCACGTCTTCCTCCTTCAGTTTCACATCTAGAAAGGTTTTAGGTATTATTGCTACCTTGATTGAAGTTAGTCTTTCCAAAAAGGACATGACCGTCTCTTCTTTCTGTTTCTTGGCAGGCGGTTTTGTAGCTGAACTTCATGGCGTACTATCCCCTGACCTTGGCCTTTTGGGCGTTGTCGGAGGGATAGCCTCTCGCTGATCCCTGTTCCTTGGCTTCTGCTCCGTCCAAGTTCCAGCCGCTATTTTGGCTTCCTTCCTCACTCTCTTCCTTTCCTTGTAATATGCACTGTTGTGAGGTGGTCTGTCGATATGAAATCTGTTGATTTTCGATGCAGAAATCTTCAGTTCTGTCTCTAAGGACGTTCCTGGTTTGCTTGTGGTAGCAGTCTGCTCTACTGGAGCTTCTGTTGCCATTTCTTGTTTTGAGTCGGCGACAGCCTGTCCAATTAGGACTTCTGTCTCCATTTTTTCGTCTTGGGCTTGCTCTCGGATCTCCTCTATTGGAGCTTCCATGGTTTCCCTTGATGTGGAAGTTTTTGAAATTGGTTCTTTATAAGCATCCATATTTCAATCAATCATAGGGTTTTTGCCCCTTCTAGGATCCTGAGCGTCGTTTTCACCATCTGTACTGTGCCCTCCCTCAACTCAGGCTCGCCGTAGCAGAGACGACGCCCCTCAGTCGTCCATCCAGTGGTCCGCCCCTGGCCCGAACCTAGCCAGGTTTGTTCCCCCTTCAGTAGGCCTACTCATGTGGTGTCCTCTTGGCATTATCATGACTGAGTTCACAGCCATGACTTTCTCTCTAGGTTGGGATCGCCCCTTTCCCAACCCACGGCTCGTCCAGGCTACGCAGAGCAAAGTGATGTGTTGGTTCCAGCACCCCGCAGTGAGCCTTCACCTCAACCACCAGCCCCACTTCAACTGAACCACCGTATCACCCATGTGGAGGAACCATGGATGACTCTCTAGCATGTGTGGGCGAGGCCTCCACTTCCAAGCCTTGACTTGGGCTAGTAACAATCACAATGCCTCAAGACTTTTCTGGCAATACCTGTTTTTGGTCCACAAGAGGGTATTTTATTTCCCTCAGACCCTCCAGACAAGTCCGTAGGGGGGCCCCCCTATCCGCCACCTGGGATGCGCCCAATAGGGAAACAGGTAAGAAAACCCCCACAGGACTGAATGTGCTAGAAACAAAGGTATTAAAAAATACTGAGAAAGCTAACATGATCCTAGTGTATGGATAAGGTAGAAAAATTGCTGTACTTTCTTGCAGTGTGTATATTGGGAGATATCCAGGTGGTCGTCAGATGTCTCAATGACTATGACTTAACACATGATATAACGGTACTGTATTTGTCACATATCTTGTTTACTGACATAGCAGTGTTTACAAATAGTGGTAAAATCTATCCTAGAAATATGCGCTCTCGGTATTGTTCCTTCAAATCTGTTTGGCACTCTGGAAAAAAAAAGTAAAGCTAACTAGGAAGCCTACCTGAAATTGACTGATAGATCACGGATGGCAGGGGACTCCCCTGAAGCAGGCCATGGTGAAGGCTCAGGAAGGGAAGGAGAAATTCGTAGTGACAGACTAGAGAGAGATGGATATATATATATATATATATATATATATACTGAAAAATGTGCTGATTTGTTGTGTGGAATTACTATCGTTATTATATAAAGTAAATTATGCCACTGGTACAGTGTAAGCTAAGGTTTGCTACAAAAAGAGGACAAGCAGGAGAGCTTGTTCTGAATGTTGCCGGGCTGAGTGGCTCAGATGGTTGAGGCGCTGGCCTTCTGACCCCAGCTTGGCAGGTTCGATCCTGGCTCAGTACGGTATTTGAAGGTGCTCAAATACGTCAGCCTCGTGTTGGTAGATTTACTGGCTAAGGTTAAGTTATAAGGAGATTCCCACCTTCCAGTACTTGTCAATTTCTATATAATGGTTTTATTTTACATGATAAAATACAGCTTAATCTCTAGGACATGTTTCATTCCGATTATGGAACATCTTTAGCTAAAAGATTTGACAAAATGGCAAGACAATTAAAATACATGTGATAGTTATGATGATAAAATCAGCTAAAAGTTTTGACAAAATGGCAAGACAGTTAAAACGCATGTGATGGTTATGATGATAAGATAAAATGTTCATTCGTGTTGGGTTAAAATTTCCAATAAGTCAGTGTCCAAGTGACGAAGGAAAATCGCCGTAAGGGTTCTTTATGTTGGAGACGTGTGTACTTGTTAATCTTGAAGATAAAATTGGAGATATAAAAGATTTTCTTAAAGTATAGTTATCGGGGGAACTCTTGAAAAATAACCGTAGTTGAAGTTGAGTTGCAGTTAGACTATTAAAATAAGTCTGAAACAAGAAGAAAATAAGTAAAAAGGAGGATATTTTTAAAGGAGAAAACCTTGTAAGAATGTATGTACATGAGTATAAAAGGATAATGGAGTTGTTTACCTCGTAGTCGATTGTGATGTATTTGGTGTCCTCTCTTATGCCGTGTCGTTAACTGACCGAGCGTGTGTGAGGCGCTTGCAGTGGGCGAGGTATAGTAGAATGAGAGGTAAGGGAAGTGGGGGAAGCAGGTGAAATGTTGTGTAGGGTGGAGCTAACTGAGGAGTGGTGTTGTGATAGGCTAGGGGAAACTGAAGGAAAAGTAGGGGGAATATTGTGTAGGGTGGAGCTAATAAAGAAGAACCCTTACGCCGATTTTGCTTCGTCACTTGGACACTGACTTGTTGGAGATTTTAACCCAACATGAATGAACATTTTATCTTATCATAACCATCACATGTGTTTTAATTGTCTTGCCATTTTGTCAAAACTTTTAGCTTTTTTTATCATCATAATTATCACATGTATTTTAATTGTCTTGCCATTTTGTCAAATCTTTTAGCTGAAGATGTTCCATAATCAGAACGAAACATGTCCTGGAGATTAAGCTGGATTATATCATGTAATTAATAAAACCATTGTATAGAAATTGACAAGTATTGGAAGTATAACTTAACCTTAGTTGTGTTGAGCCAATACGGGACAAAATATGAGGTTTATAAGCTGAGATTTACTGGCACGTAAAAGAACTCCTGCGGGACTAAATTCTGGCACCTTGGCATCTCCGAAAACCGTAAAAGTAGTTAGTGGAACATAAAGCAATATATAACATTAACAACAACATTAACATGTTCTCACCGGGCGAGTTGGTCATGCAGTTAGGGGCGCGCGGCTGTGAGCTTGCATTCGGGAGATAGCGGGTTCGAATCTCACTGTCGGCAGCCTTGAAGATGGTTTTCCGTGGTATCCCATTTTCACACCAGGCAAATGCTGGGACTGTACCTTAATTAAGTCCACGGCCGCTTCCTTTCAACTCCTAGGCCTTTCCTATCCCATCGTCGCCGTCCGATCTATCTGTGTCGGTGTGACATAAAGCCACTAGCAAAAAGAAACATGTTCTCAATGTTTGTAATTTTATGAAGAAAGAAGCAGAGAAATCAAAGGCAAGACCAGTACAGGAAAGGTTACTGAAAGTACAGGAAATGTTAGGTGACTCAATATAAGTGTTTTTGAGAACTGTCAAGTGAATTCTGGTAGAGTATAAAAACATGAGACCTAAGGAAGTTTATTTAGTACACCAGGAAAGAAACACAAAGTGAAGAAGCATTTAATGGACATAAATGGTCTTGACAAGTTTGTGATTCAATAACAGATTAGTTGTCAAAGAGGCTGTCCCTGTTTGAGAGGTATCATAAAAGAGATTCAAGTGGAAAATGACCAGAAATAATACACTAGTTTTACTTGAAAAACGTGATAGAAGAATCAAGTGAGTATCTTACCCTATGGCCATAAAGAAATACAGGAAAGGTAGCCAGTCTATTACACATGAAGACAAAACCTACATACACAGCAGCCATCCTTTGTCTAAGGCCTGAACTGATGACAACATTACAGAACTGCTTCTCCCGTTTCGAAAGGAGAGTGACTGATTATTCATGTTTGTGGTTGGGGAGGTTTGCTAATTTATCCATTCCATAAAATATGTGCAGACTACCACAAAGAATTTAACAGTAAAAATTACATTCGCTGATTAAAGGAAAAGTTTATCCCTAATTTAGAATGTAACTCAATGCTTGTAAATGACAGCTCACATAATACTCAAAATAGACAAGGTCCTTATATCAAATTCGAATAAAAAGGCAATGCAAACTTGGTTGAAAGTTAAAAGTATTCTATTCTGTGATTCCATGTGGAAAGTTTGATTATATGAACCGATTCAACTTAAAAAGCCCCACAGAAATCATTTGCTGTGGATGAAATAATGGCTGCTAGTGGACATAGAACTCATCTGGTCCAAAGGTAAACGATGGGTTAATGCTAATAACGTTGCCTTTAAAACTACTGATATTGAACACCTTCGTGAATAGAGATTTCCACAATTCAGAGAAAGTAAGTTAATGGGTTAGTGTTTTTGACCATGTGGAAAACAAGAATGGGAATACTATAAACTTCAAGCAATAATAGAGGAGAAAATGGAATCCATTTTAATAATTAATGACAACGATCACAGCAGCAACTGATATTAGAGTGACAGTGGTAGTAAATCATATGAAAGTGGCACATGATAACGAAAAGCCTGGAATAGAGCCTTTAAATGATTAGTGTCTGCACAATGTTGGATTTTAAGGAAGTTCTTGACATATTTTCCTCTATACTTGATAGGTTAATTAATTGCATTAAACTGTATTTTTAGAACATTTTCAGTTGTCTTCATTAGTATTCTGTTAAAGTGGAATAGGTTGTCAGTAGCGGTTCCTCAAGCTTCGGTTCATATTCTGTGTAGTAACGTGGTGTAGTTTGTGAAAGAAGTGTAATTTACAAGTGGTTTTATTGCTCTGGCAGACAGTATTTGTGAGGCAGGCAGACAGGAGGCTGGTAGATACACAGATGACAGCGTGTGGGGGTAAGTTGATTCGCTCTTCTTCTTACTATCTAAGGACCTTAGAGGCCAATTTGTTCTGAAGAATTTATAAACAAACAATCCTTGTTCGCTTCACCAAGTAGAACGTCAGCGTCAATGGAGTGTTGTAAACGTGTGGTGTGGAATGGTGGGCCATCATTTTATAGGACCATTTTTCATAGATGAGTCTTTGAATTCCAACAAATATGTCGCTTTTCTGACTTGTGAACTTCCATCATTGTTAAAGGACTTTCAATTGCAGATGAAGAGGAGCCTGTAGTATTGGTATGATAGGTAATAATAATTTTGTGTGGCTATTTCTAGCCGAGTGCAGCCCTTGTAAGGCAGACCCTCCAATGAGGGTGGGCGGCATCTGCCATGTGTAGGTAACTGTGTGTTATTGTGGTGGAGGATCGTGTTATGTGTGGTGTGTGAGTTGCAGGGATGTTGGGGACAGCTCAAACACCCAGCCACCGGGCCACTGGAATTAACCAATGAAGGTTAAAATCCCCAACCCGGCTGGGAATCGAACCCGGGACCCTCTGAACAGAAGGCCAGTACGCTGACCATTCAGCCAACGAGTCGGACGGTATGATAGCTGTCCAACTTATAGCACAAGACATTGTTCAGTTTTTCTTGACCAAATGTTTCCAGATTGATGAATTGGGCAAAGATGACCAGTAAGCTGGCATCCAGTTTTCCATATTTGACACTGCATGGTTATATTTTATTTTCTTCAGTGGGGAAAGCTAAAATATATTGTCTACATGGACATACTGCCTACACTGGAAGTCATGATACATCATATTGGAGCAGCCTTAATTGACCTTTGTTCTGAAATGCTACAACAGTGATCTTTGTGTGAAAGAATGGAAGCATGTATTGAACAAAACTGGTTGACATGCACATAGGGCTGAGGTAGAAACATATACCCTAATAGTGACAATTGTTAAGATGGAGCAGACAACATTCAAAGATCTAGATGGTACTTTGTCAACTATTTGCACTAGGATCATGCAATAAACTCCATTGAGATTCTGATTTTGTTTACTTCAATTTCTTAAGGTCAATAGGATGTGTTCCATTTAATAGAACAGTCAGTAATCCACTATATTTTCTTGTATTGTTCCCTTAAATATTCTGAATAAGGTGTTCCCTTTGTTTGCACACAATAGACATTAAATTAATGGGCCTATAGCTGTCCATTACCGTTCTGTTACCCACTTTAACAACCAAGGTTACTGAAACTTTCTTCCTATCACCAAGAGTTTGTATGTTGACGATAGATACAGCAAAGGGTATTTCCAAGTAGCATAAAATATCTCTATCCCGCAGTTTCAGAATCTCCCCAGCTGCATTCTCAGGCCTATTTAAAATGCCTTATTAATTCTTTCTTGAATTCCTGCGTGGCTTATTTAGAGGATAGAACAGTCAGGATTTTCGTTAATGTTTATTCAGTTGATAAAACCACAACTTAATTAGGAGGAGAATCTGTTTGCTTATAAATACTCCATGTTGTCTATGTTGCAAAATATACGACCATTATCTTGTAGTACTCGGTAAAGTTTGTTCTAGTAGCCTCTTTATGTATCAGTGTGCAGTCTTCATAAAGGTAAATTCTAGAAATCATTTACTTATAGTTCATGTAAAGTACGTGAACCTTTTCTTGAGCCCTGAGCTCCATAGTGCTGAATGGGAACTAGGGCTCAAGAAAAGGTTCGCGTACTATAATGTCTATGATACAAGAGGAAAAACTAAATGTATCAAGTATAAATTGCACTTCATATGGATAAAATTCAGGCACTACAAATTATTTTTAAGTAATGATGCATATATTGCACAAAAATAGTCAAAATCTCAATATTTCGGATGTCACATAATCTTTACCATCAGGAAAATTTGCTTGTGTGGTTATCATTGCCTGTGGGTAGATATAAATTCTGAATTAAATCTTTGGTGTAAAGAGCAGAAATTTAAGTAAAATGGAATCCATTTTAATAATTAATGACAACGATCACAGCAGCAACTGTTATTAGAGTGACAGTGGTAGTAAATTGTATGAAAGTGACACACGATAACGAAAAGCCTGGAATAGAGCCTTTAAATGATTAGTGTCTGCACAATGTTGGATTTTAAGGAAATTCTTGACATGTTTTCCTCTACACTTGATAGATTAATTAATTACATTAAACTGTATTTTTAGAACATTTTCAGTTGTGGTCATTAGTATTCTGTTAAAGTGGAATAGGTTGTCAGTAGCGGTTCCTCAAGCTTCGGTTCATATTCTGTGTAGTAAAGTGGTGTGGTTTGTGAAAGAAGTGTAATTTACAAGTGGTTTTATTGTGGAAGACTGACTTCTAGGATTATTTAGTTGTCCGCTAGAGTTTTGAATGTCAGTGAACTAATTTAATTTGTAGGTTAGTTTAGGGAATGAATGACTTTAACTATGACATCACAGGGCTCGTTCTGTTGCAGATTGGTTGGTTAAGACTCGTGCTTCTAATACCAGTCCTTATGGACCTGAATGTCTGAACTTCTCTGCATTTGTAAGAAATCTTATATAAACCAGGTTGAAGTAATGGGGAGAGGTTATTCTTACAACAGCACAGGTCCGGCTCCTTGGCTGAATGGTCAATGTACTGGGCTTCGTTTCAAAGGGCCGTGGGTGTTATTCCAGGCCGGGCCAGGGATTTTAACTACGAATGGTTTGTTCCTCTGGCTTACTGGCTGGGTGTATGTGTTCATCTTAATACACTTCTCTTCATCTCCATACAGCAAACCCACACTACCAACCACCACAGAAACACACATATGGTTGACGTCAGGATGAGCACCCGAATGTAAAACGGCCTACTCCATATCAAGTGGCAACTCCAATAGATTGGGTAAAAGGTCATTTAGAAGCAGAAGATTCTTATTACAGCAGAGATCATGCATGGTGCTTGCTGAGGAATTGGTGCTGTTTGGCATGAACAGTTAAGAATGTAATGGAATTTCATTATCTCCCTTATCTCTCCTGCCAGTGATATGTTTTTCTTTTCTTCATTCAGGGTCTCTGGATTATAGAAAGTGTAGTTCCTAGTCAGTCTTGCCAATACCCTACCATGTCTGCGTTGTGTTACTTTCTACCTGTACAGCTGACGCTTTCTGGTTCTCTTAGCTCATGTAATGAGAGAGAGGGATACGCCTTGCTCTTTTTTCTTTTTTTAATGGGATAGGTAGCAACCCTTCCCAATTTTGCATGGGAGCCGTTTTGGATGCGTGGTAGTAGGCCTGTTTAAGATTTCCTTGTAGACAGCACTAACTTAGGTGTTTTCCCCCTGATGTTTGCATGTACTGGTCTCTATATAGCCCGGTGCAATGCTTTCCCAAGGCCGTTCCAGCTGCCTGCCTGTTAGTTCACGCCTTTCTCCCCATGTAATATTTAACCCACTCCTGCCCTTTCACTAACACGATAACTCCTAAACCATTCATGCAAATTATATGCTGTAAAGGGTATTCTTGTATCAATTACATTATTGAAGTGAATAAACAATTTATTTGGTAAGGATTAGCATGATTAATTTCAAAATATGGTTTGTAATTTTATGGTTGACTTTTTACAGCAGACTATAACATAAAAATACTTATTGAGGGCTCCCTTGTACAGAAAAGTAGACTATTTTAATGGAATTTTCTGAAGATTTTTTAATGCTGAAGAAAGAGCTCAGATGGATGTTTTTTGTTCAATTCACTAAAATCATCACTGTTAGGCTCCTCTTTTGTCATAGATTAATGTTTCATAAACCTGAACCTTCCCCAAGCTCTATATAATGGTGAAAACTGCATCAAAACTCATTTGGTGCTTCTCAAGATTAACCTGCGCAAACACAGACATCTGCTGGGGACTTTCTTTTAAAATATGACATGCTTTTCAGGAAGTTTTTCAATTTTATTTTCTTTAATTTTGGACAATTATGCTTTTTTATTAAAAAATAGATAATACATGTGTTTCAAGAAGTATTCATAATTTTTGTTTTCCAAAATACAGATGATTACCATAGAATACTTCCTACTGTTCTATTGTCCTGCAGTAATGCTGAAATCTTTTACATTATACCTAAGTTTCTTTTCTAGTAAGACCATTCCTTTCAATTACTAACGGTACTGTAGTGAGCATTTTTACTTCCATTTTGAATATCCAGGTTTTGCTTATGGTTTTCAGTGTATTTGACAATTTTACTATATTAGTTGTTAAAGCTGCCTGCTGTCATTTCTTGATGGTTACAGTACTTTTGCGTCCATCTCTTGGCACAGGCCAGAACAAAGTGTAGCTTCCACGAAGTCCCAGTTTCATCCATGGCTGTGACAATATGGAAGCTGCTGGGGTATGGATGGTGCTGATTAATGACATTCAGAGCACAACCAGTGTGTCTGAGTGTCATGAAAGGTGTTGCTCATAGGGTTAGTTGTGCTACAATAGCACTGTCTGGCCCAGTGAGGAAAGCAATGGCAAACTACCTCACTCCTCATCTTGCCTAGTACGCCTCATTTTGGTACTGCCATTAGTTTTTGTGGTTTCCCTATAACTGCATAGCCTTTGGTGATGCTATTTGAGGATCCAACCAGCCTCTGGGCTGATGACTTAACAGACAGACAGTTGTTAAAGAAATTTTATTTTAAATTTCAAGTAAATCTTTTTATTAACAGCATGAATGAAACATGTCATTGTAACTCAAGTGAATGATTTTGGGAACATTATGTCCATTATCCATACTTAGGAGAAGCTATTCTTGTAGTTTATTTTTGCAGTTTACTTTTAAAAACCTTTTGAAAGCCATTATTTATGCCTGCGATGCCTGTCCTTTTTTCAGAATTGCGAGTAAGTCTGGTGAGAAACGAAGCAATAAAACCAGTGTGATTCAAAGTGGTTGGAATTCAGGTAATATTATTCAAGATGGTGGTGGTGGAACACAGCACATTGACTTCAGTGAACAGGATGAACATTTGGACTGTGGAAAGCCAGTTAACTTTACTTATTATGATAATTTAGTTGGTGTTGCGAATAGACATAACCATCCAACTGTACCTGAACCTCAAGTGGCAATGATATTCAAGAAAAGGAATTCAAAAAATTCTGAAATAGATGTTGATGCATTGGAAAGAAAGTTGAAGAAGGCAAAGAGAGAGGTCAGTCATTATAAAAATTCATTAAAGTAGGGAATTTGCTGATTATTATAATGAAGAGGAATTTGTAATATGGCCAGTAAATTTGTTGCATATCCCTAATGTTTTTTGAATTGAAAGAATAGCATGTAAGATTCACTCCTTTCTTGGAAAATATCTTATAAAGAAACATTTCATAATTTAGGAATCCAAATATGATGTTGATAGGCTTTATGAATTGTCATTTAAAGCCATATTATTATTTCATTCTTCGTTGTACAATAATATGAAATAATTCTCAGTGCCATTTTCATCATCATCCCTCCATTACCATGTTCCAGTCCTGGTTCTGTGTTACGCTATTCATAAACAAGTCAGTCCATCATAATCTGTATCTTCCTTAATCTCTCTCTTGTTTCCTTACCACCCCCTGTGGGTGGGGGAGGCAGATGAAGAATTCACTCACGGTATCCCCTGCCTGTTGTAAGAGGTGACTAAAAAGGGCAACCAAGAGATGATCCAGTTAGAACCATGAAACTACTTGTAAATAGTACCATCACGGAGGGAACACCATGGGTTGCATTTAGTTGCTCGTAGTATCACTATGTTAGGTTCACAGTAGGTTTCTGATTAGTAGCGACAGTGTGTGAATCAGGAGGTGGGTTCTACAATACCTGTGATTCATACCCCTATATGAGCAACACCATGGGATTAGTGACACCATGGTTCTGCCTTACCTATGCTCAGTTCCCACTAAGTGAGGAATTCCACGAGGTAGTACGAGTCCCTGTGGTTAGTCCACTTATGTGAGGAACGCCATAGGTTTGCGTTGCCTGAAAATAGCACCGCAATGTGCGAAACAACATAGGTCTGTGTTACATGTGCGCATTACACTGCCTGTGAATAGTACCATAATGTATGGAATACTGCAAGTCTCCGCTACTTTTGACTAGTACCGCAACATTACACATAGCATGGTTCTACTTTCCTAGCGATAAATACCATTATGAGGGGCTGATGACCTGGATTGTGGACCCGTTTCAACTATAAGCATAATCGATTCAGCATCGTGCTATAGAAGCAGTCTCTTGGTCAGTAATACTATTGTTTTGTGTCAACTTCTGTGCATGTGAGGCACTGTGGGTCGGATCCACTGATCGTTTTAAATTCATATCCGTCCATCCATTCATTCTTCGTCCTCATGTTTTGAATTCTGGTTAGTGGATGATTTTGGACTTTTAAGTTGTCATTTCATTTCGTCTCATTTCATACCATTAGGGGCCGATGACCTCGATGTTAGGCCCCTTTAAACAACAAACATCAATCATCATCATCATCATCATGTTTCCTTACCAATTCAATAGTTTCGGCATACTTTCTCCATAGAGTTTCCATACTAACTTATATCAGTCAGTTTTCTTTGTTCTATCACTTAACTTTTCCACTTTTAGCATTATTCAGTTCCATACTAAATCTCTCCAAGTTAAAAAAAAGTGGCATTCAGTCTGCAAGTCTCTGTGAATTAAGTAAGCACCTCCCAATCCTCTACTTGCAACTAGCTCTGTGGCCTCTTTTAGTTCCACACCTTTATCATTATATCATTAGAAACTGAGACTAAACATCATCACCTTGGTCTCCTCCTACTTCTCTTACCTTCTGTGACAGAGTCCGTTATTCTCCTAGGTAACCTACCCTCCTCCATTTACCTCACAATGACCCCACAACCAAAGCTAGTTTATACGTATGGCTTCATCCATTGAATTTATTCCTAACTCAATAAACTCCTCATTTTGAGTACCTTTCTGCCATTGTTCCCACCTGTTTGTACCAGCAATCATTCTTGCTACTTTCGATTCAGTTATATCTAACTTATGAATAAGATATCATGAGTCCACGCATCTTCCACTGTTGTACAGCAATATCACAAACATAGACTGCGAGCTCACTGCATTAACTCCTCAGACAATTAATTTCTGCTGATTGTATTGAATTTTGTCCTTTGTCACTTACTGTGTTTTAGCTTCATGTACTATTACAAGTATGTAATGTATGTTGTTATTCTCATTACCACATATCTGCTCACCAAGTGAGTTGGCTGTGTGGTTAGGGGCGCGCAGCTGTGAGCATGCATTTGGAAGATAGTGGGTTTGAACCCTACTGTCGACAGCCCTGGAGATGGTGTTCCATGGTTTCCCATTTTCACACCAGGCAAATGCTGGGGGTGTACCTTTATTAAGGCTGTTCCGGGGTATTTGTGGACCAACAGAGGTGAAAGAAGGTGCCAGGATGAATGGGTCTAACTACAATGTCAAGAAAAGAATTTAAAACTTAAACTGAAGGTTATATTTTTGAAAAACAACAAACTTAACAACTTTTCACTTAGTGAGATAATAGTGACATAGGAATTTAGAAACAAGACTTAGGAAAATCCAAGATTTCAGAACTTTAACTCCCTTGGGATACAAGCCCCTAGTTTTACAATTTTTGAGTTCCCAGCTCAAATTTACAAAAGAGCACAAATTTATACAAGGGCAGAAATCCCCTAATTCATGGAGCACTGGCTCCAAATATACAATATCCAGCCTTCAAGAGGCATTCAATAATCTTACTTTGAAAAAGAGCTAACAGGCTCTCAGTTTTCAAGCCTACTCACCAAAAATATCTTACACATTTTGGCCTTCCCTGGCCCAACTTTCAAATTGAAACAGGGGTATCTCGTACCCAACCTATAGGGCCTTCGTGTAAAAGGAATAACAGTTAAATAAATGGCCCAAACAAAAAATGAAAGGAAGCGAATGCTTGCACTCCTAGATATGAACACTTAAAACCTAAAGGGCACTAGGCCGATGAAACAGGGGCTATTCCCAAACTATGGAGGTGACTCATATAAGAATAAATTAGAACATTACGGAAAGGAAGAAAACCAGTTACAAAACGTAGGCACCTCAGCCCAATATGAAGGGGAGCTCGAGAGGGTACATCACACTCTGTCCCCGATTTACAGTTAAAGATTTTGTGAAGTTTTTACATTAGCTGGCAGAAAATTACATTTTTAGGAAAACTAGGTTACATAATTAATGATTTGGATCATTCCCTCAGGTTAAACTGCGGAGTTAGCAAGAAATAAAGATAATTGGCTATTACCATATAGAAGCTCTGGCAGCTGACGAAGAGGCCTCCCGCCTCCTGCTTGACACACACACTCAGTAAGATGACGATCAATTGGCCAAGAGACGTGAAAATCCACAGTTTATAAACCCTCGGGGAAAGTTCGAGACCATTCCAGATTAAACTAGCCACACCCTCTCACATTTATTGGGTACTTTAAAAGTTACACTCAAAATCGAAGAAGAAGAAGAATACTGTGATTGGTAGAAAATTAATTACAGAAATTCTTGATTGGTTGGATTCAAAACTGGCAGAAAGAAAAGATCAATTTTGCCAACCCAAAAATAAATGAACTTCAATTAGTAAAAAAACCTTATGAATACAAAATTTCTTTAAATCAAAAGTTCTTTCACTTCGCACCAGGGTGCATGATCAGAGTTTTTTAGCGGTGACATCTATGGAAGAATGTCCAAACTTCTTGATGAAGGGCAAACAAAACAAGTAGAAATTCACACAGTACAGGAAACTTCAAAATAACAAAAATCCATCAGATATTAGTGGTGACATCTTGTGAGTAAAGTTTTAAGTAGGTCTAGTTTCAAGTTCACAGTTTCTCCAGTAGAGGAGTTCTTTTAGGCGCAAGATTTAAATGTGCGGCGTTGGGGTGTACCTCCCGGTACAAAGGCCATGGCTGCTTCCTTCCCACTACTAGCACTTTCCTATCCCATCGTCGCCATAAGACCTAACTGTGTCGGTTGGACATAAAGCAGAATTTAAAAAAAAAAGCTCACACATCTGTTGCTCCATTATAGATTCTCTACTCAGTGGGCGAGCAAGAGGCTGTGCAATTTGGGTCATGTAGTTATCAGCTTGCATTTTGGAGATAGTGGCTTCGAATTGTACTGTCAGCAGTCCTGAAGTTGGTTTTCCTTGGTTTCCCATTTTCACATCAGGCAGATACCGGGGCTGTGCATTAAATAACGCCACAGTAACTGGCTTCTCACTCCTAACCATTTCCTATCCCATCATCGCCATAACACCTACCTGTGTCAGCGCAACGTAAAGCAAATTGTAAACAAACAAAATATACTCAATGATGGAGAACTCCCAAGTTTATCTCCCTGTTGACTTATCCGTTATGAATTCGCTGCTATTTTAGGGCCTTACTTTCCAATCTTTTTGTTCCTTTTCCTTCTTTTCCTTGTTCAGTCAGTCAATCAATCAATCAATGTTCTGTATATGGTGATGTTGCCCAGGTGACAGATTGTCTTACCAGTTGTTTACCTAGCTTTTTCTTAAATGTTTTCAGAGAACATGGAAATATGTTGAATGTTTTCCTTGATAAATTATTCCATCCCCTTATTCCTCATCCCTTAAATTATTATTCGCCCCAATTTGTCCTCTTGAATTCCAGTTTTATCCTCATATAACGATCTTTCCTACTATTAAAAGCTTCACTCAGGCTTCTCTGTCTACTAGTGTCATTCAGCGCCATCTCTCCTCTGACGGCTCAGAATATACCACATAATTGAGCAGCTCATCTCCTTACCCCAAAGTCTTAAGTTAGCAACATCTTCGTAACACTATTCTTTAGTTGAAAATCACCGAGAACAAATCGTGCTGCTTTCTTTTGGATGTTTTCTATTTCTCATATCAAGTAATATTGGTGCTGGTCCCATACACTAGAATCATACTCTAATTGAGGTCCTACCAGAGACCCTCTTTTACATCCTTACTAGAGTCCCCAAATACCCTCAAAACCGTATGAAAGGATCTGTTACATTTCCTTACAACCTTGTTAATGTGATTACTCGAATGAAGATCTATCCTTATAATAACACCTAGGTACTTACAGTGATCCCTATGAGCTTCCACCCCATCAACACAGTCATTAGAATTGAGAGAATTGAGAGGACCTTTCATCCCGTTTTACTATCATACTATTGTCTGCTGTCCATCTCGCAACATTGCCTGGGCTTTTTGTAGTCGCTCACAATCCTGTGACTTATCTACTACTCTATGCAGTATATCATCATCTGCAAAAAGTCTTATCTGTAATTCCAGTCCTTTATTCATATAATTTATATATATGGAAAAGAAAAAACCCATAAAGGTCCTATGCTCTGTGGGGACGCGCCCCCCCCCCCCCCCCCAATCCACACATGTTAATCATTACAGGATCAGATAACGCTTCACCTACTCTAATTTCTGAGTTCGGTTTTCTAGAAATTTAGTTGCCCATTCAACCACTTGTGTCTAATCCAATAGCCCTCATTTTTATCAGTAGTCTCCCATGATCTACCCTATCAAAAGACTGAGATAGGTCAGTAGTGATAACAGTACATTTGACCTCTGTATCTAATATATCTGCTATATCTTGAGCCTCACTGGAATAACCTTTCCTAAACCCGAACTGCGTTCTATGAAACCAGTTGGCAAATTTGCAAATATGTCTAATATAATCAGAAGAATGCTTTTCCAGAGCTCACAAACAGCACATGTCAAGCTGACTGTGTGTAATTATGTGCTTTATGTTTATCACCCTTTCCCTGTACACTGGGGCTACTGTTGCTACTTTCCATTAATTTTGCTCCTTCATGGAAACAGTAATCAAATAACTATTTCAGATATGGCCCTACATCCCGACCCATTGCCTTTTGTATATCCTCATAAATATTATGAATGCCAGCTGCTTTTCTAACTTCCAAATTTTGTGTCTTTTTGTGAAAATCTATATTATTGTTACGGGGATACCCGTGGAGCAGAAAGAGGTTAAAGAAGGTGCCGGGGTGAATGGGTCTAACTACAATGTCAAGAATTGGATTAAAACTTTAACAAAGGTTATATTTCTTTTAGGACTTCAAACTTAACAATTTTTCATAACAATGAAAGAAGAGGTACAATGACAAATTTTAAACAAGACAAGGAAAACCCAAAATTTAGTGATTTTAACAAATCCTGGGCTTCATGCCCCTCGCCTTACAATTCCTGAGCTCCTAGCTCAAATTTACAAATTTATTCAAGAGCAGAAGTCCCCTAATTCATGGAGTACTTGCTCCCAAAATCAAATATCTAGCCTTCCAGAGTCACTCTTTACTCTTACAAAAACTTGGAAAAGAGCTAACAAGCTCTCAATTTCTTACTGCCTACTCAAGGCAACATTAAATTAATCTCGGGTCTCTCAAACCACCAATTACAAATGGAACTTTATTTTTACAGGGGTATTAAATACCCAACCTACTGGGCCTTCGTGGAATAAGAATCACAGGTTAAATTAATGGCCCGAACACAAAATGAATGGAGGCGTATACTTGCACTCCTAGATATGAACACTAAAAAAACCTCAGGGGCTCTAGGCCAATGAAACAGGGGCTATTCCCAAACTACGGAGATGACTCATATAGAAATTACTTTACCAGATTACAGAATGAAAAACAGTTATAAAACGTAGTCACCTCCAACCAAGATGAAGGTGAGCTCGAGAGGGTAATTTACTCTCTATCCCCGAGTTGCAGTTAAAGATTTTATGAAGTTTTTACATTAGCCGGAAGAAGTTACATTTTAGAAAAGCTGGTTACATGAGTCGGACCTTTCCCTCGGATTAAACTGCGGAGATAGCAAGAAAGAAAGAAGTTATGTGGCCATTACCTGGTAGATGTCCTGTTGACCGATGAAAGAGGCCGCTCGCCTCCTGCTTTGACACACACACACACACTCAGTAAGATGACGATCAGTTGGCCAAGAAACAAGAAAAGCCACAGTTTATAAACCCTCAGGGAAGGTTCGAGATCATTCAAGATTAAACTTGCCACACCCTCTCAATTTTATTGGATGAATTTCAAAGTTACACTTAGAATCGAACAAGAAACCTGTGATAGGTGGGAAATTAATTACAGAAATTAGGGACTGGCTAGATTCAAAACTGGAGGAAAGAAAAAGGAAATATTGCCAACCCAAAAATGAATGAACATCATTCAGTTACAAAAACCTAGAAATACAAAACTTTTTAAAATTATAAGTTCTTTCCCTTTGCACCAGGGTGCATGATCATAGTTTTTTGTAGTGTCATCTGTGGAAGAATGTCCAAACTTCTTGATGAATGGCAAATAAAACAAGGATAAATTCACTCAGGTTAGGCAACTGCACAATAACAAAATTACATCATATTTCTGTGGTGACATCTTCTGAGTAAAGTTCTAAGTTGGTGTTGTTACAGTTTCACTGTTTTACCAATAGAGGAGTTCATTTAGGTGCTGAATTTTAATGCGCGGCGTTGGGGTGTACCTCCCGGTACAATTATCATAGGCAAATTTCAGTAATTTGCCATTATTAGTTGCCTCCTCTACCTGGACATTATTATTATATCCAATTACCTTTACATACTGCTGACTGAATACTTATGCCTTCTGTAAATCCTCACATATACACTCCCCTTTTTCAGTAATGATTGGCTGGGTAATTAAATGACAGAACCTGGTAGCGTCCTATTTCTAAACATTTACTGTATTAACTAATTACTAAAACTACACATTTATACACACAGGATTGCCAAGCTTATGACTTACACAAGTACACACACTTACACAGTTTGTGCTCTCTCTCTCTTAGTTTCTCACTGTCTCTAATCACTTACACTACAGGCTCACTCAGCCGCTCAGTAACACTCATTGGCGTTGTCGCAGTCCACAGTTCGTGGCCTGTGCACGACACTCTCGTAGCTCAGGATGACGTTCGGTATCCGCACTCTAATGGAACTCCGTTCGCAGCCTACTCATGTCGTCACCCAGTGTCCCCTTTAAGCTGCACCAGAACACCCAATGTCCTTCTACAGCAACTGGCCCCAGAGATGCACTAAAAAAAAACAAAAAAAACACACGCTCTCTCTTTCTTTCTTTCTCCTCCGTAGGTGTTTTTGCCTTATATAGACGGGGCCAACATTCGAGATAACGTTGGTCACTGTAATCCCATGGAAATCTCCAGATATGGAAGGTTCTTGACCTGCGAGACTCATAGTTTCTATAGTCCTTACGCTGGGCCACCACGGGCGGAAGAGGGAGGGGACTGGCCTAGCACCTAAGCCTGAACATGAGCGGTGTGTCTGGAAGGGGTGGACGGCCCAAATGGCGATGTCGTGCACTACCCCGCCTACGCTTAACGTTGTCATGGTGGATGTAAGAAGCCTTGCACATGGCAATATCCTTCCATTGTTCTACAAAAGTCATATGACTGCCAGTTATGTTTGCCATCATGTTATCGATAGATGACATTTTTTTGGTAAATTCAATATCCTAGTAAGTTCCTTCAATCCCTCCTTACTCTGGCAACCATTCCTAACTCTTTCTTTCTAAACTACACCTCCTTCTTTATCTCTTTATTTCCCTGTTATAATATAGTGGGTCTTTACTGTTCCTTACCTCCTTTGAAGGTTCATACCTGTCGTCACACTCCTCAACAATCGCTTTAAACTCGTCCCATAGGCTGTTTACATTTTTATTTACCATTTTCTACTGATCCTAATCGATCTTTAAACCTTTCCGGTCCTTAGCGCCCGGAAACGCCCGACCGTTCACTTAGCCTTCTGGTCCTTAGCTCCTGAAAGCGCCCGGCTGTATTATCTGCACACGTTGCGATCTGTGTAGTAGTTTTTTAAATTTTTTTTGGCAGTGATGTATTTATAAGGCATTTATGAACATGCAGTACAATCTACAAGGCTTATGAAATAAAAGAAGAGCAATTATCTGTCTTGACGTTGCTTAGAAAATGGTCTTGACCTTCCGCTAGCGCAGGTCAGCTGTTTCATTTGTAAACATGGCGGGATTGAAGACGGTGGATATTGAAACTGAGCTGAATATAGGCGAAGAAAGTGACACAGAATCGTTGAGTAGGGGTGGAGGTGAATTTCTGATGAGTGAATAACATATCAACGAAGATAATTTTAGTGATAACAGTGATATAAGTGAAAACAAATATCGAGAAATTGGACCAGATGGCGATGCCGCGACAGTTCACGTAACACAAACATTTCGTTTCATTACTTCGAATGATTATATGGATGATGTTGAACCTGTCCATTATTCGGAAAGAGTACTACGAGAAACAGATTGTCTCCTCCTAACATACGTAAAAAGAAGCTATTTAGTGACATGTTGTTGTTGTTTGAGTCATCAGTCCATAGACTGGTTTGATGCAGCCCTCCATGCCACCCTATCCTGTGCTAACCTTTTCACTTCTACGTAACTATTGCATCCTACATCTGCTCTATTCTGCTTGTCATATTCATACCTCGGTCTACCCCTACCGTTCTTACCACTTACACTTCCTTCAAAAACCAACTGAACAAGTCCTGGGTGTCTTAAGATGTGTCCTATCATTCTATCTCTTCTTCTCGTCAAATTTAGCCAAATCGATCTCCTCTCACCAATTCGATTCAGTATCTCTTCATTCGTGATTCGATCTATCCATCTCACCTTCAGCATTCTTCTGTAACACCACATTTCAAAAGCTTCTATTCTCTTTCTTTCTGAGCTAGTTATCGTCCATGTTTTACTTCCATACAATGCCACGCTCCACACGAAAGTCTTCAAAAACATCTTTCTAATTCCGATATCAATGTTTGAAGTGAGCAAATTTCTTTTCTTAAGAAAGCTCTTCCTTGCTTGTGCTAGTCTGCATTTTATGTCCTCCTTACTTCTGCCATCGTTAGTTATTTTACTACCTAAGTAACAATATTCATCTACTTCCTTTAAGACTTCATTTCCTAATCTAATATTTCCTACATCACCTGCCTTCGTTCGACTGCATTCCATTACTTTTGTTTTGGACTTATTTATTTTCATCTTGTACTCCTTACCCAAGACTTCATTCATACCATTCAGCAACTTCTCGAGATCTTCTGCAGTCTCAGATAAAATAACAATATCATCGGCAAATCTCAAGGTTTTGACTTCCTCTCCTTGGACTGTGATTCCCTTTCCAAATTTCTCTTTGATTTCCTTTACTGCCTGTTCTATGTAAACATTGAAAAGGAGAGGGGACAAACTGCAGCCTTGCCTCGCTCCTTACTGAATTGCTGCTTCTTTTTCAAAGCCCTCGATTCTTATCACTGCAGACTGATTTTTATACAGATTGTAGATAATTCTTCGTTCTCGGTATCTGATTCCTATCATCTTCAGAATCATAAATAGCTTGGTCCAATCAACATTATCAAATGCCTTTTCTAGATCTACGAATGCCATGTACGTGGGCTTGTCCTTCTTGATTCGATCTTCTAAGATCAGACGTAAAGTCAGGATTGCTTCACGTGTTCCTACATTTCTTCTGAAGCCAAATTGATCTTCTCCCAACTCAGCTTCAACTTGTTTTTCCATTCTTCTGTAAATAATACGTGTTAAAATTTTGCAGGCATGAGATACTAAACTAATAGTGCGGTAGTTTTCACACCTGTCAGCACCGGCTTTCTTGGGAATAGGTATAACAACATTCTGCCGAAAATCGGATGGGATTTCTCCTGTCTCATACATCTTGCACACTAAATGAAATAACCTTGCCATGCTGGTTTCTCCTAAGGCAGTCAGTAATTCAGAGGGAATATCATCAATTCCAGGTGCCTTGTTCCTATTTAGGTCACTCACAGCTCTGTCAAACTCTGACCTCAAAATTTGGTCTCCCATTTCATCAGCATCAACAGCCTCTTCATGTTCCAGAACCAAATTATCTACATCTTTACCTTGATACAACTGTTGGATATGCTCCTGCCATCTTTCTGCTTTGTCTTCTTTCCCTAGAAGTGGCTTTCCATCTGAGCTCTTAATATTCATGCACTAGATTTCCTTTCTCCAAAGGTTTCCTTGATTTTCCTGTATGCAGCATCTACCTTTCCCAGGACCATACAGCCTTCGACATCCTTGCACTTCTCCTTCAGCCATTCTTCCTTAGCTACCTTGCACTTTCTATCCACTTGATTCTTTAATCGCCTGTATTCTTTTCTGCCCTCTTCATTTCTAACGTTCTTGTATTTTCGTCGTTCATCAATCAGGTCTAGTATCTCCTGAGTTATCCACTGATTCTTAGTTGATTTTTTCTTTCTTCCTAAGATTTCTTCAGCAGCCCTACTGACTTCATTTTTCATGACTCTCCACTCTTCCTCTATAGTGTTTCCTTCAGCCTTTTCATTTAGTCCTTGTGCAACATGTTCTTTGAAACAATCCCTCACACTCTTTTCTTTCAGCTTGTCTAGATCCCATCTTTTTGCATTCTTTCCTTTCTTCAATTTCTTCAACTTCAGATGGTATTTCATGACCAACAAGTTGTGGTCAGAGTCCACGTCTGCTCCTGGGAAAGTTTTGCAATCTAACACCTGGTTTCTGAATCTCTGCCTAATCGTAATGAAGTCTATTTGATACCTTCCAGTGTCTCCAGTTCTCGTCCACGTATACAGCCGTCGTTTGTGGTGTTTGAACCAAGTATTAGCAAGGACTAAATTATGATCAGTGCAGAATTCAACCAGCCGACTTCCTCTTTCGTTCCTTTGTCCCAATCCAAATTCTCCTACTGTACTACCTTCACTTCCTTGGCCTACCACTGCATTCCAGTCTCCCATCACAATTAGATTCTCATCACCTTTTACATATTGTATTAAATCTTCTATCTCCTCATATATTCTTTCAATTTCTTCATCATCCCCTGAACTAGTAGGCATATAGACCTGCACTGTTCTGGTGGGCATTGGTTTGGTGTCTATCTTGATGACGACAATTCTTTCACTATGCTGGTCATAGTAGCTTACCCGCTGCCCTATTTTCTTATTCATTACTAAACCAACACCTGCATTTTCCCTGTTTGATTTCATGTTGATAATTCGGTAGTCGCCTGACCAAAAATCCTCTTCTTCCTGCCAACGTACTTCACTTATACCAACTACATCTAACTTTAGCCTATCCATCTCCCTTTTCAGATTCTCTAACCTACCACAACGATTCAAACTTCTAACATTCCACGCTCCGACTCGCAGAATGTCAATATCCATCTTCCTGATGATCGCCCCCTCTCGTGTAGTCCCCACCTGGAGATCCGAATGGGGGACTAGTTTACCTCCGGAATATTTTACCCGGGAGGAAGCCATCATCAGTACATCATTCATACAGAGAGAGCTGCATGTCCTCGGGAGGTAGTTACGGCTGTAGTTTCCCGTTGCTTTCAGCCGTGTAGCAGTATCAACACAGCTAAGCCATGTTGTGTATTATTACAAGGCCGTATCAGTCAGTCATCTAAACTGCCGCCCTTGCAACTACCGAAAGGCTGCTACCCCCCCTTTCGATGAACCATTCGTTAGTCTGGTCTCTCAACAGATACCCATCCGATATGGTTGCACCTGCGGCTCGGCTATCTGCATCATTGGGACACGCAAGCCTCCCCACTGCGGCAAGGCCACATGGTTCGCAGAGGAGGATTTAGTGACATAGCCTATTGCATATATATCAGTGCAGCATTCAAACAGGCACATTCCAGTAAAATAGATACAGAATGGGAAGATACTTGCCCGTTTGAAATAAAATCTATATGTATATATAAAATAACTTGTCATGACTGACTGACTGATTCATCATCGCCGAGTCAAAACTACTGGACATAAAGAAATGAAATTTTGGGGATACATTCATATTAAGATGTAGGTGCTCGCTAAGAGAGGATTTTTGGTTATTCTATCGCTAAGGGGGTGAAAAGAGGGGGTGAAATTTTAAAATGAGTGTATCTATATCTCAAAACTTTAAAAGTTTACACCTGAGTGGCTCAGACGGTTAAGGCGCTGGCCTTCTGGCCCCAACTTGGCAGGTTCGATCCTGGCTCAGTCCGGTGGTATTTGAAGGTGCTCAAATACGTCAGCCTCGTGTTGGTAGATTTACTGGCACGTAAAAGAACTCCTGCGGGACAAAATTCCGGCACCTAGGCGTCTCCGAAAACCGAAAACGTACTTAGTGGGACGTAAAGCAAATAACATTATTATTATGATTATTATTATTATTATTATTATTATTATTATTATTATTATTATTATTATTATTATTATTATTATTATTATTATTATTAAAAGTTTACACATGTAAAAATTGGTATTTAAAATCTTCTTTAAAAATAAAGGAACACAAATTTTTTGTTTACGGAAAATCCCAATAGGAGGGGTGAAAAGGCATGAAAAAGTGGTTGAATGTCTTTAATGAGGATACTTATATCTCAGAAACTGAAGATATTACAGTCCTTTAAAATTGGTGTTTGGGATCTCCTTTAAAAATAAAGAAACACATATTTTTTTTTTTGTTTTTGGAAAATCCAATTAATGGGGGAGGGGTGAAAAGGGGGTGAATTTTTTTATTAGTGTATCTATATCTCAAAACTTTTAAAGTTTATAGATGTAAAAATTGATATTTAGAATCTCCTTTAAAAATAAAGAAACACATATTTTTTGTTTTCCGAATATCCCAATAGGAAGGGTGGAAAAGGGTGAAAAGGGGATTGAATGCCTTTAATGAGGCTACTTATATTTCAGAACCTGAAGATATTACAGACTTGAAAATTGATGTTTGGGATCTCCTTTAACAATAAAGAAAAATGTATTTTTTTGTTTTTAGAAAATCCAATTAATGGGGTGGGGGGGTGAAAAGGGGGTGAATTTTTACAATGAGTGTATCTATATCTTAATACTTTTAAAGTTTATAGGTGTAAAAATTGGTATTTAGAATCTCCTTTATAATAATAATAATGTTATTGGTTTTACGTCCCACTAACTACTTTTAAGGTCTTCGGAGACGCCGAGGTGCCGGAATTTAGTCCCGCAGGAGTTCTTTTACGTGCCAGTAAATCTACCGACACGGGGCTGTCGTATTTGAGCACCTTCAAATACCACCGGACTGAGCCAGGATCGAACCTGCCAAGTTGGGGTTAGAAGGCCAGCGCCTTAACCGTCTGAGCCACTCAGCCCGGCAAATCTCCTTTAAAAAAGAAACACATTTTTTTTTTTTTTGAAAATCCGAATAGGAAGGGTGACAAAGGGGTTGAATGCCTTTAATGAGGCTACTTGTATTTCAGAACCTGACGATATTACAGACCTGAAAATTGGTATTTGGGATCTACTTTAAAAATAAAGAAACAGGTATTTTTTCGTTTTTGAAAATCCAAATAAAGGGGGGGGGGGGGTGAATTTTTAAAATGAGTGTGTCTACATCTTAAAACTTTAAAAGTGTACAGATGTAAAAACTGGTATTTAGAATCTCCTTTAAAAATAAAGGAACACGTATTTTTTTGTTTTCTGTAAATCCCAATAGGAGGGTTGTAAAAGGGTGAATAATGGGTTGAATGCCTGAAATGAGGATACATATATCTCAGAAACTGAAGATATTACAGAACTGAAAATTTGTATATGGGATCTCCTTTAAAAATAAAGAAACAATTTTTTTTTTGTTTTTGGAAAATCCAATTAATGGCGGTTAAACAGGAGTGACAAATTGGGATGAATTTTTTGAAAGATTATATTTACAGAATATCTGAGAAACGTAAAATGTTGCAGACATAAAAAGTGGGTATTTGGAATCTCCTGTAAATGTGAAGAAACATAGGTGATTTGTTTTGGAAACTTCACTTAAGGGGAACTAAAAAGGGGTGAAATTTTAAATTGAGAATTTCTACAGTATACCTCAAACAACTTAATATGTTACAGAAGTGAAAAATGGTATTTTATATCTCTATTAAAAGTAAAGAAACTTGTATTTTTAGTTTTTGTAAATACCACTTGGGTGGAAGGGGTAAAAGTGACTGAAAATGGTGTTGAATTCTTTTAATTAGACTACTGATATCTCAAAAATGAAGATGTTACAGACGTGAAATTTGATATTTGGAATCCAATGAGGGGGGGTTGAAAGAATTGAAAAATTGACTTAATTGTATGAGAATACATACACCTAATAAAAAGTAAAGTTGTTACAGACGTGAAAATTGGTATTTGTATCTCCTTTAAAAACAAAGAAAAACGCGTTTTCTTGGGGGGGGGGGGGGGGGGGGGGCGGGAGTGAAAAGGAGTTGAATTCCTTTCATGAGGACACACAAATCAAAAACTGAAGATGTTAGAGTCTTGATAATTGGTATTTAGAACATCCTTTACTATTAAAGAAAGAAGTATTTTTTGCCGGAAAATTCATTTTGTGGTGGGGGGGGGGGGGGGGAGTGTGAAAGGAAGTGAAAAATGTGAATTATTTTTATGGGGATACTTATATCTCAAAACTGAAGGTAATAGACATGAACATTGGTGTTTGGAATCTCCTTTAAACATAAAGAAACACGCTTTCTTTTAATTTTTTTTTTGGGGGGGGGGGTAAATAAACTTAACGGCGGTGGGGTGTAAAACGAGGCGAGACCAATTAATTTTACTGTTCATAATGTACTTATAAGGAGGCTCCATTGCTCAGGCAGCTGCGCGCCGGCCTCTCACAGCTGGGTTCCGTGGTTCAAATCCCGGTCACTCCATGTGACATTCGTGCTGGACAAAACAGACGCGGGAGAGTTTATTCTCCGAATACTACGGTTTTCCCTGTCATCATTCATTCCAGCAACACTGTCCAATATTTCATTTCATTTGTCATTCATTGATCATTGCCCCGGAGGAGTGCTTCGGCAGCCGGCAAAATTCCTATTGTCGCCGCTAGATGGGGCTTTATTCATTCCATACCTGACCGTGTCAAATGACTGGAAACAGGCTGTGTATTTTTGATGTACTTATTCTGATCATAAACCGATGATTTTTAATCTTTCCTGGATTTGTTTTCAACAGCCATCTTTTCCTTCGGAGAACGTTCTTAGATTACAGTAGATTCTCCTGGCATATAAATAAAAATTTAAACACATTTGAAATAAACGATAGGAATGAGATTGACCGTCAAATTGTTCACCTCTATAATA
Source organism: Anabrus simplex (assembly GCF_040414725.1). Lineage (NCBI taxonomy): Eukaryota > Metazoa > Arthropoda > Insecta > Orthoptera > Tettigoniidae > Anabrus > Anabrus simplex. The sequence continues at coordinate 845,791,196 of NC_090266.1, forward strand.
AGGTCAATAATGCACGGAATTATGTCATTCGTATCACCAGAAATCCCGCACACTTGCCTACGCGCGACAATGGTGCCGGTCACATTGTCAACAATGACAATGGCAGCAGATGTAACCGTCAAGTAGCGGTCTTGCATCTTGCTGTGGGGTCCAGAACATCTATAATAATAATAATAATAATAATAATAATAATAATAATAATAACAATAATGTTCTGGACCGTCGTCAAATGTGCAGACTGCACTGGAAATGGGTCCTGGAGGGGTAATGACTAAGAATGCAGTCCGGCCGCTGGTTCAGTACCGCCAAGGCACCCAAGACGACACCACGCCGGATCTCCTGATGGATTTGATCCATATTAAAAATGCTAATAGGAAAAGATGGCAAAGATTTAGGGACCCAACTGACCAGGTGGAATAGCTGGACCTAGCCCGGGAAGTACGAAATCGATTGTTGGAAAGAAAGATTGAAAAATGTGAGGAAACTTGCCGTAATCTATTAGAAAACGAGTCAGATCACAAATTTTGGCGGATTCTCTCAGAAAACGAGTCAGATAGCGAATTTTGGCGGATTACATATAAAACATTAAGCATTCAGTTATAAATTTCAGTATAATAGCGTAGCGAAGCACGGGTATCTTGCTAGTCTTATATAAGTTACATGGGCATCATTCCATTTCCATAATCATGTGATTATTGGTTTGGAGGGATTCAGACAACATTAGAACGTCACAATTGCAGCCTACCTCTGTGTCGAGTATCACCAGTAGGGGAGGGGTGTTGAACCAACAACCTTATCACTCTGTGAATAGAGAATTGGATGTGATGGTATATTTGCTAATATTATTGAAAATTTGAATTCATTGTGATCACTACTTTTTATTATATAAAACTTTTTCTGAAACAATGCGCTATGTTTCAGTTTTCCCTAAATAACAGGTTGAAACCTGGGGATAAGCGGAGTGAAAATGTGGGCGGGAAAGGGTTAAATAATCCCCTTTGCCTTTCTTTTTTTTTTTTTTACAAGTTGCTCTGCGTCGCAACGACACAGATAGGTCTTATGACGACGATGGGAGAGGAAAGGGCTAGGAGTAGGAAGTAAGTGGCCATGGCCTTGATTAAGGTACCTTCCCAGCATTTGCCTGGTGTGAAATTGGGAAATGATGGAAAACTACCTTCAGGGCTGCCAACAGTGGGGTTCGAACCCGCAAGCTCACGGCTGTGCGCCCCTAACCGCATGGCTGACTCGCCTGGTATGCCTTTCTTATCAACCATATATCATATTTGCTTGCATATAACTCACACTTTTTTGACAAAAAATAAGTGTGAACATTTTCGGTGCATACTTTATGCGGGGATTTGTGTGCAAAAGGTCGTATTCCCGAGAAAAAAACCCTGTAAAATTTGCATTAGGCTATTGGAACAAGACAACTGGTATACTTACCCTATTCATTGTCACTGCCTTAGGTCTCCGAGCAGTTCTCGCGTGCATCATTCTGGTCACCATCCCATACGGCATCCTCGTGACTTCCAGCCAACACATTTGCGATGCCCATCTTCAAGGAACTCTTCTAAATAACGTCTGTAGACACCATAACCCGTGCCTGCATAACCCAACCACACACAAGTTGAACTGATGAACTAACGACCTCTTTATTTTGCCTGCTGTCGTCAGCTCGTGCTCCCCTCCTGCCATTCATTCTGCGTACAATGTACGTATGTTGTCTAGAAGGGATTGTTGACGGAAACATCTAAGGGATAAAGACAATGTGTGAGTACACCAGGAATAACGAGATCAGTTTTCATTTCCTGAAGATGTTTCTTCGTGTGTTCCTCCAAGTGTCTGCGGAAACCGTCCCTCACTAGCATTGCTGGGCGTCAAGACAGTGCCCCTGGCCGTGCTCTCCACACCATACGGACCCAGTCCTGGACAAGACCTCTGTCCATCCACCCTTGCCTTTGAACCTGTACATGATTGCCTTTGGGAAACTTTGCTTTAAGCACTGTTTTTCTTTTGAAAATAACGTACAGTGGCAATTTTCTTCCATCTGCGGTTATTGCTAGCATGACAGTGCAACACTCTTTTTCACACCCAGTTGTACGTATAAGCACACTAGATTCTCCCTTCCTGCTGATGGTGGTGTTGCATGGCATGTCGAAGTTTATCGGGGTTTGATCTGCATTGCCTACTTGAGATAAGAGGTAATTGTTTATCTTCCGCATTGCTATCACATGGCGATGAAAATCTATGATTTTGTTGCTGAAATCTCTTGGCATTCTCTGGCAGAGAGATGTTTGCCTTCACAAACACAATCCCTTTCGTGTCATGAATCTACGGATCCAACCCCGGCTCATTTACAGATCCGAACAGCTGATTCCTCCTTTAATCACTAGTTTGTGCTCTTTGAAATGGAATCTCATGCAAGGAACTAAAGCCATCATTTTGCAACTCTGTAACGTAATGAAGCAACTCATCTTCCAGCTCAGGAAACTTACCAGTTTTCGGCCCTCTGAATGCCTTACGTGTTGGGTTGGTGGCTTCTAGCACTGCTTTCTGGCTTACCCCAGTAGCGAACATTAAACTCGGTCACACAGAATTTTCGACCGGCAGCTCTGTTACTATGTTCTTTAGAATATTTTATCAGTTGGAGTTGTTTTTGTTTTTTTTTCCCTATCTGCTTTACGTCGCATTGACACAGATAGGTCTTATGGTGATGCTGGGACAGGAAAGACCTAGGAGTGGGAAGGAGGCGGCCATGGCCTTAATTAAGGTACAGCCCCAGCATTTGCCTAGTGTGAAAATGGGAAACCATGGATAACCATCTTCAGAGCTGCCGACAGCTCACAGCTGTGCGGCCCTAAAAGCACGGCCAACTCGCCCGGTCATTTGACGTTTAAACCCAGCCCTATTATTCCCACGTTTCTCCGTAACTTAAAGATCGACCTACACAAGAAAACTGATAAACAACAGTTAAACTAATAAACTTCATTGTTTGTCCGTATTGAACCAAGATTACAACTTTTATTATAATTTGGGTCCACCTTATTTAATACATAAAAATTGTTGCTTAGATATGATTACAACATATATTTCAATCAGAACTAGTTTCGACGCCCCTCTGCGTCATCTTCAGCTTATATAAGTTTGTGGAAAAATCGACAGTCATATAAGTTTATCTACTTCAAATTGATCACAATTTAAAACCATATTAACAACATGAAACTCTGCTAAAATTATACTACGTAGGTGGATCAAAAGGTTAGTTGCACTAACGCGCCGCAGCAGCGTGCTGTGTGTCGCAAACGTGGGCACAGCAGAGAAAGGGACAGACACTGCCCACACGTCTGTTAGGCAGGTCGCTGTGGTGTCTCGTCTAGTAATGCGTGAATAGCGGCCAAATGCAATGGCGCGTCAACTGGACGTTCACTCCAAATATGAGGTGCGTGCGACAGTGCGATTCCTGTGGGTCAAAAGGAAGAATTGCACGTACATTCATCGTGAAATTAGTGCTGTGCATGGGGAGCGGGCCATTTCCTGGCGAGGTATCGTAAAGTGGTGTCAGCAATTCAAAGCCGGACGCACGGATATCACGGACAACCATCGCGAAGGCAGGCCCGCAACGTCCAGGACCCGTACAAAGGTCAACAGTGTGAATGCGACCATTAGACAGAACTGGCGCATTAAACTGAAAGAAATCGCGACGCAGCTGAACACGTCGTATGGCAGTGTGTTCGCCATTGTTCATGAGGACCTTGGATATCGTAAGCTGTGTCAAAGATGGGTCCCACGTCTTCTCACCGATGAGCACAAGGGTCAACGTTTCCAATCATCCCTGGCATTTTTGCAACGCTATGCTGCAGACGGCAATGGGTTTCTGCGGCGAATCGTCACAGGTGTCGAAACGTGGGTCCACCACTTCACTCCCGAAACGAAGCGAACATCAGTGGAATGGGTGCACCCCTCATCACCACAACAAAAGAAGGCCAAGGTTCAACCTTCAGCTGGTAAGGTTATGGCAACAGTGTTCTTTGACGTGGAGGGTTTGCTGCACGTGGAATTCATGCCGAAAGGAGCGACGATCAACGTGGCTTCATATTGTCAAACGTTGCACCGGTTGCATATAGCGATTAAAGAGAAGCGCTGGGAGAAATTGAGCGCCGGTGTAATTTTGTTGCACGATAACGCAACACCTCACAAGGCCCGCCAAACGAGAGAACTGCTGCAGTGTTTCAATTGGGAGGTCTGGCAACATCCACCCTACAGTCCCGACCTAGCGCCACGTGACTTTCATCTGTTCGGTAAACTCAGAACGGTCGCTGTAAGACCTATCTGTGTCGGTGAGACGTGAAGCAAAAAAAAAAAAAAACAACTCAGAACGGAGCTCGGTGGTCAAAGTTTACAGACCAATGAGGAGGTGAAGGCCGCTGTCTCCGAGCGGTTGCAGAACGCTGGAGGAAATTTCTATGCATCTGGCATCGACAAGTTGGTTGTGCGTTTGCAGAAATGTTTGCAGTCTCTTGGAAACTATGTGGAAAAGTGACGTTACAGTGTATGTCGTTATAGTCATGTTGCTGTTGTATAGGTGGTGTAATAAATGGCGATAACTGGGACGTGCAACTTATTTTCTGATCTGCACTCGTATATCTTCTACAAGTCTAAGACTTTCGAGTCTTAAGCCATAAACTGATAAAAACATATGTAAACCGGTTTGCTCACTTATGAAATAACATGGATTTAAAAGAACAACAACTTAAAAGTAAAATAGCATTGAAGTACTTTGTGCTTAATTTATCGCGCTTCTTAAAACTTGACGAAGAATTGTAGTAGATATGATTCAATGAAAACTACAGTGTCCCTTTAATGGAGCAATCCTAGTGAAGTGGAAACGAGCCGTAAGTCCTTTCTTTGAGATGTTATTAAGGGCAACGTTCCCAGTTCAATGCGGACCTGTAATAATAGAATGTAATAAACTATCACTTCACTGAAGAGCCAAGATATAAAATTACGTCTTATAACGTAATCGTTTTTACGTGACTCACCTCAAAAGATCGCCGTCCATGCGAAGAGCAATGAAGCACAGCAAGCAGTGTTGTGATACTAATCAAGTGCCCAAGGTTGGACGGGACTGAAGGGGGGGAAGTACGGGAAAGTGGGAGGAGCAACTGAGGAATGGCAATCTGTTGGAGCTCTGGAGGGCGTGGTCGTAAGAAGCAACTAGCAAAGCTATTACGCATAATATGAAACACCGACCTATTTTCCGGGATATGTACGGTTTAAAAAAAAACGCAATAAGGAAATCAAATAGAATATTTGATTTTTCAGAAATCTCATCTAAATTAAGGTTTGGATTAAAATACTGTTCTAGGTGTATATAGCAACCCTCCGTAACATCCAGCAAACTTCCTTTTCCTAAATTCTCCAAGACCTCAATGTCCTGTTCTATAGATGTGAATTTATGCTTTAGGTCGTGTATATGCTGGCCTTCCGTGGAAAACCTATTATATTTTATGGCATTAGTATATTCTGTATATCTAATTTTAAAGTTTCGTCCTGTTTGACCTAGATATGTGCACCCACAGTCGTTACATTTAAATCTATACACACCCGATTTAGAATATGGTTTTGATCTATTGACTGAGGCTGAATTATGCAATACAACTGTGTTATTATTATCAGTACGAAACAAAACCCTGACATTGTGCTTCTTGAAAATATTAGTGAACTTATATATATCCTTATTATAAGTAAATATTGCAAACGCCTTTTGATTAGGTTTGTCTTTGAGCAAAGTGGTTTGTAAACAGTACCTGAACTTGCTGATGATACGTTCAATAAAGCATTCACTAAAACCATTAGCCTTAGCCATTGAATGGATTATGTTAAGTTCTTTATTCAAATTAGCTTTTGTCATGGGGATCCTAAAAGCTCGTTCTAGTAAATTATTGTACAGGGTGGGGCACCATAAGTCATCTGATTTGTTTCATGAATAACACATTTGTTGTTGACAAGATTTGTAATTTATTGATGTAGACGTAAAGAATACAGCTTGGAAATTCAACCTAATGAATCACATGTTCAGTATGACTGCCGTTTTGTTTTACAACTTCAACTCGCGCACGTGCATTTGTGATGACTCTCCGACACAAATCTTCTGGAATGGCGCAGCATAACTCCACAATGATGGCCCTAAGTTGCACTGCATTTTTGGTTTTTTGCGGTACACCTTTTCTTTAAGGAACCCTCAAAGGAAGATGTCACATGGGTTAATGTCCGGGTTGTGAGGCGGCCACATTCCTCCTCCTTCATAACGTTCTGGAAATCTGTTTGACAATACCTGAAGGCCAAGTGTTTCGTGTACAAAATCAAGCACAACATTGGCAGTATGGAAGCGTGCTCCATCCTGCATTAACCATTGTGTCTGCAATGGAAGACCTGTGGCCATGAGTTGAGGAAAGAACTGGTTTTGCAGCATGTCTAAATAGCGTTCACCGGTTACTGTAGCATTGAAGAAAAACGGACTGATGATTCCATGGCTTGACATTGCGACCCACACGCACACTTTCTCCCCGTAGGTGTTTTTCATGTGGATTATTCGTGGAGGTTCACGTGCCCAAAATTGTTACGTTCTGTTTGTTCACAACACCGTTCACGTAAAAATAAGCTTCGTCCGAAAACCATGTGTTGTGTAGCACTGCCTTTTGGTCTTCCTCGATTGCCCACCTTGCAAACTGTAGTCTCCGCTCCTTATCTCTCGCAGTAAGCTTATGCGTCACAGTCATTTTGTGAAGATACAAGCGAAGCTCGGATTGAATAATTCTTTGTGCAGATCGGCGTGAAATTCCCAACTCGGACTGGCTCTTCTTGTTAATTTACTCGGACTACGGGTCAAAGCACTCGAACTATTTCAATGTTTAGCGGCGAACGTACGGTACGTGCATGTGGCCGCTTACACTCCAAAACAGATCCAGTACCTGCATCGTATGACGAAATGAGCACGAAACCTTCTCTGTATCAATGTAACACTGTTCGTCGCCGCGAACAGTAACACAATCTTCGTCTTTTGTGCGACGGTCAACCGTCCTTTGTCCGCCATCGCGACAAACTGAAATGGCGGATTCAAAACAGAAGCGATTAACTCGTAACCACATCTGGAGTAATTTCCATGAACTGCACGAAGTTAAGCGCACAATTTGAAAGCTATTGCCCCAGTAGTACACTTGTAGGATCAAAATTCAATCGGGTGACTTATCGTGCACCACCCTGTATGTAGAGGTTTTTAGACTCTGTGAGTGCTCTTAGTCTTGTTTAATAGTAACTGCTGTTTGTGTAGGCTTTCTAAAAATACTATAAGCAAAAGAGGAATCCTATCTGTTGATTTTTAAGTCTAGAAATGTAATCGATTTATTGCTTTCTGATTCCAAAGTAAATTTTATCTGTGGGTCAGTATTATTAAGTACATCTAGAGTAGCCGTTGCGTCCCTAATAAGTTTGTCTAAAATTACTAATGTGTCGTCCACAAATCTTGCGATTGGTAAATTATCACATGAGGTACAGGAGAAAGTTAGATTAGATCTAAAAAAAAAATTGCACAATAGTTTTGTTACTAATAATAAAGAGATTTCCACTTACAGTTCCAAGGACGTCAGTATTGATAAAAAGTGTATTCTAGAAATTAAAAAGAAGGTTAAAGATGAGGAACTTATCACTAAAGCAGATAAGGGTAATGTGACGGTAATCATGCATAAGGATGATTACATTCAAAAGACTAAACATTTTTTCGATAATGAAAACTATTTGATGATCAAGAAAGACCCCACGCAAACTCTTCAACGCCGATTAAAACAAACATTAAAGAATGCATCCTTCCTATTTACCGAACAGGAGAAGCAAAAACTAGTAAATATGAACCCAGGCCTTCCAACAGCGAGAGCACTCCCCAAGATCCACAAGGTCGGAGTCCCCATTCGACCCATAATAAATTACAGACCCATTTTATTTTTTTTTTTTTTTTTTTTGCTAGGGGCTTTACGTCGCACCGACACAGATAGGTCTTATGGCGACGATGGGATAGGAAAGGCCTAGGAGTTGGAAGGAAGCGGCCGTGGCCTTAATTAAGGTACAGCCCCAGCATTTGCCTGGTGTGAAAATGGGAAACCACGGAAAACCATTTTCAGGGCTGCCGATAGTGGGATTCGAACCTACTATCTCCCGGATGCAAGCTCTCAGCCGCGCGCCTCTACGCGCACGGCCAACTCGCCCGGTTGATTACAGACCCAGTCCTCTATATAAATTGGCTAAGTTCATTCAGAAATTTCTTTAACAACACTATAGGTTTTTTACTGGAAACAAATCCGTAAATAACTCCATAGAATTAGTTAATAAATTAAACAATTTTATATTACAAGCTCACCATACCTTAGCCAACAGCCGTAGCCGTGTTGAAACACAGGATCCCGTGAGATCTCCGAAGTTAAGCAACATTGGGCATGGTCAGGAGTTGGATGGCTTGCCACGCGCTGTTGGTGGGGGGTAAGGGAATGGAGGAGCGGAAAGGAACTGGCCACCCTACCGCACGTAAACTCCGGCTCAGGAACACCTCTGCGGATGTTCAGACCTGCCTTCGGGCAGAATAACCCTTATCTTACCTCCCATACCTTACATTCATTTGACATTGTCAACATGTTTCTGAGTATTAGAACCAATAAGCTGTGCTTCCTATTATTTTCAAGAATCTAAGATCCTACAGTCAGCTAAGTAAATTTGAGATACAAGATTTCATGAAAATGGTTAAGTTACTTATAAATAATAACTACTTCGTCTTTGACAAAGTCATTTATAAACAGGATGGCTTGGCAATGGGGTCTCCGGCCTCGGGAATCTTGGCGGAGATCTATCTGTATTCTTTGGAAACATACATGATGGAGAATGACAGGGAACTTGACAAAATTCTGTTTTGGTCTAGATTTGTGGACGACACATTACTAATTTTAGACGAACGTGTTAGGGACGCAACGGCTACTCTAGATGTACTTAATAACATTGACACACAGTTAAAATTTACTTTGGAATCAGAAAGTAATAAATCAATTAATTTTCTAGACTTAAAAATCAACAAATCGGATTCCTCTTTTGCTTATAGTATTTTTAGAAAGCCTACACAAACGGCAGTTACTATTAGACAAGACTCGGAGCACCCACAGAATCAAAAAACCTCTACATACAATAGTTTAGTAGAATGGGCTTTTAGGATCCCCATGACAAAAGCTAATTTGAATAAAGAACTTAACATAATCCGTTCAATGGCTAAGGATAATGGTTTTAGTGAATGCTTTATTGAACGTATCATCAAGAAATTCAGGTACCGTTTACAAACTACTTTGCTCAAAGACAAACCTAATCAAAAGGCGTTCACAATATTTACTTATAATAAGGATATATATATATATAAATAAGTTTACTAATATTTTCAAGAAGCATAATGTCAGGGTTTCGTTTGGTATCGATAATAATAACACAGTTGTTTTGCATAATTCAGCCTCAGTCAATAGATCGAACCCATATTCCAAATCGGGTATGTATAGATTTAAATGTAACGACTGTGGGTGCACATATCTAGGTCAAACAGGATGAAACTTTAAAATTAGATATACAGAATATACTAATGCCATAAAATATAATAGGTTTTCTGCGGTAGGCCAACATATACACGATCTAAAAATTAAATTCACATCTATAGAACAGGACATTGAGGTCTTGGAGAACTTAGCAAAAGGAAGTTTGCTGGATGTTACGGAGGGTTGCTATATACACCTAGAACAGTATTTTAAATCCAAACCTTAATTTAAATAAGATTTCTGAAAAATCAAATATTCTATTTGATTTCCTTATTGCGATTTTTAAAACCGTACATATCCCGGAAAATAGGTCGGTGTTTCATATTATGCGTAATAGCTTTGCTAGTTGCTTTTTATGACCACGCCCTCCAGAGCTCCAACAGATTGCCGTTCCTCAGTTCCTCCTTCCACTTTCCCCTACTTCCCCTCTTCAGTCCCGTCCAACCTTGGGCACTTGATTAGTATCACAACACTGCTTGCTGTGCTTCATTGCTCTTCGCATGGACGGCGATCTTTTGAGGTGAGTCACGTAAAAACGATTACGTTATAAGACGTAATTTTATATCTTGGCTCTTCAGTGAAGTGATAGTTTATTACATTCTAGTATTACAGGTCCGCATCGAACTGGGAACGTTGTCCTTAAAACATCTCAAAGGACTTATGGCTCGTTTCCACCTCACTAGGATTGCTCCATTAAAGGAACACTGTAGTTTTTATTGAATCATTTCTACTACGATTCTACGTCAAGTTTTAAGAAGCGCGATAAATTAAGCACAAAGTACTTCAAGACTATTTTACTTTTAAGTTGTTGTTCTTTTAAATCCATGTTCTTTCATAAGTGAGCAAACCGGTTTGCATATGTTTTTATCAGTTTATGGTTTAAGACTTGCAAGTCTTGGACTTGTAGAAAATATAGTATAATTTTAACACAGTATCATGTTGTTAATATTGTTGATTTTTCCACAAAGGTATGTCAGCTGATGAGGACGCAGTGGGCTATCGAAACTAGTTCTGATTGAAATATATGTTGTAATGACATCTAAGCAACAATTTTTATGTATTGAATAAGGTGGACCCACATTATAATAAAAGTTGATAAACAACAATTAAACGTGAAGACAGAATACTGGTACTTGTCGACAATACAACAGATGGACGATACATAACACCATGATCACTGGACTGCCTGGACAGTGAAACACTCCCAGTTTACGTGATCAGCTCTGCCGGACAGGTAACGATAGCATTTTGACAAAGATGGAAGAGTGAGAGAGATGGCTGAGTGTGACCGACTGGCTAGAAATGCGGCCTTGGGGCAGGGGTTTTTGAGTTAGGTATTTTTGTTACAACAGCTAGCCTCAACCATTCTGCAGGTAGAAAGAAATACAGCTTCTTCTTGTACTGTCACGTATAAAGTACCATAGCAGCAATTGGTACAGTCCGGATATTTCATGTAGGCACATCCACAGAATACCCAAACTTTATATCATTTTATTTTATGACAATGTCAGAAATTAATGCGAGTTATGTGCAGAGATTTTTTATCCCCCTGCAGTTTCAAGTGTTAAAAATGGGGTGCGAGATATATGCGGTGGCGAGTTAGATGCGAGCAAATATGGTAGTATTAACCATTAGTCCTACTTTTACATCCTTCCTTTCTATCACATGTTTTATGAACTACAATAAAAATAGCTTCATGATCACTTAAAACCATCTTTCACTTCAGTTACTTTATAGAACTTATCTCTACCGGGCGAGTTGGTCGTGCGGTTAGGAGCGCACAGCTATGAGCTTGCATCCGGGAGATAGTAGGTTCGGACCACACTGTCGGCAGCCCTGAAGATGGTTTTCTGTGGTTTCCCATTTTCAAACCAGGCAAATGCTGGGGCTGTACCTTAATTAAGGCCATTGTCGCTTCCTTCCCATTCCTAGGCCTTTCCTCTCCCATCATCGCCATAAGACCTATCTGTGTCGGTGTGACGTGAAGCAACTAGCAAAAAAAAAAACTTATCTGGTTTTATCAGCACCACATCTAGGATATTTTTCCCTCTAGTTGGTTCCATCACTTTTCGATTCAGGGCCGGTTCTGCCATCTGCTTGTGAAGTTGCTGGAAGCTGCCCGGGAGGTAAACTATCTGGGGGTGTAAATCGGCTGGTACTTTGGCTTGCGTGCAACCACATCCGCGCAAGCGCTAGGTAGCTACCAGGAGCTAGACACCGATATATGGAGTTGGCTAGACTGATTTTCAGCGATTTCTCGCTTTCGAGTGTGGTGGTATCTATGGTCAGATGTATGAAACTCATTTCGATTGTCTTATTTTCCTGTGCTTGCATCTGCTGATTACCACCAAAAAGCCTAATAAGGGAAGTCTTAAGAGTTATGGACAACGATTTATGTCAAGCTTTCGTGATTTTAATCTATGAGCTTCAATATCAATACCTAATTGGGATAAAAATCTCGAAATTACATTTTCTTACGCCAGTTATAACCTGTCATGTAAGGCAGCATTTTTGAAAAGTATTCTCGTAGTAGATTGGTCAAGTCGCTCGCTCCGTAATAGAAGGTACACAGGTTTTCTTTGTCTTTCTAATTTATATTTAAAAATTTATTTTCGTTCCCTGCCATTGTTCTTAACTCTCTTCTACGCGCTTCCATATACGTATATACATAAACATCTTCCTTACGGACTTATTGCCTTTGAGCAATTTATTAAGTATCTCCACGATGCTCTATTTGCAATTAGCTCTGTGACCTCGTTTAGTTCCACATGCTTCCATTTATTGATAATGCATTTCATTCTAATGTTTAACTTTATGAAGATAAAGTTGGAAGGTACTGTAAATGTAAAGAACTAATTGGGATAAATATCCATTCATAGGAAGAGGAATTTGGGAATGGAATAGTTTCCAATTTGTTCGAAATCATTTATAAGAAGACTATGTAAACAACTGATAGGGAATCTGCTACCTGGGCGACAGTTCTATATGCTATTAATCATAAAATCACTTTCTATAAGTAGCACACATATAAAGCAATTTCCTAGTAGACATAATATTGTGATTAAACATTTCAATGAAATATATTATTAACAAAAGAACATATTGAAAGAGGCATACAGATTAAAACAACACTAGTAATGGAAATAAAAAAGATTCGTCAGAATAAAGACTCGAACTTGCATACCGCGTATTATGACGTCAGCGTGTTAGCCATTATGCTACGAGAACACTGCAGATGATTGGGATACATACAGTAAGTTATATCTCGCGTCTGAAAACTGAAAAAGTAGAAAATTAAAGCCCATTTAAAATGATTTCCAAATAGATTTTTATTTTATATCCTTTTAAAATTTCTTTACGAAAGTTTGATGTATAAAATGTGTTCCCTACGCTACCGATGCGAGAGGCTGGCGTGACCGTTGCAACTCAAGGGAAGCATTAATGTTCAAAATCCTGCAATACAATATCGATCACTGTTACAGTATCGTGCTTTTTTCAGTATACTAAGCTAATTTAAGTTTTATGTCACCAGAAATACAGCTAATAATGTTCAACTCCCAAAACTTGCCCGGCAGGGTCTTATTGGGCCCTCGAAGTGACCGATAAATTATGCGCCAGCTAACTACGATTTATGCTGCCGATAGCGCTACCTGGGAGTGGTCGAACGGAAACATCCTTTTACACGGAGGGCAAGTTACGCGCTACTTTACCAGCAGGTGGTAGAACCGGCCCTCAGCAGTCATTCCCAGATTAAATTATTCACCATTTGTTGGTCATGCTTTCTGTTATTCACATTACCTTCTCCATTAACATTCGGTAAGACTACTTGTTACAATAATGTTCCTTTCTGTGTCGTTCCCCACATAGCTGAGCATCTTACCTAATAATTGTTCGTCAGCGTCAGCACCAACATTGCCAGATCTGTACACCCCAGAAGCATTAAGTTGCCTATTATGTTTGGAGATAAGTCTTACACCTAGAATTTCATGTTTCTCATCCTTAACATTTTTGTAATTTACAAATTCTTCTTTTGCTAGTATGAATTCTCCTCCTCATATCATTCCTAACCTGTCTACGATAAACGCTCCATTTCCGTGAGAAAATTTCCACATCCAAATCACTTCTCAGCCATGATTCCACTCCTATTACAATATGTGGTAAATATATTATTAAATTACTTAATTCTATTCCTTTCTTTACAGTATTTCTATAGTTTAATACTAACAATTTTATGTCATCCTTACTTGTCGTCTTACTTCCTATACTGTCATCACCGCTCTCTAGTCCACCCCATTTCCCTGAATGTACCTGCCTATAACTCTTCTAAGCAATCTCCCCTGACTTCTATGTACCATTGCAGTTCAACGAAAGCCATCTGAGTGTAAATCTCTATCTCCTACCTACCTATTAGTATCTACAAATCTCGCTCCCAATTTCCAAGATACCCACTCCATAGTCTCATTTAAATCCTTTTTTCACAGTCCAGCCAGTGTCCCTCCCATACAGTATCCCACTGATAACAATCTCTGCTTCCTTAAACTTCTCCCATGCTGTCGTAACCAGATCCCACACATCCCCAACTATGTTAGAACACATTCCTGCTTGCCTTACATTGTTGGTGCCAACGTGGAAAATTACCACCTTCTATTTTCCTCACCCTCTGCCTTATCCTAATTCCTGAACTCTCTGCCCTGGTTCACTTTCCCCACATGACTAACTTTCCTCATTGCCTTGCTTTAGTAGCTTGCTTTCTAGTCATTGATGTATTGATAGTCATTAAGAATACATCCTAAATCTTTAAGTATATAAAGTTCATACATATATTTTACAGTGATAAATGTGCACTTACGTGAAAATAATCTGCTCAAGATGTTAACAGTAATTGTGGTTGGTATTGAATGTCCAACAGTCCCGCCATCACCAGTGTCAGCCTCCTTCCCCCTCTTGCAGCGTGATTAGCAAGTTACTTACCTCCTCCAAAAGATGTGCGAAGGGTAACCCTGCAAGCAAGTTTTATATGTTGTCCCTAGTTGAGCACTGTTAAAATAATAATAATTATTATTATTGTAGATTACATGATTATTGATGTCTGAATATTATGAGTCTAAGTTAGTTATTGAAATTGACAATACATTAAAATTCCTTACCTAGTTTGTGTGTCCAATAACCGTTTTCTAGATAATTTTTTTACCAATGGGATGTGGTTCTTTGTAATATGTCATATGCTTCAGAAGCCCTTGCAGCACTACAGTACATCCTTGTTTAGTGGTGGCAATAAATTAATACTTCCTATCCATGCTTATTTTAGAAGAATTGACATGTATTGCTGCTCTTGTGCTTTTTAACAATACAGGTAGGCTATTGTGTTTTTGATGGGTATTTCAGAATATAAATTGTATTTAAATCTATAGAAAAATATGTTTGATACTTGAACCCCACTCTTACCTCCCTTTACAAGGTCAAGTCTCTGATCGTACAGCATTGGGTGAGCCCACCTTTCTGTTTTCTCTTTTCATTGTAAATTTCATTGAAGATGGCTATTTCTGACCTCTTCAGTTCACACCAAATATGACATCATTCATTTTTAAAATCTGGATTTACTTCAAGTCAGTCATATAGAGATGCAGTAAGGGGTGAGTGGGTTCAAATGTTAGGGTGTTGCCACTATATATCGACTGTCCTCTAAATATTGAACACATTATACATTTCTTTCTATAATGAGTATATCAATAAATTTACATACTATGTTCGAGAACATGGGAAAAGACACTTCTTTCTTTCACTGTCGAGTGGAATAAACGGATATTGTTTGTGATGGGTGTTTCAGAACATAAATTGTATTTAACTCTATAGCAAAATATGTTTGATATTTGAACCCAGTTTTATAATATCGGACTGTTGTTTGATAAATGAAGTTTTTTCGTAGAATAACACCAGCTTATATTGAACACTACCAGAAATTAATGGACAAATCTTGATAGCAAGTTTTGCAGTCATTTTGTTTTGTTTTTTGGCTCTGAATGCATCATCCTTGTGATCATGTCTGCTAAAGCTTGTATTTTCTTTCCATGGTTCTGTGTAGCTTTCTTGACACTTGTTCAGAACTTAGGAATGGTTAAAATAAAGATGCCTAATGAAGAGAACAAGTCAAAGAAAGCATGTAAAATTCTCCAAGTAAACAAACTATGCCTGAAGAAGCTGCTCAGCAAGTAAAATTCAGCAAGATATTCCAGAGATGGTCTTCTAAGTCTTACCATGTTCTTCCAGCAACATTAAATGACGAACTCTCTGGATGTCAGAAGGTTGCAACTATTTTTGGCCAGAAGCCATTCCTGAGCCATCGAGAATTTGTGAATGGGTGATGATGTGAACATGGCAAAGAGAGGTTTTCCACTGAGAAGGAAGAATTTGCTCGATACTGTTCAACAGATTATTAAGTTCAGGAAGAGGTACACCTTTCAAACATGGTAGGCCAGAGAAAACCTGGTTCCAGTGTTTTAAGGGTTACCATCTTTACCTGTCGCAGAAGAAGGCTGAAGTTATTAGCAAGGGCAGGGTTGCTGTTTCAGAAGATAGGGTGCAGGGTTGGTTTGTTGGACCCTCAGACTATCTTGAAGCCAAGGTTATCAAACTTATCATTGATGACCCTAACAGGATCTTCGACGTAGAGAAGACAAGCTTCATTTTTCACAAAGTGTCAGGAATGAACCTTGGTGTTAGAGTCCAGCTTTGGTAATAAAAATTAACATCAAGTGTAAATGTGGGAACTAATTTATTTTCCAGTCCTAGACAATACTCAAAACTTCACAAATCAGGAGGGCATGAGAAAAGTCTACTAGAATTTAAAGCACTTGCAAGATGAAAGAAAACACACAACAGTTAATATGAGCCCAAACAAGTCACTTTCCTCAAAGCACTGCTCTTCTTGGCCAGGTCCAGGGCTAAAGAAAGGAAAAGCATTAACTCCCCAAAAGGAATGATGATTCTTACCTTGGGCTAGGAAAGCCAAAGTTTCCTGCTCGTGAGTCAAGACAGCAAGAAGCCGATGTTAGCATTTGGGAGAAAAGGTAGGCTGCGACAAGCATGTGCTGGGGGTTGTTGGTATGTGTTTCAAGGCTCATAAATGTTGAAGAATTTCACATTACTGAGGCTTTGAGAGATCAAATTTTGGCAGTAGTAAAGATATTTAGGTTAGATTGACCGTCAGAAAATGTGTCGGTACAAGCATAAAGGAGCTTGTTACAGGCAGAGAAGAAATTGATGTAGAAGAATTGGGTTTGATAAGGATAGATCCTGACTGAAGAGAGTAGTGTATGAAGATTGGGAAATTTTTGTTGTCCTGTAGTGTTTGTCCCTGCCACTTCTTTCTGTTGCTCTCATTGTGTTTATCATAACATGTTTGCTCGCATCTCTCTTTATGTGACTCCAACCAATCCACATTGGAATTTTGAAATGAAAAGTCATCACGTCCTTATTGTGTGGATTCCATGTAAAACTGCAGGCTCTATGGCTATGATCAGGATATCAACAGTTACATAAAACTACAAGGTTGCTTCTTTATGTGACTGAATTTGGCATTTGTTGGTTCCTTTCCACCTATTTCTTTTCTCTTTGTCCTGTTCGCTATGTACAGCATCTCTTATTAAAGCCATTTTTCAAATGCCTTTTTACATTTCAAGCTGCCCCAACTACATCATTCTGTCAAAAAGTAAGTTTCCTCCCCCCATTTTTACACATTGTTCCAACACAATCCCATACTGTTTGTACTACATCTTTGTATGTCATACATTATCTTTCCACATGTTGGACCTGATTATTGTCTATTCTTTGGAACATTTTACTAGTCATATCCATATATCTCCGTCTAATTTCATTATCCTGAATTTTGTCTTGACTCTCAGGATCATTTACTAGGCCACTTAGCTGTTGCCCATGATTTATAATAGGATGTAACTACAGGAACCCACACCATGAACTACCATTTCATTTGTATTTTATTTTTCTAGTATTTCTTCTTCATTATTCTGTTAATGAATTCAGCATCAGTTATGAACCTTGAGAATAGTTAAGAGCGATGAGGGAAATGTTGTACCGAGCAATTGGCTGTGCAGTTTAGGTCACGTAGCTGTCAACTTGCATTCGGGAGATAGTGGGTTCAAACCCCGCTGTTGGCAGCCCTCACGATGGTTTTTCATGGTTTACCATTTTCATACCAGGCAAATGCTGGAGCTGTACCTCAATCAAGGTCAGGGTCAATTTCTTCCTCCTCCTAACCTTTTCCTGTCCCTTCATCATCGTATGACCTATCTGTGTCAGTGAGATGTAAAGCAAATTAAAAACAAAAATGTTGTAGTGTGTTATATAGCCATTACAAAACATCAGATGCCCTGAGACCTCTGTCATTAATTGGCTTGGTTTGGTTATCCGGCTCCATGGCTAAATGGTTAGCGTGCTGGCCTTTGGTCGCAGGAGTCCCAGGTTTGATTCCCGGCAGGATCGGGAATTTTAATCAACATTGGTTAATTTTGCTGGCACAGGGACTGGGTGTGTGTCATTTTCATCATAATTCCATCCTCATCATGACTCGCAGGTCGCCAACGGGCGTCAAATCAAGAGACGTGCACCTGGCGAGCCGAACATGTCCTCAGACACTCCTGGCACTAAAAGCCATATGCCATTTCATTATTATTTTTTGTTTTTGTTTGGTTAGGAATTAGGAAGGTGCTCACATGCATGTTGGCTTAACCACCCTTCTAGTAAATTCTGGCTCAGAATGGCTGATGAGTGGTTCCTTTATGTAGTTATATTGGATAGTGCACTAAGGTGTATTTCACAAAGGATAAAGTAAAACATTCTGCATCTGATGCTGTGTTGCACACTGTGATAGCTTATAAAATATTTCTGCAGCCTTCAAGCAAAGGAACTAATCGTTTCACTTTATATGTGTAAGACAATGTACACTGTTATCAAAAATTATAAACAGTAAAGCAGGGAATTGCAATTGTTGAAGGAGAGACAACACTAGACTTGTGTAGCTAGTTGCAGTATTTAAACCAGTATCCATGTACGGGCAAATACTGTATATCACTAAATATATTACAGAAAGTTGAATGGCTCATGTTCTAATGGTTATTTTCAAGAGCAAACTAGCATATAGCATGTGGTTTTCTATGAGCTGTGTGTATGTGATTCCATGCACAAGGACAGTGATCACCCTCTACAAGAGAGTAGATTTCTCAGATAGCTAGAGGCAGGGTAGATATAGATTGCAGTCTATGCAGCACTCCTTGTACTGCAAAGTGTCATATGTAGATTATTAAAACAATTCTTTTTTGTTATGTAGCCATTTCTTTTCATTCTTGACAGTTAATTTATTTTTATGAGGTTTCTCAGTCTGTCAGAACTAATACAGGATTAATAAAATTAGAAAATACGTGAAAAAAAACCCCTTTAATAACGGATTATACCTGAGAAAGATATCATTTAATTAAAAACAGCATGACATGTTTCATTCTTGAAAGAACATCATCAGATTCTATCTTTTAATTTTTATTATTATATATATATTTTAAAAGAATTCATGAATATTATGAACAAGTGTAAAAACATTTATGTCAAAATTCTGTGTACCCCTTCCTAATACAGTAATTATTGAAATGTTTGAACTTATCTTAATGATGTATTCCTATTTTGCTTCCTCTCTCCTCACTGGTCCAGCTAGGATTGCAATGCATCATCCGTGGCATCTCACGACCTGACTTGTTTACAGGTAACGTTCCATTACGTCATACTCTGCTGACATCATCGGCTTTTATGGAACAGTACACGTAGATTATTATTATTATTATTATTATTATTATTATTATTATTATTATTATTATTATTATTATTATTGGTCATCAGTCCATAGACTGTTTTGATGCAGCTTCCAAGCCACCCTATCCTGTGCTAACCTTTTCATTTCTACGTAACTGCTGCATCCTACAGCTACACTGAATTAGTTGTCATATTCCAACCTTGGTCTACCCCTGCCGTTTTTACCACCTATGCTTCCCTCAAAAACTAACTGAAAAAAATTCTGGGTGTCATAAGATGTGTCCTGTCATTCTGTCTCTTCAGGTCATATTTCACAAAATCATTCTCCTCTTACCAATTCGATTATGTATCTCTTCAGTTGTGATTTGATCTACCCATCCCACCCTCATCATTCTTCTGTAACACCACATTTCAAAAGCTTCTGTTCTCTTTCTTTCTGAGCTAGTTATCATCCGTGTTTCACTTCCATACAATGCCACACTCCAGACGAAAGCCTTTAAAAACACCTTTCTGATTCCTATATCAGCGTTCGAACTGAGCAAATTTCTTTTCTTAAGAAAGACCTTTCTTGCTTGTGCTAGTCTGCCTTTTGTGTCATCCTTACTTCTGCCATCATTATTTATTCTACTACCCAAGTAACAACATTCGTCTACTTCCTTTAAGATTTAATTTCCTAATCTAATATATCCTGCACTGTGTTACTTTTTGTTGGTTACAAGAGATAGAAGACAAAGGCCAAAGACCAAAAGCAGATTGACCAAGATTCAAAATTTGTTCGCAGGGCTAATGTATGGTGTTAACTGTAAAAGGGAACCAGAAGATATTTCCCAAGGAACTGTCCTCAGAGCTTGGTGTAGCCTCGGGAGTCCAAATTTTCAGATAAACCCTGTATTGGAGACTCTTGAGGGGTGGCCTCTTTGACATTTTTTGCAATGTGTATCCCTCTCATTTCTGTAAACAGAAGGGCCTAGTTGCAGTAAATTCAGTATCAGTTGCCATATTATCCTGAATCTATGTGGCAATGTGTTTCTCTCTTATGAGTCCAAATTCATTTTATGGCCCAGTTCTTGTCATTTCACCAAGTAGGGAGAATAAGGAACCTTTTATGAGCCCGTGAACATAGTGAAAAAGTGTGCTGGTGGCAATTCCTCAAATGACACGACTTGTTGAATGTCGTCTAGGGTAACATATTCAGCAACTGAACTTGCCAGTGATGTATCCTGATACATTTTGATAGAACATACGTGGGATGCTTTAGAAGGACGAATTCATGTCAGATTGTGAACTGATTATACTTTGCTTTAGGACTCCATTGTTGTTACCTGTACAACTATCTTGTTTTTGAGTAGCAATAATAGAAAGATTTTTGTTACCATTGGTTGCATGTTCAAGTATTATGTAATTATTGTTTCTCGTATTCTAAGGTTATTGAAACGCTTGTGCTGAGAAGAATGCAGCCAGTTATTGTGATTTGTGTGTGTTTAAGATTAATAATGGAGTAAAAGGTATATGAGTAATTTTTTTTTTTTTTTCCCCTTGTTCTTAATAGAAGCCAAAGTCTGTTCAACTTTATAACCAAATTGGAAATTTTTGGCGAATAAAGGGAGATGCTGAGAAGTCTATAGAATGTTTCAGACGGGCATTAGCAGTTTCGCCGCATAATGCTGAAGTAAGTTAACATAATCCAAGGTCTACTTCATGCTATTAATCAATTTGCATTTGTGTAAGTATAGATTTATGTATATGTATATTTATTTAAAGAAATATACAAATATCTTAAGATATATGTTAGAGTTGTTCCAAAATTCAGTTCTGTCATTCATTTTGACAATTCATTGAAGGTAAATATGTTGCAATAACTGCATTTTATGATTGCTCAAGCTGTTATACCCATCGTTGATGGGGCTGTCACTTAGCATGTGCAGGATTACATTTTTGTAAACTATTTATTGAGCATTCTTCAAGGAACTGGGACTGTAAATAAAGGTTTGTCATTGTGTTTCAAGGTTTCATTCCTATTGGTAGGTCCAGTAGATATTCTGGGTGAATACAATAACTGGCTAACTCCAAAGAGAAAGCAGAACTTTTCTTTTGGCTTCCAACCTTACAGATAAATGGTGATTACAATTTTTTTTTTTTTCTCTACCAGTGATATCAGGATCTGCCATTTTAGAACATAGAACACAACTTTAGAATAATTATTTTCTTTAGGTGGTCTAGTAGTCTTTGGTAATGATGTTCACAGTCTCTTTGAGGAACTGAAACAGCTATATACTATTTCAGAATGAAGGCTTTTTATTGATTTTTTCAGACAAGCCTAAAAGCAGTCCTTGAATGGGAATGTAAAGCCATCCATACCCATTCCCCATTCTGTCTGTACAATTAACCCTGGAACCGGCAAGCAGTTTACCTTCAAGCGGCAAGCATTTAGGCGAGTTTTGCAAGCAACTTTTAAAAAATTCATAAAAATGTTGTTTTTCAATTTATTTTCATGTATAACATGTCATTTTATTCAGAAAAGGACGAAGATTACTATAGCAGGAAACTAAACTCACTAATTTAGTATCCTGAAGCAGTATGGGCGAAGTATTCAACACACGCTAAGTATTCCAAAATAATCCGAAAGTTCTGGGCAACGTGTACGTAAAAAGTAACATTATATGAGGATTTTACTATATACAAAATTTGCGCAATTTTATGCTGATTAAAAATATGTAGAAAGGTTTCACTACGTTGAAGTATTGTAAAGTAAAATAGAACTGAAATAACACAAGCACATCGCACCAAAACGTGAGTCTACTTAGTCAGATTCGTCCTCGCTACCTTCGGAGTGGCTCCTCTTTCTTCCTGCTTTCATAGGCCTATAAAAATGTTTTAGTTTATGGTAGTACTGTTTATGGACACCACAGTTACATCCTGGGCACCAGAAGTGGGTACGTGACTTTTCTCTGCAGTCGAACAGACAGGGCACAACCGCAGTTTCTTCCCTGGTTGGCGTACCAGCTGATGTCCCGTTTCTCCCGAAGGTCCAGGTGGAATGTTCTGAAGAGTTTCTTCATCTACAAGACCTTCGACAATACTAACCATAAATGCCTCATGTTCAAGGGGTTTGTCGGTGTTCAAACATAGAGTATGTAGGCATCAAAAATTAACATTACTAACAGATTATAGAATGTTTATTTCCAGTCGAAACGTTTTAGTGACATGACTTTAGAAAAATATGGAAATATTTGCGATTTTGAAGTGCACCACTATTTTTGAATATTGTTATTAGGGTTCAGACCCATATTTGTAACTAGACAAATGTTTTTTAAAATTTTTGATACTGTAACGTCAACCCATCTTTGCAGATGAGAATACGGACCCATATTTCCTGAATTCATTTTATTTCGAATAATTTCCTATGCGTATTTATTAGTTGCATTCACTAAATGATTCCAGATAGCATTGGAGGAAAACAAATAGAAATATGTTAGAGGAAGACTGTTTCCGGAGGGCAATTTCGTACACCCGGGTTTCGAAACTTGAACTTCTCTTCCACTTTTATTTCTGGCTTTGTAGGATAAACTCTTGTCCACTTCGGTTCTGTTTGGTCAACTGCATTACCGTCATTATCATTATCATCAGTGGTTGGTTCATGGTGTTCCACATCATCATCAATATCAGTGTCAAAATCACTTAGCCTAGGCTCATATAATTTGCTACTACCTGACGAATGATTGTCAAAATCATCGTCAATTCCTTCTAAAAATACGTCACCTTCGCCGTCCATATCAAACAAACATTTACGAATTTAACTACTTCCTGACAATTCAATAATTTTGCGCCACGAAAGGAAATGCACATCGGACAACCACAGCAAGCACAACAGAACGACAGTCTGCAAAGCGTTCTCATTTTTCCACGTGTATACCGCACACACTATCACACTAAACTACATCAGAATTGTGCTGTATTATAGAGTAGAGTTTCTTCTTCAACATGATGCAAGATATGTCATAAAGATATTGATGTCAAGGCGCTATCTCGAAATTAGTCAGCGCTGGCGTAATGCATCTCGATAGCGACTCTGCCGGTTGAGTAACAGGGAAATGAGTCGCGATCGCGACGACTGCCGGTTCCAGGGTTAAAAGAAAGCTACAAAAATGTGAATGTGGTTCTAGAGGCTATTGGACACCAGTACAGTCAGTGTCTGTGGTGATTTGAAGGTAATTGGTATGTTGACTGGCTTTCAGGGGGGATTTACAAAATTCCCTTGCTTTCTCTGTCTTTGGGACAGTCTAAGTACTGAAGGACATTGCATCAGGTGCAACTGGAAACCAAGAGGCATTTAAAAGCCTGTAGTACCGAGCAAGTGGCCATACGGTTAGGGGCGCGCAGTTGTGAGCTTGCATTCGGTAGATAGTGGGTTCGAACCCCACTGTCGGCAGCCCTGAAGATGGTTTTCCGTGGTTTCCCATTTTCACACCAGGCAAATGCTGGGGCTGCATCTTAATTAAGGTCACTGCCACTTCCTTCCCACTCCTAACCCTTCCCTATCCCATCATCGCCATAAAACCTATCTGTGTCAGTGTGATCTAGACAAGAAAAAGAAAAGGCCAGTAGTAAAGACTGTCCAACATTTCCTATTTAATTCATCAAAGGTGCTGCTCCCACCCCTCCACATAAAGCTTGCTTTGGCAAAAACTTTCATTAAAACTCTAGGTGAAAGAAATTTGGAAGGGTTCCCATACCTAACTGCAAAGTTCACAAGTATTTCATCTGCAAAATTAAAAGAAGGGATTTTAATGGGGACATGGATAACATAGTTGTTAAAAGATGGAGGATTTGAACAAACATGACTGAAGTGGAACCGACAGCTTGGAGAAGTTATAAGCAAATTTGTATGAACTCCTTGGGCAAAATAAAGTCTCCTGACTACAAGGAAGTAGTGCAGAAGTTGCTGAATGCATACAGAGAAGTGGATTACCACATGTCATTTAAGCTTAATTTCCTGCACTCTCATTTTGATTATTCCCAACCAACTGTGGAGGAAAGATTTCATCAAGAAATGAAGGTGATGGAAAAATGTTACCAGATCTTCTGGAAGGTCTGTGATGGTGGAATACTGTTGGATGCTTAATAGATGTATTGGTACTGTATGATTTTGTAATGCAAGTAAGAGTCTAAAATTATAGCATTGTATGTTAAGTGTTATTTTATTTTGAGTATGTAGATAGGTATGTTTCATGATTCTTTATGGTCATGTATTCTCATGTTGTTTTAAAATCATTAACACCATATTTACTTGTGTATTAGACCCCCTTTTTTCCCACTTTTACAGCCAAAAATAGTAAAGGGGGGTCCAATATGCGATAACCTCAAAATTTTGTGCAGCGAACACATGACTTCTACGTTATATAGAGCTATAAATTGTACGTGTAAATATTCTATACTGTTATTAAACAAACTTAGAATGTATTTAAGTTATACTGGCTATTTTCGTTGGAAGGCATTATGTCTAAACGTAGAAAGACAATAAATGGTGAACACGACTTTTAGGCCTACGGTACATACAAAAGTCCATTTTAGTTACTCGTATCATGTCATTCGTTACATCTCATTAATTCCTCTGGTGAGGTTGACATAAGGAAGGGCATACGGCCGTAAAAACTCGCTACGAAGATTCGTCTCACTTCATACTCGATCCCGTAGAAGAAAGGGATAAGGGTATCGTGTTATCATATAATTAAATATTGTCAGTTCGGCAGTAGGCCTACCACACAGTAAACCTGATCACTGCTTTCATTTGAATTATCGCCTTGCGCCGCCAACTTCCCTGTCTTGCTACCGGCGTGTCTGCATTCTAAGTGACGTCATCTTCACTGCTATATCTCATCAGTCGCATCAGCCATGCTTCATTCTCTTTGAGTCATGCACTGCAATCAAGAGCATACAAGGTCACGTCTTTTTGAACCTTTTAAAAATAATTTTAGTCCCGACTATAGAGACTAAACAGTGTAAATCTATTCCCAGATGGTCTCTGATATTCCCAGTTGGTGTATATGTAGCAGAAGTCACTCCTTCTGAATAGAGCCGTGCTGTAGAAGGCATGCCAAACTATGTGCTGATAACTAGCGTATGTTACGAGTTGTACTTCTGAATGTAATACATAGTAACTGGAAAAACTGCTGCTGTTGAAATACAGACCCTTATTTTTAAGTACATTTCATGATTGTTCTCTACATTTATCACATCAGGATTTGTGTAAACAGCTGTCCATGAGATAAGACAGACCACATTGTTTAGTTCGACGGAAAAAATGAATAGCAGGAAAATATACCGCATTTATGGATATCTACAGGTGTGGCGGTAATGTGTTTTATTATCATAATGTTTAATTTCATACGTTTGTTGCCTCTTTTTTTATTAACACATACCCTAGTATGTTTGGTTTGGCGTCTCCGAAAATCGTTTAAAGTATGTGGGGACATAAAGTTATTATTATTTGTTAGGTACGTTGACGAGTAAAACAATTGTTTTAATTGGATAGCTTTTATCACGTTTTAAACTTACTTCTCTCCAAATATATACCTATATTGGCCCGAGTTACGAGATATTAAACGACCTCTTTGTTAATGATCTCTCCTGCGAATATTTCTCAACTAAAGTAAACTCGTTTCCTGATCCCGAGGTGGTACAGCTTTTTAGACACACCCCCAGTGGAGGGGAGTTACATGTACCGCTTTTACCGCACATCAACCTTCCTGCCATTCGTAAATCTCTGGCAGTACGGTACCGGGACTCGAAGTCAGACCCCTGAAAACAGCAACTAATTGTGCTAACCATTACGCTGGTGGACATTATTAAATACAAAACACAGACATATAGCATGACTGATGCATGCTTGCAATGCGCGGGTTCAACACGAAGCTAGGCCTATTCAGCTATTTGTGTGACGTCATCAGAGCTGCAGTAGACCTACGCCATAGAGGCGGACATTTCTTAACTTCGAAACACAGATGTACCGCATGGATTCGACGCGTTTTCATTGCGTAGGTCGTATGGACGAAACTATTCACAAATTTGTGCGATGTCATCAGAGCTGCAATAAGACTTGTACCCGCTTTGAAGCCGAATCGTCGTCGTTCTTTGATGAATTACATTGGGGGGTCTTATAGGCGAGATTTATTTTTTTATTTTCTTCGTCTCTAAAAGCCAGGGGGGGTCTCATACACGAGTAAATATGGTATCTTTGAACTACATGTGATACGATGAAACTGAAGTGATTTCTGTGATCTGCATGAAAAAATGGTACAGGAAAATGTACATTCTTCTAAGATGGCAGAAACTCATTTTATTTTGTATACCTGTGTAATTTATCCCTTGCAACACCTATTTAAATTTAAATTTTTTGAATTAGATTTAGCTCTCTCTGGTGTTACTGATGTTTCAGAAATCATACTGTCCTTACCATTGTTGAACAGTTGATTTCATGCACAATCACAGATCTCATGCATATCAGCAGTTAGGCTTCTTAAAGTATATGTAACTACTATTCCAATTTTGAATTCATAATCTGGACCAAAGGGACTAAGCAAATTTATGTTTGCTACAATACCATTAATTTTATTGTCTGGATGCGAGCATCTTGCTGCACTGTCCAAGTACAACAGCTCATTAAAAGACACTGTTGTAAATTATTGCCAGATATGAAGCTGCGTTAACCTCTTGTTCTGTATGTTAGAATGGTATTGTTCAAGAACATGTCTACAGCATTGAAGCAAGGTACAGATTAGACTGATATCAAACAAGTTATTCGAGGAATAAATAATAGAGGTGTAGATATTGCATGGGACCTTAACCCTTAATGATATATAACCTCCATAAGGATGTGAAAAATAATAAGGCTTCCATTAAAGTTTGGTAAATCAAATTATGTGTTAAAAAGATTGCCATATTTTCCAGCGTTGACTCAGTTAATGTAACTAAAGCATTTCAGTCTGTTGAAAACACTAAGTATAACACATAGCACTATAATATACCTGTAAAAGAAACACAGACTAATAAACAAAGAATGACATGTTTCATCCTATAATAATATCCTCAGATTCTATCAAATCACTTTAAACCATGCATATGTCTGTCTGTCTGTTAGGTCATCAGCCCAGAGGCTGGTTGGATCCTCAAATAGCACCACCAAAGGTTATGCGGTTATAAGGAAACCCCAAAAACCAATGGCAGCACCAAAATGAGGTGTACTAGGCAGGAAGAGGAGTGAGGTAGTTTGCCATTGCTTTCCTCACTGGGTCAGAAAGTACTATTGCAGCACGACTGACCCTATGAGCAGCACCTTTCATAACACTCAGATGCACTAGTCATGCTCTGAATGTCATTACTCAGCACTACCCATACCCCAGCAACTTCCATATTGTCACAGCCATGGATGTTGACTGGGACTTCGGTGGAAGCTACACTTTACTCTAGCCTGTGCCAAGAGTTGGATGCAAAAGTACTGTATCCATCAAGAAATGACAGCAGGCAGACCATGCGTATACATTTACAATATTGTTTACGTTGTGTAAATTTGTCCATGATTGTGAATTGATGTTATGAACAAGTGAGATAAATTATGATTGCAGTAGTCCTGCACCATCACCTTAGTAACTTCAAGAAAGTTTTCTGTACTTAAGCTGCTAATTGTTTGTTACCTCCAGTGGCTACGTTTGGACTGAAGCCAGTCCCCTTGCTCCAGTCTTGATTGCCAGACCCCAAGCTTTAAATGGGCAGACTGGGCAAATACCCAGGGAGCCTAGTCCAAGGGGGCGCAAGCAGGAAGAAAATGCGCGTTAAGAAAAAGATAATTATTGGGGTATTTTTTAAAAATATGAACAATAATGAATTCCTGCTGATTACAAAAGTGTGTTGTGTTGTCAATAAAGACGCAGGAGCTGTTGAATCATTCATTTCAAACAGCTTATTTGTTGGAAGACAGCTCAGCATCATTGTTAAATTTCTAGGAATGAACTAAACTAATTTTGAATGCAATCAGTGTCCTCTTCTAACTTCTCCTCCCTCACTTCCACTCACAAACCTTGTTTAGTACAATGCCACAGGATGCACCACTGTCGTGCCTGTCATGTCTGTTCAGTGTGGCTCAGTGATTTGCTTTGTGATCATGATCGAGGAACTGGACTGTTGATACAGATGTTGATTCCCATAGGGAACCTGAAATATTTGTCCCGAATGAGTAAATTTATAATACCAATATAAATGGTCCGTTATTGGACATTATCAATTTTCCAGCTAACTCATTCCTGGTTGCTAGCGTCTCGCCCCCGTTTGCTAAGTTGGGCTCATCACTTGGTAAATAGCACACCCACCAAGACACAAGGCTAGTGCGTACCGTGGAGGCCACTGCGCAGGCTACATGGAACCACCGGCAGTGCCAATGCACTAATGAGAGTATTTGTCTCATTACCAAAAATTGATGCCTGCCTGGCCATCAGATGATATAGATGTTGATTCCCATAGGGAACCTGAAATATTTGTCCCGAATGAGTAAATTTATAATACAAATATAAATGGTCTGCTATTGAACATTACGGTATAAATTTTCTACAAAGGGCCTTACATCCAATGTGACTACACGGTTATCTTCCGTTCACCTTTATGATATTTTTAGCAGCGATTCCAGCTAACACCTTATTTTATAACTGTCTCTATTGACAAACTTTGCATACTCACCCATTATATTATTTACGATAGCACCAACTACGTATTTCACAACTCACTCAAAATTTATATTCTTGTACAAATGCAATCATCTTTATTCAGTTTGAACCCACTAACATTGACTTTAGGCAGGATCTTTTGTGACTTTCTTGGAATTACATATTCGAGAATATACAAGTTCCACACATTCTAGAAAGATGAAGATCTAGTTTTAGTTTCAGATGCATAGTTGTAGACTGATGTTGAGATCGTTTTAATCTATTATGTTATCACAGTTTTAATGTAGTATTGTCCACATTTTAAATGATTTTGTATACTAGTTTTAGCTTTACAATGTCAATTATTTAGTTTCTTGTTTCACATTTTATTTAATATTTAAGTTCAACATTTTAAAGGCTGAAGATGCCCTCTAAAAAGGGCAAAATATGTACTGTAAAACTCTGTAAAACTCTATAGCTGTATAGAAATGTAACAGCATAAAAGTGGATAGTATTGAAATGGTGGACCAATAAAATACTTGTCCGACTCGTTGGCTGAATGGTCAGCGTACTGGCCTTCGGTTCAGAGGGTCCCGGGTTCGATTCCCGGCCGGGTCGGGGATTTTAACCTTCATTGGTTAATTCCAGTGACCCGGGGACTGGGTGTTGGTGCTGTCCCCAACATCCCTGCAACTCACACACCACACATAACACTATCCTCCACCACAATAACACGCAGTTACCTACACATGGCAGATGCCGCCCACCCTCATCGGAGGGTCTGCCTTACAAGGGCTGCACTCGGCTAGTAATAGCCATACGAAATTATTATTATTATTATAAAATACTTTTGTTATTTTCTTGTATGAGGCATGTATGTAATTGCCATAAGATGATCGTAAATCAAAAGTCAGGTTCCTTCTAACATTCGACCTCCCCGAGAAAAATATAATGTCAGGGCCAGTCGACCAGTCAAGGCTGAATTGTAAAATTACTATATCTACTTAAAATATTTTAAAAGCTGTGGTTGAAATCCTTGAGCTTCACATTTTGCTAGATATTCCTGAAAAGTGGGGAATTTGGTAGGTAAAATGCTGGAGTTGATTTTCTTCGAAATGGTAAGGAAGATGTATTTATTTCTGCTGAAGTAGATTCTTCTTTGTAAGGGAAGTGGTTAGTGGCATTGTTAACCTTATTCATTTTCTAAAGTAGGTCAGTCCTATCATACTATTTTATTTTTGTAGGTTTGTCTAATACAAATAGAACAAACAATCAAGGTTGCTGTATCCGGGTATCATAGTGACAAAGTAAAGGAATTACTACAAGCTACTCACAGTGCTACTCTGAAACATAAAATAAAAAATCAAATGACCAATCCTGCATCACACAATTTGACAAAACTGATAACTTTAAAAAGTTGCTTTTGAAGTCTACAAAGCTGTAAATGTGATTGGTTCTCCAGAAATAGCACAGGTGACTGTTGATGGGAATCTTGTAAGAACTGTAAAACATATGCAGTTTGTATATATTATATATAATGTATATGTTGTATATAGTGTATATATTGGTATGTTTATATTGGTTAAAAAGGTCCCAAACCTTGACCTAAAGGTTGTTTACAGGCTGAAGATGCCCAAAATAATGGGTGAAACATGTACCTGACCAAATAAGTCTACATAAAATCATGTAGATAATAACCACATTAAACGTGGAAAGTATTGAATAGGTGGTTTTTTATTACATTATCCTTGATATCTATGCCTATATGCAGTTATGTTCGAATCTAAGTGATACTGTTGTGATAACAGACTGCAGCGAACTGCAGAGAGTAGTGGAGAAACAAGCTTGATTGTGGTGAAGAAGTGGACATTTTTTTCTGTTTTGCAGGAAATAACCGTAAACTATGCTGATTTTCACATTATTTCTGTTTTGCAGGGAATGACCGTAAACTATGCTGATTTGCACAATCCTTGCTAAAAGTTATATGGCTGACATGCAAATACACATTGTGAACTCTTTTAAATTACAAGCCCCTAGTTCAGCTTATAGACTGTTTTCATAGACAATCAATTCTATATCAAAGAACTGAATCAGTCATTCTCTTGTGTATCTATCATTGTAGTGTATGCTAGCACACCTATTTGGAGAGCAGAGGATTCAGGTTGGAGTCCCAAAGGTGGTCATAATCTCAGCCCTTATAACTATGTGCGAGTTTAAAAAAAAAAAAAAATTGTCAGCTATATTGAAAGTAATTCAATTGTACCCTGTAGAAGTCTCCATGGATGACCAATTGAGCATCAATGTGCTGATAGTGATTTGCTTGTGTTAACCATCCTAGCAGAAACATGCAATTATTTCAGATTTGAGCTGTAAGGATTGTGCTATTTTCAGGTTGCTTTTTCCTAATTTATTTATTAGATTATGACTTTGTTTTAAAGAAGCTCCTCTTTACCCATTTACAAATTGTTTAAAAATATTCCTAACATGACTGCAAAAATATGCTGGAGTGTCATCAAGTGAATTAAAAATAATGTGGTCAATGTGCTGTAAGTATTTCCATTTCAACATCTATGAGGTGAATTTGATTCTGTCATGTGTCCATCATAGAAGAGAGGATTCAAATTTATTTTCAACTCTTTTTATAATAGAGAAGCTGCCCTCTAAAGCCATTTCCAGGTTTAAAATAAACATGCACATCTTGAAATGGCTGAGAGACCATACCATCTGGAAAATGGAGGAACTGGTTACAGACTCAGAGGTGGTCACATTTTCAGCTACTTTTCATTAGATAACTTTGAGTAATTCTTATGTTTGTGCTTTGATTTGCTATTAGTGTGAATGCTTCAAAGCTGTTTAATTTATTATATTTGTAGATGTGTCTCTGTCTTATCCTTGGCTTTGACAATATGAAAGCGACTGAGGTATGAGCGATGCTAGTAACGCCAATCCTTATGCAGCCAGTCCCTGCTATGAATGGTGTGAAAATGTTGCTCATAGGGTCGGTTGGTGTATGCATTTCAGTGGGCTTGGAAGACTGATATGTAATAGCAACTCTGGCTCGGTGAGGAAAGCAACGGGAAACTACCTCACTCCTCATTTCCCTAGTACGCCTCTTCTATGACAGCTGATGGCTCCCACCAGCGGACTGAACATACACAGATTTTTGGCCTCTGGATATCTAACATTTTTATAACTAGATGTCATATAATAAACCTAACCTAACCCCATGGCACTACAGCCCTGGAAGTGCCTTGGCCTACCAAGTGGATATCCTATAATAGATTGATAATAATTAGTTGATTTCAGGGTTGTCGGTTTTTTAGTAGGTTTGTGGTTTTTATGTAAATCATGCTGTGACCTAGCAAGTTAGCGGGAGATAGTGGGTTCAAATTCCACCGTCGGCAGCCCTGAAGATTGTTTTCCATGGTTTCCCATTTTCACACCAGGTAAATGATCCATGACCACTACCTTCTCAATCCTAGCCATTTCCCATCCTTTTGTCACCAAAAACCTTGCGACATTCAACTACTAGCAAAAAACAATCATACTGTGGTTAAAAGTATTCAGATTAAAATGCAGTCAGATTGTTTTTAATATTTGGTTCAACTAAATAAATTATATCTTCATTACAAGAAACCATCTATGATGTGGGATTTGTTTCTGGTGTTTATCTTCTACCAAAAGGAATAATCCAAGTGGTATACTTTCTAAGGTTAGTTACAAATATCCTTTGCAGTTAAGCAGTTGAATAAACCACTTGATAGAATGATTTTAAATGATGTTGCATTTCAAATGAGGAATAATTTGTTCTCTTTTTCTTCCAGTGGTTGATTTATACATGTACCGGTAGTGCTACATTTCTAATAGTGAACATTTTTACAAAGATGTGCTTCACTTAACACAGAAATTTCATTGAGATTTTGGATCATATTTCTTTATTATGTACCTCATTGCAATTGATAAATTCAAAATTTGTAATTTTGATTGTATCAGTTTTACACGTGTCATTCTCAGAAGACTTCCTGTGATGGGATTTCTGTAACATTTTTGATATTGCATGTTGGAAACAAAGGATTTCACTAATTAGAGTATAACTATTGTGCAACTATTCATATCTTGGTAAGAAATTTGTTGAAATTTGGAATAGTGATGTAAAAATTTTGATTTAATATTTAGGCTCCATGTTCATTTGTTTATCATCGAGCTCGATAGCTGCAATCGCTTAAGTATGGCCAGTATCCAGTATTCGGGAGATAGTGGGTTCGAACCCCACTGTCGACAGCCCTGAAGATGGTTTTCCGTGGTTTCCCATCTTCACACCAGGCAATTGCTGGGGCTGTACCATAATTAAGGCCATGGCTGCTTCCTGCCTACTCCTAGCCCTTTCCTGTCCCATTTTTGCCATAAGACGTATCTGTGTCGGTGCGACGTAAAGCAACTTGTAAAAAAAAAAAAAAAAAAAAAAAAAAAAAATCAGCATTTGTTTGTCTCTATTTTGTTGTGATGTTATAAAATATATTAAGTTATTCTACAATATTTTATTATGGATACTGTATCATTACATAATTTAACATACTTTTTAACACTCAATCCGGTTCAACATACATTGTATGTCCAATGGACTGTACTCGTTCAACCAGTTTGACTTATCACAAACAGCTGGTTCAGGCAGAAGTTAGAACACCTATTACACTTGCAACACTGCTGCTTTGCAGGATTTTCTTTCATGTTATGAATTGAGAAGATGTGTACTTTCCTGTTATCTCTGCTTCATTATTAGAACTAATATTGAAGTGATCGATATGCACTACAAGCCCCAAGAAATGAACATGAGATTCATAAACTGTAATACATTGCTTTTGACTCATATCGATCAGGGATAGAACATGAAGCACACTTTAGAAGGAGGGTAAGAGAAGGTATCACGTCCTTACCTGCCATCTCGAGAATATTTTGTGAACTATATCTAACTTGAAAATTCTTGCCATTTATAAAGGGCAAGTACCAAAAGCAAATAATTCACAGGTATTTTTCACCAGGGATGGATTATTAGAAACCCCTATATTACGTCAAACAACGGCAAGGAACAAGTTTGAACTCATCTTGCAATATTTACATTTTGTTACAATAGATGTATATGTATGAGGCCTATATACCAATCTAAAATTCAGCCTTTCCTAGGAATTATACATGAAAATTTTCCGAATGTGTATATCTCCAATAAAAGTATTTGTTGCTTGTTTTGTAAATATAGCTGAAGCAAATACCAAAAGTGGAACTGAAACAAATGATATCTTTCAGCAAATATTATGGGGGGTTATGGACAACCCTGAGCTGCAGTCATCACATATATTACTAAGAAACATTGAACATGATTTCAGTAAGTATTCCTAAAATTTTCATGACCTTATGTTTCATATATTGAACATTATGAATTCTTTAACATGAAAAGGGGCGATCATCAGAAAGATGGATACTGACATTCTGCGAATCGGGGCGTGGAATGTTAGAAGTTGGAATCATTGTGGTAGGTTAGAGAATCAGAAAAGTTAGATGTAGTTGGTATAAGTGAAGTACACTGACTGACAGAGCAAATGCAACACCAAGAAGGAGTGGTCAGAACTTTATGCCAATTGCAGGGTAGACTGACGTCACTGAGGTATGCTCATGATGTGAAATGCGCCGTTGTGCTGCGCACGTAGCGAACGATAAATGGGACACGGCGTTGGCGAATGGTCCACTTCGTACCGTGATTTCTCAGCCGACAGTCATTGTAGAACGTGTTGTCGTGTGCCACAGGACACGTGTATAGCTAAGAATGCCAGGCCGCCATCAACGGAGGCATTTCCAGCAGACAGACGACTTTACGAGGGGTATGGTGATCGGGCTGAGAAGGGCAGGTTGGTCGCTTCGTCAAATCGCAGCCGATACCCATAGGGATGTGTCCACGGTGCAGCGCCTGTGGCGAAGATGGTTGGCGCAGGGACATGTGGCACGTGCGAGGGGTCCAGGCGCAGCCCGAGTGACGTCAGCACGCGAGGATCGGCGCATCCGCCGCCAAGCGGTGGCAGCCCCGCACGCCACATCAACCGCCATTCTTCAGCATGTGCAAGACACCTTGGCTGTTCCAATATCGACCAGAACAATTTCCCGTCGATTGGTTGAAGGAGGCCTGCACTCCCGGCGTCCGCTCAGAAGACTACCATTGACTCCACAGCATAGACGTGCATGCCTGGCATGGTGCCGGGCTAGAGCGACTTGGATGAGGGAATGGCAGAACGTCGTGTTCTCAGATGAGTCACGCTTCTGTTCTGTCAGTGATAGTCACCGCAGACGAGTGTGGCGTCGGCGTGGAGAAAGGTCAAATCCGGCAGTAACTGTGGAGCGCCCTACCGCTAGACAAGGCGGCATCATGGTTTGGGGCACTATTGTGTATGATTCCACGTCACCTCTAGTGCGTATCCAAGGCACGTTAAATGCCCACCGCTATGTGCAGCATGTGCTGCGGCCGGTGGCACTCCCGTACCTTCAGGGGCTGCCCAATGCTCTGTTTCAGCAGGATAATGCCCGCCCACACACTGCTCGCATCTCCCAACAGGCTCTACGAGGTGTACAGATGCTTCCGTGGCCAGCGTACTCTCCGGATCTCTCACCAATCGAACACGTGTGGGATCTCATTGGACGCCGTTTGCAAACTCTGCCCCAGCCTCGTATGGACGACCAACTGTGGCAAATGGTTGACAGAGAATGGAGAACCATCCCTCAGGACACCATCCGCACTCTTATTGACTCTGTACCTTGACGTGTTTCTGCGTGCATCGCCGCTCGCGGTGGTCCTACATCCTACTGAGTCGATGCCGTGCGCATTGTGTAACCTGCATATCGGTTTGAAATAAACATCAATTATTCGTCCGTGCCGTCTCTGTTTTTTCCCCAACTTTCATCCCTTTCGAACCACTCCTTCTTGGTGTTGCATTTGCTCTGTCAGTCAGTGTATATTGGCAGGAAGAATAGGATTTTTGGTCCGGTGACTACAGAATTATCAACACAAAATTGTCCGGCTCCATGGTTAAAAGGTTAGCGTGCTGGCCTTTATCACAGGGGTCCCGGGTTCGATTCCCGGCAGGGTCGGGAATTTTAACCATCATTGGTTAATTCCGTTGGCACGAGGGCTGGGTGTATGTGTCGTCTTCATCATCATTTCATCCTCATCACGACGCGCAGGTCGCCTGCACCTGCCAAGCCAAATATGCCTTCAGAACTCCCGGCACTAAAAGCCATACCCCATTTCATTTCAATACAAAATCAAAGAGGGGAAATGCAGGAGTTGGTTTAATAATGAATAAGAAAATAGGGCAGCGAGTAAGCTAGTACGACCAGCGCAGTGAAAGAATTATTGTCGTCAAGATAGACACCAAACCAATGCCATCTACAATAGTGCAGGTCTATATGCCTACTAGTTCAGTGGATGATGAGGAAATCGAAAGAATATATGAAGATATAGAAGATTTAATACAATATGTAAAAGGAGATGAGAATCTAATTGTGATGGAAGACTGGAATGCAATGATAGGCCAAGGAAGAGAAGGTAATACAGTAGGAGAATTCAGATTGAGACAAAGGAACGAAAGAGAAAGTCGGCTGGTTGAATTCTGCACTGATCATAATTTAGTCCTTGCTAATACTTGGTTCAAACACCACAAATGATGGCTGTATACATGGACGAGACCTGGAGACACTGAAAGGTATCATATAGACTTCATTATGATTAGGCAGAGATTCAGAAACCAGATGTTGGATTGCAAAACTTCCCAGGAGCAGACGTGGACTCTGACCACAACTTGTTGGTCCTGAAATGCCATGTAAAGTTGAAGAAATTGAAGAAAGGAAGGAATGCAAGGAGATGGGATCTAGTAGACAAGGTGAAAGAAAAGAGTGTGAGGGATTGTTTCAAGGAACATGTTGCACAAGGATTAAACGAAAAGGCTGAAGGAAACACAATGGAGAAAGAGTGGATAGTCATGAAAAATGAAGTCAGTAGGGCTGCTGAAGAAATGTTAGGAAGGAAGAAAAGATCAACTAAGCATCAGTGGATAACTCAGGAGATACTAGAGTTGATTGATGAACGACAAAAATACAAGAATGTTAGAAAAGAAGAGTTCAGAAAAGAATACAGGCGATTAAAGAATGAAGTGGATAGAAAGTGCAAGGGAGCTAAGGAAGAATGGTTGAAGGAGAAGTGCAAGGATGTCGAAGGTTGTATGGTCCTGCATAGATGCTGCATTCAAAAATTAAGAAAACCTTTGGCGAAATGAAGTCTAGGTATATGAATATTAAGAACTCGGATGGAAAGCCTCATCTAGGTAAAGAAGACAAAGCAGAAAGATGGCAGGAAGTAGATGAATATTGTTACTTGGGTAGTAAAATAACTAACAATGGCAGAAGTAAGGTGGACATAAAATACAGACTAGCACAAGCAAGGAAGAGCTTTCTTAAGAAAAGAAATTTTCTCACTTCAAACATTGATATAGGAATTAAAAAGATGTTTCTGAAGACTTTCATCTGGAGCATGTCATTGTATGGAAGTGAAATATGGATGGTAACTAGCTCAGAAAGAAAGAGAATAGAAGCTTTTGAAATGTGATGTTACAGAAGAATGCTGAAGGTGAGATGGATAGATCGAATCACAAATGAAGAGATACTGAATCAAATTGGTGAGAGGAGATCGATTTGGCTAAATTTGATGAGAAGAAAAGATAGAATGATAGGGCACATCTTAAGACACCCAAGACATGTTCAGTTGGTTTTTGAAGGAAGTGTAGGTGGTAAGAACGGTAAGGGTTGACCAAAGTATGAATATGACAAGCAGATTAGAGCAGATGTAGTTACGTAGAAATGAAACGTTTAGCATATGATAGGGTGGCATGGATAGCTGCATCAAATCACTCTGTGGACTGATGACTCAAACAACAAACAGTAACTTGATGGTGTCTGAATAATTGATGAGCTTCAATTTCAAGTGGGAAGTGAGCAGTTCAGAATTAAATTGCTGGCTTGAGGGGTTAAAAAATGAGATCTATAACCTTTACACAGTTCATATTTGCAGATATTTGCCCTGCTGCAGTTTCAAGATTATGAAAACAGAAAAGTTGTACAGTCAAACCTGCCCTAACGGACACCTTCCTATAGGACCATTTCTCCCTTTAACCAAGATCCTGGAAAGTGACCGCATGGCTTTTAAATAAAATAGAAAGCTTATGAACCAGACACCTGTTCGTGGAATACAGTTGATTTGCACATGTATGTATGTTTAGTCCTCAGCTCAAAGGCTGGTTGGATCCTCAACAGCTCCGCCATCAGCTGTCATAGATGGCCTAGGCATCACTGAAGAGGCGTACTACGGAAATGAGGAGTGAGGTAGTTTCCCGTTGCTTTCCTCACCGAGCCAGAAGTTGCTATTACATATCAGTCTGCCAAGCCCACTGAAATGCATGCACTAACTGACCCTATGAGCGACATTATCACACCATTCATAGCAGGGACTGGCTGCATAAGGAATGGCATTACTAGCATCACTCATACCTCAGTCACTTTCATTTTGTCAAAGCAAAGGATAAAGCTGAGATAGATCAGTGAAAGTAACAGTATTGCTCTAGCCCATAGTAGAAGACGTAGTGCACTGTAAATACTATGTCCTGCCAGCAAAGGCACGATTTGCACATAACAGAGTTAAAATAATGCCATAGAAATATTAATTTTCTGATGTTACGGAAATAAAGGTGAGTAAGTGTACTGCGTGGTAACATTATACTCATAAAGAAACAATGAAATAATAAACAAGCAAAGGAAGGATGAACAGAAAACACAAACAAGGACAATTAATATGAATAGACTGACAACAGGATGTGTGGAAGATGTTGGATGTCTCTGCCAGAAACGTGATTAGGTGGTGCTTACATTCTTGAGTAAGAATATCAGGTTCCTTAAAATATCATTCATGAAACATGACTCGTTAGGTTCATTTAGATAACGACCTTAACCTTCAAAAATGATTTTAGAAAACACATATCTTAACCATATTAATAGACATTTACACAGTGCTCTGGTCGACACTCTTAAAATGGTTTGAAGATATCATTTACCCTACAAGTGCCAAGAGTCTATTTTTTCGACTCTTCCGTTTTCTTTGTAGTGCCAGGGTCGAAAAAATCTACTCTGACTACGTGCGTGTTTTCAGACATATAGTGACATCTTTTCGCAATTCTTGGAAGCAGACGGTGACGAGGAAGTTTTGTCATTGCATTTAGTTAAGTTGGTACTCTAATAGGATGTGTATTTCTGTTGTATTTACTCGTTGAAGATGCATGGGCCATGTGGTCATTGTAAACAGATATGACTGACCAAATTGAAAACATTGCAGGAGATCTTGAGAGAATAAGTAATTTATCGGAAGATGAGAGTGATTTCAGTGATGTGCAAGATGGTGAACTAATAGCAATGATTCTGAAGAAGATGATAACAGCATACATGATTCTAGGGATGCCCAAGGAAGTGGATTTAGGGATGTTCAAACATTTGAACACCCTGATGATGAAGATGATGATATACCACTGCAGGTACGCCTCAGTCGTATTATTAATTAGAATCCAGTTGATCCCGTCAGTGATACAATCAGTCATTCAGATGTCTCATGGCAGAAAGTTAGCGGACCAGAGCCTGCAAAAAGTGGTATCGATTTTATGCCAAGAAATACTGGCTTCCAAGCTAACATCCCCAGAAATTCAAATGCTATATCGTACTTTGATCTCTTTTTTCCTGAAGAATTGTGGGGGATGATAGCTAGTGAAACAAATCATTATGCTGCTGAATTGTTAGAACAGCATTCAGATTATCTGGGGACACATCCTCACAGCAGACTGAAAATGTTCAGATCTGTAGATAAGGAAAAACTAAAAAAGTGGTTAGGCATTATTTTGAGTATGGGTTTAAATCCCAAGAAAGATGAAAAAAAAACACTGGGACACTAGATTTTCCCAGTATATGCTATTCTTTTCAAGTGCAATGTCCAAGAATGACTTCCAATTAATAAACAGAGTGGTACATTTGAATTCAAATGCCACAGCAGTTCCAAGGGATGAACCTGGATATGATTCTTGGAAAGTGAGACCATTGCTAGACTTCCTAAATTCTTTGTGGAAGAAATTGTGTATGCCTGCACAGGAAGTCTCACTAGATGAATCCTTGATCAGAATGAAAAATAGAGCTGCTTTCATACAATACATGCCAAACAAGAAACGTGCTCGATTTGGCATCAAAAGTTTGAACTGTGTGAAAGCAAAACTGGATATGTATTGCGTACTGAGCTGTACAGTAATTTTTTTGCCTCAGGTGACCCAGATGGCATGGCACAGAAAGTAGTTACTGAAATTGTTGGTAAATGGAACCTATATAATAAGGTTACCATTTGTTTACTGACAATTTCTATACAAAGTGTCAGTTGGCAGATGTTCTCCATCAGAAAAGGGTCATGCTCACGGGAACAGTCCGAGCAAATTCTAAGGGCCTTCCTAAAGAGCTTGTGCAAACAAAACTGCAAGCTGGTGATGTCCTCTATTATAGAAAGGGGGAGGTGTTAGCTTGTGGATTCAAAGAGAAGAAATCCAGAAAGCCTTTCCACTGCATGTCATGCTGAAACTGTGTTGGTGAAGGCAAAAAATGGTAAGGAGGTATCCAAACCATTGCATATTGCCAAACACCACAATAAACAAATGGGTGGAGTAGACCTGTAGGACCAGAAGGTGCATCATGTTGCTGCAAAACAAGCTACAAGAGATACTGGAGAAAAATCCTTCAAAATTTGCTTGACATGACAATGCTAAATTCGTACATTGCCTACTGTGACAACACTGACATCTGCCTCCAAATGAATCATCACGACTACATTGTTGAAGTAGTGGAGACACTGGCAAAGAAACCAATCCCAGCTAGGCCTAATATTCCTCTAAAGCCATCACCTGGACCGTCTGGAGACAGTAGCCATTACTATGCGAAATTGCCTCCACGTCAAGAGTGAAAGTGTGCGGTATGTGGTCCAACAAAAAAGAGGGGATGATCATCACACTGGTGCCCAGGGTACAATGTGGGAATCCATAAGAAGTGTTGGGGACAATTAGAGCACTATCACAGACCAAAAGAACTTAAAAGAAAGTTGCCGTGTGGCTAAAGGCTAGACCTAAAAATGGTTGAATCTCTATGTAGTGTTCAGTTCAAATGTTCTTGATTGTTCAAGACACAGGTACAGTCTTAGAAGCCTGAAACATTGTGTAATGTTAGTTCATGATATTTTCAACAAATTGTATATTCCAAAAGCATTTACTTACTAGGCACTTTTTTGCAAAAACACCTCAAACTTTGAATCTAAAAATAAAAAATAAATTTAAAAAGAACACTTCTGTCAAAACATTTTGAAATATATATCTTGTATTGATGTTGCAAATAATGCACAAACCTTCCTCTTTAAAATGCTGTATTATTCATAAAAAATGTGTCCAAAGTGACTAAAATTAATTATTATTGCAACAAGCAATTCTCTACATTATTCTCCTGGCACTACAGACTATACTGCATGGCACTTGTAGGGTTAACCTGAAATCATCGCCTTTCTCACAAATACAGGGACCTTTGCGATCTGGGACTATAAAACTACATTGGCAAACAATTGAAGGTGACCGAATTGACAGCCGTGCTCACAGGCATGGGAGGATTTGTTGTCCTGACCTCAGGAGACAAGCAATGTCCTGTGCGCCAAATAAACGCCAACAGGTTTAAAGGTGATATCAAAAGGAATTTTAAAATTTTAGAAAATAAGGTTAAACAGTAGCAAATTAGAAAACACAAGTGAGCTAATGGACATCAAGGGGATTCTAAGGACATGACCCTGTAATTTTAAAAAACCTACTTTGGAATCAAAGTTTCCCTTATTGCAGTTCTACCGAGACAAGCAACAAGAAAATTAAGGTGACATGATTTATTTTACAAGTAATGTTATTTTACCTGCTACTACAAGATATTAAAGTTTACCTGCCGCTAAAACAGAAGCGTGATAGCACTGAAAGGCACTTTTCTTCTTCTCAATTAATTATATCATCGGAGATGCGAGACTGCCCCACCAAATTCCTGCAACTGAAAAGGTTAAGACCTGTTAAAGAAAATAACACTCATTACTTAGGGCGGAACTCCCCTTCGAAGTGAGAGCTCAGAACAGACATGTCCACCTTCACAGAGGATTAAAATGAGAATAGATGATGCTAGCTTTGTGTCTTAGAATATGAAGTCAAGCATCCGCCCAGTTTGCATGCGCCCCTCTTCCAGAACAAGGAAGTAAACAACCAATCACATGCAGGATTTGTCTGGAGCAGCTTACGTATATTCTTACCACGAGGGTGGAATGTTCACACACTCTCTGACAATTGCCAGAACACTTTGATACTTGTCAGAACCCCAGATTCCTTTCTGGTGTCATTCCCACGTTTTCTGATTTTCTTGTTTCTGGCGCCAGCAAGACGTGAGAACTGAAGAGCCAGTCCTTCAATAGGGTGCCCAAACAGTACCTCTCTACAAGAAGCTGTGAAGAACTGACTCAGCTTTTAAAATAATAATAATAATAATAATAATAATAATAATAATAATAATAATAATAATAATAATAATAATAATAATAATAATAATAATAATAATCTGCAAAAAGGAGATTTCCCCCCTTTTACACACGCAGCGACAAAGATAATTTTATATGCATATTATAAACTAGTAAACCGAGCGAGTTGGCCATGCGGTTAGGAGTATGTAGCTGTGAGCTTGCATTTGGCAGCCCTGAAGATGGTTTTCCGTGGGTTCCATTTTCACACCAGGCAAATGTTGGGACTGTACCTTAATTAAGGCCATGGCCGCTTTCTTCCCTCTCCTAGCCCTTTCCTATACCATTGTCGCCATAAGACCTATCTGTGTCGGTGCAATGTAAAGTCAATTGTAGAATGAAAACTGGTTTAGTAAGAAATGTGATAGTGGGTTCGAACCCCACTGTCGGCAGCCCTGAAGATGGTTTTCCGTGGTTTCCCATTTTCACAACAGGCAAATGCTGGGACTGTACCTTAATTAAGGCCACAGCCGCTTCCTTCCCACTCCTAGCCATTTTCTATTCCATCATCGCCATAAGACCTATCCGTGTCGGTGCGACGTAAAGCCACATGTAAAACAAAAGAAAAAGAAATGTGATACATTATTTATATTTGGCATTGTTGGTGGTGGGACTTTAGTTATAGATGTTGGAGGGGTGCGCTGCTGTAGCAAAGGTCATGGGAAGTGATATGCGGCATAAAGCTAAAGTAGAAAGATAAAAAGACGCATGTTCGGGACATAGTACATACTTCCGTTTTAACTGTAAGTAGTACACATTGAAATGATGCCAACAGCCGACATTTGTCTATTGAGTAATATAAACCGCAGTTCTATCAGTAGAAATTGTACGTTGCTGTCAGTTGGCCATGGAGAACATAAAAGTTACATGCTGTGTGAGAAAGTAAAATTTATACAAGAAGTGGACAGTAATTCACATAAAACTAAAACTGAAATAGCTGGAGATTTAGGAATCGCTAATACCACTAAAGAAACACTATTTTATGAAAACTTTAAAATTGGCTGCAAAATCAATAAAATGTGGCCGTTATTAATAGGCAAAATATGCAGATTTGGAAAAGGCTCTACTTACGTGGTTTGGGCAAAAACGTGCTGGATGTCTCCCGGTCAGTGGTGTCATGTTGAAAACAAAAGCAATTGATCTAACCAGAATGATGATTAACACTGAAGATTTTATGGCCTTATCAGGATGGCTGCAAGGATTTAAAGATCATGGAAACACTGGAAGAAGAGATCCTACCAGAATTC
This sequence comes from Anabrus simplex, assembly GCF_040414725.1. Taxonomy (NCBI): domain Eukaryota; kingdom Metazoa; phylum Arthropoda; class Insecta; order Orthoptera; family Tettigoniidae; genus Anabrus; species Anabrus simplex. The sequence goes on from NC_090266.1 coordinate 845,835,261, forward strand.
ACAAAAGAATATCAGCCTAAGAACTTCTACAGCAGGGATGAGACCAGCCTGTTCTACAATCTCCTTCCAAGTAAATCACTAGCCAAGGAGGGCCCATGGCATGGAGGTAAAGAAAAAAAAAAGTGAGATTCGTGTTACAGTTCTCCTTGCCAGCAATGTTGATAGCTCTGACAAACCACCTCCTCTTGTGATAGGAAAATCTTGAAATCCGAGGTGCTTTAGGGTTGTCAAAGCAAAACCTACTGCTTATGAGCCCAACAGAATTTCTTGGATGACAATAGTTATTATGAAATAATGGCTGAAGAAATTGTACCTTAGAATGAGAAGGGAGAAGAAGAAGATACTGCTTCTAATGGATCGGTGTGCAGACCATCCACCCAAAATAGCCTTGGAAAATGTTCAAGTGGAATTCTTCCCTTCAACTTGCACCAGTGCTTTTCACCTGCTCGACCTGGGTTGACAAATTTGAAGTGCACTGTAGAAAAATGTTGGTACAACATTTAGTAACACTGGCAGATGCAGGACATGAATATACAGTATGTTCAATAACCTACTCCAGGCCATGGAGTTCATTTCGGCTGCCTGCGAACATGTGTCATCCTCCACAATGAACAACTGCTTCCGTAAAGATGGTCTTTTACAAGAAGCGGCCTCCTTTTGTGAAGACACTAATGATGCACCTGTCAGTGAGAAGTCATATTCACCAGGTGGGTTAATTTAGATAATGAAGATGCCTCTGGCAGTGAGCAGCTAGATTTACGAGAGAGGTTTTTATACCTATGTACAGTATACTTTGATGATGATGATGATGATGATGATGATGATGATGGTGATGATGGTCTGGCTGTATGTTGAGATTTACAAGATGAGATGATCATTTCTGATGTCAGTCGACATTGTTATAGGTACGACATCGTAATTAGTGTAAAACCTTCAATTAGTATGGTTAATATATTGTAATTATAGTTTATTTAATGCTAAATTATCTGTTATTAAGTGTTAAACATGACTAGTATATGGTTTCTCTGTAAATATTATGTAGTATAAAATTGTACGTATTGTCTAACCTCAAAATCTATAGAGTCGAAAGCGGTAGAAATTTCCGTAATGTTCCTATGTTTGACTTATTGTACTATAATTTGGTATATATGAAGGGTTCTGGAAACTTACTTTAAGGTTTTATTATCCAGATACACGTAGAGACATTACGAATGTTGTAGATATTTCCGTGTACATTTTTAAATATTGAAGGAAAGTTCGAGTACCCATTCGACTAGCTGGTCGATCGATGTTTCGAGTATGTTCCATTAGAGTGTTGTTAGAACTCTTCCAGAAGTCGATCATTCTAGATGGTTGATCGAGTAGTATAAATATTGAGCTGTCAGTCAGTGTAGTCAGTTCTTAGTTCTTGGGACTCAGGCAAGTGATGGACTGAGAATGACTGTTGGGCTCCGGGGTGGAGTCTGAGTACTGGATTCGAGTGAGTGAGTGAGGCGGGGAATTCAAAAGAGTGCGCGCGTCAGTGTTGTTGATATCTGTACTTGTCAGAATCGACTTCAGGGTACTCCGCTATTGAGTGTTGTATATAGTGTCATTTGCTACTGTGTATAATTGTGTGTTGTGACGTGCAGTGTAAATAAAGTAATTTATACAAGGAAGTGAACGTGTTCTTGTGTGATATTTATTTACGTCAAATAAAATCGCAATGTAGAACGATAAATTGGCAACCGTGACAGAACACTTCAAGACTTCAGCAATGAAAATCGACCAAATGAGCTTGCTGGTGTTATGGAAAGCCCTGACATCCCGAGGTTTACCGACGGCTGGAAGAAAAGCGAACTTACAAGAGATGCTGCGCCAGGATTTGATAGATAACAGAGAGGACCCAGACAGTTTCGACTTCGAAGTCACCTCGGAGGAAGAAACCAATGACCGGGTGTGCAGTATGTTCGCACAACTATCTGCTTGGATTCAGGCCGAGACCAACAAAATCCAGGCTGAGACAAAAAAAATCCAGGCCAAGACTAAACAAATCAAGGCCCAGACTCAAGAAATAAAGAACCAAATCAATTCTTTGGGCAACGAAGTGATCACTGACGTTGTGTCGGACAACAACAAACCGGTCGGGAAGCAGTCCGAAGTGATGCTTGCGTTTGTGGAGTCTGTAGTTCAAGGCCCAGTGGAAAAAGCGAGTGCGTTGTGTGAAAGCACGACAGCTCTGGAGACACGGGTGAAGCCTGCAAGTAGTGATGGCGGCTCCGGCGTCGTGAAGATGACAACTCCACGGGACAACGGGATCATTGTGTCGACGGCAACCTACAAACGAGGGTGCCACGTAACCAGGACACTAGTCCCGGGACAAAATCATATGGCGGTAGGAACGTTGAATTCAGCACCCCGGAAAAAGAGGAGACTCAACAGGACCAAGACCACGACGTGCGAGCCTCTCCCGTGCATCACACCGGTGGACTACGAAGACGCGTACGTCCTGGCAGAACACAAAGGCACGACCAAGGGGAAAGTCAGTGGAGTGTCGACTGCCACGCAAGGACCTGCGGATCTTTGCTACGGAGAACAGGGACACCATCAGCCAGACCCAGCGGATCCCCCATGGGAAGGTGGTGGCCATCGATTGAGCTATCTAGCTGCGGTATGTGGACTTCAACAACGCCAACGAGAAGACAGTGTGATTGAGGTAGTCTAGGTGTAATTTGAATAGTGAGGACTAAGAGAGATGTAGAAATAGATATAAGGACACCTGTTTATATATATATATATTTGCTAGTTGCTTTACGTCGCACCGACTCAGATAGGTCTTATGGCAATGATGGGACAGGAAAGGGCTAGGAGTGGGAAGGAAGCGGCCATGGCCTTAATTAAGGTACAGCCCCAGCATTCGCCTGGTGTAAAAATGGGAAACCACGGAAAACCATTTTCAGGGCTGCTGACAGTGGGGTTCGAACCTACTATCTCCCGAATACTGGATACTGGCCGCACTTAAGCGACTGCTGCTATCGAGCTCGGTACACCTAGATATAATTTTTTTTTTGCTAGTTGCTTTACGTCGCACCGACACAGATAGGTCTTGTGGCGACGATGGGACAGGGAAGGGCTGGGAGTGGGAAGGAAGCGGCCATGGCCTTAATTAAGGTACACCCCCAGCATTTGCCTGGTGTGAAAATGGGAAACCACGGAAAACCATCTTCAGGGCTGCCGACAGTGGGGTTCGAACCTACTATCTCCCGAATACTGGATACTTGCCGCACTTAAGCTACTGCAGCTATCGAGCTCGGTAGATATAATTTAAGACCTAGAGTAAGGAATGTACAGGGTAGATATTGAAGGTTTTAGGGGGATAATTGTCGTAGGTACGACATTGTATTTGATGTAAAACCTTCAATTAGTATGGTTAATATATTTTAATTATAGTTTATTTAATACTAAATTATCTGTTATTAAGTGTTAAACATGACTAGTATATGGTTTCTCTGTAAATATGTAGTGTAAAATTGTATAACCTCAAATACATATTGTCTAACCTCAAAATCTATAGAGTCGAAAGCGGTAGAAAATTCCATAATGTTCGTATGTTAGATTTATTGTACTATAATTTGGTATATATGAAGGGTTCTGGAAACTTACTTTAAGGTTTTATTATCCAGATACACGTAGAGACATTACGAATGTTGTAGATATTTCCATGTACATTTTTAAATATTGAAGGAAAGTTTGAGTACCCATTCGACTAGCTGGTCGATCGATGTTTCGAGTATGTTCCATTAGAGTGTTGTAAGAACTCTTCCAGAAGTCGATCATTCTAGATGGTTGATCGAGTAGTATAAATATCGAGCTGTATCGGATGGGTATCTGTCGAGAGAGCAGACTAACGAATGGTTCATCGATTGGGGGGGTAGCAGCCTTTCGGAAGTTGCAAGGGCGGCAGTCTAGATGATTGACTGATATAGTCATGTAATATTACTTAACATGCCTTAGCTATGTTGATACTGCTACAGGCTGAAAGCAACGGGAAACTATAGCCGTAACTACCTCCCGAGGACATGTAGCTCTCTCTGTATGAATGGTGTACTGATAATGGCTTCCTCCCGCGTAAAATATTCTGAAGGTAAAATAGTCCCCCATTCGGATCTTCGGGTAGGGACTACACGAGAGTATACAATGAAGTATCATCAGGAAGATGGATACTGACATTCTATGATTCGGAGCGTGGAATGTTAGAAGTTTGAATCGTTGTGGTAGGTTAGAGAATATGAAAAGGGAGATGGATAGACTAAAGTTAGATGTAGTTGGTAGTTGGTATAAGTGAAGTGCGTTGGCAGGAAGAACAGGATTTTTTGGTCAGGTGACTACAGAATTATCAACACAAAATCCAACAGGGGAAATGCAGGAGTTGGTTTAGTACTGAATAAGAAAATAGGGCTCCGGGTAGGCTACTACGACCAGCATAGTGAAAGGATTATTGTTGTCAAGTTAGACACCCACCGCAATCGTGCAGGTCTATATGCCTACTAGCTCAGTGGATGATGTAGAAATCGAAAGAATATATGAAGAGTTAGAAGATTTAATACAATATGTAAAAGGTAACAAGAATCTAATTGTGATGGGAGACTGGAATGCAGTGGTAGGCCAAAGAAGAGAAGGTAACAGTAGGAGAATTCGGATTGGGACAAAGGAATGAAAAAGGAATCCAGCTGGTAAGTCTGTAGTCCTTGCTAACACTTGGTTCAAACACCACAAACAACGGCTGTATAGATGGACGAGACCTGGAGACACTGGAAGGTATCAAATAGACTTCATTATGATTAGGCAGAGATTCAGAAACCAGGTGTTGGATTGCAAGACTTTCCCAGGAGCAGACGTGGACTGTGACCACAACCTGTTGGTCATGAAATGCCATCTGAAATTGAAGAAGTTGAAGAAAGGAAGGAATACCAGGAGATACAATCTAGACAATTGAAAGAAAAGAGTGTGAGGTATTATTTAAGGAACATGTAACACAAGGACTAAATTAAATGGCTGAAGGAAACACAGTACAGGAAGAATGGACAGTCATGAAGAATGAGATCAGTAAGTCTGCTGAAGAAAATTTAGGAAGAATGATCAACTAAGAAACAATGAATAACTCAAGAGATACTAGACTTGATTGATGAACAACTAAAGGACAAGAATGCAAAAAATTAGGACATTAGAAAAGAATATAGGTGAATAAAGAATGAAGTAGATAGAAAGTGCAGGACAGCTAAGGAAGAATGGCTGAAAGAGAAGTGCAAGGATGTTGACGGTTGTATGGTCGTAGGAAAGGTAGATACTGCATACAGGAAAATCAAGGAAACCTTTGGGGAAAGGAAAGCTAAATGTATGAATATTTAAAGCTCAGATGGAAAACCACTTCTAGGGAAAAAAGACAGGTTAGAAAGTTGGCAGGGCCGGGCGAGTTGGCCGTGCGGTTAGGAGCGCGCAGCTGTGATCTCGCATCCGGGAGATAGTGGGTTCGAATCCCACTGTCGGCAGCCCTGAAGATGGTTTTCCGTGGTTTCCCATTTTCACACCTAGCAAATGCTAGGGCTGTACCTTAATTAAGGCCACGGCCGCTTCCTTCCCATTTCTAGGCCTTTCCTGTCCCATCGTCGCCATAAGACCTATCTGTGTCGGTGCAACGTAAAGCAACTAGTGTTTGCAGCCAGTGATACGTATTTCCACTCTATTAATTAGTGAAAGTTGGCAGGAACATATCCAACAGTTTTATTAAGGTAAAGAAGTAGGTGATAGTGTTCTGGAACAAGAAGAGGCTGTTGATGCTGATGACATTGAAGACCCAATTTTGAGGTCAGAATTCAACAAAGCTTTAGAAACCCAGGTAGGAACAAGGCACCGGGAATTGATGACATGCCCTCAGAATTCCCGACTGCCTTAGGAGAAACTAGCATGGAGAGGTTATTCCATTTAGTGTGTAAGATGTATGATACAGGAGAAGTGCCATCCGATTTTTGGCAGAATGTTGTTATAGCTATTCCCAAGAAAGCCGGTGCTGACAAGTGTGAAAACTACCGCACCATTAGTTTAGTATCTCATGCCTGCAAAATTTTAACACGTACTATTTACAGAAGAATGGAAAGACAAGTGTAAACTGAGTTGGGAGAAGATCAATTTGGCTTCAGAAAAAAAAAAATGTAAGAACACGTGAGGCAATCCTGACTTTGTCTGATCTTGGAGGATCGAATTAAGAAAGACAAGCCCATGTACTGTACACGGCTTTCATAGATTTAGAAAAGGCATTCGATAATGTTGATTGGACCAAGCTGTTTGAGATTCTGAAACCGGGTGAGTTGGCCGTGCGGTCAGGGGCACGCGGCTGTTAGCTTGCATCTGGGAGATAGTGGATTCGAATCCCACTGTCGGCAGCCCTGAAGATGGTTTTCTGTGATTTCCATTTTCACACCATTCCAACTCCTAGGCCTTTCCTATCCCATTGTCGCCATAAGACCTATCTGTGTCGGTGCAATGTAAAGCCATTAGCAAGTAAAAACAAAAAAGATATTCTGAAGGTGATCGGAAGCAGATACCAAGAAAGGAGAATTATCTACAATCTATACAAAAATCAGTGTGCAATGATACGAATCGAGGGCTTTGAAAAAGAGGCAGCAATCCAGAAGGGAGTGAGGCAAGGCTGCAGTTTGTCCCCTCTCCTTTTCAGTGTTTACGTAGAACAGGGGATAAAGGAAATCAGAGAGGAATTTGAAAAGGGAATCAAAGTACAAGGAGAGGAAATCAAAACCCTCAGATTTGCCGATGATATAGTTATCTGACTCTACGAAAGATGTGGAGAAATTGCTGAATGGTGTGGACAGAGTCTTTGAGAAGGAATAGAAGATGAAAGTCCAAAACAAAAGTCGTGGAGTGCGGTCGAACAAAGTCAGGTGATGCAGGAAATATTAGATTACGAAATGAAGTCTTAAAGGAGGTAGATGAATATTGTTACTTGGTTAGTAAAATAACCAATGATGGTATAAGTAAGGAGGTTATAAAATGCAGACTAGCACATGCAAGGAAGGCCTTTTTTAAGAAAAGAAATTTGTTCACCTCGAACATTGATATAGGAATTAGAAAGATGTTTTTGAAGACTTTCGTCTGGAGCATGGCATTGTATGGAAGTGAAACATGGACGATAACTATGTCAGAAAGAAAGAAATAGAATAGAAGGTTTTGAAATGTGGTGTTACAGAAGAATGCTGAAGGTGAGATGGGTAGATAGAATCACGAATGAAGAGATGCTGAATCAAATTGGTGAGAGGAGATCGATTTTGGCTAAATTTGACCAGAAGAAGAGATAGAATGATAGTGCATGGCACATCTTAAAGACACCCAGGACTTGTAGAGTTGGTTTTTGAGGAAAGTGTAGGTGGTAAGAACAGTAGGGGTAGACCAAGATACGAATATGACAGATTAGAGCAGATGTAGGTTGTGTAGTTACGTAGAAATGATTAGGTTAGCATATGATAGGGTGGCATGGAAGCTGTATCAAACCAGTCTATGGACTGATGACTCATACAACAACAATGCAACCTGATAAAATAGTATCAAATGCTACTGGAAGGGGTTGCAAGAAATTCAAGGACAGAATGACTGTTGTGTTTTGTACCAATGCCAACGGAAGTGATAAAAAAAGGTGACTCTGATCAGTACGTCTGCTAAACCACGGTGTTTAAAAAATTATAACCTATCTGTTTATGTTGAGCAAAGGAACATGAGAAAAGCATATATGATCACTGTTGAATTCGACAAATGTATCAGAAATTTCTATAATGACATGAGAATAAGGAATCATAATGTGTTACTGATTCTTGACAGTTACAAGTAACTAATCTCATTTTGTTCTGTATTGAAGATACAATAAGTAAAACTCTTTCAAGATTAAAATTATTGTGTCCACCTATTCTTGGTTCGTCAGCCCTGGATTCTCCCGCTTTTCTTGTCCGTAGATTGGCATAAGAAAATCCCCTAGCATCAAGTGGTTGGCTTCTCCTCTCTCCATCCTTGTCACACACTGAATCACGCCCGAAACTGACACGGTGACTCTCCGAAGCACGCTATTACTCCAGTTCGTGCCCTTTTTCTGTGGTCTCATATAATTATCATCAATGCATTAAATATTGCTTCAATTGGACCATGAACAGAATGGTTCAGTATGGTATGATACAGTATTTCATGATTCCTATGTTTTTCCATCTTCACACGGCCAAATACGGGGTATACCTTAACTAGAAACAGCTCCCTTCCTAGTTCTAGTAATTTCCTATACCAGCACCGCAGATATACAGCTATGTTAGAGTGACGTCTGACATATAGAATAAATATTTACATTGACAGCACATATTCATTTTCTTTGAACGCAAGTAATTAACTCCTTCCTTGACGTATGATTCAATCACTAGAAACGTTTTGTCGCTATGAATGAAGACCAGGTTAAGAAGCTGAATAATAAAGTTAATAGTTGTTTGTGCACATTGTGATCAAGCAGACACTTCAGACTCTTTTCCCTCTCCATTTGACTAAAAGTGGTCATGTTACTCAGGTCATCATCTACATTGAAATTAAACTTTGTATGCCCTGTAGCAATTTGTGGACTGATTTACAGTCATATACTGTATATTATTCAGAATCGTAGTTATTACTTCACTCCCGGAGACGGAAGTAAATTTATGTTGGATGCATACGCTAGTTGAGAATAATTGTTCATTTACTTAGTAACAATATTTCAGGGATTTTAACCCTCTTGGAGCCAGGAGCCGATCTGGTCGGCCGCTCACCATCAGCTGGGAGAGGCCAGAGCTCCGCCTCCACTCTACTACTGTAAAGTGCCAGGCCGTTTTCAGTGGAAATACATATATTTTTAAATTTTCGTATATCTACCCGTGTATAGCAAATACCGGCGTGAACGTTTCTACATATCGACTACATAGAATAAACAACTGGTTTATAGTGATATAAAGAGTCAAAAACATTTTATTATTGATATTATAGTTGTCGATAACGTTTATTTTTAGGAAGAGAGAGACATTTTCGCACTTTCTCCCTCAATATCTACTTTGAAAAAATAATTTATGATACAAAAAAATATACACTGACTGACAGAGCAAATGCAACACCAAGAAGGAATGGTCAGAACTTTATGCCAATTGCAGGGTAGACTGACGTCACTGAGGTATGCTCATGATGTGAAATGCGCCGCTGTGCTGCGCACGTAGCGAACGATAAATGGGACACGGCGTTGGCGAATGGCCCAATTCGTACCGTGATTTCTCAGCCGACAGTCATTGTAGAACGTGTTGTCGTGTGCCACAGGACACGTGTATAGCTAAGAATGCCAGGCCGCCATCAACGGAGGCATTTCCAGCAGACAGACGACTTTACGAGGGGTATGGTGATCGGGCTGAGAAGGGCAGGTTGGTCGCTTCGTCAAATCGCAGCCGATACCCATAGGGATGTGTCCACGGTGCAGCGCCTGTGGCGAAGATGGTTGGCGCAGGGACATGTGGCACGTGCGAGGGGTCCAGGCGCAGCCCGAGTGACGTCAGCACGCGAGGATCGGCGCATCCGCCGCCAAGCGGTGGCAGCCCCGCACGCCACGTCAACCGCCATTCTTCAGCATGTGCAAGACACCCTGGCTGTTCCAATATCGACCAGAACAATTTCCCGTCGATTGGTTGAAGGAGGCCTGCACTCCCGGCGTCCGCTCAGAAGACTACCATTGACTCCACAGCATAGACGTGCACGCCTGGCATGGTGCCGGGCTAGAGCGACTTGGATGAGGGAATGGTGGAACGTCGTGTTCTCCGATGAGTCACGCTTCTGTTCTGTCAGTGATAGTCACCGCAAACGAGTGTGGCGTCGGCGTGGAGAAAGGTCAATTCCGGCCGTAACTGTGGAGCGCCCTACTGCTAGACAACGCGGCATCATGGTTTGGGGCGCTATTGCGTATGATTCCACGTCACCTCTAGTGCGTATTCAAGGCACGTTAAATGCCCACCGCTATGTGCAGCATGTGCTGCGGCCGGTGGCACTCCCGTACCTTCAGGGGCTGCCCAATGCTCTGTTTCAGCAGGATAATGCCCGCCCACACACTGCTCGCATCTCCCAACAGGCTCTACGAGGTGTACAGATGCTTCCGTGGCCAGCGTACTCTCCGGATCTCTCACCAATCGAACACGTGTGGGATCTCATTGGACGCCGTTTGCAAACTCTGCCCCAGCCTCGTACGGACGACCAGCTGTGGCAAATGGTTGACAGAGAATGGAGAACCATCCCTCAGGACACCATCCGCACTCTTATTGACTCTGTACCTCGATGTGTTTCTGCGTGCATCGCCGCTCGCGGTGTTCCTACATCCTACTGAGTCGATGCCGTGCGCATTGTGTAACCTGCATATCGGTTTGAAGTAAACATCAATTATTCGTCCGTGCCGTCTCTGTTTTTTCCCCAACTTTCATCCCTTTCGAACCACTCCTCCTTGGTGTTGCATTTGCTCTGTCAGTCAGTGTACGTAATTGTGTATAATGTATTTCTAAATTAACTTCTATAGAATAACTAATTTGAGCAAGAAAAATAAAAACATAAAAAATAAAAATTCAAACATGTGTCACTAGTAAAAAGAAGGCAATTTTACTCACCGATAAAATTCGCGCATATGTATCGATGTATGGCAGACACTAACAAGATATTTCCTATGTGCGGAAAACATAGTATAAAAATAATTCTGAATTATAAAATGAAAATAATAGTTGATATTATAGTTTTTGTTTTCAGCAAAATCATTTTCTCGTTTTCGGTTCTAGTATCTATTTGAAAAAGAATTTTACAATACAACAGAATATATGTACGGTAATAAAGAAATCTATGGCGCCAAAGCCCTGATTTTCTTTGGCCTACCAGGCGACCGCTGCTCAGTTCGGAGACCTGCAGTTTACAAGGTGAGGCATGGTCAGTGAGACAAATCCCCTCGGTCATTATTTTTGGTTTTCTAGACCGGGGTCGCCCTCTCACCGTCAGATGTCTCCTCAGTTGCAATCACTTAGGGTCACTTACAGTGAGTGAACCTCGAACCAACCCTCAGGACCAGGCGAAAATTCTTGACCTAGGTGGAAATCGAACCCATGACCTCCGGGTGAGAGGCAGGCACGTTTCACTTGGCCCACAGGGACCAGCATTTACGTAATGATAGAGGAGACTATATGTGACTATAAGGTTTAGCAGAGAGAAAGTGAAAAGTAAATTGAAGTATGATACGGGTGGAGAATCAGACGGAGGGGCATGCTTAGGTCCAAGAAGTTCCTTGAAGGGGACATGAGGTTGAGGAATGTTGTCGGGTTCATTGGGTCAAATTTCCACAAAATATTCTCCAGAGACATCATCATCATCTTCATTATCAGTTATTTCATCTACTACCATATTTAGAGTAGTTTTAGTGCTGTTAGAAAGTAAACGTCCCTTTATTAGCTGCAGTGATTCCGCGGGTGTGTCCGGTATAATTTCGTCACTACTCTCTGAACTAAATTCACTATCGCTATCCGATAAATCATCCGCGTTAACTTCGCATTGTTCCAAATACTGCTTTAATTTGTCGTCATGAATACCTGCTGAAAAAATATCACGTGAAAAACTTGCCATTTTGCTGTCCCAAATCCACTCACTGCAAGGAGCAATCTCTTACAGACTGGTTAGCAGTATTTGTAAACACAGGAAACGATTCTTGTGAAAGCTATAACACCCTCTTAGAACTGCTAAAGCAGGCACACAATAACGTGTAGCCCCTTTACTACAGGTTGTAACAAAAGTATGCTCGACACTATAGGTTGCCTCAAAATGATGTATATCACAGAATTTTAAGCCGGCCGATGTAATTGGCTCTGGCAACTTCCGACTGGATTCTTAAATGCCGACCTGATTGGCTTTGGCAATTTAAAGGGCGGGTGCTCGCACTACTGCCTGGCACCAAGAGAGTTAATTCATCAGTATTCACACTCATATTAGTTTACGGTCCGCCTCTGTGGTGTAGTGGTTAGAGTGATAAGCTGCCAACCCCTGGCGGACCGGGTTCAATTCCTGGCTCTGCCACGAAATTAGAGAAGTGGTACGAGGGCTGGAACACGGTCCACTCAGCCTCGGGAGGACAACTGAGTAGATGTGGGTTGGATTCCCACCTCAGCCATCCTTGAAGTGGTTTTCCACTTCTCCAGGCAAATGCCGAGATGGTACCCAACTTAAGGCCATGGCTGCTTCCTCCCCACCCCCCCACCCACCGCCACCACAAGGTCACTGTTAAGGTATTGGTCCTCCTTCCCAGTTTCATCCCCGACCCAAACTCTCGCGCTCCATGACACTGGCCTTGAGGCGGTAGAAGTTGGATCCCTCGCCAAGTCCGAGGGAAGAAACAACCCTGGAGGGTAAATGGATTAAGAAAGAAGGATTAGTTTACGTATTAGTAAATAACTTTACTTATGTACTTTTACCCAAGGCCAAGAACTTAACATTAAGAAGATTTTGCTGTGATTAAATATTATCAACTTAATTTGTGTATGTATTATCAAGCAGCATTATGTATATCATAGTTTTTCACAAGTTCACTAAAATGGTTTTTCCTGCTTTAAGGAAAAACTGTAATAAAGTAAACTACTTATGAACACTTGATACACATTGAGCACTTAATCACTAAAAAATATATTTGTATTGAATAGGTGGACACAATAATTTTAATCTTGAAAGAGTTTTACTTAGTGCCTCATGTCACAAAATTTCAGGTAATATAAGCAACATTTGGGTAGAATTTCTTCCTTCTCAGTGCCCTGATATCTTCAGCCTTTGTACTCTCAATAATGAAAGGTTTTAAATTGCATTATGGGCAGTATCAAGAGAATAAAAACCAAGCTCAATAGCTGCAGTCGCTTAAGTGCGGCCAGTATCCAGTATTCGGGAGATAGTGGGTACGAACCCCACTGTTGGCAGTCCTGAAGATGGTTTTCCGTGATTTCCCATTTTCACACCAGGCAAATTCTGGGGCTGTACCTTAATTAAGGCCACGGACGCTTCTTTCCCACTCCTGGCCGTTTCCTCTCCCATTGTTGCCATAAGACCTATTTGTGTTGGTACAACGTAAAGCAGAGTGTAAAAGAGAATAAAACAATTCAACAGATCAGTGATGGGGATTCTGATATCAGTTTGTTGTTAAAGAATTTTTCTACATCAAAGTTGTATGGGGAGAAGTTTCAGCTACAACAATAACGAACTGCTGGTCCTATACTGGAATCCCTACTGGATGTGATTCATCTGATGAAAACCAATCAGTCGAAGCATTAGAGGAAGCTCTTGAACATCTTCCTAACAGAGCAACTCTTACAGCAGAACAATTCATAGCATTGGACCAAGAAGAGCCAGTGTTTCAGGAACTTTCCACTGACATTGTTGATTTAGTGAAACCACCTGGAAGTTCAAGTGACAGTGAAAATGAAAATAAAATACCTGAGCTGGTGCATCAGAAGACCACTACTAGAGAAGCTGAAGAGGGTATAGATAGTTTACTTCTTCTTCTTCTTATTCGCGAATGGGTCACTTAGGACCACGAAGAATCAACATTTGTGGAGCTTTCCTCTTTGCCCAGTAGTTCTTCATTTTCATCGATTATTGTAATTTCTGTTCTTCCGACCAGGTGCGTCATGTTGGTTTCTTCTCATCTTCCTCAAATACCCTTGTGTGAACAATTTTTCTGATGACATTTCTGTCCTGCAGATTTAGTGACCCTAATTCAGTTATGTATTTCTCTACTTGCTTATACTATTTTGATCTCGTACTTTTGATTTGCAAAAATCTGTGTAGGTAAGTCTGCTGTTATTCATTCTTTCCAAATGGCTTAAAAATTGAATTCATCACAGTCTGATTGTATCAGTAAGTTCAGAAATTTTTAAATATGTTTCCGAGTTGGGTTTGGGGTAATGTATTCCATTTTTAATTCTGGGCCCTAAGACTTTTCTCATAATTTTCCTTTATTTAATCTAAATTGTTCCTTTAAGTTTTTATGATGTATATTGAGTGTTTGCATGGTTATTTTGAACATAATTTTTTCTCATTGGAAGCATGCGATCAACTCATTGCCATTCATTCAACTGTTTCAGCTCGCAGTCAGATCCTTAAACTTCACTCCAAAATTGATTAATTTTTTAAAAGGATTTCATGTACAGGTGTGTATATCAGATATGCACCGTATACTCCATTGAAATAATTTTTCAGACCTGAATAATTGTACTTTACTGTGCTTATGATAACTGCATAAAATTTGCATGTAACATATGTCACTGTATTGTATAAATACAAAATACCTATATAAATTTTGAATTAATACTATTCCAGAAAATCCCTGTACATTATATCACTATCTAGCATAAGTCTTTCAAATGAATGTTATGAAACTTGACCTTGGTTTAATGCCACCCTCTTTATTGCATCAACTACAGTCTGAACAAACAATGGTGTTAAAATGAGGGATAAGTGTATTCAGTAGTAATGTTGCAGTCGTGATATATTAAAAGAATCATAAGTTCAAATAATAATATTAACTTATATCTCTGAAATAACCTGTCTTTTATCTTATTCCTGAAAATAGAGAAAATTATTGTAATAATTACATGAAATAGTAGCTAAACACAATTTTTAAGTAATTCTTAGTTATACATAAAATCTGCGCTTCTGGATCTTTTACACAGGTGTCTGTCATCTATAGAGGGGGGTGAAAATAATTTTCATAACCTTTATGAGCTCGTGAAAACAAATAGAGGTCGTAAGAAATAAGAAGTGTAAACAGAGATCGATTCTGGACTATTTCGGTAGGAAGCAGGAATTGTGTAGTTTTCCATCTGGAATAAATTTGTGTTAATGTTGTAAATACAGGTACAATAGTAGCAATTAAAATGTTAGGTTAGGTTATACCTTTTCCTAAATCGGTCGATCCAGCCATTGGGCGTGCTGAAATTTTCAATGCCAAGAATGTTGCCACTTTAAGCGCCTTTTCCCTTAAGAGAACACCATCAATTGGAATGGTTGTGGCTCTTGAAGTTTCAAACCAACTTTTTACAATTTTTTTTCATTTTCTCGTATTTGCAGTATGACCCATACTTCCTTTCCTTGGAGTTTGGTCTGCATTCTGAAGCACTTGATGTAATGCTTCCTCTGTTTTTCACATTTGTACTCAGCGTGAATACAGGAAGCTGCAATTCGCGTGCTAATGAAACACGTGTTCCGCGGTACAAATCAACCTTTTCTAATATTTGAACTTTCCCATAGTGAAAGTTTTTCTTTCCTTCTTTTTTTTTTCCATTATCAGCAGACAAACAATAATGCGATAACAAAGAAGGATTAACAAATACACACGATGGTAAAGGAAGATCGCGGCAATTCACTCTGACTGCTCGACTCACATAACAAGAACAAAAAACGTGACAATTAACAAAAATACAGTAAATGTGACAAATCAACGACAATAACTTTAACAACTCCAACAACAAACGCAAGTGTAAAACAATAACCGTGAAATAACGAACTCGGGCAAGACAAACACTGAATCACTTGATAATGTATTCTTCTTCTTCTTATTCTCCTTTGCGGTTTTGTTAATTTAACTCGTCAGATTTCTTCTTCTTCTTGAAAGATTAATGGGCACTTTATCGTTGTCAGATTTGAAAATAAGGTTTAAGACATTGTGGAAAACACCTGATATCAAAAAATGTGCTGTGTTGGTTAAGCGGAAGTTTCGATACTGAGAGTTCCAAGAGTTATTATAGACCATGGTTGTTTGATTTGGTCATCATGCCGTGGTTACTCAAAGCATTTTAGGTTAGTTGCGACGCCTTTTTACCTCAAATTTTTTCCTCTCGAACGCCGGGAAGCATAGAATGTTGCAAACGTAAATTTGAGGATTTTAATACATTGTGAGCATAGGAAATTGCAGGGGACCAATAAAAAATGTTGTAAAAGACGGGAAAACATAAAAGCCGGGAACGTAAGTGCGGGGTAATACTGTATATACAGTTATACAGTATATGTATTTTTAAAGTACAAAAGGTATTCATTCTTTTGTAGACAAGAAAGAAAGAATGTATAAAACATTCTCCAAATGCTAAACAATGCATAGTAGATTTTTGTAATATGCTTAGTCATATTCAAAGTGATTATAAGTGTCTTGTGTTTCACTGTATGATGTTTTTGGTACTCATGACTCATTTCTGTCCTGGCAGGTGCTTTTAAATCTTGCCCGAGTCCTCTTTAATCTTCAGTACTTGGATGATGCCATCTACCTAACAAGAAGATCCTTGGAAGTACAGCCACCGGATAAAAATGCATGGCAGCAGTACTTCACTCTAGGAGAAATTTTCAAAGTTAGTAACTATCAAAATATTCCTTACATCTTTAGTAGTAGTAGGCCTAATAGTAGTTGCTGTTTTCAACCCGGTTGCATGGCTAATGCTTGCCTCCTATACTTGAGGTAATGGTTGGTCAGTTGGTTTGTTTGTGTTAAACACCCTATGATCATCATTGTCAATAAAGTAAGTGTTGGACTTTACTGTCATTAAAATACACTGACTGACAGAGCAAATGCAACACCAAGAAGGAGTGGTCAGAACTTTATGCCAATTGCAGGGTTGACTGACGTCACTGAGGTATGCTTATGATGTGAAATGCGCCGCTGTGCTGCGCACGTAGCGAATGATAAATGGGACACGGCGTTGGCGAATGGCCCACTTCGTACCGTGATTTCTCAGCCGACAGTCATTGTAGAACGTGTTGTCATGTGCCACAGGACACGTGTATAGCTAAGAATGCCAGGCCGCCGTCAACGGAGGCATTTCCAGCAGACAGACGACTTTACGAGGGGTATGGTGATCGGGCTGAGAAGGGCAGGTTGGTTGCTTCGTCAAATCGCAGCCGATACCCATAGGGATGTGTCCACGGTGCAGCGCCTGTGGCGAAGATGGTTGGCGCAGGGACATGTGGCACGTGCGAGGGGTCCAGGCGCAGCCTGAGTGACGTCAGCACGCCAGGATCGGCGCATCCGCCGCCAAGCGATGGCAGCCCCGCACGCCACGTCAACCGCCATTCTTCAGCATGTGCAAGACACCCTGGCTGTTCCAATATCGACCAGAATAATTTCCCGTCGATTGGTTGAAGGAGGCCTGCACTCCCGGCGTCCGCTCAGAAGACTACCATTGACTCCACAGCATAGACGTGCACGCCTGGCATGGTGCCGGGCTAGAGCGACTTGGATGAGGGAATGGCGGAACGTCGTGTTCTCCGATAAGTCACGCTTCTGTTCTGTCAGTGATAGTCACCGCAGACGAGTGTGGCGTCGGCGTGGAGAAAGGTCAAATCCGGCCGTAACTGTGGAGCGCCCTACTGCTAGACAACGCGGCTTCATGGTTTGGGGCGCTATTGCGTATGATTCCACGTCACCTCTAGTGCGTATTCAAGGCACGTTAAATGCCCACCGCTACGTGCAGCATGTGCTGCGGCCGGTGGCACTCCCGTACCTTCAGGGGCTGCCCAATGCTCTGTTTCAGCAGGATAATGCCCGCCCACACACTGCTCGCATCTCCCAACAGGCTCTACGAGGTGTACAGATGCTTCCGTGGCCAGCGTACTCTCCGGATCTCTCATCAATCGAACACGTGTGGGATCTCATTGGACGCCGTTTGCAAACTCTGCCCCAGCCTCGTACGGACGACCAACTGTGGCAAATGGTTGACAGAGAATGGAGAACCATCCCTCAGGACACCATCCGCACTCTTATTGACTCTGTACCTCGACGTGTTTCTGCGTGCATCGCCGCTCGCGGTGGTCCTACATCCTACTGAGTCGATGCCGTGCGCATTGTGTAACCTGCATATCGGTTTGAAATAAACATCAATTATTCGTCTGTGCCGTCTCTGGTTTTTCCCCAACTTTCATCCCTTTCGAACCACTCCTCCTTGGTGTTGCATTTGCTCTGTCAGTCAGTGTAAATATATTGAAGAAATGGATCAACAAATGCACTATGTAAACAGAAAATATAGGTTGTGTTATTCTGATGAGTTTCCAGTGATACTGAGTAATATTTCCTGTGCTTTCATCAATTTTTTCGTACTTTTATGATCTTTGTATATCCCTCTGAGGGCTAGGTTCTTTGTTTAAATAATTGATAGTCCTTGAAGGTCTGTTTTATGAATGATAATAGTGTGTCAACCAACCGTTATTGTCATGTACGAGGGTCCATGGCTATATGGTTAGCGTGCTGGCCTTTGGTCAGAGGGGTCCCGGGTTCGATTCCCGGTAGGGTCGGGAATTTTAACCATCATTGGTTAATTTCGCCGGCTCGAGGGCTGGGTGTATGTGTCGTCTTCATCATCATTTCATCCTCATCACGACGCGCAGGTCACCTACGGGTGTCAAATCAAAAGACCTGCACCTGGCGAGCCGAACATGTCCTCGGACACTCCCGGCACTAAAAGCCATACGCCATTTCATTTCATGTACGAGGGTTATGCCGAAAGGTTTTAGCAGTGTGTAAATCGTAATTCTGAGGACAATGGGATTATTTTCATTTGAAAGAGCGATGCTTTTTGACCTTGGAACATGCGCGCGCAACCCCTGCTAGCGGTAGTTCCTCCACAGCGAGGGAAGAAAGCACAGGCAGTGCTGAGTCAGACACAGTTTTCGAGCAATGATTTTTTATGATTATAAAAAGAAATTAAGTGCCGAAGAATGCCATTCTTCTTTGCTGTGCGTTTTTGGTGAGGCTGCCCCTTCTAGAGTCACAGTTGGAAATTGGTTTCACGAGATTTCAAGGGGTCGGCAGTCAATTGAAGATGAACCTCGTCCCGGTCGCCCAGCAACAGCTATGACTCAAGAAAACATTGATGCTGTGAGGGAAATGATCAAAGCAGATCCACATCTTACATTTTGTGACATTGAAGGGACCTTAAATATTGGGTCAAGAGCAGCGCAGACCATCGTTCACGATTATTTAGGCCTTACCAAAGATGTGGCCGTTGGGTGCCACATTCCCTGACAGAAAGCCAAAAGGAGGGGAGCGTGCAGTGGTGTCATTTCATGCTAAAAAAATTCAATGGAAGGCAGTCCGAAGACACCTACAATATCGTCACAGGTGATGAAACATGGGTCTACCATTATGGCCCTGAAACGAAGAGACAGTCTTCTGGATGGTGCTTTCCAGGGGAGGAACCACCCACAAAAGTTCAACGAAGTTGGAGCTCCGGAAAGGAGATGGTGGCACGTTTTTTTACGAAAATGGGGCATCTCACCTCTGTGACCTTGGATACATGTCGTACAGTCAATGCTGAATGGTATATGAATGACTATCTTCCCAAAGTCCTCGCCACTTGGAGGTCACAGCACCCAAAGTCTAAGAGTGGGCACCTTCTACTGCATCACAACAATGCATCTGCACACAGGGCTGCCAGAACAATGGACTTTTTGGAAAGGGAAAAGTGCGAGTGTTACCTCATCCCCCCTATTCACCTGACCTGGCCCCATGTGACTTCTTTCTGTTCCCTAAGACCAAGGAAATAATACGTGGGCAGCGGTTTTCATCAGATGAAGAAGCCATTGCAGCGTACTAGAGTGCACTAAGTGACTTCCCGAAATAAGCTTGGATTGAAATGTTTTCTAAGTGATTTCAGAGAATGGAAAAATGTATACGTGCTAATGGAGAGAATTTTGAAAAGTTGTAATTGTTGTTTCGCAAATAAAATTTTTTCTCACACTCTGCTAAAAACTTTCGGCATAGCCTTCGTATTACAGTGGAACCTTGATATCTCAAAGCACCTCGGGAGCTACATTTTATTTCGAGTTTTTGAAATTTTGAGGGATAGATAATACTGTTTTTGAGCATGATTGAATCATATGTATCTATGGGTTTATACTACGTACAGTATTTTTTTATAGTATTTAAAAATATACTGACATACTCGTACTTTACGGCATCGCTTTAATTATGAATCTTATTAAAGTAACTTTTTAGAAGATAGAATACAGTACATGCAGTAGTGAAACAAGAAACATACCTTCGTTAAGACCTTTGGAAAAAATTATTTAGTCTCTTCTGTTTTTTACCGTTAACCTTCTTTTCTTCCATATACTTTTCAACAACGTTTATTGCTGTGAGAAACACCGTCATTTATATTCAACTGACTCTGTATGAAGGTTCAAAACATGCAGTCAGTATTTGTAAATGGAGCTTGTCATCCATGACTTCCAGGGCTTGCTTTCATTCGTGACCGGTAATGAATTCACACCCAAAAAACAACGAGGCTTCGCCGATTTTCTGATCACTAGAAGTTTGTTTTTCGGTACCCGTCATATTAGCTCCCAGCATCACTAACCCTTTCTTTACTTGTTAACTGTTCCTCACAAACTACAAATGGTGTATTGCACAGTCAATGTTGTACAAAATTCGAGTTACAGAGTATTTTTTGCTTCAAGGGAGGAAACGTTTGCTTCGAGAAATCTAGAAATTCATATAACCAAATTTCGAGTAATAGAGAAATAAATACATGTGAAGAATAGGATAAATGGCTGGGAAATTGAAGTTACTTTGAGATACTGAAAATTCGAATAATGGATGTTAGAGATATTGAGGTTCGACTGTACTTCCATCACCTGTCTGGCCATAGTCTGTCAAGCTCTGAAAATATGCCTCATTGTGCAAGAGACTGTTCCACATGTCAGAGATGAGGTTCTAGAGTTGACTCAGTGTATGGGTGGCAATCCTGACCTCATTCAGAACTTCACTTCAGCATATGCATTTTCTTAAATTTATTGGATTCGTGTTGAAAGCTCAATTAGGCCTGTTTAAAAAATCTTTGATGAAATTGTATGAGGTCCTACAGGAAATGGGCGACTTCAATATAATACATCATTCTCACATTCCGCACAATATTATTTTGCATGGTATGCTAGCATTGGTCCGTGGTGAGATCAGTAAATGCCAGGCTGATTAGTTCAGGCAATAGAGCGCTCCTAGCTCAAGTTGCCGGGTTCAGTCGTGGTTCAGTCCACTGGTATTTGAAGGTGCTCAAATACTTCTGACTCATGTCAGTAGATTTATCAGCATGTAAACAGCATGTTAAAGAACTCCTGTGGGACTAAATTCCGGCCCCCCTGGCATTTCTAAAATCTGTAAAAGTAAAATAACATTATTATATCAGACATCAATATGACAAAGCACCCCTACTGTATACATTGTTTATCCATGCCCAGCATTATACAGAGTTGTAGTCAAGATAGAAATGCGAATTTTGCACCATATAATTTGCATTGTCTTGGGCTTCCCGTGCCTTGTAAACAATCACCAGGCAGACAATTGTTGTGTTAAACATGCAGAGGGTGATGTGGTCCCACTCGCAGTGTTTATCTAATTTAACAACTATACACCACTGAAGCTTGTGGTCAAAGGTGAGAGTTTCTTTGCTCACAACCACCTGGACACTGAAATCTGCATCGTTCAATCGGTCGAGGATTGTCCGGGAACAGGCAGAGAAATTGGTAGCATTGTTGAGCTGGACTGCATTTAAGAACAAATTGTCCTTGGTGGTAGCAATCAACAATTTGTCTTTCTGAGGTATAGACTCCCGTTTTAATAAGTCCCTTCACATTAGCCACCTTTTCCTTGTCTCTCATTACACTTTTAACTCATACCTAGGTGTTGTGAGCTTGAACATCTCGTCTCACCGAACTCGATAGCTGTAGTCGCTTAAGTGCGGCCAGTATCCAGTATTCGGGAGATAGTAGGTTCGAACCCCACTGTCGCCCGCCCTGAAAATGGTTTTCCGTGGTTTCCCATTTTCACACCAGGCAAATGCTGGGGCTGTACCTTAATTAAGGCCACGGCCGCTTCCTTCCCACTCCTGGCTCTTCCCTGCCCCATCGTCGCCATAAGACCTATCTGTGTCGGTGCGACGTAAAGCAACTAGCAAAAAAAAAAAAAAAAAAATCTCGTCTGACCACTGCTTCACAAACACTGAAGCCTCTACATTGTAGAAGAGCCAGAACATTGTCTCTCTGCGTAATTGGAAATCTTTTAAAGAATAACAAGTTTTGTGTCATTTCATATGACACATGGTGTATCGAGGACATTTGGTTCATTTCGACTGTATTCATTCATGGTTTGCTGTCAAAAAAGAAACATTGACAGTATGGAGTCTCTGTCAGTTCACCCTACTTGAACTATAGGTTCGGTTCCAACACACAAGTTTCTGACGGTCACCAACGGATGCATGCATCGCCCTGTGCGTATGCGCCGGTTTGTGATTGGTCAGCGTCTGGTCCCAAACTTGATCGTGTTGGAACACTTCCTGGACAGTAATCTGACTAGTAAACAAAGAGTTTGGCGCGTACTTTGTCTTACCATAACCTTATGTTTCGCTGCGCTGTTCTGTTCATTCGTTGAAAGAAAGAACGGGTAAATAAAAGAAGATGGAAGGTAAGTGCTCTATTTTACAATCATAAAGTACTCATGAAATTCAATATATAAAGGACACTTTATATCACATATTTTAAAAGTTAATCTATATATATAAAATAAGAGTTTTGTCTGTACATTGCTCAGAATTTGAAAAGAATGGTATTTCTGTATCGATCATGTCCACAGTAACAAGAAAATACAATTTTTACTTTTCCGTAATTTCTGTCTGTCTGTCTGTCTGTCTGTCTGTCTGTCTGTCTGTCTGTCTGTCTGTATGTATGTATGTATGTATGTATGTACACGCATCACGAGAGAACGGCTGAAGAGAGTTTAATAAAAATCGGTATGTAGAGTCGGGGCTATAAATTATTTTATTCACGCTGAGTGAAATGGTAGTTTAGGGGAAGCCCTAAAATTAAATTCTTAAATATTTATATTATTAGTGGTCATATCGATAAATATACATAACTAAAGTTATGTAGAATTAAATTTCTGATCATTTACGTCTTATGCATTTTTACCGTACCGGCTATGATAACAGAGATATTAATGAATCTGGGTAAACAGAATTTAATGAAAATCGGTATATAGAGTCGGGGAATAAGAAACTACAGTTTAAGCTATAAACAATGTTATTCACCCAGGGTGAAATGGTAGTTTAGGGGAAGGCACCTAAAATTTAATTTTGAAATACCTATATTCTTGGTCCTATGGAAAAGTACTACATAGCAAAAGTTATAGAGAATATAATTTCCGATCATTTATGTTTTATTCAGTTTTACCGTACCGACTATGATAAGAGTGGTATTTCAGAACCAGAAGACAATTAATAATGTGACAGCCTACAATATCGAAAGCGCGTAACATAGATCAACAATAACATTACACTGACCATTGTTTGTTGTAATGTTCTTTGTCTCTTGTGCTGACATTCAACTCCGACAGATGGGATTACTGCTGCGTACCGAGTATAACAGCCTACCTGAATATTGGCGGGAAATAGCTGAGGAGTTAGATAACTTTCTTCTTTAGCATGCCAATCCTCTGGTTCATACATTTTCTGATACTGCTGGTACGAAACACACTGGTTCATCATAGTATGCCAGCTATTCGATACCTACTCTGACGCGCTGTTTTGAATGAGCAGTGTGCGCACTTAAGTCAGAGGCTCAGTTAGTAGTAGGAGTAGTAGTATGAACTGGTCTGGAATTACAATTTAGCCCTATTCCAAATTATAGTACCACAATTCACTAAATAACTCAAAATTCAACCTTGAAAAGAGCCGTTTCTTAGGAAAAGCTTCTTCCTCTTCACTTTCATTAAATCTACATTCATTTTATTCCAAATTAGCAGCGAAGATGTGGTTTCTTCTCTGGCTTGGAGGAAAAATTTCCTCCACGTCAGATAGTTCTTTCCCCCGCCAGTGTAGTGAATTGAGATTTTCCGACTCATCGGGTTCTCCCAGGAAGCCAATAAGTAAACGGGCATAGTTTTTGGCCTGGGACTATCCACTATTTGAACACACACACACCCCCCCGCCGAGAAAAGGACGAAGATTGTTCATGGACCACGGATGTCTGCGTCTTGGTCATTGCAGCTCTGTAGCTTTCGACTGTTAATTCGGCAGCATAGTACTGTTCGTTAAAAGTGAAAAAATGTGTGGTTTTTCATTTGATCGAGTATTTCATATGAAGGCATTGCTTTTAATCGTGCCGTTCCTACCGACGTCATTGTAATGACCCATGTTCATTTCAGTTGGTAAAACCATGAGGAGAGTCTTTCTGAGAATCTATAAAGGCAGGAGGAGAGTGAGTGTCCATTATAATGAAAACTCCCCAACCTGATTGTGACTGACGGTAGGCAAGGTGGCGTACCATTACAATGAAAATTCCCTAACCCAGTCTTGATATGAGAAAAGGCATTGGTGACTTGCCCGTCGTGTTTCAGGGCAACGTTAAGAGCTATGCAACTTAATACAATCTTGCTCACAACATTTACACTACCTAACCTAGAATTCTGTATAAAATTTAGAATTTCGTAGCAAAGCACGGGTACATCAGCTAGTAAATGAATAAAATACGAAACACGCGTGATTGCTCCAAGCCTTGGCCTCTATTACGCTGTTAAGGAACTATGGTTCAAATAACTTGGATCAAAGAAATTTTCGTAAGTAGGATGAGTGGTGTCTTTAAAAGTAAGAAAGGTAACAATATGAAGATAAAATTGGAATTCAAGAGGACAAATTGGTGCAAATATTTGTTTATAAGAAGGGGAGTTAGTGATTGGAATAACTTACCAAGGGAGATGTTCAATAAATTTCCAATTTCTTTGCAATCATTTAAGAAAAGGCTAGGAAAACAACAGATGGGGAATCTGCCACCTGGGCGATTGCCCCATATGCAGATGAGTAGTGATTGATGAAACAAACATAAATTTTTCTAAATGTTTATAAATATTTGCGATGAAGGAAATACAGCGATTGAGTGAATGGTATTTTTCACATCATTAAGAGTTAGAAGAAAAGTGGCATTTTGTATTTGCAAAAACAGCAGATAATCTACACTTAAATATGCAAGGAGATTACGGTTGAGGTTGTAGGGAGAAAGTAAATGTTTTCAGGTCCCAACACTTGGCAGAAAATACTATGTGAGGGAACTGCTCATATTGTTACATTTCCAGTATGAAAGTTGATCATTTCATCATCGTAAGACACTATTCTCAAAGGTCAGAGTCGCAACCTTCAGTTCATAGAGTTCCGGGTTTGATTCCTGGCCAGGTCTGGCTCATTCCACGAATGCGGGAACTGGGTGTTCGTGTTCCTCAGAACTCACTGCCAACCAACCAAGAAACATGCAATATCAAATACATCCCTCCACAACATGTGCAACAGTTCGCTCGCAGGACCCAACTACGGTGTTGGGAAAGCAGTGGAACAAGAGAGGTGTTTGATAACAAACTACACATAATTCAACCAGAATATGCAGCTCAATATTCAAATGGGAATGTACATTGTATTTAAATTGTTACCCTAACCGCACGGCCAACTCGCCCGGGATCCCACTGTCGGCATCCCTGAAGATGGTTTTCCATGGTTTCCCATTTTCACACCAGGTAAATGCTGGGGCTGTACCTTAATTAAGGCCATGGCCACTTTCTTCCAACTCCTAGGCCTTTCCTATCCCATCGTCACCATAAGACCTACCTGCGTCTGTGCAACGTAAAGCAACTAGCAAAAAACTAATATACAACAGAAATAAAAACTGTAGTATTATTATTAGTATTGTTCATATCATTAAGAGAAGAAGAGAGGTGGCAGAAAGATGAAGCATAAACAGACCCTCTACTTATTTTGAATTCTGCAACAACAGCAAATAATCTGCACTCAAATAAGAGAAAGAAAACTGTGAAATGTTAATTTTCCCAAGATTTTTCCAAGATATTTGACGTAGTGTATAGTATTATTTTTTATTACAATATGGCATTAAACATTGGTGAAATTATTTCTTCAAAATAGTGATGTTTCCACAAAGACGCACACGAAATGTTGTCAGTTGGTACAGTTATTTATTCACATCTATTTACAAATTAAGCACACACATAACCTTAATCACTGCTGTCAGACTCGCATATCACAAACCACCGTTTTGACAATTGCCTATCACTGCATATGGAGATTGCAACCTTAAAACACTATTGAAAGAGATGACTGCTTAAAAGCATATCATAACACGTGGTCACAAGTATAACCTGTTAACTCATAACTCTACTGAACAATAACTCGTCGTTACCATCAAGACCACCTCCTTATATAAGTGCCTGGCCAGGCTTCTAGAAAGATATATTACCAAAATACCTTTTTGTAAATTCTTGAGTGCCTAACAACATGGTTATAATGTACAGAATATTCTACCATGATCTAGTGCCATTCTGGAAGTTACAGTATGATTCACAATTACCATATTTATGCAAATAATCCCCGCATATTTTTAAAAAATATTTGAGGCACGAAATTGGGGTGCGGGTTTTATTTGCATCGAGGTTGGCAACACGCTCCTGATTCACGTACTTTTTGATGTTGGGTGTACAGTTATGCCCTGTGTAACCGCAGATGGAAGAAAACTGCCCTCATATGTCATATTTAAACAGAAAACTATTCAGACCTTTAATTCAAAATTGCCTTTACATTTTAAAAAGTAGTATTTTACAGAGTAATTTAAATTCGAAATTTCTCTGCGTCACGATAGAACGCATCTTTCGGAACATGCAGGGGTAGCTTTCCGCACTTTCACTCGCTTCGTTGTGTCTGCAGTGTGTTTCATAGTTGCTAAGTTAGAGTGAAATTGTAATTCGTTTGTATTCAGCGTTTTAAGGAACGCTACAACATCTCGTACCAGGCAGTAGGTGGAGAAACAGAATCCGCTAACACTGACGATGCAGACAATTGGAGAAAAAGCGTGGCTCATAATTATAATCAATTCGTACGCACCGAACAATATTGTCAACGCCGATGAAACTACATTTTTTAAATGCCGAGATGGGGGTCACTGTTCTGTGTTGCAATGTATACGGACGGGAAAGACTTCTCACATCGTCATAGGAAATTTGAATAAGCCATGATGTTTCCATGCAAGTACAAGGCATCTAAAAATGCAAACATTACAGTAATCCAAAAAATAAGGCACTTGCACAGGGGAGCCAGCATAATTTGCCCTCGTCTTTGAATATTGCTTTTTTCATTTGTTGCATGAGGTTATGTTTGCCAGTGATTCATCCAAGTGCTTTATTTGAATAATGTAAATTCACCTTGTTGGACACATTTTGGAAATAGTCTTTTTCCATGGCATTTGAAAGGTTTAAACTGTGAATCAAGATGATTGCAAGCAGAATATTTTGTGACGCGGCAGGGTTTGGCATTTCTGAATTGCGAGAGAAATGCCATGGCGGGAAATTGTACTAAGATAGAGCCACAGTCCTCTGTTGCAATGCAGACGGAAGCGAGAGACTTCCTATTTTCTTCTCCCGCCATAGGAATGTTTGATAAGCCACAATTTTTAAAGGTTATTGAGTACTTTCCGTGCAAGTAAAAGGCATCTAAAATGCATACAGTACAGTAATCCAAAGAATAAAGTACTTGCACAGGGGAGCCAGCATAGATTTCTCCTCATTTTTGAATCTTATTTTCTTTCGTTGCGTGAAGTTATTTTTGCTAGCGAGTTATCCAATTGCATTATTTTAATACTGTAAATGCGCCTTGTTGGATACATTTTGGAAATAGCTTTTTCCATGGTTTAAACTGTGAATCAATGTTAATTGCTTGCAGTAACGGGTCTTAAAATATTTTGTGCTGTGGCAAGGGTTGGCGGTTAATTCAAAATCACATTTTTAAATCCCTACAATTTTGAATTAATGATGTTTTACTGTATCACAAAACTAACAAACGTGTTAGCAGGTGTGTCTGTTTCAAGTATTTACTTTGCTCGAAAAGTATCGTCCACCACTGGTTGTGTTACTATCCGAGTAAAAAGAGTCTGCGTGTGAGAAGTGTTTTAGACGTGGTGTGTGATGAATTTGTAAATAATTTAGTAGAGAATTGTAGTGATCTTCTGATCTACGGCGAATCGAGCCTATTGCAAGATCAGATTAATTAAGTATCTGTCACGTAAGAAGGCCTACTTGCTTATTTTCATGGCAAATATATTTTATAGCAGTGATAATGCATTTTTATCATCTCAAGTATGTTCAAACAAAGTAGCTAAATCGGTCTTGTTCATATTTGTGTAAATACCACGTGGAACTCGAGGAGTGATATTAGATGTTTGTTTATATCACGTTACTCTTTCGATGGAAGGCATTTTAGTTCATTTCATTTTTTCAAAATGGTCCTTTGTAAAATTAGGGTGCGGGGATTATTCGCGTAAAAACGGTATATATACAAGTAAGAATAAATTATATACAGGTTTTTACATTAATTGAACTGATATAAATGTCTATACACAGTGCATGTTTCATGACATAACCTCACAAACAACGCGATCGTATCGTATGTACATATGATGTAATAATAATACTAATACTAAATGGATGTAAACACTTCATAGCTATACATTACAAGTAATAATTATAAACATAATAATAATTATAATCGTAAAAATGAATAATAATAATAATAATAATAATTTGAGCTCGATACTTGCATTATTTACCCATGGGTAAGACAATATTGTTTTTGAGTTATATCAGTTTATCGCACATGCGTCATTATCCCCCCTGTAACTTGAAACAATTTCTACAGTCTATCACACTTGTCATCTTTGCCTTGGACGTAGATTGTATCTTCTTTCTCCCTCGATGTCGCCGGATGTGCTCTCTTCCTGTTGATCAGCTTGTGCTGTGTCGGGGGTTGGGTTGCCTCGCTGAAAAACTTTTCGGGATCATCTCCTTTCCAGCGAGATCTTCCCGTAGCCGCGCTTGTAGCGATTTCTTCTTCCCATTCGTCGGAAGATTCCTCTTGATTAGTTCGTCTTTGAGCTATTTCACCAACATAGTTTCTAGTATAACTTTCAATTTGATCATTCCGCACTTACACTCATATTTACTCGTAAATTTTTACGATCTTGTCACGGTCGCTATTTTATGTTTTCACAAAGACACACATCATGTGCTGTCAGTTGGTACAGTTATTTATTCACATCTATTTACAAATTAACACACACACATAACCTTAATCATTGCTGTCACAAACAAAACACTCACATCACAAACCGCCATTTTGACAATTGCCTATCACTGCACATGGAGATTGCATCCTTAAAACACAGTTGAAACTGTTACCTTTACTACGGTGGTTACACAAAACACAAAGAAATGGGGTTTCTATTGCAGAAGTTCACTTTCATAAAAATCATATACTGTAGCTATATGTAAACATAGCTTTCAGTTGTTGGAAAATCTTCTTGTGTTGGTCTGTAGTTGATTGTGAAATAGTGCACATTATATATAATGGAAAACTGGCTATGAACCAGGACATTGAAAAGAAAGGAACGTGATCATGACAAACTTCATGCACGCATTGCTAATAGTGCAGAAATTGTGAGTTAATCTGAAATAAATATTAGTGTAGTTAGTGCCATTAATGAAATATATAGTGGTAGCTGTTCAAAGAAGAAGAAAATTCAAAAATACAACGAGATTTTGAATCACTATATGAACCCCGTGAAATTGAAATAACACTTAGAATCAAAACATACAAGTATGAAAAGTAAACCTATTGAATTTTTCATTGATGTGCAGAAAAACTCAACACAGAAGTGAAATTGCTTCTAATGCAGCTTCGACAATGAAAAAGGCCCCAAAAACTTCATAAATATTGTTAGTCTTCATATTGCAAAAAACACAAACCCCCATTCTATAGGTGAGGCCTTAATACTTCCAGCTGAGTTAAAACAGTGTTTTGTTGAAAAATAATAAAAGGACATTGATTTAATACCACTCTCAGACAATACAGTTACTCTCCGAATTAATGACATACCAGTGGCTAATAATGTAGAAACTCAGCTTATTAGTAGAATAAAGATAAGTTTGTTTTTTTCATTTACAAAGCACAATTGCTTTGTTATGTCAGATGAAAGTTTAATAATAACATTCATTAGGATATGTTATTTTCCAACTCATTCAACTAGATTGTCAATCAGTGTATGCAGAAGCATGGAATTGAATGGAAAAGATATGATGGTTTTTGTTTGGACGGTGCTTGTGCACTCATTGATAGGTGAAGTGGCATTGTCACTGAAGTCAAGAAGTTGCTCCTGTTATTACTTGGGCTCACTGTTTCATTCACAGGGAAACCTTGGCGACCAAAGGTAGTATGTCGTCTAAATTGAAAGCTGTATCGGAAAGCAGCGTTACATTCACAAACTTATGTAAGGCAAGGCCTCGAATAGCAGATTGTTTTCAATAATTTGGGATTATTATTATTATTTATTGGTGACAAAAGGTCCCACAAGCCTCTGGCTCATGATAGGGACAATACAGTATATACTTTTCTTAAGGCGATACAATAATTACATTTCATATACAATAACTTTTTCTGTAAAGTGACAAGTACATTTTTGGATAACTGAGACATTGCTTTTTTTTTTTACATGTTAAGATCATAGTTTTTCAGAAGTATATTCAGATATTGTATGGCTGTAATATATTAAATGTGGACAATATATATATTATTGTATTAATTAAAGCAGTTATATATAGAGATTATATTAAGATATCTGTAAAAAAAATTAAATTTTTCTTAAAACGTATAACCGATTTAGAGTTCTTTATAACAGGAGGCAACACATTATATTCCCTAAACATTGATGATTCTATGCCTTTCACTCCATACTTTACTGAATTAGAGTGAGAGGGATAAATCCTTAATGATCCTCTAGTTTCATATCCATGAATTTCACTAAAATGGGATAAGTTAACAGTAGAATGGGTTAATTTCCTGTCTAGCTTATACATAAAGACTGCTGATGAAAATGCAATTTGTTTATGGAATGGCAGAATATTTGACTCTGAAAAAACTTCATGTGACGGTTTGAGAAAGGGGAATCCATACATGATTTTGATGGCTCTTTTTTTTTTTTTTTTTTTTTTTTTTTTTTTTTTTTGTAGGATTTCCAAATTATTAATGTAATCTTTCCTACATCCTCCCCAAATAAAGCTTGTGCATGTTAGATGTGGGTGGATCATTGCATAATATATACACTTCAATTGTTGATGAGAAAAATTACTGTATCTTAATCTGTGCATTATTCCTATCAAAGGGGTAATTTTGCTGATTACATAATCAATACGGCTTTTCCAGGAAAGTGTTGAGTCTAATATTATACCAAGATACTTAGCTGAGTTGACTCGCTCTATTACTTGGTCCTTTAGGGTAACAGTGTTAGCCGCTGTGATCTTATGGGCTATTTTATGAAAGAATAAGTATTTTGTTTTAGTCACATTTATGATCACATTTTGAGACAAAGCCCAGTCCGATAACTTGCTCAAGTCACAATTTATATCTTCCATAATTTGCGTTTCACTTAGTCCTTTGTAAGTTATTAAGATATCATCGGCAAATACTTTACATTTTCCCTTTAGTGTTAAAGATTGTATGTCATTAATGTAAATCAAAAATAGAATAGGACCTAGTACTGAGCCCTGTGGGACTCCCATTTTTTGTTTGCTGCTTAGAACTTTTAGTATCATTAATCATCACATATTGTGTTTGGTTTGATAAATAATTTTGGAACCATTTGTGTGCTAAACCCCTAATTCCTGCTAATTTTAACTTGTTCAGAAGTATTTTGTGGTCAACCAGGTCAAATGTTTTTTTTTTGCTTAACATTGCACCAACACAGATATGTCTTATGGCGACGATGGGATAAGAAAGGTCTAGAAAATGGAAGGAAGCGGCCGTGGCCTTAATTAAGGTACATCCCCGGCATTTGCCTGGTGTGAAAATGGGAAACCACGGAAAACCATCTTCAGGGCTGCCGACAGTGGGGCTTGAACCCACTATCTCCCGATTACTGGATACTGGCCGCACTTAAGCGACTACAGCTATGAAGCTCGGTAAATGCTTTTTTAAGATCTACGAGTAGCCCTGCTGCTAATTTATTTTCTTCTAAGGTCTTTTGAAGATCTATTACTGTATCAAATACAGCATTATCAGTTCCTCTATTTGGGAGAAACCCATATTGATTATTGGAAAAGTAATTAGTTTTACACAGAAAATTTACCAATCAAATTTTTACTATCATTTCTATGAGTTTTCCAATTGCAGATAATATACTAATTGGCCTGTAATTGGATGGATCTGTGTTATCTCTTGATTTAAAGATAGGTACAATTCTGGCACATTTCAGTAATTGGGGTATTTCTCCACTGAGAATTGAACAGTTAATAATTTCCACAATATATGGCACTAAACACAGGTTTTTAACATGAGATTGGTTATTTTATCTTCTGTTAAATTATTTTAATTTTTTAGAGAAGTGATAATTTTGAGCACTTCACATTCATCAGTTGGAGATATGAAAATACTATTAGTTTGACTTGCAGCTGTTGTGCTGCCATGAACTTGCTCATCTTCAGGAAGATCTTTTCTTATATTTTCAGATACGTTAACGTATAGTTCATTTAGATTATTGCATATGTCCTCTGTGTTTGTAATGCTGACATCATTTACCACCAGATGGCTGATTTCATGTTGATGTCCAAGCTTCCTATTTAACACTTCATTGACTACATATCATGTTTCTTTTTGGTTTTTGCAATTCTGTAATCGGTGTTCATAATACCTTTTTTGTAACTCTCTTTTCAGTTTGGTTATTTTATTGTTGATTCTTTTCTATTCTTCAGTTACTTCTGCAGAGGGTTTTTTTTTTTTTTTTTTTTTTTAGTTTTTGAAAACAGTGAGTCTTTGATGTGAATCAGTGTTAGTAATTCTTGGGTAACGCAAGGTTTTAGGGGAATATCTTTCGGGTTCTTTCTTTTTATTGAAATTGAGCTGGTTTCAATTCCTGTGCTAATATACTCAATAAATTTGTTATAATAAGTGTTTATATCCATTTCCTCACAGTTAAATTTATTTTGTAGGATATACTGATTTAATTTGGTGTAATTTACAAATTGCTTACCACTATCTTTGATTATTGGTACTACTGGAACTGATTTTTCATTAGAAATTTCACATACCAGTAGGTAGTGATCAATTGACTTATTTGTTATATTGAATACATGACATTTTTTACTACTATTTGTGACAAGTATGTGATCAATTAATGTGGAAGTTGTTTTCGTTACTCTAGTTGGGTATTTGTTATTACATGTTATATAGCCGTAAGTTGTTATTAAATTGTCATACAAAGTTCTGTTTCTGGAGGTTGAAGTTGAGTATTGAAGTATGCCCGGAACTACTATTTAGGATATTTTCTAGATCAAACATAAAACTTGGCGAGTTACTTTCCTGTGGGTAATGATTTTATATCTTTGATTTCCTTTTGTAATCATGACTTGCAGTATGCTATGAGATTTATTTATTTCATTTATGACATTGCTTTTCCATTTGTTTTAAACATAAAGCGAAACACCCCCACCTATCTGCTCTCTTACCACATGATGAGAAGTGTAATTTTTTATTTCAAAAGCGTGGGTTAGTTTGTTGGTTAACCAATTTTCTGAGATTGCAAGACTATCTACTTCTTTAATCTGATCTAAGAAAATTTGGGTATCATCAAATTTATTTTTTATGCTTTGTGCATTTATGTGTAGGCCTTTCAGTTCACATGATCTACTTTCTAAAACTCTGTCTTTAATATAATTATTTAGGGTTTCACATTTAAATTCGTCTACTTTAAGAAATTTGTTTTCAGGATCCAGGTTTGGTTCTGTAAGGACAAAAATTTGAAATTAAGAGAAGAAAGCTTGGAATTGAAGCGGGTACAACATAAGGAAAGGTTACCTCGTTGTTTCCAGATCAGCTGAAGTGGGCAAGTTCATGCAGAACTTCAGGGTTTGCCACTAACCTCGAAGGACCGTCCTGGAACTTACGGATATACACTTTACAGTCCCTGACCCATGTGCCAAATATTTTCCCCTGTTGCCGTAGCTTGCAGCATTTTTTGGCGAGGGTCTCATTCCTAGTCGTTAAGTGCTCGTTGATATAGATGTTATTTACCGAACTATATCCGATTTCATTCGTTTTTAGTGTCTTCTTTTGTCGTATGCTACTGAGGATTTAACATGGATAGTGAGCATAAACAGCTTTTATTACATTCTGAAGTTTGCTGGCTCTCATGGGGTGAGGTGCTCACAAGACTCTGAATTAAGGCAGGATGTCATATTATTTGTAAACACCATCAACAAAGATAATGTTACATACCTTGTTGAAGAGTTGGTGCTGAGAACATTGACATCTGTCAGACATCTTTTCAGTACTAAAACAAGTCAGTCTCTGTCTTTAAGGTAATTCTTTAACTAATATAATGTTTTTGGTTTTACTTTGACGGTTTTTGGAGACGCCAAGATGACAGAATTTTGTCCTGCAGGAGTTCTTCTATGCACCAATAAATCTACCAACATTAGGCTGATGTATTTAAGCACCTCCAAATGCCACCAGACTGAGACGGTATCAGACCTGCCAAGTTCGTGTCAGAAGACCAGTGCCTCAAACGTCTGACCACTCAGGCCAGCAGTTCTTTGACTATCCTCAACATACATACATACATACATACATACATACATACATACATACATACATACATACATACATACATACATACATACATACATGCATGCATACATACATACATGCATACATACATACATACATACATACATACACTGCCTCACAAAACAGTTGAAGCACCCAGAAGGGGAGGAAATGAAACTTCACGTGGTGAGAAGGTATGCTATGTTGTTTCAGTGATTACAAAATCGAGTCAAGTTTACAAAGAACTTGGCAGTACGAGCCCACTTATCAGTATGATGTTGCATCCCCTCTGGCATGGATGCATGCATTGATTCGATTGGAAAGGGTGTCATAAAGCCATTGTATCCTCTCCTGAAGGAAGCTTGTTCACAACTGTTGTAACTGGTCCTTGATATCCTGGATACTGGCACTGGGACGGAGTTGACCTCCGAGCTGGTCCAACATATGTTCGTTCAGGGATAGACCTGGGGATCTTGCTGGCCACGGGAGTACTTCAACGTCACGCAGACAGTTCATAGAGACGTGGCGCATGTGGACGAATGTAACAGTCCCTGGTATGGTCCTGGGGCTCGCGCCAAACCATTCCTATCCCAAATGGAAGGGCCTTACATTTCCCAATACTCTACTGTCGTAGGTTTTCAAGGCTCAGTTTACAAATAACGTGGGGAGCCCACGACTTGTCCAAGTCTCCTAATTTTACCTTAAAATATGCATAATATAAACGTTTCACTAATGCAGTTATTGGCCTACTCTATCCCTTCATAACATAACTCCCACACACATAACAGAATAAGTCTGGCTTATTTACACATCTTCTTTTAATTCCTGACACACTTGCCATAATCGCAACACAACACAGTATATAAAGGTCAGACTTCTGCCAAACTCACGATGCAACTGCTGGCTTCACCACGTTGCCGCTACCACGAGCTAAAAATAGACTCTGTTATCTGACTAATTCAATGGAGGGGATGTAGTCTGCGGAGGAGGTTTGGATTGACAAACGTACACAACATTAACAAAGCAAACCACGGCCACTCTAACAACAGCCGATTTGCTGTTATCACAAAGCAGCACTGTGCCGCAATGACACATTTTCAGACAGTAAATGGCAAATAACATGAAAACTAGATGTGATACAATAGAACCAATGACATTTCTGAAATCAGGAGCCCTTATTTAGTTAAAATCACGTATCAGATGCTTTGCCAGTTCAGTAGCTAGAGTGCTTACAATACAAAAGCACACTTTTAAGATAAGTCACGTTGCTTTATGAAACATTTTAGTCTATTTGTGAGACTCTGCACAACACACTGCCAGAGCCTTCCAAAATATTTGAAAGAAAACCTGAATTTTTTTTAGTGATACATGATCAAATTCAAAGAGGCAACTTTCTGATGTGGCAAATTGCACCATGGGAAACTACGGGTTACAGTAAATCTCAGTGCTATGGATGGATAGAAGTTTCCTCCATATATTATATTTAAAAAGGAACCCTCTCCCGTTTCCAGACTCGTTAGAAATATATTACTGGATGACACGATTATGAAAACCCTAGCCCTTTCAGTCCATGTATCCACAGTTGTGAGGGTAAGGTGTTTGTATATTTCTGAGCGTATTCTATGCTTTCTTCAAGTTGAACTGGGCTGCAGCATTTGTGTGGGTTGCACAGGGATTTCTTTGCATGTTTTGTTGTTGTTGGCACTTGGTCAGCAGATTGCCATAATAATTTACAGGTACCTTTTGTCGGACCCCTGGTTATCATTCAGGTCTAGGTCTAGGGGAAGGCTAGATGATAGAAGAGTAAATGATGGATTGGTTGCAAACTTTTTTGGGGTGTAAATCCAGGGCCCTTCTCAATTTATATCCCTATTTAGTCTGGATACGTTTTGGGTCCAACAGACTAAAGCTGTGAAAAAGAAAATGCATGGCCTTGATAGCAAACTCTTGTGGGAGGCATGATCTCTGTTCTGCAGTCCTTTACAATTACAATTAAAAAATGCTATTTATTCAGAGCGTCGACCTAAGAAGATCTTTTGCCCCTACTTTGCGTCATATGTTGTGAATCTGTGTGTATTTGGAAATGGCGGAAGTGTAAGTGTTGAATGTGAGGAAAAGAACATTAAGGACGACACAAACACCCAGTCCCCAGGCCAGGGATATTAATCATTTACAATTAAAACCCCTGACCTGGCCGGGAATCGAACCCAGGGCCGCCAGGTGACAGGCGGACGCATTGCCCCCTACACCGCGGGGTCGGACTCTGCAGCCGTTAGTTGTAAGAATTATCTGGCCCTTCAAAGTGAACATCCAGGAGCAGAATGTGAAGTGGCTGTGTGTGTTGAACCAGGAATTAATGTAAATGATGCTGTACACTACATTGTTGCACATTGAGTTTCTGCAGCTCAGAAAATAGCAAACCAGTGTTGTTATTGAAAAATCATTCAAGAAATGCTGTATTTTGAATGCACTGGACAACAGCAAGGATGACCTTGTCTGGAATGGAACCATAGATGTTGGGAAAACGATGATGACTTTGATCTCTGACTTTGCCGTGGCCATGCTTTTGTGTACTTCCAGTTTCAGGAGTGATGGTGACAACAGTGATACTTAAATGAACTTGTCAAGGTTTGTTAACATTGAGAATGTAAAAAAAATATTTCCAATCATTCAAACACAATTTATAATATGAACAAAAAGTTAGGACGCTCTGAGTGGCTCAGACAGTTGAGGCTCTGGCGTTCTGACCTCAACTTGGCAGGTTTGATCCTGGCTCAGTCCGATGGTATTTGAAGGTGCTCAGATACGTCGGCCTCATGTCAGTAGATTTACTGGCACGTAAAAGAACTCCTGCAGGACTAAATTCCGGCACCTCGGCGTCTCCGAAAACCTTGAAAGTAGTCAGTGGGACATAAAGAAAAATAACATTATTATTAGAAGGTTAAGGCAATAAGAGCTGAAATAAAAGCATTGATTAAATGCAGAATAACATACTATAGTTTGTGCAGTAGCGTGGACATCTTCACAGGAATGTTTTTCTGTAGTCATTGTCAAACTCCCTGACATTAGAAGAATGGGCACGTTAGAAGAATGAGAAAATGGTACTCCAGCCATTGGGACTTGCAGGGTGTTGTGCAGTATTGGATGAAATAAATTTTACAGTATGTTGTGTCACTCCATTATAGTCCGCTTCCATAGAGTAACGATTAGCACTATTAACTGCCGTCGTCGTAGGCTTGCGTTCAATTACTGGTACTGCCAGAAATTTAAGAATAATAAATAATAATAATAATCATATTATTTGCTTTATGTCCCACTAACTACTTTTACGGTTTCCAGAGACGCCGAAGTGCCGGAATTTAGTCCCAAAGGAGTTCTTTTACGTACCGGTAAATCTACCAACACGAGGCTAACGTATTTGAGCACTTTCAGATACCACCAGACTGAGCCAGGATCGAACCTGCGAAATTGGGGTCAGAAGACCAGCGTCTCAACCGTCTGAGCCACTCAGCCCGGTGAAATTTAAGAATCATAGGAGGGCTGGTGTGTGGTTACAATTGTACATGCAGCTCAGCTCTATTGGGGTGTACCTGAAAAGAGCTGTATCACCTTGGGGCAAGGACAAGAATTTACTTACTTACTGCCTTGTAATGTAAGAACAATTAGTACACTGGACTAAAGTATCCACAGTTCTGTTGAAACACACAGTTAAGGAACACTTTTATGTTTTTCCCAGTATCTAGAAAAAATAATTATATTCCTAGCTTGTGTGGTTCAGAAGTTACTGCTTCATTAAGTTACAGTAAATAATCACTCATCACAACAGACTGTGAAGGGTAATTAACACCTGTTCCATTATCATCATTTAACCTCAGATTTTAGGCAAAAACCTACTGTTTTTCCTGAAGAGAGTACTTAAAATGTTGTATTTACACTTTTCATGTACATGTAAGGTTAAAAATGATGGCCTTACAGTGCCTACAAATGCCTAAATTGATGTTGGAACCTATATTCCTATGTTTTAAATACAAAAAATTGATTAAAACGCTTATAATTTTTTCCGCATATTCATGAAATACTTTTCAAACAAAATCTTAAGAGTGAGATGGTGTAAACTACACTCTCCGGAAGTCCTTTAAAACCTCCCACAGTAAACACGCTCGTAGTATATTTGTCACCAGGCGGGGAAAAGTGCCCACTGACCTGCCAGAAAGAAACCTTTTCATTTCATTCTGTGAGTACAGTTCATTGTCTCCATTTGTTCAGTGCATTATGCTGAAAGTGTAAACTTCCAAGTCATCTTTAATTAAACGTTGGTTACAGGCGTTTCCCCATTTCACATCGGGTAGTAAAATTGTATTCTGTAATCTTTGCTGCAAAGTAGTGAATGATATATTAGCCCCTAAAGAGTTTAGCAAAATGAAAATTGTTGTTTTAATTGATAAATGGTTGTTAAAATGTGTAAAATTGAAGCTACCTAAGATATACAGTACTTTAGGACTTTTTTCATATTTGGGAACCTATTTTAGGCACCTAAAATAAACATTTTAGCACCTAAAAATCTGAGGTCTTATCATCATAAAGGCAGCTGCAATAAATCATCCACATTTATTTCAAGCTGGACACATCCATAGCCCAGCTGTTCGCTTACCCTACTAGTAACAATAGGTTATTGTACTTGTAATATTCTAAGTAATGAAGGTATAGTCTTTTTTGCTCAATATTACATCTTCGAATTCTTTTTCTGGAGAA
This sequence comes from Anabrus simplex, assembly GCF_040414725.1. Lineage (NCBI taxonomy): Eukaryota > Metazoa > Arthropoda > Insecta > Orthoptera > Tettigoniidae > Anabrus > Anabrus simplex. The sequence goes on from NC_090266.1 coordinate 845,874,776, forward strand.
TCAGTGCTGAGATGGTTTCTCCATCATATGTTATAGTGTTTCAGTTAAGTAGTAAGTAGTCTAGCCTCTCAAAATATGTATGAAATACGTTAAGTATTTTGTGAGCAATACCTACCTTATTATCACAATAAATACCTTTTTAATTGGTTGATCTGAATGAAGTACGTGAGGTTTTCCAGTTTGTCAGAACAAATTCAGGGGAGCATACATTTAGAAAATACCTGAAAAAGAAAACTTTTAATAACAGATTATACCTGAAAAACCTCACAGTTATAGATTAACGTAAGTCGAAACTGAAAAGAAACAGCTTCCACTATAACAAATTATTCAGCCAGGCAAACTACAAAGCTAAAAGACTCATGTCACTTAATATTAAAATTTTAATACTGACAAATCATTGCATTTTAGTAAGAAGTGTTTTGAGTTAAATACCATCCCCAAATATGCCCCCATAAAAACAACCCACCACATTATCTGGCAATATCTCGACATCTTAACCACAAACTTTATGGATAAAAAAGAAGATTAGTTTGCATTTATAAAAATGTGAGAAATTAACAAAGAAATATTAAATTTTCACTTAACCCTAACTCATTTTTGCCACTCCCCCCTCGCCCCCGTGGGCCCAATGGATCTCCTATACTTATTATTTACATAACTATATAAAAAATGAAGCACTATAAAATCAAGCAGTAATTGATAACAAGATCTGTGAATGATCTGCATAATAAACATGAGCTTACCCACAGGTATGAAATTATCAGCACTCCACTGAAGGATGTAATTCAGGTCATATATCTTGGAATAATTCATGATAGCAAATTAAATTTCTCTTTTCATATAAACTAAGTTAAATCCCATGCCATGAGGTCTCGTGGACCTTTGTTCAGATTTACTGAAATTCATGACATAAATGCTTTAAAACTATACTTCTGTACTTATGTTCTTCCTATCATTGATTTCTGCTGCCCCATCTGGTCATCAGTTGCTGACACAAATGTCAATAAAATAACTGTGTATTCTCATTCTTTGCACACACTGTAAAGCCCATGACCCCAACCTGAGGCAGTATAGTAGCAACCAAATTCTGTCATATTTCAACCTTGGACATCTTTGTTACTTCATTTCTCGTTATATGTTCATTGATGTAGGATCCGAACTAGACCCCTATTCCATATTCCTCGTATGCGCTTAATACTCCAACAAAACTCCATATTCTATAAAGGGCAGTCAAATGAAAACTGAACACCCGCTACAACGTGACCATGGAATGGTTTAATTCAAAATTAATTACCAAAAGCGTTATACATTTATCCCACTGAGAGACGAGATGATCAATTCTGGTTTTGTAGAAAGAGGTGGGATCCACAACTGCACCCACTCTTGCACTTCCTCGTCTGAATGAAACTGACATCCACGAATGTCTTTTTTTCAGGTCGCCAAAAATGTGAAAATCACAAGGTGAAAGATCAGGGCTGTACCACCAGATTGGAAGTATGGGGGCGAGCATTATCATGCAACAGGATGACTCCATCCGACAACATTCCAGGGCGTTTTGACTTTATGGCACATCATAGTTTTTGCAAAGTGTCTACATAGCAGTGCATATTGATTGTGGTTTCACGCTCGAGGAAGTCGAAAAGCAAAGGGCCCCTGTAGTCAAAGAAGAAGGTCATCATGACTTTACTGGAATTTGTGTGAACAGCTTTAGATTTCTGTGGCGGCAGAGAATTGCGATGTTTCCATTTTTGGCTTTGCTGTTTACTCTCGGGCTCGAAATAGTGGCACCATGTTTCGTCCGCTGTGACAGTATGGGACAGAAATGCATACTCTTCTTCCTTGTACCACTGTAGATGACTCAGACAAGATGCCATTCTGTCAATCATTTGTACCTCCGTCAGTTGATGCGGAACCCACTGCAAGCAAATTTTCCAGAAATGCAAAAGATCTTTGATAATGGAATGCACGGAGCCATGGATAATGCCGAACTGAACACTAATTTCTTCTTCTGTGATTTGCCGGTTTTCCCAGATAAGGCCATCAGTTCACCCTATCACGTCAGGAGTAATGGCTCGATGGGCCTATCCTGGGTGCGCATCATCTTGCAGTGATATGCACCCTTCTCGGAATCTCCTATGCCACTCGTGCATGCTCGTCATGGACATGCAAAGTTCGCCATACACAGCAAACGTGCAACGATGAGTTTTGTGTACTCCAGCACCCCTCAGCCACCAGAAAACGATCCACACTTATCTGCTCCTCTTTACTTGCCTCCATTTCTACAGCTGGACGAACACACTAGATCAGTCTGCGTGTCAACAAAGACATAACCCAACAACCGCGTGCATCTGTGAGATATCACTATGCACTTCTCCTACCACAGCGATGCGATACGTTTGCCACCTTTTGTACGCCATGTGTGTTTAGGCGGGTGTTCGGTTTTCATTTGGCTGCCCCTTATATCGACTTCACACTACAGCAAATGCCTTGCATGAATTGATATCTTCATTCTGTATTGTCTCTTCAAACCGGGCGAGTTGGCCGTGCGGTTAGGGGTGCGCAGCTGTGAGCTCGCATTCGGGAGATATTTGGTTCAAACTCCACTGTCGGCAGCCCTGAAGATTGTTCTCCGTGGTTTCCCATTTTCATACCAGGCGAATGCTGGGATTGTACCTTAATTAAGGCCACGGCTACTTCCTTCCCATTGCTAGACCTTTCCTGTCCCATTGTTGCCATAAGACCTATCTGTGTCGGTGCGGCGTAAAGCAAATAGCAAAAAATAAATAAATAAAAATCATTTCTTCAAAACAAAACTGAAATGTATACTAAAGGATTAAGCTTTCAGTTCTCAGTTAACAACCTAGACAGAACATTACTAGTTACATGAGCATTAAAATATATTTTCCCCCTTGTTATTTATTTGATTTGTTATTTAATTTCTAATGAATTTGTTAATATTAAGTTCCTTCTTTGTTAAGTTTTATTGTTTGTTTTCTTGGTGTTAATATTTTATATTGTTATACAGTCAGTGTAAAATTGAGTGCTTCGTACTGTCCCTGTTTGTACCATCAAGATAATTTGCCCCAGACTAATCAGGTGCTCCCAGGCGTGCTCAGTCCAAACTCTGATAAAATAATGCCGTAAAAATACATACATCCTGGATTTGATGGGGAACGTATAACTAATATGGACATGGTGAGGTCAATTAAAAGCTACAAATAAAGCAAGGCGAAGCATGACGTCAGTTTTGGAGGAAAATCTGTTTATTAAAATAAACAAGAAAAATATGGAAAAAAAAAAAAAAAAAAATAGCAAAAAGTATCAAATGATCCAAATTTTTACATGACTCAGAATTTTTCATTCAGCTAGATAAAGTCCATCTTGAGAATCAAAACAGAAATCATACAAATATACAATTGTATGCCGACAAATATACTTAACACATCAGATCAAATCTTGAAGTTTCATTAACACGTTGGCTTGCGCGTTCGCACCATGCTGCTGGCTTTACTTTTGTTAACACTTTCACTGTAGACGAGTATGTTCCCTTTTCTGCACATTTGACATTGCAGTGGGGTCGCTAACCTTAAGAAAAGACATGATTTAATGCGCAAAAAAGGGAGACAAAAAACTAATCTAACTGTACAAAATATAAACACGCCGAGTGGTAAAACATCCTACGCACAAATATATACACTCTGAATCATGAGCAATCCCATGAGCACAACAAACAACGTGGATTGGAACCACACAAAATAAAATCACATAAATGGCAAATATACACGATCAAAGACACAGAAACATGATGTCATATTTTCCAGGGCTCACCAAGAAAGCATGCGGCATTCACGCAGCTCTCATTCACTCAAAGCCTCGATGGAAAATATAAGGAAACATAAGTTTACACTTTAAGCAACGCATCCTATTCAACGTAGTTCCTGAAATGAATTATATGACACCAAATATAATAATAAATAATGTTATTTGTTTTACGTCCCACTAACTACTCTTTTACAGTTTTCGGAGACGCCGAGGTGCCGGAATTTAGTCCTGCAGGAGTTCTTTTACGTGCCAGTAAATCTACCGACACGAGACTGACGTATTTGAGCACCTTCAAATACCACTGGACTGAGCCAGGATCGAACCTGCCAAGTTGGTGTCAGAAGGCCAGCGCCTTAACCGTCTGAGCCACTCAGCCTGATACAAAATCAATCAACTGGTGGACTTTATAACGACACACACAAATCAACGTGGATTACTGAAATAAATTACATGACATAAATTGATAAAAAATAACAGAGTAGGCTTTAACTTTCAACACATAATTCAACGTTGGTTCCTGAAATAGATTAAATGACACAAACATATTCCTCAGCGCGGTTATATCATAAAAGAAAATTCAAGCTAAACGTCGCGATATAAAAATCCCGTCTACTGCATCAACCGTATTGACATGGACAAAAACCAATAAAATCACGAAGTATAGGCCGCTAAAATAAAACTCTCCTCAGTAGACACACTTCTCACCCTCGCCAACACACGGCGGAGGGACACAAAAACGGAGATTCAGTCTCCTAAAATAATGCAGCAAACATCAAAAACACAGGGTCCAACACTTCGCACACGCTGCTCAACAGTCCAACCAAGGCAAGTCACACAATCATAAAATGTAGGCCTTTCAAATGAGGAATGCATCCTCTTACTCAAATCACACTAAGGCATATCACTTGTCCTAAAGTTGCCGAAACTGAATAAGTATATAAAATTACATCGTCTAACATTCGCTCGCATGAAAAGATACAGGACCGAGCTGGTGACAAAAAAAAAAAAGCACTCGCACTTGTAAAGTTAAACATGAATAATAAAGTGGCCAACTCTGTAATAAATATAATCTGAAACTAGGAAATTGCCACATAGACAATCGATGATGTCTGAACATCGGAAAGTTACCAAAATATTTCAATCTTACTACTCGAGAAATACGCATTAATAATAATAATAAATTTTACGGAAAATTGATTCTAAATATTTGGAACTTGAAATACGAAACTAGGTTCGAGGAACTCGTGAAACAGTTACTAATTTGCACTCATCTTGATATTCAAAATAGTCGTGAAGATGACGCTATCAAAATTTTTGGATCCAAACTCCACAGTCTCACACATTTTCATTCACACATCATGCAAGAAATCCCAGAAAACGTGACGGCATTTTTCCGTACACTTTGAGCTCCCATAATAATACTTTAATCTAATCCTTCCTGACTTTAATTTGAATCCTTATTTACATTTACATTTAAGCCCCGAGACGTACACGGCGTCTCAAACATCAGAACAAAACAAATCAAAATAAGTGAGGCTAAAATAAGAAATTGACTCGTAAAAGAAATGACGCTAACCACTCAGCTAAAAATCTGCATAAAATGGAAAGAAAGCAAGCTGTGACTTTATGCAAACAGTCCACATTTACGTTACAATTATATTTACATTAACAAGCTTCCTAACATTTATGTTAAACAGGACGTAATCCTTCCAAACAAAAGCTAAATTTACAGAAATTAAATATCAAAACTAACCTATCCCCTTTTGCAACATTAAAACACGTTCACACTCACATAATTACATTGAAAATTTTGTACTCCTCTATTTTGTTGACGTATCGCCGCCAGCCTTTCGGACAACCGGCACCCCATTGTTTTAGCCAGCCATATTAAAAGTGGTGCCTTCAGTAAAGAACCAGATCAGTCGTTGGGTCTCCATTCTCCTGGCGTTGAAGTGGTGATCTTGTAATCTCCGTCGTTGCTTCTGCTTCTGGATGTCGTCTAAAATATTCCCCCTCATTCACAGTGTAGGAAACTGGGTCAAGATTAACCCACCATTTACTAGAATACTACAGCCGGGTGATTTCCATTGACCGTGAAACCCATTCCCATTTAGTCGTGGAATAACTTGTCTTATCTAATCCCGTAACTAGGTCAAATATTTCCCATTGAAATGCAGGACTGGAAATTACTGTAAAATCTCTTTACCCTGGCAAGCTACTAAACATTGAATGACTATCTGGAAACTGTTCTTCCCTTCAGAAATCGAAAAATAAAAGCCATTTTCAAAAGTTTAACATCTTGGATGATTGAAATGCAGACTCAGCATCTTAAACCAAAGTTCAAGTCCCCACACGATCAAGAAACATAATTTCTGACCCGCACTCGCGTAAATAATACTTCTCTCAATGTTACCTGAACAGAATCTCACCGAATAATGGGGTTGCTAGCCCACATGCTCATTGCTTTTTTCAATTTGTCCACTAAGACACCGTTGTATCCTTGATCAGGGCCATCAGTTGTATAGACCAATGCCTAGCCAAAATGACAGTGATGCTATCATATCATTGGTCCAGCACATCGCGCTCGTGATGCTTACTTCAAACATATATTTCCAGCTCCTGTAGCCTCTCACCGGGCCTCCGAAATGTTGTCCGTTGGTCTGGCCATTGGAGTTCTATTGTTTCCCTGTTCTGCTTTGTGTACGTCATGTCGAAATTCCTCTTTCTAAACTTAGCTGGTGAGCAAACAAACCCGAACTCAAAGCTCCCTGTAGAAATTGCAACATGTGCGACATGTGCTGCTGAATGTAGATGTTCCCGGCCAGTTACTAGTACTTAATGAAATAAAATCTTTTTTATACATTCGAATAGATGACTGATTAATTAAATGAGTACTTCAATCAGGGCTCAGCACCTGTATCTGATTACTAATAAATAAATGAATTTAAAAAAAAAAAAGGCAAACAGCAACAGCCCTGTCAAACAATTTGAGTTCTACCCAGGAGTTATAAACAGATCCAATACAACTTTTTTTAAAATAAAGAAGCAAGTCAGTTAGAAAATATTTCAAGTTTAATTGCCAAAAGGTCACCTGGAAAGCAACATAAAACAACTTATCACTGACGTTGAAATTGCTTCCGACAACATAACCACACAACATAGATATGACGAAAACATAACAACCAATGAAGCCTAAAAATAATTCAACTAGAAAATCCAGCTAATTTCAAAATGCATTGCTTAGGTTGGGTTGTTTAGAACCTAAAATTCTCCCAAATATGCAGGCAAATATCCTCTTAAAAATAGCTAATTACGACCCAAAAAATGGAAAATATGACCGAACAAATGTTCTTCCAACTAATGGTTTTTGCTAATACTTCTTTTATGTTAAAGATACAATTCATTATATACACTAGAGTCCCGTTAATCCGAAAGTCCGGTTAATCTGACCTGAAATATTCAATTTTTTTTTGAAGTTATACTTATTGAAATGAAAGAACATATTATTGAATGAAGATTTACTTGCATTTTATTAGTCATAATTTACTAGAATATCTTAATGTAAACATAGTTACACATAATGAACCATCAATCACTGGTGGTTTATTTATAAAAAGTCTGTTGGTTTCTTTTGCCGTAGTGATTGGAACCTACTCGAAGATGCAATGTTAAACCAGCATCTCATAAACATCACATCAGTGGGCGTAGCAGCTGAGTGTTGCTCGACATATTGTACGGAAAGTTCTAAGGCGGCCGCGGCATCTGAATGTGACACTAATTGTTCATTGTGGTCTTCTTCGTCGTACCTCTGTTCCTCATCAACTCCAGATTCTTTCTCCACCATAGCTATAATTTCTTGTTCTGTTTTTAATTTATGACAGTCAGCTTCCATCCACTCGCTAATGTCATTTTCATAGCCGTTTTCTCCTCTACGGGTTCTTAACTGCCCTCCTGTAATTTTATACAGTATTTTATTAATGTACTGCTAAAGAATGGACATTTCAAATTACGGTATGTACTGTACTGTATTGTAGAAACTAGTTTCCTCAGACGGTTGAGGCGCTGGCCTTTTGACCCCAACTTGGCGGGTTCGATCCTGGCTCAGTCTGGTGGTATTTGAAGGTGCTCAAATACGTCAGCCTCGTGTAAGTAGATTTACTGGCACGTAAAAGAACTCCTGGGGGAGAAAATCCCGGCACCTCGGCGTCTCCGGAAACCGTAAAAGTAGTTAGCGGGACGTAAAAAGAATAACATTATTATTAGAAAATATATTCCGGTTAATCCGAAAATTTTGTAATCCGAACAGACTCCGGTCCCAATTAGTTTGGATTAACGAGACTCTACTGTATTATTATTGCACTACTTCAATTAATTTCTGTACGAGTTCTTTTAACTTAATTGCAGTAGTCTCTATCATAAATTAATATCAATCATTAAACTGGTGTCAGTACTGGAGATATTTTAAATTAATGTTACATTCTTACATAATAGTGACGGAGACTACATTGCTGCTCCTGCAAAGCAATAAAAATTGTATTATTTACCAGAATTAAGATGTGGTGACAGTTCCCTTGGACACAAAATATTTAATTGAAGTAAACATAGAAAAACAAAACATCATTCCTTTTAGTCTCCACTCATCTCAGCATTTGTTCGTCTAGCATTGTCACTTTGCTGCTGGAACTAAGAACCCTTTATAGCACTTAATTAAACTTCATACACTTTGCAGAAGGGCATTTTTCCTTCAGTAGAGAAGCATTCTTACTCAAACTCTTTAACGAAGTTTCTTAATTTAATTTAATATTTTTTAATGTAACCTTATATGAGCTCTATCAATGTTGATATAACTATGAAGCTTTGAAAATAGTGTCTGTTGAAATTTTTAAGAAAGGTGGGGGGAGGGAGTTAATTTAGGTACTAACCGAAGTGGTAATGAGCCACAAGTACTAAGACAAAGAAGAAGATAAGCCTTGTGGTACTTCCTTGTTTCTTAATAAGGATGACATTCCAGTGGACGTAAATACCTGCATTGCATGTCTTATTCTAAAGGACAAACAAACAAACTGCATGGCACTACAGCCCTTGAAGGGCCTTGGCCTACCAAGCGACCGCTGCTCAGCCAGAAGGCCTGCAGATTATGAGGTGTCATGTGGTCAGCACGACAAATCCTCTAGGCCGTTATTCTTGGCTTTCTAGACTGGGGCCGCTATCTCACTGTCAGATAGCTACTCAATTCTAATCGCATAGGCTGAGTGGACCTCGAACCAGCCCTCAGGTCCAGGTAAAAATCCCTGACCTGGCCGGGAATCGAGGCAGGCACGCTACCCCTACACCACGGGGCCGGCTTACTCGAAAGGAAGTTATTCTAAAACTAGTGATGTAAACTCAGACAAGAAACAATAAACAATAACTATTCAGCTTTGAGGATCAAGCTTCAAAATTTGTCACAGTGTCACAAACACTTTTACACAAGTAACATCTGACATCACATTCAATGTGCAGTGCATTATTCCATGCAAAACAACTAAAATAACAGAAATATGACCAAAACAATAGAAATGGTAAAATATGCATTTATGTGTCCTACAAAATAGAGCTAAATATGGCCAGAAACGTTCAATTCATGCTTAATTCCAACCAATAGCCAAAATGGAAGACAGGGAAATATGACACTTCCTGAACATCCAAACTGTATTCATTACTAAAAACTGTTAAAAAAAACCTAACAGTCACAAAAGTGGATAAAAGGAACACTATACTCATAATTAAAAGAAGAAGACAAATACAGTACATACCTACGTATGAGAGGTCAAACGTGACCCAGTCGATGAATTTCAAAGCAATATAAAACGCGTGATAAAAAATGAATTTCATCCTCACTAAAGAGGAAAAAGTTAAAATTTTCATCACAAATCCCAAGATCCCAGGGCACTAAGAGCACTCCCCAAAACACACAAAGGCACATGCACATCAAACCAATAGCAAATTTATAAAACGTACCTAGTTACAATGTAAAAAAACTGCCATACTCAACAAAATGCTAAAAACCAAGCAAGTTAGCCATGTGGTTAGGGTTGTGTAGCTGTGAGCTTGCATTTGGGAGATGGTGGGTTCAAAACCCACTGTCAGCACTGAAGATGTTTATTTGTGGTTTCCCATTTTACACCAGGCAGCTAGTTAATTAATTAAGATACGGCCGCTACCTTCCCAATTCTAGTCCATTCCTGTCTTTGCATTGCCAAAAGCCTTTAATGTGTTAGTGTGATGTTTAACCACTACAAAGAGATGCTAAAAGAAAACATATCAGTAGAAAACGGCAGGTCAATTAAAAACACATTAGAAGTTATGAAAGAACTAAATAAACTGAAAATAACAGAAAGCACCACACCAACATGTACACTAATATACTAATAGAAGAATTGATTAAAATGATAAAAAACCATGTAAAAGAAAACAATTCACCACAAAACCAAAAGAAATAATCAACCTCAACCTTTTAAAAAAACTTTAAATCATAACACATTAATGTTCAACAACAAAAATATATTCTCAGAAGGAAGGATTAGCCATGTGTTCACCATTGTCAGGACTACTAGCGGAAATTTTCCTAAGTAGCATTGAGAACAAACTGTTAATGTCAAACGTTCTAAAAGGAATATTGCACTGGAGCAGATGAGTTGTTGACATATGCCGGCCGGGCTGAGTGGCTCAGACGGTTAAGGCGCTGGCCTTCTAACCCCAACTTGGCAGGTTCAATCCTGGCTCAGTCCGGTGGTATTTGAAGGTGCTCAAATACGACAGCCTCGTGTTGGTAGATTCATTGGCACGTAAAAGAACTCCTGCGGGACTAAATTCCCACACCTTGGCGTCTCCGAAGACCGTAAAAGTAGTTAGTGGGACGTAAAGCAAATAACATTATTATTATTATTATTATTATTATTATTATTATTATTATTATTATTATTATTATTATTATTATTATTATATGTATATAATTCGCTGGGGCCATCAAGGATCACGTTAAGTCTTGTTGCATTAGACACTGAACTTGGCCTTCTTTAGAGCCCAAATTTCCCTCATTCTTTGTGAGTGGGCCTGCTTACGCTCCTCTGTCCAAGGGGCACCGTGTCTTCTCTTCGGTTGCTCGCCTCGGTTTAGCCTGTTCGTCAATATTTTCTTGCGGAAGAGATCTCTGTTAACGGCGTCTTCAGCTGAGATATGTAGCATTTGCAGGTCTTCTTTGGTATTTCTAAACCAGGGAATTGTGGTTTTGGGGTTTGAATCAAAAAAGTGAAAGATTTCTTTAGTTAACTTTCTTCTGTCCATTCTCTTCAGATGACCGTAAAATCGTGCCCGTCTTTTTCTGATTGTGTCGGTAATTTTCTCTATTTTGCTGTAGACTTCCTTGTTGGATCTCTTTTGATGGATTCCATTTCTGTACTTTGATCCCAAGATTCCTCTCACAATTTTGCGTTCTCTTTTCTCCAGTTCTTCAAGGAGTCCTTTGTTGGCATTTAGAGACAGGGTTTCGGCTGCATATAGAACTACTGGGTTCAGAACTGTTTCATAGTGACGTATCTTGGTGTTTTTGGGAAAGGCATTTTTTGTTGTAGATTGTGCGGGATGTTTGGTAGGCTATTTCCAGTTTGCGTACTCGCTCCTGAAGTGCTTCTTTATCCAGTCCATTTTTCATGATGATCTCACCCAGGTATTTGAATTTGTCTACTCGGGTGATGTCCCTGTATTTTGTATGGAGTTTTGGTGGAGCCTCTTTGATGTTAGTCATTACTTCTGTTTTCTCAAACGATATCTGCAAACCAGTTTGTTCGGCAATTTCCTTTAAAATTTCAACTTGAGCTCTAGCGGTTTCTATGTCATTTGAGAGAACAGCAATATCATCGGCAAATGCTAAGCAGTCTGTTGCGATCCCCTTGGATTTGGTTCCTATTCTCAATGGACTGTAGTTGGTTTCCTGTAATCTCACCCGCCAGGTTCTGATGATCTTATGATCTTTTCAAGAACACAGTTGAAGAGTATCGGGGATAGCCCATCACCTTGTCGGACTCCTGTTTTGATGTCAAAGGAATGCAAGAGACATCCGTGGAACTTCACCTTGGATTTTGTATTGGTCAGGGTGGCTTTAATTAATGCCAGCAGTTTCAAATCAACTCCAAATTCATTTAAGATGTTTAGCAGGACTTCCCGGTCAATGGAGTCGTACACTTTCTTAAAGTCCACAAAGACACATACTGCTTGGACCTTAGTGTACAATATCTGATGATCGTTTTGAGATTTTGGATCTGTTCAACTGTTGAGCGACCTTTTCTGAATCCTCCTTGGTATTCACCTATTTGATGTTCGACTTGTGCTTCCAAACGGCCCAGGATGGCAAGTGATAGAATTTTGTAAGTCACGGGTAGTAAAGATATTCCTCTGTAGTTGTTGATGTTCTTCATGCTGCCTTTTTTGTGTAATGGGTGGATCAAAGCTATTTTCCAATCTTCGGGTAGGGTCTCCTTGTTCCAAATTTCTTCTATTTGCTTTTGCAAGATATCAAGTGATTCCTCTGGGGCATATTTCCATAGTTCTGCTACTACTGAGTCTTCCCCCGGCGCTTTGTTATTTTTGAGACGGGCAATGTGGCGCTTGATTTCATCTCTGTCGGGTGGTCTGGAATCTGGGTACCTGAGTAAGGGTTCCTTGGTCTCAATGGCGCTTTGCGGTTTAGAGCAATTAAGTAAATTCTTGAAGTAATCTGCCAGAATGCTGCAATTTTCTTCATTTGACGTCGCCAGTGTGCCGTCCTTTCGCTCAAAGCATAGAGATGGTGGTTTATAGCCAGTGAGTTTGCGTTTGAAGGCTCTGTAGTACTCTCTGCTTTCATTCTTCCTAAAGTTTTGTTCTATCTTTTCAATGAGAGATTTTTCGTATTTACGTTTCTCAGTTCTGAACACCCTAGCTGCTTGGGCACGTTGGGTTTTGTAGGTTTCCCAATCATTTTCTGATTTCGTAGAGAAGTACTGTTTCCATACATTGAGTCTTTCTTGGAGGACTGATTCGCAGGTACTATTCCACCAGGCATGCTTTTTGCTTCTCTTGATTTCTGCAACGTCTTTGGCGGCCTCAACAAGGAGACTTTTGGCGTTGTTAAAGTCACAGTCATTTGGTCTAGCCTTCTCCTGGAACTCCTCGACCCTTTGCCGAAGTTTATCATTGTCGAAGCGTGTGATCTGTTTGGTTGTCTTCCTTGTGCTTGCGGGAATTGGTTTCAATTTGATAAGAGATGTATAATGATCTGAGGCCACATTGATGCCTTTCTTCACCTTGACATTCATAATCTCAGGGCTGTTTCTCCTGGAGATCGCAACATGATCAATTTGGAACTCTCCGAGAGCTTGGACGGGAGAACGCCAAGTCATTTGCTTTCTGGGTAGATGGCGAAAGTGGGTCGACATGACCTGCAGGTTGTGATTTTCGCAAATGGACACCAGTCTTTTGCCGTTGGGATTGGTTTTGTGAGCAGGGTAATTTCCTATAACTTTCTTGTACTTCTGTTCATGACCTAGTTGGGCATTGAAGTCACCCAAAAGAAGCTTGACATGGTGTTTGGGGATTTTGTTTAATTTTTCATCCAGTAGGTCCCAGAAATTATCAACTTCGTCTGGATCAGACTTGTTCTTATCGTTTGTAGGAGCATGTGCGTTAACTAGGGCGTAGGTTTTGTTCGCGCATTTAATTGTGATTTTTAAATCTAAGAATTTCATTTTTGTCCGTATTGAACTGAGAATGGAAGATCTTCCATTTAATTGTGAGTATATACAATCTGTCATTCACAGGTTCGAAATTTGCAACCGATTTAAGGATCTTGGTTCTAACAGGAAACGTGGTTCCAAGCATCACAGCTCCATTGAGGATTCCTCTTTGCGCTTTGCTCTTGAAAAATCGGTAGCCTTCGGATTCAAAAATCTCTTCATCTGGGTACCTTGTTTCCTGTAGGGCCATTATGGATATCTGATTTTCGTGAAGAGGTTTGGTGAGGGTTTTCAGCTTGCCAGTTTGTGTAAGTGAATTTATGTTGAAAGTTGCTAGAAAGGTTTTAGATTTTGGCCTGAGTTTTTGACCCTTCGGGGTACACCGAGACGCTCCAAGTCGTCTCTTGGATGATGTCGAGTCTCCCTCAGAATCCGAATGAGACTCGTGCGCCGTGGCGTTCACGACGAGGGATTTATCCGGAGATTTACCCCCTGGGGTATGTTTCTTGAAATGTTGTGCCATCATGCTTTTTGACTTGACTTTGCTTTGGACGGGTACCCATCCTTTTACAACTAGGGTTGTTAGCCCTAGAGGTTGCCTCAAGATGTTTTCTGGCTTCTGGTCATTTACCAGTCTTCGCCGTAACCCTGGCAAGGGACCATTTTTTTTTTTTTCACGGTGGTATTTTATTTCCCTACTACCCTCTGACTCTGCTGGAGGCAGAGCCAGCGAGCTTCCCCAATTCCAATGGGACGCGCCCGATGGAGGTAACCGGTAAATCCCCACACGGGTATTATTACTATTATTATTATTATTATTATTATTATTATTATTATTATTATTATCATCATTGAGCCTCCGTGGCTCAGACGGCAGCGCGTCGGCCTCTCACCGCTGGATACCATGGTTCAAATCCCGGTGACTCCATGTGAGATTTGTGCTGGACAAAGCAGAGGCGGGACAGGTTTTTCTCCGGGTACTCCGGTTTTCCCTGTCATCTTTCATTCCAGCAACACTCTCCATTATCATTTCATAGCATTTATCACTCATTAATAAATCACCTTGGGAGTGGCGACCCCATTGTAATAACAGCCTATATATGTTTCATTCATTACATCCCTGACCCGGTCAATGACTGGAAAACAGGTTGTAGGTTTTCATTATTATTATTATTATTATCATTATCATTATCATTATCATTATTATTAGTTGTTGACATAATATGTCATAAATCCCCACTATTTACTTGACACAATTCTCTACACAGTTCAATCAAGTTCACAATGGAAACAGAAACAAATGGTAAGATCAATTTTTTAGGCATCATAATCAGTAGAAATAAAGATAAACTGTCATAAAAAATATACAGGAAACCTACTTAAACTTAACACACAGTAGAAAACAATTCCAATCGTGACCACACACTACTTAGCAGGATTGAAAACAATGATACACCGAGCTAAAACCATACCAATGACCAAAACAGATTTTAACAACAAAATATAAATAATAAAATAAATGCAGTAGAAAACAACCATCCACCCAACACTGTAGACCCTCTATTGAGAAAATAACAGAAAAGCCTAAACAGACCCCCCCACCCCACCCCCACCCCCCACCCAAAAATGGGACACATATGTAGTCTTCAATTTTGTCAACAAAAACACATAGAATCAGGAATATATGAACTCAGATGACAAGAACAAAATTGTAACACCACATATATCAGGCAAACTAAACATAATTTCCACACCAGGTACAAAGAACACAAGAAAGCAGTTATACACAACAGACACTCAGCCTTTCGTGAACACATATATGGCAATGTCCACCACTTCATGGACATCAGCTCAGATCTCAAAATATTACACATTCACAATTCGCTTAATGAAATCACATATCAGTAAAGCACAACAATTCAAACTTCATTAAATTATATAATTTATTAATTTACCAAAGCTTATTAAACATCCCCTAAATCAGTTCCAAAACAATTTAAAACACGATAATAATGACAATAATAATAATAATAATAATACCATAATAATAAACTATAAGTACAGTTCTGCGAAAGCCAGCTATGTCACTGGAACATGGTGTAACAGAAAGTTACCGGTAAACAAGCCGGCTGGCATAACGTCATTGATGGTGCATTGCACCACATTGGACTCCTAGCTGGGCTAGTGAAGAGGGCCGAGCGAGTTGGCCGTGCAGTTAGGGTCGCACAGCTGTGAGCTTGCGTTCAGGAGATAGTGGGTTTGAACCCCACCGTTTGCAGCCCTGAAGTTGGTTTTTTAACACCAGGCAAATGCTGGAGCTGTACCTTAATTAACCCTACAAGGAACAAGGTTTGGTTGTTACACAGAGGACTGGGAGGGGCTTCTGAGGCCCATTCTAAAAAATATGCCATGATTGCAGATTATACTGAAATAAATTATGGAACACCATTTCAAAGAAAAGGCAGAAGTTGTACTGCTATGCAGAGACAGATGCTGAGAGGTGATTTTTTTTTCTACAGTAGGCCTACATGCATTATTTGATGTGGGAATAAAATTTGTTCATTTTCATGCTGATACATATGAGTGATTAGTATGTCTGTTGTAGCCTTGAATGACAGAAAGGGAAAAATGTATGTATATCTCTTGAAGAAAAAGTGAAGTGGACGAAAACACACAAAAAAAAAAAAAAAAAAAAAAAAATCAGCTAGTGTTGCGATCAGTTACACTATGCTGTTATGTACAACAATTAGTAATGAAGATTACATTTCAGAAGAACTTTCAGAAGTAAATCAAAGAAAAAATCTGATTTTTTCTTGCACTTGGAAAATAACATACATACATACATTATCATTATAGACTGTTATGCCTTTCAGCGTTCAGTCTGCAAGCCTCTGTGAATTTACTAAACGTCGCCAAAATCCTCGATTTATAACTAGTGTTGTGGCCTCATTTAGTTCTATACCTCTTATCTTTAAATCGTTAGAAACCGAGTCTAACCATTGTCGTCTTGATTTCCCTTTACTTCTCTTACCCTCCATAGCAGAGTCTATTATTCTCCTAGGTAACCTCTCCTCCTCCATTCGCCTCACATGACCCCTCCACCAAAGCCGTTTATGTGTACAGTTTCATCCATTGAGTTCATTCCTAAATTAGCCTTTATCTCCTCGTTCCGAGTACCCTCCTGCCATTGTTCCCACCTGTTTGTACCAGCAATCATTCTTGCTACTTTCACATCTGTTACTTCTAACTTATGAATAAGATATCCTAAGTCCACCCAGCTTTCGCTCCCGTAAAGCAAAGTTGGTCGGAAAACAGACCGATGTAAAGATAGTTTCGTCTGGGAGCTGACTTTCTTCTTACAGAATACTGCTGATCACAACTGAGAGCTCACTGCATTAGCTTTACTACACCTTGATTCAGTCTCGCTTACTATATTACCATCCTGGGAGAACACACAACCTAAATAAATTATCGACCTGTTCTAGTTTTGTATCACCAATCTGACATTCAATTCTGTTGAATTTCTTACCTACTGACATCAATTTAGTCTTCGAGAGGCTAATTTTCATACCATACTCATTGCACCTATTTTCAAGTTCCAAGATATTAGACTGCAGGCTTTCAGCACAGTCTGCCATGAAGACCAAGTCGTCAGCATAGGCCAAACCGCTTAATACATTTCCACCTAACTGAATCCCTCCCTGCCATTTTATATCTTTCAGCA
Organism: Anabrus simplex; assembly: GCF_040414725.1. Classification (NCBI taxonomy): domain Eukaryota; kingdom Metazoa; phylum Arthropoda; class Insecta; order Orthoptera; family Tettigoniidae; genus Anabrus; species Anabrus simplex. The sequence goes on from NC_090266.1 coordinate 845,892,074, forward strand.
GATGATCCATGTAAACTACGAACACCAAAGGTGAAAGATTACAGCCTTGTCTAACCTCTGTAAGTACCCTGAACCAAGAACTTATTCTACCATCAATTCTCACCGAAGCCCAATTGTCAACATAAATGCCTTTGATTGATTTCAATAATCTACCTTTAATTCCATAGTCCCCCAGTATAGTGAACATCTTTTCCCTCGGTATCCTGTCATATGCTTTCTCTAGATCTACGAAACATAAACACAACTGCCTATTCCTCTCGTAGCATTTTTCAGTTACCTGGCGCATACTGAAAATCTGATACTGACAGCCTCTCTGTGGTCTGAAACCACACTGGTTTTCATCCAACTTCCTCTCAATGACTGATCACACCCTCCCTTCCAAGATGCCAGTGAATACTTTGCCTGGTATACTAATCAGTGAGATACCTCGATAGTTGTTGCAATCTTTCCTGTTCCCTTGCTTATAGGTAGGTGCAATTACTGCTTTTGTCCAATCTGAAGGTACCTTACCAACACTCCATACCAATTTTACTACTCTATGAAGCCATTTCATCCCTGCCTTCCCACTATACTTCACCATTTCAGGTCTAATTTCATCTATTCCTGCTGCCTTATGACAATGGAGTTTATTTGCCCATCCTTTCTACTTCCTCAAGCATAATTTCACCAACATCATTTTCTCCTCCCCATGAGCTTGGCTGTTTGCAACACCAGCAGGATGATTTCCTTTTACATTGAGAAGATGTTCAAAATATTCCCTCCACTTCTCCGTGATTCCCTAGGATCTATTATGAGTTCACCTGGATTACTCAAAACACTGTTCATTTCCTTTTTCCCTCCCTTCCTTTCTTTATTACTGTCCAGAAAGGTTTCCCTGCTGCTTGACCTAGCCTTTCCAGGTTATTACCAAAATCTTCCCATGACTTCTTTTTGGATTCAACAACTATTTGTTTCGCTCTGTTTCTTTCATCTATGTACAAATCCCTGTCTGCCTCGGCCCTTGTTTGGAGCCATTTCTGATCAGCCTCCTTTTTACGTTTACAGGCTGCTCTTACTTCATCATTCCACCAAGATGTTCTCCTTTTCCCATCTTTACACACAGTTGTTCCTAGGCATTCCCTTGCTGTTTCTACTACAGCATCTCTGTACACCACCCATTCACTTTCTATATCCTGAACCTGCTTACTGTCTACTGTTCGAAACTTCTCACTAATCACATCCACGTACTTCTGTCTAATTTCCTCGTCCTGGAGATTTTCTACCCTTATTCGTTTGCAGACAGATTTCACTTTCTCTACCCTAGGCCTAGAGATACTTAGTTCACTACAGATCAGATAGTGGTCTGTATCATCGAAAAATCCACGAAAAACTCTTACATTCCTAACAGATTTCCTGAATTCAAGGTCTGTTAAGATATAATCTGTTATGGATCTGGTACCCCTAGCCTCCCATGTGTAGCGGTGAATAGCCTTATGCTTGAAGAATGTATTCCTAACAGCTAAACCCATACTAGCACAGAAGTCCAGTAAACGCTTCCCATTCCCATTAGCTTCCATATCTTCCCCACATTTACCAATCACCCTTTCGTATCCTTCAGTTCTATTCCCAACTCTCACATTGAAATCGCCCATTAGCACTATTCTATCCTTGACCCTGACCACGATGTCACTCAGTGCTTCATAAAACTTGTCAACTTCATCCTCTTCTGCACCCTCACATGGTGAATACACGGACACAATTCTTGTCCTAATTCCTCCAACATCTACCCACATCATTCGCTCATTCACGTGATTAACAGAAACTATGTTGTGTGCAATGGTATTCCTGATAAACAGCCATACCCCAGACTCTGCCCTTTCCTTTCTAACACCCGTCAAGTACACTTTATAATCTCCTATCTCTTCCTTGTTATCTACCCTTACCCGAATATCACTTACTCCTAGCACATCCAGATGCATCCTCTTTGCTGACTCAGCCAGTTCTACCTTCTTTCTTCCATAAGCCCCATTAATATTGACAGCTCCCCATCGAATTCCATTTTGTTCGCCAAGTTGTTTCCAAGGAGTCCCTCGCCTGTCAAATAGGAGTGGGACTCCATTACTCCCATAGGTCCGAGGCTTGCTTAAAATGTTCTGAGCTCGGTAAATTCATGAAGCAGGATGCTACCCTACTTGCACATAGTCCAAGTGAGGATCTCTCCTCTAATGGGTTATGGACCACTGGTGAATTGTATAATCCTAGCCGCCTGAGCACAAGAAGGGCCATGACTCAGAATATGTCCGAGATGCCCACTCCCATTCCATAGCAACTGGTATCCCTACTCTCAGGACCACTTACTAGGCCACTCAGCCGTTGCCCATGGTTCACGAACTAGGACGTGACTACAGTAACCCACAGACAAATAAGTAACAATGAAAGAAACAGTGTGCCTTTTAAGTTGTATGTATCAAATATGTTATTGTGCATTTTTATGACTATTTTTAAGTAGTATTTTCATACATTTTTCTGAATTCTGTTCAAAGAAATTTTTCTGTAGTGAATTATCAGACTTCTTCTTCCCCCAGGGCCGAACACCTTAGATGTTAGGCCCCCTTTAAACACTTCTTCTTCCTCTTCTTCTTCTATCGCTTTTCCAACATTTGTGGAGTCGTGGGTGTGAACTGTGTTGCACCTGTGGATTTGGCCCTGTTTTATGGCTGTATGCCTTCCTGAAGCCAACCCTTTATAGAGGGATGTAATCAATATTGCGTGTTTCTGTGGTGGTTGGTACTGTAGTGTATTGTCTGCACATGAAGAGGAAAGTGTTGGGGCAAATGCAAACACTCAGTCCCCGGGTCGGAAGAATTAATCAGACGTGATTACGATCCCTGACCCAGCCGGGAATTGAACCCGGGACCGTTCAAAGCTGAAGGCCTCAATGCTGGCCGTTCAGCCAATGAGTCAGCTTTAGATAAGTATCAGACTGAAGAAAGAAAAGTCAATTTTAGTGATAGAGGTTGAACATAACTGTGAAATCTGTCTATATGGCCACCTTCACTTAACATCACCTCAATAAATGGCCATTCTTGTTTGGAACCAAATAATTTTCTCATAAAGTCTGTGTTAATATCCCCTCCTTTAAGCTGTCACCTGACACTGAGGTCGATTGCCGGACACATTCCACAAATTGACCTGATTGAAATGGCTGGTCAAAACTGCTCTGAATACTTTGTTCATCCCCGAGACAAAAAAACAGTAATAAAATATACTTCTTCACAACTGGCCATCCAAATAGTACTGTAGTTTTACCTTTCTGGAATACAATAAATACCACCATTCTTCCTTATCCTCTCTTCTCCGTAGTCAGCCAGTAAACTAAGTTGTAAATATTATCCATGACAGTGGATTGGGCAGTGTGATTGAACAAGCCGACAATATGTGAACTTGTTGATATATCTTCATTTCTTGCTCGTTACACCGGTTTAGGTAATCAAATTATACCATTGAAACACCAGCTTCATGACACACAACCATTTATTACGAGCGGTTCACTACAACTGACATTGGTTCACACATACATATGGCAATTCAAAACGTACAAAGAACAAAACAAACTAAGATAAACCACTCGACTAAATTAATAAGAATTACCAACACATAACCTCAGTGTCCTCCTCTGCGAACCATGTGACCTTGCCGCGGTGGGGAGGCTTGCGTGTCCCAATGATGCAGATAGCTGAGCCGCAGGTGCAACCATATCGGATGGGTATCTGTTGAGAGACCAGACTAACGAATGGTTCATCGAAAGGGGGGTAGCAGCCTTTCGGTAGTTGCAAGGGCAGCAGTCTAGATAATTGACTGATACGGCCTTGTAATAATACTCAACATGGCTTAGCTGTGTTGATACTGCTACACGGCTGAAAGCAACGGGAAACTACAGCCGTAACTAACTCCCGAGGACATGCAGCTCTCTCTGTATGAATGATGTACTGATGATGGCTTCCTCCCGGGTAAAATATTCCGGAGGTAAACTAGTCCCCCATTCGGATCTCCATCAGGAAGATGGATACTGACATTCTGCGAGTCGGAGCGTGGAATGTTAGAAGTTTGAATCGTTGTGGCAGGTTAGAGAATCTGAAAAGGGAGATGGATAGGCTAAAGTTAGATGTAGTTGGTATAAGTGAAGTACGTTGGCAGGAAGAACAAGATTTTTGGTCAGGTGACTACCGAATTATCAACATGAAATCAAACAGGGAAAATGCAGGTGTTGGTTTAATAATGAATAAGAAAATAGGGCAGCGGATAAGCTACTACGACCAACATAGTGAAAGAATTATTGTCGTCAAGATAGACACCAAACCAATGCCCACCACAATAGTGCAGGTCTATACGCCTACTAGTTCAGCGGATGATGAAGAAATTGAAAGAATATATGAGGAGATAGAAGATTTAATACAATATGTAAAAGGTGACGAGAATCTAATTGTGATGGGAGACTGGAATGCAGTGGTAGGCCAAGGAAGAGAAGGTAGTACAGTAGGAGAATTTGGATTGGGATAAAGGAACGAAAGAGGAAGTCGGCTGGTTGAATTCTGCACTGATCATAATTTAGTGCTTGCTAATACTTGGTTCAAACACCACAAACGACGGCTGTATACGTGGACGAGACCTGGAGACACTGGAAGGTATCAAATAGACTTCATTATGATTAGGCAGAGATTCAGAAACCAGGTGTTGGATTGCAAAACTTTCCCAGGAGCAGACGTCGACTCTGACCACAACTTGTTGGTCATGAAATGCCATCTGAAGTTGAAGAAATTGAAGAAAGGAAAGAATGCAAAAAGATGGGATCTAGACAAGTTGAAAGAAAAGAGTGTGAGGGATCGCTTCAAGGAACATGTTGCACAAGGACTAAATGAAAAGGCTGAAGGAAACACTATAGAGGAAGAGTGGAGAGTCATGAAAAATGAAGTCAGTAGGGCTGCTGAAGAAATGTTAGGAAGGAAGAAAAGATCAACTAAGAATCAGTGGATAACTCAGGAGATACTAGACCTGATTGATGAACGACGAAAATACAAGAATGCTAGAAATGAAGAGGGCAGAAAAGAATACAGGCGATTAAAGAATCAAGTGGATAGAAAGTGCAAGGTAGCTAAGGAAGAATGGCTGAAGGAGAAGTGCAAGGTTGTTGAAGGCTGTATGGTTCTGGGAGAGGTAGATGCTGCATACAGGAAAATCAAGGAAACCTTTGGAGAAAGGAAATCTAGGTGGATGAAAATTAAGAGCTCAAATGGAAAGCCACTTCTAGGGAAAGAAGACAAAGCAGAAAGTTGGCAGGAGCATATCCAACAGTTGTGTCAAGGTAAAGATGTAGATAATTTGGTTCTGGAACATGAAGAGGCTGTTAATGCTGATGAAATGGGAGACCCAATTTTGAGGTCAGAGTTTGACAGAGCTGTGAGTGACCTCAATAGGAACAAGGCACCTGGAATTGATGACATTCCCTCTGAATTACTGACTGCCTTAGGAGAAACCAGCATGGCAAGGTTATTTCATTTAGTGTGTAAGATGTATGTGACAGGAGAAGTCCCATCCGATTTTCGGAAGAATGTTGTTATACCTATTCCCAAGAAAGCCGGTGCTGACAGGTGTGAAAACTACCGCACCATTAGTTTAGTATCTCATGCCTGCAAAATTTTAACACGTATTATTTACAGAAGAATGGAAAAACAAGTTGAAGCTGAGTTGGGAGAAGATCAATTTGGCTTCAGAAGAAATGTAGGAACACGTGAAGGAATCCTGACTTTACGTCTGATCTTAGAAGATCGAATCAAGAAGGACAAGCCCACGTACATGGCATTCGTAGATCTAGAAAAGGCATTCGATAATGTTGATTGGACCAAGCTATTTATGATTCTGAAGACGGTAGGGATCAGATACCGAGAACGAAGAATTATCTACAATCTGTACAAAAATCAGTCTGCAGTGATAAGAATCGAGGGCTTTGAAAAAGAAGCAGCAATCCAGAAAGGAGTGAGGCAAGGCTGCAGTTTGTCCCCTCTCCTTTTCAGTGTTTACATAGAACAGGCAGTAAAGGAAATCAAAGAGAAATTTGGAAAGGGAATCATAGTCCAAGGAGAGGAAATCAAAACCTTGAGATTTGCCGATGATATTGTTATTTTATCTGAGACTGCAGAAGATCTCGAGAAGTTGCTGAATGGTATGGATGAAGTCTTGGGTAAGGAGTACAAGATGAAAATAAATAAGTCCAAAACAAAAGTAATGGAGTGCAGTCGAACGAAGGCAGGTGATGCAGGAAATATTAGATTAGGAAATGAAGTCTTAAAGGAAGTAGATGAATATTGTTACTTAGGTAGTAAAATAACTAACGATGGCAGAAGTAAGAAGGACATAAACTGTAGACTAGCACAAGCAAGGAAGAGCTTTCTTAAGAAAAGAAATTTGCTCACTTCAAACATTGATATCGGAATTAGAAAGATGTTTTTGAAGACTTTTGTGTGGAGCGTGGCATTGTATGGAAGTGAAACATGGACGATAACTAGCTCAGAAAGAAAGAGAATAGAAGCTTTTGAAATGTGGTGTTACAGAAGAATGCTGAAGGTGAGATGGATAGATCGAATCACGAATGAAGAGATACTGAATCGAATTGGCGAGAGGAGATCGATTTGGCTAAATTTGATGAGAAGAAGAGATAGAATGATAGGACACATCTTAAGACACCCAGGACTTGTTCAGTTGGTTTTTGAAGGAAGTGTAGGTGGTAAGAACGGTAGGGGTAGACCAAGGTATGAATATGACAAGCAGATTAGAGCAGATGTAGGATGCAATAGTTACGTAGAAATGAAAAGGTTAGCACATGATAGGGTGGCATGGAGGGCTGCATCAAACCAGTCTATGGACTGATGACTCAAACAACAACAACAACCTCAATGTTGCATTCCTTAACACATTGCTGACCGGATGCTTGAGCTTGTCACATACTCTGTCGACCGGACATTTTTCTACTGTCAACGGCACTTGATTGTAAAAATGTACATAAGTATTAAACCAGTCAAGATTTTATCTTTAAAGTTGGTGGATCTGCCTTTACACAACCATCTTCAGCGTAATTACTAACCTATCATTAATGTTTACATCGTTGTCGTCGTCATAGTCACTTGAATATATAAGCACACTAGGTAATTTACGGCGTGTAGAGGCTTGAATATCACTTCCACTATCACTCTCACATTCAGTTTCCACTAATTCATTATCACTATATCCATCTGAACGATCATCGGCATATACTTCTTCTAAAATATCGTCGTCAGCTAACATCGTATTCTGTGGGCGCTTCATCTTGTCATTGACTGAACCGGCAGAAAGAAAGTCGACCTTTTGAAACTAGATCAAAGAATAAAAGAGGCCGTGAATAAAAGAAAAATGGCAGATATACATCTACGATTTATTCTACTCAATGTGCAAGTCCGAAATAGTTCAATATATGGTCAAGAGATGTCACAGGAAGACCGAAAACAATGTCGTGAATAAAACCAATATTTCTCGGGGCCCGTCACCTACCGCTGGCGAGTGTACTACGAGATTTCTCGGGGCCCGGTGCCCATGTGTTAACATATGTACAAGATATGATACATGGTATTTTATTTTTATGAGAAAACCACAACATTCCAACACTCCCCCCTTTTCTCAAAAAAATAAAATACTACACTTGGTAAAATAGTCTTACTCAGTTTACAGTTGCTTATGGAAAAATCAGCAAGTAATTTGTCAATGTATAAACTTTGACTCAACATAACACCTTCTTTTGTCTGTTCTATTTTTATTGACAGTAAGTTTGTTGCTTTCCCTAGATCTTTAATCTCTAAATCATCTGCCAACCTTATTTTAACCGACTTAACAACCTCTTTGTCACCTATTGCAATAATGTCGTCAACATACAAGCCAATAATACAGCACTCCTTTACATACACATATGGTTCTTTGATACATCTCTTAAAATCTAGCCTTCTTATTATAGCATCAACACAAGCATTCCAGTCTTTACTCGAAGTAGGTAGTCCATAGATGCTTTTCTTCAATTTACATACATAGTTTTGGACATCTTTTTCTATGAACAATTCTGGTTGTTCCATGTATACAGTACAACTGATTTCACTGTTTAAGTAAGCACTAGTTACATCTAGATGTTCTACCATCCAACCTTTACATACTGCAATACCTATTATAATGCCTGACTCTGCTGTGGGATCTAACTTCCTGCTGTCTGCTCTCACAGCCCACGCCTGACATCCAAATACTTTCAATCTACCTGTTTCTTCCTCATCTAACTTCTCTGCTTTTGCCTGATACCTATTAACCCTTTCCCACGGAATATCTTTGACTCACTGTCGGGCGAAACCTAGAGTAATAATTTGCTTGTCAGGTATAATTGTGGAGTACCTTCACTAAATAATTTATTCTGTAAAAACCACTTAATATATCAGTTTCAAATTTTGTAACAATGGAAAATACACTATAGTTATTCTAAAATGATACAATGAGATAACCTAATTACACGCAACACACCCCCCCCCCCCCCGTTCAGAATGATACATCACGAAGCATCCAATATTGTGCATAATGTTAAATTGCTTGTTCTTGAAGTCAGTCTAAATTACTGGACATGATGGGGCTCTTATTTTCTTGATAATGCAGAGAACGCAGGAATTCACCCTAAATCTCCCAATTTATTTCATTTTCGGGATCAGTCGGATGAAGATATTTAGATAGCAAATCGTGCTTCCTCTCGGACATACAAACTATAAACAATTTTTGACTGAATGGGATTGGAAGATAAATTGACATTAGTTGGAATAGGCTATTATGTACTTAAGTAAGAGCCTCAAAGTCCGAAACAGAATTAACTGAAGAATTAAAACTGATAATTACGTTTTTACAAGTAGGCCTAATATTTTAAACGGAGACGGTACCTGAATGAACATTTCCTGTTCTGAGCCATATTTCGATTTCTCTCAGATTCATATCCTGTCCCAAATGCTTCCCATACCAGTTTTATTATCATACCTACAACTTCAAACTCACTACCGTTGTATTTGTCAACATATTGATCTAATTTGTAACAAATATCCTCCGCATTCAACTCGTTATGAGCAGCCATGTTGCTGCAATGTGTTAACATTCAGTCAGCTGTCTGTTCTATCTAAGAAAACGTATAAAAGAACACTTTATTATAGGATTCCGTGCATGCCAGTGGTATCTAGGAAGCGCAGGGAATTCACTGGTTCCAAAAAGTTATATGTTTATCAGACAGATGGCAGAGGAAGTCGGTTTGAAATTCGAGTACGCTTTACTACGCAACCCGCAGGAGACAACGTGCGACTCCAGTACGCTTTACTACGCAATCCGCGGGAAAGAGTTAAACACCTCCAACACTTCACCCTTATTTTTCATACATACAGCCACATTATATCTGGAGTATTCATCGATCATACTTACAACATATTGAGATTTCCCAAGTGATGGTGGACTAATTTTTCCAACTACATCAGTGTGCACAACATCAAGTGGTTTTTCTGCCTTATGCTCACAAGACTTAGCTACTCCTTTGTTACTTAGTTTCCCCTGAATCCATACAGAACAAGTATTAATATCATTGCTTCTTTTCAATTCTAACATAGGCAATTTAAACAAAGCTTCAGAATGTGCATGTCCATATCTCTCATGCCACAACCTAACCTGCCCAACACTTTTAAATGCTACATTGTTATTACATCTTGATCTATTATTTGATCACAGTCACTCACAGCTACAATATCATTTCTCCCCTCTATTTGTACTACATACACATCATTCCTCCTGTTTGCAACAAACAATGTTTCATCTCCATTCTTATCTACAACCACTGCTTTCTCACCTGCAAATCCTACTTTGAAACCTTTGCTGGTTAACTTACCAACTGATATTAAATTTGCACCAAAGTTTGGTACATGTCCATATCTCTCATGCCACAACCTAACCTGCCCAACACTTTTAAATGCTACATTGTTATTACATCTTGATCTATTAAATGTAATTGTCCATCCTGTGGACATTTTTACTTTCACCTTACCTATACCTTTGATATCCAGCTTACTGCTATCTCCTATTTCTACATTCCCGGTTACATTTGTTAACACGTCTATAAACATCTCCTTTGTTGGACACATATGATGGGACGCACCTGAATCGAACAGCCAATCTCTAATTTTATCAGTTCCTACAGAAACTACCATTCTTATCGCCTTATCTACTACATGTATAATTTCTGAGCTTTCCACTTTTCCACTCGCATTCACTGATCTACTCTCCTGCGATGATTCGTCACTCTTCATTGTTGGACATATTTTTGAATAATGTCCCGACTTACCACAATTGAAGCACTTTTGGGTACTGCGACAATATTTAGATACATGTCCCTGTTTACCGCAATTGTAGCAACTATATTTTCCTTGTCCCACGTCTTCTTTCTTGATATCTCGCTTCTGTTGAACAACCATGGCTTGAGCTTCATCCTCCTCACGTTTTCCAGTGTCGTAAGCCTTTCCTCCATTTTGCTGAAGTTTCCTTCTGCTTTCCTCCGTGAGTAATCTCGCCTTCACCTTTGAGATGGTCAGTTTCGCCAATCAGCTTCCAAGGAAGGTATACAAGCTGCATATTCCTCTGTAAGATTTCCGATAATCATTCCTGCAACTTGTTGATCTGTGAACTCGTATCCGGCTTTACTCGTTCTCCTCCACAGTTGATTTATTTTTGCGAAGTATTCTTGAACACTCATGTCCTTGGGTTTCACAAAATGAGTTAGCTGTTCCAGGGTCATAGCACCATTCACTAGCCCTCCTTCATTGCACAACTCATCCAGTTTTTCCCATGCCTTTTTCGCTGATTCAATATATGCAATGTCACTTTCAAAATCTTCTCCCACATATTTGAAAATAACCGCTAACGTGATCACATTGTTTCGCGCTCGTCGTCTCGTTTCTGTTTGAGTCAGTTGACAACCTGGCATATCCTCATACCCTATTACTGATTCCCATACATCTTTCAACAACAGCTCTTGTTTCACCTTTAATGCCCACGAAAAATAGTTCTCCACTGTAAGCTTGGCCACATTCCTATTCAGTGTTTCTTCACCGGTCCACGAGGTCGCCATTTTTACCGTCAATAATGTCACAACTTGCTTCGTCTGATGTTAATTCTCGTTACTTCATTTCCACTTATATTATCCGAAATTTACTGCGGCGTTTTGGCGCTCTGGGCCCATAACCAGTTGAAATATCTTCATTTCTACTCGCTTACACCGGTTTAGGTAATCAAATTATACCATTGAAACACCAGCTTCATGACACACAACCATTTATTACGAGCGGTTCACTACAACTGACATTGGTTCACACACACACGTGGCAATTCAAAACGTACAAAGAACAAAACAAACGAAGATAAACCACTCGACTAAATTAATATGAATTACCAACACATAACCTCAATGTTGCATTCCTTAAAATATGTACAAGATATGATACATGACATTTTATTTTTATGAGAAAACCACAACATTCCAACAGAACTCCTGTACATGTTTCTTGGTTGAAATAATGTAAATAGTGTTACATTTATTGGCAGTTTGGAGATTGAGTTCAGTTTTAGTACTGTATCAGTGGATATGTAAAGTACAATGTGTGATAAGTCAAGGATTGTTTAAACATTGAAGGTGCGGCGAAAAGTGATTCTTGAAATCAAAAAAATGAATTTCTGCAAGGAACCTTGCTGAAATTGCCAAATTTGCCAGAACACAAGTGAATAATGCAACATACAGCCACTGTGTCTCATTTTAGATGAACTGTCAGTCCCGCATCTGAATAAAATTAATAATCTTTTGAAACCTATGCTGCTAAGAAGATAAGTGGAAATACTACAAAACACATCACTCTGAAAGATTTTGTTGTAAATCAAGTGAATTAAGAAACAATCAGTTTACGGTGAGATAGCGGCCCCCGGTCTAGAAATCCAAGAATAACGGCCGAGAGGATTCGCCGTGCTGACCACACGACACCTCGTAATCTGCAGGCCTTCAGGCTGAGCAGCGGTCGCTTGGTAGGCCAAGGCCCTTCAAGGGCTGTAGTGCCATGGGGTTTGGTTTGTTTGGTTTTTATCAGTTTACTGTACAGTACATTTTAAATAGCTTACTCCATATATTATACATGCTACCTTTAATAAACTGTAGGTTGTACTTATGCTAATCATGTGATGAAATAAACCTCCTTCTAAATTCTCTACTTTTTTTTATTTTAATTTAGCAGACATTTTACTAAATGACCTCTTTTTTTCTTTTCTTTTCTTTTCTTTTCTTTTCTTTTCTTTTCTTTTCTTTTCTTTTCTTTTCTTTTCTTTTAAGAATGACTGGTGGCCACTTAGTCAGGTTTCACTGGACCTTTAAAATCATCATTAAACTGAAACTTTTTCTGGGATTTTATTTTTCACACAGAAAAAGAAAAACTCAAAATTAATCATTCAAAATTGTTCCTTTTGAATTACATACAAACCAGTTTCTACTGTACATTGATGAATATAAAACTTCACATCTTCCATAGAGTGTATATACATTTTTCCTACTTACTGTCTCTTAATTGCAGAGGGTCGGGTGATGAGATCAAGAAAATTCACACAGTGTAATTAATAACTGTCATACAACATTTCTTTACATTTCTTTCCATTGAAACATGGAACTACATGTGCTGTTATGGAGTTCAATTGAAAAGGAAATGTGTGAAAAGGAACATTCCTTTTCCCTTTAATTCTTTTGAAAAGAATGGTTAACATATTCATGCATATGCGAGCATTCAGACTTTTCTCACAATAGATTGCACCTGCCATTCCTCTGCTGCTCATGGCATACTGTGTATCTGGGAAGATGTTTAAAAAAACCCACATAACCCTGGGGGTGAAACCAACTGTAATAAAAACAATTAACACTAGCCTGCCATGATCCCAGTTTTGGTGAAAATAGGTAGTTCATATAGAAAATGATGTGCTGACTTCGAAAACATCAGGCGAGTTAGCCATGCGGTTAGGGGTGTGCGTCTGTGAGCTTGCATCCGAGAGGTAGTGGGTTCGAATCCCACTGTCGGCAGCCCTGAAGATGGTTTTCCGTGGTTTCCCATTTTCACACAGGCAAATGCTGGGGCTGTACCTTAATTCAGGCCATGGCTGCTTCCTTCCAACTCCTAGGCCTTTCCTATCCGATCATTGCCATAAGACCTATCTGTGTCGGTGCGACGTAAAGCCAATAGCAAAAAAAAATTTTAAAAAATTGAAAACACCAAACTGTTTTGCCGCAATACGTGCAGATTTTATGTAATTAGATATTTTATTTATATATATATCAATGTTCGAGATTTAATATAAATTTAAGAAAATGTTAATTCATTTTGTCATGTTATGAAAATTTTTATCAGGCATCAAAATACATGAACAATGCTAATATTAGTATGTAGAATTCAGTGAAGGAAAAAAAAAAACCAAAAATGATTTGTCAGTATCGTTTACAAGATATCAATAAAAAAAATATTCTAAAAGTCTTATATTATGCAGATTTATGGAAATATGAAAAAAACTTTATCACATGAAAATTCTAGTCATAACAGTTGGTGAAATACATAATATTATGACGTGCTATCTGGAAAAAAATACTACACGGGGTAAGACACTCCTAGGTGAAAATAAAATACAACTTCAGTGTTATGTTGTATTGGATTTTGAATGCTTTGGAAAATTTATAATCTATTACATAATAACAAATAGAAAAAAAAGCAAACCTACGTAGAGTATATTTTTGTGAAATAAAACACCCATTTTAGTCTCAGTTCTTTACCTTTGGCCGACCATTTGTTTAAAATTCTTGGAGGGTTGAGTGATATGACAACGCAAGACCAACATGGTAAAGGGAAGTAATAAATCTGTCAGCATTGATAGCACTAAAGAGAAGAGTGCCAAAACATGTTAGCTCATAAAAATATCTGAGGAAAGTAAAGATAAGATAAACAGAGCCCTTAGATAAATGTGTCTTAGCATAGTACCATCATAGTCTTCGGGTTTCTTTTCTCATTGTTGGATTGTAGTATTCACTGGTTTTTAAGTGTTGTGTATAGCGATAATGTATAACACGGTTTCGTCTGGCCCCGCGGTGTGGTGGGCAACATGTCCGCCTGTCACCCAGCGGCCCCGAATTTGATTCCCGCTTGGGTCAGGGGTTTTTAATTGTAAATGATTAATATCTCTGACCTGGGGACTGGGGTGTTTATGTCATCCTTAACGTTCCTTTCCTCACATTCAACACACTACACTTGCTCCATTCCAATTACATGCAGGTTCATATCACATGGTGCAAGTAGGGGCAAAAGATCTCTATAGGTCGACGCCCTGAACAAATAGCATTTTAAAATTTTTTAAAAAAATATTTGGTTTCAGTCTCTGCAGCACCAAGAAGGCAGTGTGTGAACAACTGAAACAATTCCTATTGTGTATGTGATTCATACTTTTTACAGAGGCAGAAACAAAATATTACACCCTTTATTAAGAAAGTGTACCATGCATATTTCGAAGTTAAGCTTGGAGATTAACACAAAAAGTGGGTGCCACTTACTATATGTAAAACATGTTTTGAAGGACTAAGAAAGTGGTTTAATGGAAAACAGAAATCCATGCTATTTGAAATTCCCATGATTTGGCATGAACAAAAAAAATCATTATGATGATTGCTATTTCTGTTTGTGCAATGTATCGGGGTACAACAAAGTTAATAAATCAAAAATTAATTATCCTGAAGGCTTAGAATCAGCTTTTAGGCCTGTGCCACACAGTCCAGATATCCCCATTCCAGTGCCACCAAAGCAACGTAGAGGATGTGGGCCAATCAAGTTCATCTGAGTCTACAGAGTATTTTGATGTGGATGTCTCCTCACTCACTTCAGAAGACAAACCACAGCTTTTTGCTCAGGCTGAGCTGAACAATTTAGTGCGGGACTTAGGTCTTACCAAAGAAAAGAGCAAGTTTGCAGGATTGAGATTGAAAGAAAAGAACATGCTGGCACCAGGAGTGGTCTTTAGTTGGTACAGAAATTGAGAGGAAGAATTCTGTATTATTCTTCTTCTTCTTTCTTTCTTCATGGGGTCTCTTTAAAAAGTTCCTTTTCTTAACGTCGACCTCGAAGATGTCTTGCTACCGTGTGTTTTCCTTCATCCCCATCTAGTTATACCTGCTCCCTTCATAAAGTTGCAGGTCCTCTTTATTGGGTCTTCTCGGATGTTTTTTCTCTCTTAACCAGGTAGTCCCAATATGGAGATTCTGATTCTTCCCAGCGCCTCACATTCAAAGAGTATGTGTTCAGCTGATTCTTCCGCATAGTTACATTTCCTACATATGTTGTTTGTCTCTTATTACTCCAATTCTATGTAGGTGCTTTTTAAGATGTCAGTGTCCAGTCAGCAGTCCTACTACCCATCTTATATTTTCTCTGCTGAGTTCCAGCTGTTCCTTAGTATGCTTCCTGTTTGGGCTCTTTATTAGTTCTTTTGCAAGCCTGCATCCTGGAGCATTTTTCCAGTTTTCCATTGGTTTCTTTTGTACCCATTTACCTATGTAAAGTCGAGCTTGTCTATAAGAGATCCCACATACTGGTTCTGGGCTCACAAAGGGTGTTTCTGACCCTTTTCTTGCCAGTATCTGCTTTCTTATTACCTTCTATGCCTGCATGCCCAGGCACCCATATTATTTTAACAACATTGTACTCTGAGAGCTTCATGAGAAGTGTATGACAATACCAAACAAGTTTGGATGTAATCCGGGCAGCTTCAAGTGCCTTAATGGCTACTTGGCTATCTGTAAATATGAAAATGTTCCTATCTCTGTAGTTCATTTTCAGGTTTTCCTCAAGGCATGTAATGGTGGCTATCACTTCAGCTTGGAAAACTGTAGTGTGTCTGCCTAGACTCATTTGGATTGATCTCTCAGGTCTTTCCCCGTTGATCCCTCCTCATGTTCCCATCTCAGTCCTTGAGCCATATGTCCACCACACAATATCTCTTCCCTACCAGTTTTCCATCTATTAATGTCCCAGTCTTCGTTTTTTGTTATCTGGGTCTCAAATGGTTTCTCAAAGATATACTTAGGAATCATATGATAAGCTGGCATGTGTAAAACTTCCCCTGTTATTACTCTGTTAATTTTACAGTGTCCAAGATTGGGCCTCTGAGCCTTCCAGCATCCATTTTGCTCCAATCTATATGAGCTCATTCTAGCCTGTCCCTCTATAAAGTTACTTAATGAAGGGAGATCTAGTAGGGTATTCAAGGCTTCTTACTGCGTAGTTTTCATGGCCCCAGTTATGGCTATACATGCCATTCTCTGAAGGCTACTTAGTTTGCTACTGACTTACTTTCATCAACCAAATGATTGCTGCATAGGTCATCAGTGGTCTAATGATCATTGTGTATATTCACATTACCATTGCCAGCTTTAGACCCCATGCTATCCCGACTGCCCTCTTGCATGCATACAATAGGTTCTTAGCTTGGGTTATGTTGGTTATGTTTCTATGTGAGGATTCCAGGTTAACATTTTGTCTAATATTACACCTAAGTGTAACACTTGTTCTTCCACATAGATTTCTTGCCCAAGGAGCTTCATTGTTCTCATCCTCTGTAATTTCTTCCTTCTTGTGAAAGGGACCAGTGTTATCTTGCTCGGGTTGACTGTGAGTTGTTCTTCCCGACACCAGTTCTCCACAAGGTTAAATGACCTTTGCATGAGGTCCTGGATGACACTCATCACCTTACCTCGTATCACAATAACTAGATCATATGCGTATCCTTGTGTACAAAATCCCTGTTCATTGAGGATGACTAATTTTGTTCACCACAAGATTCCATAGAAGAGGAGAAAAGACTCCTCCCTGTGCACAACCTCGGGTGGCTCTAACCGTTAACGTCTCTTCAAACAGAGTTGCCTTTATTTTCCTCCCACCTAACATGGATCTAATCCATTTTACAATGGTCTTGCTCACCCTACTCTCTTCAATAACTTTAATAATTGAGTTGTAGGTTGTATTACTGAAGGCCCCTTGTATGTCTATAAATGCTGCCAGAGCTATTTCTTTATATTCTAGGTTTTCCTGTAGTTTGCAAACCAAATGATGGAGTGCTATCTCAGTGCATTTGCCAGGTCTGTATGCAAACTGATTTTCATGTAAATTTGAGTTCAGTTGCACCATTTTCTGGATGTATTTACCCAGTATCTTCTCTATTGCTTTTAGCATGAAGGAGTTTAAGCATAATGGTCTATAGGCTCTGGCTGGGGCATAGTTTGCCCTTCCAGGCTTTGGGTTGTATAAATACTGCTTTTGCCTTAGACCTTGATTTCGGCATGTACCCCAGAGCTAGACTTGCTCTAAAAAGGTCTGTCAGGGTTTTGATGATTTTCTCCCGTCCTTCCTGCAGGAGTATTGGGAGTATGTCTTCTGGCCCCAGAGCCTTTATGAGCTGAAACGTGTTAATTGCCCACCTCACATGGTTAGGCTGAATTAATTGGTTGGCATAGTTCCAATCTGCTCTTCGTGGTCTGGCCTCTGTTTCAACCATATCTTCCCCTTCTACTTCCTCAGCCTCAGGAAAATGACAAGCTAGCAACACATCCAGCATTTCCTTTCCCGTCTGAGTGTATGTTCCATCGGGTTTTTCCAGTGTTCCCACTTGGATTTAAATGTACACTTTTAAGAACCTTCTGGAGCCTTGCTGCTTCAGTGTTTGATTCCACTTTTCTGCAAAACAGTCTCCAAGAGTTCCTTTTTGCTCTCCGTATCTCTAGGTTATACTCGGTGAGTTTCCTATGATATACGTCCCACATGCCATCTCTTGATGATTCTTTTATACAATGTTCTAACCTCCTTCTTCGTTTTGGCTAGATTGTTATTCCACTACTTAACATTTTTGGTGGTTTTCTTTTCTCTGAGGGGACAGTTGTCATGGTATGAGGCTAAAATCGCCTCTTCTAATTGTTCCACTGCCTCATCCAATTCCCTCCATCCAAATCAAAAAATCAAACATTAATTTGGATCTTTTGCACAGCCTGCCCTAAATTTCTCTGTATTCATCCCAGTTCGTTCTTTTAGAATCTCTATACAATTGAATATCACATTGCCTCGCATCTATCACAAATTGGATATGCTGGTGGTCTTCCAATCCTTAACGAAGTTTGCTATATGTGTGGTACTCAATGTGATATCTATTACCTCTTGACGATTCTTATTTATGAATGTCGTTTTATTTCCTAGATTTAGTATTACAAATCTGATCTAATACTAAACTCTAGTAAAGACTCACCCCTTGCATTGCAGTTGGTACTGCTCCATGCAGTGTGATGAGCATTTGCATCTGCTCCGAGTACTAGGTGTTCACCTTTCCTCTTTGCTTTGCAAATCAATTCTTCAACATCTGCCGATGGAGGCGGATCCGTTGAGTCGTATGGAAGGTACACAGAGCGTATTGTTATTTCTCTGGGACTTTTCCAATTTTCAAGTTTTATCTTGGCCGCCACTAATTCCCTTGAACAATGTTCCTGTAACAGAAGAAATTTTCTGCTCACAAGTAAACATGTTCTGGGCATATTCGATATAGTATTGTACATTAGCTTACCTCCAGATTCCACCAGTCGTGCTCCTCTGCCCTGAACTACCCATGACTCTTATATAAAAGCTTCGTCAATAGCTTCGGACTTGAACTTTGTGACAAAATTGGCAACAGCTGCTTTTTTTTATGTTGAAGTTTGGCCTGGAGAACTTTCAGCACCATCCTTGCAAATGCCAGGTTTTGTTTTTCCCTTAATTACTTGAAATTTGATCTGCCCAAGTCCAAGCTTGGCCTTAAGGCCTCTCTTCTTCAGCTCTTCACAATCTCTTTCATTAAGGGCCAAAACAATTGTCTTTCCTGTGTCATCGGTAGTTGTCGCATTCAGCACTCTCCACTCTTTCGTCGGAAGTTTGGTGTCATGCTGATGCATTCTGACAAGAACATCTTCAACCTTCATCTTGTCAATTGGATGTGGAAACTTGGTGATGACCTTTGTAATATTCAGCACCTTCTTGGCTTCTGCCACCTCTAAATTCTCCCCTTTGTAAGGATTGCAATTGGCTACTGTCTGTTCCAGCAAAACTTTTTGTTTCTGGATTTGCACTCGAGGAAGCCTGGAAGGCATCCGTCTGACAGTGGTTTCATCTGCACTGTCAGAAGAGATGAGAGCTCTTTCAAGTCTTCCTCTTTCAGTTTCCAATCTGGAAAGGTTTTAGGTATTATGGCTACCTTGACTGAAGTAAGTCTTTCCAAAAAGGACATGACCATTCTTCTTTCTGTTTCTTGGCGGGCGGTTTTGTAGCCGAACTTGATGGCGTACTATCCTCCGACCTTAGCCTTTTGGGTGTTGTCGGATGGATAGCCTCTCACTGATCCCTGTTCCTTGGCCTCTTCTCCGTCCAAGTTCCAGCTGCTATTTTGGCTTCCTTCCTCGCTCTCTTCCTTTCCTTATAGTATGTGCTGTTGCGAGGTGGTCTGTCGATATGTAATCTGTTGATTTTTGATGCAGAAATCTTCAGTTCTGTCTCTACGGACATTCCTGATTTGCTTGTGGTAGCAGTTTGCTCTACTGGAACTTCTGTTGCCATTTCTTGATTTGTGTTGGTGACAGCCTGTCCTATTGGGACTTGTCTCCATTTTTTCATCTTTGGGCTTGCTCCTGTGGATCTGCTCTGCTGGAGCTTCCATGGCTTCCCTTGATGTCTTAAGTTTTTGAAAATGGTTCTTTTTGAGCATCTATGTTTCAATCAATCTTAGGGTTTTTCCCCTTCTAGGGTCCTGAGCGTCATTCTCGCCATCCGTGATGAGGCATGCAGCCAGACATTGTCCTCCCGCAACGCAGGCTCTCCGTAGCAGAATCCCACTCCTCAGTCATCCATCCAGTGGTCTGCCCCTGCCCTGAACCTAGCCAAGTTTGTTCCCCCTTCAGTAGGCCTACTCACGTGGTTTCCACTTAGCATTCCCATGTCTGAGTTCACAGCCATGAGTTTCCCCCTAGGTTGGGTTCGCCCCCTTCCCAACCCACGGCTCGTCCAGGCTACGTGGAGCAAAGTGATGTGTTGGTTCCAGCACCCTGCAGTGAGTCTTCGACCTCAATCACCATCACCACTTCACCTGAACCACCGTATCACCCATGTGGAGGAACCATCAATGCCCTCTAGCATGTGTGGGTGAGGCTTCCACTTCAAAGCTGGGCTGGTAACAATAAGAATTCTGTAAGTTTTTCAAAATCGAAAAACAGGTAGTTTCTCTGACATATCAGGTTTAATACTTCAGTTTGGTGGTGAAAGTTATGATGGTATTGAATGGCGTTTATTTTACAATACCAATATAAATGGTCCGTTATTGGACATTATAAATTTTCCAGCTAACTCAATCCTGGTTGCCAGCGTTTCGCACAGTGTGCTAAGTTGGGCTCGTCAGTTGGTAAACAGCACGCCTACCAAGGCGCATGGCTAGTGCATACCGTGGAGGCCACTGCGTAGGCTACTTGGAGCCACCGGCAGTGCCAGTGCACTATGAGAGATTTTGTCTCATTACCAAAAATTGATGCCTGCCTAGCCATCAGATGATAAAGATGTTGATTCCCTTAGGGAACCTAACATATTTGTTCCGAATGAGTAAATTTATAATACCAGTATAAATGGTCCGTTATTGGACATTATAAATTTTCCAGCTAACTCATTCCTGGTTGCCAGCGTTTCACCCCAGTGTGCTAAGTTGGGCTCATCACTTAGTAAATAGCACACCTACCAAGACGCATGGCTAGTACATGCCGTGGAGGCCACTGCGTAGGCTATTTGGAGACACCGGCAGTGTCAAATTTATAATGATCAGAAACATGATATTAAAGGAAACGATGAGGTTACTGTGAAAAATCCTTAACGTGATACGGAAAGCGGAAAGTAGATTTAATTTAGTGTAATCAAAATTCACTCAAAATCTGTGGCCTTTGTTGAGGATCATCTTGTTGAAGTTATCACACCATAGTATTTTTGCAGCATTATTTCTTGACCCATTTTGCTCTTCACTCAGAAACATCAGAAAATTCTGTTTAATTTGAAAACCACTGAAGGGATTTTTGGGAAATATTCTAAACAGTAATCCTTGTCATATAAATTTTCTTTAGGAGAAATCCTCTCTATTTCTGTCTGCAATTATTTCTCAGCACCTGAAATTTTTATGGATCATTATATAATCTGGAATACACACACCCAGGAAAAAAGGGGATTAAATTGTCCTGAAACTTAAGTAGCAAACTGTGTCAACATACGTGAGTAAGAAACAAGTAGGCTACTTGTGTTTCAGTAGAAAACAGTTGTTTGATCATTTAGTTTGAGAAACAGGAAGGTCATCCTCCTCAAGAACTTTAAGTGGCATCAAATATATACTGGTATAATTTTGGATTTGTGTTACGCTTTATGTACTAGGATCTTGATTACTTTCTGGACAATTTTGGGCACTAATCAAAGAATGAGGAGCATAAATTCTCCTAAAATAAAGTGCCATTTAAGTGTTTGCAATGACTGAATGTCACAGAACTTGGGAAGGCCCACTCATACAAAGTAGGATGATGATCACTCTCAGTGCTGTATTCAAAGCTTCTATTTTCAAATAGGAGTGTGGTAGCCAGGTAACATCATCGCTGGCTAGATCACTGCATGTAGTATTTATGAAATTGAAAGTCATGTTCTTGTGGTTCAGAATCCATGTAAAGATGGAGGTTTAATGACTGTGATGACTATATCAACAGTAACTTACAACTACAAGCTTATTTTTCTGTACCTTGAAAATTGCGTATGGCTTCCTAGGTCTAAACCTCTATCCCCTAAGCTTTGCTAATAGTTGTCATTACCCCCTGTGGGTGGGGGACGCAGACGAAGAATCCACCCACGGTATCCCTTGCCTGTCGTAAGAGGCAACTAAAAGGAGCGACCAAGGGATGATTATATTAGAACCATGAAACTCCTTGTGATTAGTACCACCACGTGGAGAACACCATGGGTCACTTTTCCTTGCACGTAGTACCACTATGCTAGGTACCAAATAGGTTTGTGATTTGTAGCAGACGAGAGCGCGGCGGCTTTTACAGTACGTGTGATTAGTAGCACTATATGAGCAGCACCATGGGATGACTGAACCCATAGTTCTGGCTTGCCTGTGATTAGTAACCACTATATGAGGAACTATGAGGAACACTACGGAATAGTACGAGTCCCTATGGTTAGTACACTTAGGTTATGAACACCATAGGTTTGCGTTGCCTGTCAATGGCGCCGCAATGTGTGAAACACGGTAGGCCTGTAATACATGTGCAAATTTCATTACC
Source organism: Anabrus simplex (assembly GCF_040414725.1). NCBI lineage: Eukaryota > Metazoa > Arthropoda > Insecta > Orthoptera > Tettigoniidae > Anabrus > Anabrus simplex. The sequence continues at coordinate 845,914,563 of NC_090266.1, forward strand.
TGTGAGTAGTGCCATAATGTTTGGAATACCCCGAGTCTACGCTACTCTTGATTAGTACCGCAACATGACACATACCATGGTTCTACTTTCCTAGTGGTAAGTACCATTGTGAGGGGCCTCTGACTTGGATTTTGGACCCCTTTTGACTACAAGTATAATCGATTCAGTATTGTGCTATAGATATCCATCCATCCGTCCATCCGTTTTGAATTGTGGTCAGTGGATGTTTTTGGGCTTTTAATTTGTCATTCCATTTGTCTCATTTCGTGCCATTAGGGGCCAATGACCTAGATGTTAGGCCCCTTTAAACAACAAGCATCATCATCATCAATAGTTGTCATTAGGAGATGGTTGCCTATATATACTTCTCCTTCAAACAGTAACTACCAGCAGTAGTTGTCATTATAACTACAACGATTTAATTCCTTCACTGACATTTCTGCAGTAGTTGACACACATTTAAACAAAACCCTTCCTTATGTCTACTTACATTGTGTACATTCAGTATAAAGTATGAATATCCATTGTCAATCACAGTTCCATTAGTGTCTGTCAATATATATATATTTTCTTTTGGAAAAATTATGAAAGGAGTGATGAAGACTATGATTATCATTTGAAAGGAACTATTTGCTTTGTTATCAGCAAATACAAAGTTGTTTCTGAACTTGTTTTCACACTAGGGAATGAATGTGTCAAAAGGCTCTCTAACTGTTTTGGACTTTTGCCTAGTTTGATACTTTCTAAACAATGATTTATGTGACAGTCTTACTTTATAACAGATATTTGAAGTATTAACCCTTATAGGAATTTATCATTATGTGTTTTGTATCCTAGGCTTATGGCCATTATCAAGAGGCCTCTCTCCATTTGCGTCACGCTCTCGAACTGAAGCCTGAGTTTGAGCCGGCAGTGACTGCACTTAAGGATATGGAGACTATACCAGATACTACCATCCATATCTATACATTACTAATCATCATCTGTTTGGTGAGAATTCTCATTTCATTTTACATTTTTTTTAAAGTACATACAGTAAATTAAATTAATGATATATCTTTGCCTTCACTTATTTGAAAATTACAAACGTATTTTTATATTACTCTGTCGTTTTTAACTGTAGATTTATGGCAGAGGTGAGCGATTTTCTTTTTGAGTAACAGGATTAAGGTGTAGGATGTGATTTTTTCTAATCCTGTATGTCTCTTGTCTTCCAGAGAGTAGGTCAGTACACTGGTAAGTTCACCTGAAGGCATCTTTCTAACAGCAGTGGTGGTGGTGGTGATGATGATGATGATGATGATGATGATGATGATGATGATGATAACCTTATGAGGTTAGATTGTAGAGGTGCCTTGTAATCAAGAATACATATGTTAGTTGTAGAAATTGGTAAAGCTAGCACAGTAAGAGAGTATGTCATCAGAGTTAAAAAGTCACAGAATACTGGTATTTTATATAAATAATGGCAAGATAATCAGAACTATATTGAGTGTTGACTGGTTTTAACAGTGTACACTGCAATCTGTAATGTTTGCTGCCAGTATAATGTGCCCTGCCGAGCTTCGTCTGGGGAGACCCAAGCTTAATAATGCCTCAGCATAACCTGATAAACAACCACGGATGAGATTATATTGAAGAGTGGTCCGAACTGCTAACACAGGCTTCGAACTGCCCTCCTACTTTCTGTGCTAGCCTCAGCAACTCGAGCACTTGGGGGTGTGGTTACGTTCGAAAGAGGGGAAAAAAGAAAAAATACTTAAGATGGAGTCTAATCTAATGTGAAAGTAGGATTTCTGGGTTCAACTATATACTGGATACTACTTAGCACTGCTAGAAATGACAAGAATCATGTAATGGAGTCTGAATATCAATTTATTCTGAATTGTGTCATAAGAAGAAAAATACACTGTACGGTTTCAATAAGCAACAAGATGCAGTGAGGGCATGTCATTGTCAAATACCAAGGTCATTGAAAAATTTGAAGATTGGAGAACTAGTTGTTTGAGCACATTTTTTTTTTCACCTACTAATCTACAGAAATAACAAGGCTCTATAACCTCACTGTAGCATTGTACACCTCAGGAATGTTGTCAAGACTTGTGGAATCAATTACAGTGACAAATCCAAATCATAATGTGTCCAACAAGATATCAAATAGCCATGTTGAATATTTTGGATGTTCACTGTGGTCTTAACAGTTGAACTAGAAAAAATTAGTGAGAAGCACAAACAAGTAGTTTTGCAGCTATCCTAAATTATGACAGTTATTAAATGTTGGCACGAGCCTCCGTGTCTCAGGCGGCAGCACGCTGACCTCTCGCTGCAGGGTACTGTGGTTGAAATCCCGGTCACTCCATGTGAGGTTTGTGCTGGACAAAGCAGAGGCGGGACAGGTTTTTCTCCGGTTTTCCCTGTCATCTTTCATTCCAGCGACACTCTCCAAGATCATTTCACTTCATTAATCATTCATTAATCATTGCCTCAGAGGAATGCGACAGGCTTTGGCAGCCGGCACAATTCCTATCCTCGCCGCTAGAAGGGGGCTTCATTCTTTCCATTCCTGACAGGAGAGGCCTCCTGTGACACGTACCGACAGGCTAGGACTGCTTGTTAGTGAGCGAGACTAGTTTGGGGCATTATCTGCTACCGGCGAGACCGGTTGTCAACACCTCAACGGAAGGACATCGCCTCGCAGATCAAGCCTCTTGTAAGGAAAGCATAAAGTGGACAAAGGCACTGCTGGAGTAATTTATTGAAATGTCTGAACTGCAATTCCTGTTGTAAATTCAAATCTTCGAAAGACTGCCCGGTAGCTAATATTCTCAGTGTCGCAATCATGCGTTCCTCAGGTGGTATGCTTTGTTGCTTTACAGTATCCTCTTTCTTCAGCTTAGAAGCTTCAATACCTACAATAAATACTCTATCAACTAATCATTATGTATATGTGTTACAAATCAAACATTTAACGTAATAACAAGAAAAATGCATACATGCTTACCTAACAGCATATCATAATCGCTCTGGTCCATTCGCATATAATTCTTGTAATCGTCCAGTTCATTTTCTCTCAGGTGTTGTATGAGGTGCATGTGATTAAAGCTGCCTCGCTCTCTTATCCATTATTTCATCCACTTCGATTGATTTTTCTTTTTGCATGATGTAACTTACAGCGAAATGCACATTCCAACAAACGCAACAGCAAAATTTTATTTTCTTCTGGACACTGTCTGCTTCGACATCCATCACACAGTTCTAAGTACGGCAGATCCAATCGGCAAGGATTTCAAACTAATTTGAAAGGCCAGTGGATGAGGCCTGGCCTGCCGAGATGTCGTGGATCATTCAATTAACGGGAGGGTCTGTACTATTGACAGATCATGTTGCACAACACGACAGGCTTGGCGTCACAGTTGATGGCGAGCAGCAGGCCTAGTCTCCGAAGATCACGTCCGACAGGCAGCTTGTCAGATCTGGCCCTAAAGGCGAGGCCTGATAAAAAATCTCTCCGTGTATGGCCAGTTAATGACTGGAAACAGGCTGTGGATGTTCATTTTCATTCATTAAATGTCGACAGAGAGGTGAAAGGGCTCTGCCTTGCCAATTTATGTCGTCAGAAGAACAGGAGTCACTTACAGGCATCATCAGTGACCTCTCCATCATGGCTTGCAGTTCATATCCTGGACAATGCATGTGAGATTTTTAAACTGAAAACTTGCATCCCTGTGGTGCATTCATGTACACATGAAACTGAAGGTCCCGTTGCTTTGATCACAATTTTTTAACTGTGAGCTAGGCCACTGATCAACTAATGATACATTGGAGTGAAAAATTTAAGGCTATGATGAGGTTCTCATCTCTTGCACTGCACGGGGTTCATATGGAATTGGGGAAAACCATTCCATAGGAAGCTCAAACAACAGTGCCGATTCATGGTACAGTGGCTGCTTTGTTACAGGTGTATATTTTCAATAGACAGAATGAACCATAGATGGTCCTTAGTAGGGGATGTAACCAGGTTTAATGATTTTACGTGCATTTCATCATCTGTCATAAATTTTCAGAAGGTTGTTGAGTAGTCTTGCAGTCAAGCAGGAGACATGTTGTGGTGAACGGTTGACATACCACTTGGCATCTTCCATGAACATCCTACACGTATGGAATCCAGTTTGAGAAAATAAGTAATCCAGTCTATCGACCATGTCCCACTATCCAACAGTTTGCTATTGACTGTAGGGTGGGGAGGCCTGAACTTATATAAACACAAATTTGGAGCCTCTATGAAGATGAACATAGTGAAGGATTACATCATTGAAGTATTACTGACTGCCTCTCTTCCAGTATCCAAAGCTCACTCCATCCATTCTAATGCCTCACCAGACAAGAGCCAATACTCCCAGGAATATTCTGAAGAAACTTTCTCACACAACCTGTTGTAAATGTTCTTTGCTGGATACATCTCAAAAATTAATTCTCTTTGTTAAATGGATTTATTAAACCAAGATAGTAATTTGTTATAATTGTGTATTATAGAATAAATGCATGCCTCACTTGAGAGCACAACTCCTACTAAGTCAAGAGGGAGCAATTATGTGTGAGAGTCAGGCAGCCAGCACTCTAGCCATGCTTACTTTAGTTATGGTAGTAAATTGTTGGATAGGCGGCACTGTAGTAGTGCATAATAGATAATGATTACGATTTTATTAATTAAGTATTCCTTTTTGGTGTAGGCTGTGGGACACACAATTATGCTCTTAATGAAATACCCCATGGCAATGTGTTGTCCATATTATTATTCTTTTATGACCGCATAGGATCACTTTAGTCAGTCCATCATTCAGGTCTCTTTGAAGGGATTGTTCGGGCTTTGCGGTCCTCCCAGTATTTCTTCAAATGCTCTGATCTTTGTGCCCTTTCCTCAATTGAAAATATGCGTGTTGTTGGTTTGTTTCATGTAAGGGTAAAGCGGAGGTTTGAATTCTTGAGTTTTGTATTCAGTTTTATCTTATTTGTGGTGTCTTCTGTTGTAAGGCATATTTCCTTCAGATCCTCTCTTACATTGATCCATTTACATCCTGTTGTGGTATTTTTTGAGACAAGATTGTGTTGTACTAGTTGTTTCAGAAGTCTCGAATCCTGCATCCTCATGATATGTCCAAAGAATCCCAGTCTTTATACATAACTTTGTTAGGTATTATCCGCCACGGTCCATTTTTCTGGTATTTTTTGTTGATGCAGGTTCTTCCAATCCTCCTTTCAATTTTCTGAAGTCTGTCAGTCTTTGATTGTTTATTCAGGTGAAAAAGTGTTTCTGCTGCATATATAGCTTCCGGTTTTATAACCGTGTTGTAGTGTTTTATTTTTGCATTTATTGATAAACATTTCTTTTTGTAGATATCACATGTTAATTTTTGTGCTTTAGCTAATCTATTTGTTCTTGTTTGGATTGAGATTTTTTCATTTAGGTTATGTGTTATTACTTCTGCAAGATATTTAAATTGAGTTACTATTTTGATTTTATAAGTTGTTTAATTGTCCTATGACTGAATACTTATATTTTTGTGATAATTGAACTGGGAAGTGTGTGGTTAAGAGATAGCTTATGTAAAAATATATATCTTATTTTCTCAGTATTCAGTGTTAGCCTGTTGTCAACAAGTGATGTTGCATGATAGTTATATCCCTGTGTATATTCGTGATCATATATGGGCAAACTTTGAACCACTTGATGAGCAACTTGCAAAGCCAGTAAACTTCATGTATTTCAGAACAAACCAGTAAGCGGAGGCACAAATGGACAATGAGTGCAATGACAGGTGCTGATTCTTAGACAAATTCTGATCATGGTTTATTCTGTATGTAGTTTAGACTACAGTAAACAAATAATAAATTACAAGATCATACTTTTAAATACACAAGAGCCTCGTTTATCTGGCCTTCATTAATCTGGATCTCCGGTTTATCCGGATCAAAAATAATAAAAATTCATTTTTACTTGTACAGTATTTCTTTTATGGGGTCGACTCTTCTCGAATCTCTTCACCGCCAAGGATGGTTAAGAACAGGAATTGGAAGTAATTCGGTCACGGTCTATGAAAGGTACCGGCCTGGCATTCGCTTGGAATTGAGAATGAGAAACGATGGAAAATCATTCCCAGGATGGCCGAGGTAGAATTCGAACCCACGGTCTTCTGAATGCAACGCACTACTAACGTGACTCAGCACGCAGAGCTACGCTGCTCCGTAAACATTGTTTAATCACTTCATCAATGAGTTTTTTAATGATGACCCCCTGTGGCTGGAGGACGCATATGAAGAATACACCCACAGTAACCCCTGCCTGCCGTAAGAGGCGACTAAAAGGGGCGACCAAGGGATGATTGAATCAGAACCATGAAACTACTTGTGATTAGTACCATCATGCGGGGAACACTATGGGTCGCATTTACTTGCGCGTAGTACCACTATGTTAGTTACTGAATAGTTTTACGATTAGCAGCAGAGAGTGGTTCACTGTGGGTTTCCAGTACCTGTGATTACTACCACTAAATGAGGAACACCATGGCTTACGTTGCCCATGATTACTACCATTAAGTGAGAAACACCACGGGTCTGGGCGTTGCCTGTGGTTAGTAACACAATATAAGCGACACCGTGGGTCTGCGTTGCCTATAATTAGTACCCACTATATGAGGAACACCACGGGAATACCGGCACCAGTGATTAGTACTCCTAGGTGAGGAAACACTATAAGTTTGCGTTGCCTATGAGTGGCGCCATGATGTGAGAAACACCAGAGGTCTGTGTTACCTGTGCGACGTACAATACTTGTGTGTAGTACCATAATGTGTGGAACTCAGTGAGTCTACGCTACTTTGGATTAGTTGGATTAGTACCGCAACATGACAAGTACCATGGTTCTACTTTACTAGCCATAAGTACCGTTATGACGGGCCGTTGACCTGGATTTTTTACTCCTTTAGACAAGAAGCATCATTGATTGAGGATTGTGCTTTGGAAGCAGTCCCTTGGTCGGTACTACTATTGTTTGAAGATAGTTTCTGGAAAGGTGGGGCATTGCAGGTTGGATCCACTTATTGTTTTAAATTCATATTCATCCATTCATTCTTCATTATCACGTTTTGAATTCTGGTCAGTGGATGTTTTTGGACTTTTAAATTGTCATTTCATTTCGTACCATTAGGGGCAGATGACCTAGATGTTAGGCCCCTTTAAACAACAATCATCATCATCATCATCATTTTTAATGATGGTCCTGCTGACATGGAGTCTTATGACACTCATCCGCTACTGCGGACGTTGTTATCTCGGGTTCACATCGTTGCTCAATAATGACCCGCTCTGTGATTGCTTAAGACGATGGAATAGGAAGCGAAATGAGTCATCATATCCAGTAGTCTGTGAGAGACCACATCAGTAGCTGAGGGTTAACACCACGTTGTACAGTTACAGTATTTTCCTGTGCAGTATTGTATTGTTTGAGTGAGCGTGAAATGGCTTCAAAATGGAAGAAGGTGGTTCTTTCCATGGACAAAAGTTAGAAGCAATAAACAGGCTGGACAAAGGAGAAATATTACTGTAGACTGTGGCGTATGGACTTCAACTGTGTCTGATTTAAAGAAAAGCCGAAAAGAAATTGAAGACTTCTGCTTTAAAATTATAACAAAAGATAGTTTAGAGAATTGTGCCACAGTAAAGAAAGCTAGAAATTAATCTCTAGATGACGCATTATTCATGTGGTTTAGTGGAAAAAAGAGAGCATGGTATTCCGATTTCATGGCTGATTTTACAAGAAAAGGCGCTTAGTTTAAACAGCAAGCTAGCAAATGGAGATCCTAACTTCACAGCTAGTCAGGGTTGGTTGGAAAGGTGGAAAGCTCGTCATGCAGTGACTGGTGAAAGTTTTTCAGCGGATAAATTCACTGCTGACAGTTTCACAAAGGAATTTACGGACATTATTTGCTCCGATAACTTAACGCCAGGTCAGATATATAACGCCGATGGATCTGGGCTGTTTTATCGCATGCTACCAAATAAGAAACTAGCGTCTAAGTTAGATGAATCGGCAAGGGGTTACAAAAGAAGTAAAGATCGCAATAATTTATATCACGTGTCAATGCATCTGGAGGGCATAAATTTCCTCTTCTGTTAAGAAGGAAATAAAAAAATCCCCGTGCTCTTAAAAATGTGAATCAATTTGCCTTGCCGGTTTCTTACACATTCCAAAATAATGCATGGATGGACAATGGTACTTTCAAAAACTGGTTCCAAGAAGACTTCGTGCCGAACGTAAAAAAGTTTTTAACGAAACAAGGTTTGGCACTGAAGGCCATGTTGATCACTGACAATGCGCCGTTACACCCGGGATTTGAAGAGTTGGTCAGTGGTGATATCCAAGTGAAATTTCTGCCACCTAATGTAACAGCTCTGTTGCAACCAGTGGACCAGGGTGTATTGGAAAACATCAAGTGGTTATACAGGAGGTAGCTGCTCAGCAAACTGATTGAAGAAGAGGGGGAATATGGTGCAATATGTGTAATAAATATGAGAGACATTATTTATATCATCGCATCTGCATGGGATCAAGTTAGTGAAATGACAATTAAAATGTCTTGGAAACATCTATGGCCCTCTATCTGTGCATCTATGAACAAGGTTTGTGAAGTTGTGAACTCTTCTGAGTTCCTTGACACATTTGCCTGCATTCCCAGGTGTTCTGACGTAGATGAGAACGACGTAAATGACTGGTTGAAAAATGACTGTAATTCAGGCTACGGCATAATGACAGATGAAGAAATCATTGCCTCTTGTTCCTCGGCAGGTAATGAAAAGAGTGATGGTGAATTCAAAAATGAAACTGGTGCTCCATCAGAAGAAACAGTGACTCCGGGAGAGGCAACAATGCAGCTGGACAAACTGATTTAGAATCCCAGACTGAAACCACACTGGCAGAACCGATGTTGGTAAACCGTGTTTGTGATCATGCTACACGCAAACGCTATACAAATGTAAAACAGAAAAAACTCGCAAATTATTTTAGTGCATAAAACCGAGTCGTAAATGTAAGAAAAGTGTTCTTATATTTTTTTGTACAGTTGAAGAAAGGTATTACTGTACAACTTATGTTAATAGATTATACCGGGTGGTCCACCAGCCCCTTGCGATCCAGTTTTATGCATCCCTTCACATTTAATACAATTCTGAAGGACATCGGTCCCTCTCCTTAAACCGGGGTAATATAACGAGATGTGTGTTTACGGGCCAGAAGACAGCAGGAATCATGAGCGCCACTATTAATTCATTATGGGTATCTAGAATGAATCTGTAAAATGAGTACAGATATGCAGAATACATACTTTAAGCCTTACCACTCGTCTGTCGGGTTAGGCCTGACATTAAGAAATTCCCTTTCCTGTCACATGTCAGGCGAGGCCCGACATATTTTATCACCCATCGCTCGTCTGCTCTCTCTTAGCCAACAAAATACACGATGCTATACTGTACTGTCATCTTTTGGTTCAGTGTGGAACTTTGTAAAATCCAGATACTATTTAATATTCAGTCAAAAATCTGCTGTTTAGATGGCAGTGTAGCCGTCAGCTGTGTCCAGTCCACTCAACCGCTCAAAGGCTTGAGCGATAATAAACAAACATGGCTGACCGCATTATGACAGAGGATGAAATTAGACAAGTTTTTGAAGATCTTGACGATATATTTGAATTGGAAGAGAGTGAATTGGATGTAGTAAGCAACAGAGGTGATGGCACAAACAGCGATAGCAGTACCAGTGATGAAAATAACAATAATGACGAGGAAATTGAAACACAACATGTAGCTGATGCTGATGGCTGGCGCAGTTATAAATCAACAGAGCCCGATTTCAAGAAATCGCCATTTACAGCGGTTTCAGGCTACAAACTAACACAGGATATGAAAACAGAGACTGAACGAGGGTTTTTTTTTCAATTGCTTTTTACCGATAATTTGTTCAGTGAAATAACTAATGAAACAAATCAGTATGCTAAAAGTGAAATAGATGAAATAGGTACTCTGAGTCCCAGGTCCATCTGGAAAAAGTGGGCTAATGTCATTGTGAAAGAAATGAAAGCATTTATTGGAGTTATTTTGAATATGACAATGTATCCTAGACCTGAACTGCAGGATAATTTTTCGGAAGACAGGCTGGACAAATGTTTGTTTTAGAAGGATGTATTCAGTCATGAACGATTCTTGCAAATTTTTTGGATGTTACATATTTGTCCACCACCTGTTAGTGTTCCCGTAGGGATGAGAGCAAGAGGTTCAAAAATTCAGAATGTTGTTGAATATCTAGATTCGAAGTTCAGAGATTATCTCGTACCAGGACAGATTGTGTGTGTAGATGAGAGTACCGTTGGTTTCAAAGGTAGGATAGTGTTCAAATGCTATAACGCAGAGAAGCCCAATAAATGGGGTCTTAGAATATTTGTGTTAGCAGATTCTGCATCAGGATATATTGTTGTAGTAGAACTATACTGTGGAGCACCTACAACTGCTTCCCTACCTCATCCAGACTTGCCATTCTCTGCCAGAAGAATTCCCCATTTGTGTGAAAACCTGCAGAACTCCGCTAATGGGGCAAGTGGGTATCGTGTGTTTACTGATAGGTACTGTACCGCACTGACAGACGAGGTGGTGGAGTAGCCTTTTACCACAGGAATGATTTAAAATGCAAGATTATTTGCACCTCAGACCCAAGCCTTCCCTTGCGACCTGAGTATATGTTTGTTGAACTCGACTGTAATAAGAAAATATTAATAGGAATTGTATATAAGCCACCTAATATTAGACAAATGGAGAAATTCGAAGCAGCTTTAACAGATCTTATCTCGGTCTACGAAGATGTCATAGTCATGGGTGACTTTATAATTGTAAATCAACCCCAGAAAATCATTAAGCATGGAGAGATCCCAGCTCCTGGGATTTCAACTCACGACTTCTTGTTAAAACAAACCAGAGAATCGGCTAAGTTGTGTCACATATTCCATGCTCTGAACATGGAAATCCTACCACTTAACGCTACGAACCTCGTCTACTACCCCGACCACTTGACTCGCACATTAATTGACCTTATAATTGCAAGTCAACCCCAGAAAGTCATTAAGCATGGACAGATCCCAGCTCCTAGGATTTCAACTTTCGACTTATTGTACTTACGTTACTCTATCCGAGGACCGAAGTATAAAGCACGCTACTTTATTTTAAGAGACATAAAACATATTGAATTAGATGACCTATGCAATGACGCATATAACTTATCGTGGGATGACATACGTAATCTTCATAACATTGACTCAAAAGTTAACAAATTCAACTCATTAGTGCTGAACTTGCATGACAAGCATGCTCCGGAGAGGCAGGTAAGATTTACTCGCCCCCCTTTCCCCTGGCTGACGACCAAGATAAGATCTGCTATGGCCAGCCGTGACCGTTGGTACAGACAATTCAGACGAACACGTGACAAAGATGACTTTGAGCAATACAGGAAATTGAGCAACAAAGTTAAACAGCTAATTAGAAACAGTAAATGCCACTACTTTCAACAGTTAGCGGGAAATAATAATTTAAATCAAACCTGGAAGAAGCTACGATCTTTGGGCATAGGCAAAGCCATAGAAGAGCACATTCCCACCATATCTCTAGATGCGTTAAATGATTACTTTTTTCAGCCTAAAGACGGACTAGTTCCATTACCGGCTAATCCCACAAACTCAGCATGCCATTCCGAGCGTGACCAGTTCTCTTTCCACACCATTAGCGCAAATGATGTTAAACGTGTGCTGTACTCTATCTCTTCCGATGCGACAGGTAACGACGGTATCTTGATCAAATTAATAAAAAACATCATCGGGGCTGTACTGCTAATACTGACTCAAATATACAACTACTGCCTGACCAATGGAGTATTTCCTAACGTTTGAAAAGATGCACTAATAAGGCCAATCCCGAAAAACACTAGGTCTACCTTGGATTCTCCATCAGATTACCGCCCTGTGTCCATCCTACCACCCCTTGCAAAAGCATTCGAACATCTGATTCATTCATGCACAAATCACTGTATACCTGACCCAGAATTCCCCCCTTGACCCTTTCCAATCCGACTTTAAAAAAGGTCATAGTACCGCGACAGCATTACTGCGTGTTACAGACAATATCAGCTATGCAATAGACCAACGATATATGACTGTAGCAACACTACTAGACCTAAGCAGCGCCTTTGATACAGTTAGCCCTGGGTTTCTACTACTGAAATCCTGTAGTCTCAACTTTAATGGGACATCTCTTAAATTTTTTAGCTCCTACCTCACTGACCTTCAGCAATGAGTATCAGTGGGAACAATGTACTCAGGATGGCATAACAAGTTTTGTTGTTAGTGTGAACGACATGGGGGACGCATTGAAATATAGCAAGTATCATATCTATGCAGGTGATCTTCAGATTTATTATCACTCATATCCACAAGACATAGATGTAGCCATTGACAGGGTAAATTTTGACTTCGACGACTGAATGACTATGCCAAAAATAACAGCTTGTTAATAAATCCTAACAAAACTCAGACTATTATATTTGGTACCAAAAGAAACCTTAACTTTAAAAAAAGTAGGCATGTAGCCCCAATTATTTTAAATAATACTGTCGTCCCTGATCGTACATCAGTAAGAAACTTAGGTGTTATAATGACTGAGACACTCAGTTGGACTGAACAAGTGACAAATACATGCTGTAAAGAGCAGAAATCCCTTTTTCCTCTCAAACAGTACTCCATTATATTTCCAAAACATCTTAAAATACAACTGGTAACATCCCTAATCTTACCAATTCTAGACTACTGCAACACTGTACTTACGGACATATAAGAACAGTAACAAGATGCTCGAACGGAGTTTAAACACCTTTATTTGATTTATATTTAAGCTGTGATATGATTCTCACATTTCGCCTTATTATAGGGAGTTGTCAAGGCTTCGTGTTCATGAGCTTTGCAGTCTGCACATGTTGTCCATTCTGCATGGAGTTCTAAACTCAGGTGTACCGAATTATCTCTCATCAAATTATAATTACCTCTCCTCCTTTCATAACCACAATACACAATCTGGCTCCTGTTTAACAATATCTCTCAGTCACTCCAGGACATAACAACCGATCCTTTATAGTCACTGCCGCTAGGCTGTAGAATCTCCTCCCTGCTACCATTAGGGATTTGCTTGCTTGCTTGCTTGCTTGCTTGCTTGCTTTTGCTTTTGCTTTTGCTTGCTTGCTTGCTTGCTTGCTTCTCTGTAAAACACACCATAGTGGCGTTCAGAAAAGATGATGAAATGATGACTTAGCTGTGGGAAGATAAGAGGTTGGTGGTATCAGTGGGAACAATGTACTCAGGATGGCATAACAAGTCAATAGGTGTCCCGCAGGGGTCGGTTTTGGGCCCACTTTTTATTTGTTGTTAGTGCGAACGACTTGGGGGACGCATTGAAATATAGCAAGTACCATATCTGGAATATTCTAGCCGGGCTGAGTGGCTCAGACGGTTAAGGCGCTGGCCTTCTAACCCCAACTTGGCAGGTTCGATCCTGGCTCAGTCCGGTGGTATTTGAAGGTGCTCAAATACGACAGCCCCGTGTCGGTAGATTTACTGGCACGTACAAGAGCTCCTGCGGGACTAAATTCCGGCACCTCGGTGTCTCCGAAGACCTTAAAATGCAGTTAGTGGGACGTAAAACAAATAACATTAATTATTATTATTGGAATATTCTAATTGAACACTACATAGAGATTCAACAATTTTTAGGTCCCTAGCCTTTAGTCACACAGCAACTTCCTTTTAAGTCCTTTTGGTCTGTGATAGTGCTCTAATTGTACCTGATGTAATGTATCATCACAAATTGTGCAAAGAAAAGTGTTGGGAAATATCATCAAAGGAGTGGAAAAACCAACAGTGATGTTGTTGTTGTTTGAGTTATCAGTCCATAGACTGGTTTGATGCAGCTATCCATGCCACCCTATCCTGTGCTAACCTTTTCATTTCTACGTAACTATTGCATCCTACATCTGCTCTAATCTGCTTGTCATATTCATACCTCGGTCTACCCCTACCGTTCTTACCACCTATACTTCCTTCAAATCTTAAGATGTGTCCTATCATTCTATCTCTTCTTCTCGTCAAATTTAGCTAAATCGATCTCCTCTCCCCAATTCGATTCAGTATCTCTTCATTCGTGATTCAATCTATCCATCTCACCTTCAGCATTCTTCTATAACACCACATTTCAAAAACTTCTATTCTATTTCTTTCTGAGCTAGTTATCGTCCATGTTTCACTTCCATACAATGCCACGCTCCGCACGAAAGTCTTCAAAAACATCTTTCTAATTCCTATATCAATGTTTGAAGTAAGCAAATTTCTTTTCTTAAGAAAGCTCTTCCTTGCTTGTGCTAGTCTGCATTTTATGTCCTCCTTACTTCTGCCATCGTTAGTTATTTTACTACCCAAGTAACAATATTCATCTACTTCCTTTAAGACTTCACTTCCTAATCTAATATTTCCTGCATCACCTGCCTTCGTTCGACTGCTCTCCATTACTTTTGTTTTGGACTTATTTTCATCTTGTACTTCTTACCCAAGACTTCGTCCATATCACCTCAAACAGGCCATAAACAGCAGATGCATCAAACTGGAAAGCACGTAACACCTATGTAAGAATATGTGCAAATCCAAATCCTTCTCCCTTAACCTCAAAATTAGGCCTTACACTACTGTAGTGAGACCGTCAGTACTATATGCCTCAGAATGCCTAAACGTGGTAAGAAAAGGGCAACTTAGAAAACTGGAGCTGGAGGAAAGGAAGATCTTGAGAAAAATCATGGGCCCTATTAAAGAAGAAGGCAAGTACAGAATCAGGCACAACAACGAACTGTACCAACAATTGGAGAGCATTACAACATCTATGAGGAAGAGGAGATTGAACTTCCATGGTCATGTCATGAGAATGGACAATCAGAGGCTCACCTCCAGAATCTTCCACACCATCTCTAGAGGGAAAGCGACTAATGCCAAGTGGGCAAGACTCGTCAGAAAAGACCTTCAAGAATTGGACATTGCTCCCAGTGAAATTTATGACAGGAATAGGTACAGAACGTTGATCAAAACATCAAACTCTCTCCAGTCACTAACAGAGAAAACAGTACGTCTGGGAGGAGGTGTGAAATGGACTCAGGAGCGAAAAGACATTCACAGTGCAAGAATGAAGGAGTACTAGTCAAAGAAGAAAGCTGCTAGAGATAAGAACCACGTGGTCCATAGCAGGCCCAAACGGAACTTTAAAAAAAATAATAATCGTAAATTAATAATAATAATAATTCGAGCTTGATACTTGGATTATTTTCCCACGGGTGAGAGAATATTGTTTCAAGTTATATCAGTTTATCACACTTGCGTCAATATCCCCCCTATAACTTGAAACAATTTCTACAGTCTATCACACTCGTCGACTTTGCCTTGGACGTAGATTGTATCTTCTTTCTTCCTCGATGTAGCTGGATGTGCTCTCCTCTTGACCAGCTTCTTCCATGTCAGGGGTCGGGTTTGCCTCACGGCCAGCCTCTTCCGCGATGATAGTCGATGCATTCTCCTCATGACCAGACTGCTGTGTCATCAGTAGCCTCTCCTCCAGGCTTACTCTGTATGCGTAGCGGTTGGGTGACTCGCCGCAACTCTGGTGCGTGGACCTTGACAGGAGGGTTGGTCTTTAGTAAGTAGACCCCATGGCCCAGTTGTTTATCCACCTTGATGGGACCAACCCACTTAGGTGCGAGACCTGCGTGAAACCCTCCAATCTTATTACTGACTGGGTGATTACGTCGCAGTACTTGTTGACCTGGTAGGAAGATCTGGGTCTCTTCCATATCTAGAGCCTTGGCCTGGGTAAGGGATCTCTTCTCGGCCAAAGCTTGCTTCTCCTTGATGTGCTGCTGCTGCAACTCTGCCAGGGAAACTGCTGCATCATCTTGACCAGGAGTGGGTGGTGGATGAATCTCCG
The DNA here is from genome assembly GCF_040414725.1 of Anabrus simplex. NCBI lineage: Eukaryota > Metazoa > Arthropoda > Insecta > Orthoptera > Tettigoniidae > Anabrus > Anabrus simplex. Next base: position 845,930,661 of record NC_090266.1, read on the forward strand.
AATTCCCAATGCCGTATAGCTGTCGAACAAGGAACAGCTCCGCTGGGAAATAGCCGGTGACACGGTTGATGTGCTGTCGCAGGGCAAAGAGTGACTGCTGTATCTGACGATCCCACAGTCAATGTTCTTTGTCTATCAGATGGACCCGTAGAATCTTTTTCAGCTCCTGGTTTCTTCTTTCTGTTGGAGTGGCCCTTAATTGTAGATAGGAGTGGTCCAGTGCTCCACACCCCATTCTGCCATCATTTGCTGCCACTTCCTCGACGTGAACTGACTCTCATTGTCTGATAGAATACACCGTGGATAACCGAAGCGGCTGAATACCTCTTCTTGTAGCAGGCTGGTGATGCGTCACATCGTAGCTTCAGGTATCGGAAAGACCTCAGTCTATCTTGTGAAGAGGTTGGTGATTACTAGGAGTTCTGTTTTACCCCCTGGTGTTCTACGTTACCCCCTGGTGTTCTACGGTAAGGAACCATCAAGTCCAGGGTTATGACTTCCCACGGACGTTGTAGCCTTCTTCCTCGTTGGCTGGAATCCGCCTTCCTGTTACTCACCTTGGTGCAGGCATAGATGTAGCACCCCATAACGTAGTCCAGGATGTCTTTCCGCTTGTTGACCCAGAAGAATCTTCCTTGGATAGACTAATACATCTCTTCGCCTCCTGGATGTCCGGCTTCGGTGCTGTCGTGGAACTTCTCGAGGATGTCTGTCGTGTGCTGTCTGGGGATCACCACTACTGCAGGCATATTGGATAGGTGGGACCTGTACATCAAGAGTCCCCCGTCAACCCGGAAGTTCTTGTAGCACATCTTGAATTCCCTCAGGACGAGTTGACTATCGGTGTTCTGACTCCTAATCCAATGCGTCATGATCCCACAGGGCTTGTCTTGTTCCTGCCACTGTTTGATCACTCCCAGATCAAGTTCCTTCTTCATGGTCATAAGGACAGGTTCCTTAGGCTCGCTCTGGTGTTTTTGAGAGAACTCCCTCTCGACATTGCTGCTCCTAGCTTCAGGTTGCATCGCCGGGTGCCTAGATAAGCTGTCTGCTCCTATGTTGATCGGTCCTGGGACGTGACACACATTAAAATCAAATTCTGCGATTAACAGAGCCCATCACATCAATTTAGATTTTGACCCAGAGACCGAGTTTAATCATTTGAGAGCAGGATTATCGGTGTAGAGCTGGAACTTACTTCCCTCCATGTAGCCTCTGAATTTGCCCATGGCCCAGACCATGGCTAAGGCTTCCTTCTCGGCAGTGCAGTAGCGTTGTTCAGTGGGGATAGCTTCCTGCTGGCATATTCGATGATGTACCTTCAGCCGTCACTCCTTCTGTTGGAATAACACTGCTCCTAAGCCGGAGTCGCTGGCGTCCGTCTGCAGGCACATGTTCCGTTGAGGGTCGGGATGGGCTAGATAGGGAGCGTTGCAAATCGCAGCCTTAATGCCTTGGAACGCTGCCTCTTCCTTGCTGGTCCATCGGAACGGGTGGTTGTTATGGAGTAGATCGGTGAGTGGTATTGCCTTCTCTTCAAAGTGTGGTACGAAGCTGCTATACCATCCACACAAGCCAAGGAACTGGCATACCTGTCGCTTGGTCCACGGGTGTTCAGCTTCTGCGTAGCTCGATTCTTCTCCGGTTGCCTTTCTAAGACATCAGATGTTAGAACATGGCCAAGATATTCTATGCGGGACTGGGTGAAGTGCCACGTCTCCAGTTGGCAAGTCAGTCCATGAATCTTCAGTCGTTCCAGTACTATCCTCAGATGCACAAGGTGATCTTGAAAATTCTTGCTGTGAATTAAAATGTCGTCGAGATATACTTGGCAAAAATCTCCAACATATCCTGATAATACCTTACCGGTCAGTCGCATGAAGGTGGCAGGAGCATTCTTCAGTCCAAAAGGTATTACTGCAAACTAGTACAATTCTCTCAGTGTCATGAAAGTGGTCAATGGTCTAGAGCTTTCTTCGACCTCCGCTTGCCAATATCTGGAGTTGAGATCCAGCGTGCTGAAAATCCTAGGCCCACTTACTTGTTTCAGCGAGTCTTTCAGGTCAGGCATGGAGTAGGTATCACTAACGGTCTTCTCGTTCAACCTGCGGAAGCGGAAGTCCACACACAGTTGATACTCCCTATTCATCTTCTTCGGTAGGATGATAGGTGAATCCCAACAGGATGTAGAGCGTTCGATGAGACCTTGTCCTTCCATCTCTTGAATCGTCTGAATGACGAAGTTGCGCTTATCCGGGTTGATTGGATATGTACGTTGCTTGATGCATGAGGAAGCGCTGCATTCAGTGGTGTGCATTACCGTGGTAGTCCATCCTATTTTATTGGTGATGACTTCCAGAAAGTTCCTTAAGGTGTGTCTCAGCTCCTCTTCTTCACTTGGCCGAGGATCTGTTAACTGCATATCTCCCAAGTCTATGTCGACTTCCGTTTTCTTGTGAGTCCAGAGATTTCCATCGTGCCGGGCAACCCTCAGAGGTCTGTCTTTTCCCAAAAAAGACTTCATGAGCTGCATAGTCTAGGATCACCTTGTATTCCACCAGAAAGTCATGACCTAATATGATGTCAGGTGTCAGGTCCTGAATCACTGCAACGTCAATTACAATAGGCATGCTCATACATTTAGCGGTTAGGTTAGTCTGTCCTTGACCGAGCCCGATAGCTGCTGTCGCTTAAGTGCGTCCAGTATCCAGTAATCGAGAGATAGTGGGTTCAAGCCCCACTGTTGGCAGCCCTGAAGATGGTTTTCCATGGTTTCCCGTTTTCACACCAGGCAAATGCCGGGGCTGTATCTTAATTAAGGCCACGGCCGCTTCCTTCCAATTCCCAGGGCCTTTCCTATCCCATCGTCGCCATAAGACCTATCTGTGTCGGTGCGACGTAAAGCAAATTGCAAAAAAAAAAAAAAAAAAAAAAAAAAAAAAGAAAAAAAAAGCTGTTCTTGGATGGAATAGGTTACCCGTCCGCTGCCCCCACTACCCTTCCGAGATCGTGAGACATCATAGGCGGTAGTAATTTGGCAACACTCCTGTGGACGAATGAATTGCTCTGGCTGTCGAGTATGGCTGAAAAATCCTCGTTGCCCATCCTTAAGATGATAGTTGGGCAGGGTTGGCCTGTTCTACTCACAATCTGACCAATCCTTCTCCTACTTGACCAGGTTTGCTCGTCTGTCAGATCTTGAGGCACCTTCCTGTTCCCGGTCCCATCCCCCCTTAATCCAGAATGGGCTGAACCTAGTTTCTCCGACATCAAGGTTGGGCACTTGTTCTTCAGGTGTCCCGCTCTTCCACACTGGTAGCAGTTCCTAACTGCTCGGGGCTCTTCTGTAGCTTTGCCCGTGAAAATCCGGAAGGCTCTCTTTAATCACCTTCGGGTCTAGGTGTCCTGTATTTCCGGTTGGATTTGAGGGGGTTAGAGTTGTGGTGATATGTCCTGTTTGAGTTAATCTATTTTCTACTGCGTGAAGGATGCTTTGCCCCATACTCTGCACGTCTCCCTTGATGGTCGAAATCCGGTTTTCTAACCTTCCTTCAAGAGCAGAAATACGGCTCCCGAAATTTCCCTCGACGGCAGAGGTACGGCTTTCAAAACTTCCTCAATGTTAGAAATCCTCGCCTTAACCTGTTGCTTTATGCTGGAAACCTGGATTTCCTCTTCCTCCTTGAGGTTCAATGTATGCCCTTTCAGCTGGCTTACTCTACTATCGATCCGGTCAACCTGTCCCAGTTTTGATCTGATGTCCAATATCTGCTGCGTTAATCGATTGGTGACGTCGCTAATTTGCGATGAAATTTCGTCATTTACAGTTGATATTTTTGATTCTAGGCCCTGTTCAACTTTGTAAACCTGCGTGTACACTTGTGATATTTGTCTGGTTATAACTGAGTTAGCTTAAGAAATTTTGTCTTTTACTTTCGAAATTTGGTATGCAATCTGTCTTGTTAGGCCGGAATCGACGTCTGAAATTTTGTCATTTAGGCCGGAATCGACGTCTGAAATTTTGTCATTTAGGCCAGAATTGACGTCTGAAATTTTGTCATTTAGTGCCTGCATCATGGTCGTTAAGTTAGAATACATTTTAGGAATATTTTCCTCTTCTTCTGTCGCAGAATTCTCGTTGACTTTGATGAACAATTTTTCGGGATCTTCTCCCTTTTCCACAAGATCTTCCCGTAGCTGCACCTGTAGCGATTTCTTCTTCCCGTTCGTCGGGAGATTCCTCTTGGTAAGTTCGTCTTTGAGCTATTTCAGCAACATATTCTCTAGTATCACTTGCATTTTGATCTACTACACTCGTAGTCATTCGTAAATTCTTACGTCCAGTCACGGTCGCCAATGCTGTAACCACAATGGCGTACACAAAATGCTGTCAACTTGTGTTTACGGATTTATTTACAATTATTTACAAATTGAATGCACATAACCTTAATCACTGTATCACAAACAAAACACTTCACTCCGAGAACATCAACAAAGCTGCCATTTTAACAACTGCCTATCACTTCAACATGGAGACTGCAACCACTGCATGTCAACTACCAACTTTACTAAGCCATTCACATACTTCAAACACTCCTTAGCACAACGCACGTCTGGTCAAAACAACTCCTGTTAAACCAAGACTCTTACTAAACAATAACTCGTCTCTAGCACCATGACCATCTCTTTATGTATGTACCCGGCCAGGCTTCTAGAAAGATACATTTTCTCGTAAATTCTGTAGTGTTTAAGGCCCAAATAAAATGTATAGAATATTCTACTGAGTTTGCATCTACCCAGTACCATTCTGGATGTTACAGTGTGTGTCACAATTCTGTAGTGGATTACAAATCATTAATACAGGTAATAATAAATTATACACAGGTTTTTGCATGAACTAAACTCATATAAATATCTTTATACAATAAATGTTTCATGACATATCCTCACATATAATGCGATCGTAAACAAAAAATGATACTAGTAAGTGTATGTACATCACAAGGCATAATAATAATAATAATAATAATAATAATAATAATAATAATAATAATAATAATAATAATAATAATAATAATAATTCAAGCTCAATACTTGCATTATTTACCCATGGGTGAGAGAATATTGTTTTCAAGTTACATCAGTTTATCACACTTTCGTCACTGTATAGGCTGGGAAGTGGGTGCCATAGGTCAAATGTCGCAGTAGCTCACATGGCAAGCGTGTGGGGAGATATGTAATAGTGGACACTGCTCGAGGTAGGATTCCTCATAAGATTTTATTAACAGCCATTTGCGTGGTATGTGGTAAGGTTGAATACTTGATAGCTTCCAAGGACTGATTTGTTTATTTGACCCTGTAAAAGACCGTATGTACCGTTGCATTGGATATGGTGTTGGGTTGGGCGAGGATGAGGATGAGGAGGTGATGGTCTGTGGCCAGTTAGCTACGTTGTACATGTTCCAAGCTTTGTGGACCACAGGTAGGGCAAAGTATACCCCATTGGAATGATAACACGCGATGGCAGGTAAGTATATACCTGCGCGACTCCCCTCCTTCGAAACAATTCACAACACAAAGTTTATCCACTGCCTCAAGTTGTATTCCAGCAACGAGTCTGTGGATATGTTACTTATCTTTGGAGAAGCTAGACAGAATGCATACCAGTCACAACGCCCGTACCAAGAATGCTATCCGGATAGATGACAACTGACGGGCATGACATTTCGGAGTGGGGAAAAGTGCCTGCAGGATACTGCATCCCTGGGAAAGACACGGCCTGTTCGAGATCATCCCGTGACGTCTGCTGACAATGAAGAGGTCTGTTTGATGCTATCTGGCGTAACCCTTGTATTAGCACATGGCCATTGCACAGTGGACGAACGTCAGCCGAGCGTCTTTTATGCGAATATTGCATACCCATCGGTTTCAACCGTACCATCTGCACTTACACCAGGAGCTCCATGGTCATGATTTCGATGCCCGGGTGGCGTTCTGTCAATGGATCCTACAGCATGTGGACACTGATCCTGCTTTTCTGGTGACTCTCTTATTTATGAACAAAGCCCGATTCCACAACAGTGGGACCGTTCTTCGACTCCTTCTTTTCTTCATGTGGCCTCTGAATATTGGTTTCTAAATAGCGTTGACCTTTAAGATCTTTTGCTACCAAGTTTTTCCTTCATTCCCACCTAGATATACCTGCTCCCTTCACAAAGCTGCAGGTTATTCTTATCGGGTCTTCTTGGAATTTTTCTCTCTCTTCACCTGGTAGTCCTAGAGTAGAGAGTCTGATTCTACCCAGCGCCTCGCATTCGAAAAGTATGTGTTCAGCTGATTCCTCTGCTTCATTGCATTTCCTACATATATTGTCTCTTAATGCTCCAATTCTATGTAGGTGTTTTTTCATATGGCAGTGTCCTGTCAACAGTCCTACTACCCATCTTATATTTTCTCTGCTGAGTTTCAACAGTTCTTTAGTATGCTTCTTGTTTGGTCCTTTTATCAGTTCCTTTGCAAGCCTGCATCCTGGAGTATTTTTTCAGTTCTCTATTTGTTTCTTTTGTACACATTTTCCTATGTAGTGTCGGGCTTGTCCACAGGAAATCCCGCATACAGGTACTGGGCCTACAAAATTTGTTTCTGCCCCCTTCCTGGCCAGTTTATTTGCCTTTTCATTTCCTTCTATACCTGCATGCCCAGGTACCCATATTATTTTGACAATACTGTACTTTGAGAGCTTCAGGAGAAGTGAATGGCAATACCAGACAATTCTGGATATTATCTGGACTGCTTCTAGTGCCTTAATGGCTGCTTGGCTGTCCATAAAAGTGAAAATGTTCTTTTTCCTATAGTTCATTTTCAGATTTTCTTCAAGACATGTTGTGATAGCTATCACTTCCGCTTGAAAGACTGTAGTGTGTTTGCCCAGGTTCATCTGGATTGATCTCTCAGGTCTTCCCCCCGTTGATCCCTCCTCCTGTGCCATCCCCAGTCTTTGAGTCATCAGTCCACCACACTATATCTTCTTTTTCAGTATTCCATTTGTTGATATCCCAGTCTTCTTTTTTTATTATCTGGGTCTCAGACGGTTTTTCAAAGTTGTACTTTGGTATCATATGATCAGAAGGCATGTGTAGAACTTCCTCTGTTATTACTCTGTTCATTTTACAGTGTCTGAGTGGAACAGTTAATTGCCATAATATGCATTACTGGAGTGTGGATAATCCCCATTGAGTGCGACAGACAGCTTTTCAGGTACAGTGGGGCGTGAATGTATGGTGTCGAATCATGGGTGATCACCTCATCGGTCCCCATTTCTTTGAGGGCCATCTGACCAGCAACGCGATCTGCGGTTTCTCCAAGATGAACTACCACCATTTTTGGAACATGTGCCTCTCCTTGACCCCTGCAGGATGTGGTTTCAACATGACGGAGCTCCACCGCACTCGGCAGTGGTCATCCGGAAGCATCTCCATGCGATGTATCCTGATAAATGGATAGGAAGGGGAGGACCTGTCCCCTGGCCCGCCAGATTGCCCGATCTTACATCCCTGGATTTTTTACTGTGGGGCCATGTAAAACAACTGGTGTATGCACAGGAGCCGGCCAGTCCCTGTCACCTTAGACAGCTCATCACCGAGGCATGCCGATCCATTTCGCCAGAGATGTTGCAACAGGCCAGACAGTCCTTACAACATCGCGCGCAGCTCTGTATCGACCACGGAGGTCGTCCGTTCGAGCAGGTGCTGCATTAAATGATGTGGATAACTGAAAACCTGTCACATGTTTCGTAGCCTCTATCAACCCAGCATCATACCAACGGCCCTTTTCAGGGCCAGATAAACAAATCAGTCTGTGAAAAATACTGGTATTAAGTATATAACATTGCCACATCCCAGGCAACTGGCTTAAAAGAAATACACTCATGCTCATAAATTAAGGATAATTGCATATTGTGGTGCTACACAACATGGCACTACACAAAATTGGCGCTAATAGCATAGGCACATAGTGAACACAAACGAAACATATCTGTTAGCCCACGGTATTGGTGATAAGTTGAGAAAACCGTCCCAAAACACATGTGCCACAAAACGCCATTGTTTCCTGCGCATGTACCCTGACATCAATATGGGATATGATCACCATGTACACGTACACAGGCCGCACAACGGGTTGGCATACTCTGGATCAGGTGGTCGAGCAGCTGCTGTGGTATAGCCTCCCATTCTTGCACCAGTACCTGTCGGAGCTCCTGAAGTGTCCTAGGGGTTTGAAGACGTGCAGCGATACGTCAACCGAGAGCATCCCAGACGTGCTCGATGGGGTTTAGTCTGGAGAACAGGCAGGGCACTCCATTCGCCAGATATCTTCTGTTTCACGGTACTCCTCCACGATGGCAGCTCTGTGGGTCCGTGCATTATCATCCACCAGAAGGAAGGTGGGACCCACTGCACCCCTGAAAAGGCAGACATACTGGTGCAAAATGACGTCCCGATACACCTGACCTGTTACAGTTCCTCTCTCAAAGACATGCAGAGGTGTACGTGCACCAATCATAATCCCACCCCACACCATCAAACCACTACCTTCATACAGCTCCCTTTCAAGGACATTACGGGGTTGGTATCCTGTTCCTGGATCACGCCAGATTAAACCCGGTGAGAATCACTGTTCAGACTATACCTGGACTCGTCCGTGAACATAACCTGGGATCACTGTTCCAATGACCAAGTACTGTGTTCTTGACACCAGGCTTTATGGGCTCTCCTGTGAATAGGGGTCAGTAGAATGCACCTTGCAGGTCTCCGGGCGAATAAACCATGTCTGTTAAGTCGTCTGTAGACTGTGTGTCTGGAGACAAGTGTTCCAGTGGCTGTGGCAAGGTCCCGAGCAAGGCTACCTGCAGTACTCCGTGGCCGTCTGCGGGCATTGATGGTGAGACATCGGTCTTCTTGTGGTGTTGTACACTGCGGACGTCCCGTACTGTAGCGCCTGGACATGTTTCCTGTCTGCTGGAATCGTTGCCATAATCTTGAGATCACACTTTGTGGAACATGGAGGGCCCATGCTACGACCTGCTGTGTTTGACCATCCTTCAGTCACCCTATTATTCTACCCCTCATAACGTCATCAATATGTGTTCATTGAGCCGTTTTCACCACACAGTCACCATTAGCACGTCTGAAAACATCTGCACACTTACTCGCTGCACCGTACTCTGACATGCACCAACACACCTCTGCGTATTTGGACTGCTGCCAGCGCCACCGTGCGATGACCGCAGGTCAAATGCACCACATGGTCATACCTTGAGGTGATTTAAAACTGCAAACCACCCACCACAGCGTTGTTTCAGCATGTATCAGCATTATCCTTAATTTCTGAGCATGAGTGTACTTGCATGTGACTTGAACCTTCTAACCCTTGAGCACTGTCAACTATCACACATCCTACCGCATGCTAGCCATGTGAGCTACTGCCACACTTTACCTACGGCACCCACTTCCCAGCCTATACTGGCCACAGACCATCATATCCACATCCTTGTCCAATCCTGCAACATACTCAATGCAACGATACACACGGTCTTTTACAGGGTCAAATAAATCAGTCCTTGGAAGCTATCAAGCATGCAACCTTACCACATCTCAGGCAAATGGCTGTTAAAAAAAATATTCTTATGTGGGATTTGAACCTACTACCTCGAGCACGCTTGCCATGTGAGCTACTGTGACACTTGACGTACGGCGCCCACTTCCCAGCCTATACAGTACCGTGTTCCTGGTCTGTGCATCCACCTCCTGTTTTAATGTACGTGTTCTGAGTATCTGTACTTGTTTTACAGGTTCATTCGAGGTACCCATACTGAATCATTAGTGACATTCACGATTCTTGCTGTCCTGTGGCCCTAAAGATACATCTCGTTATATTACCCAGGTTTAAGGAGAGGGACCGATGTCTTTCTGAATTTTAGTAAATGTGAAGGGATGCATAAAACTGGATCGCAAGGGCTGGTGGACCACACGGTATAACATGTACTGTATTTGTTTTTAATTCTTTTTCTGGATTTTTGATAATCCGGATCAGTTCCGGTCCCGCTTAATCCGGATAAACGAGTTTCTTATGTACATTTCTTTTACATTTGCAATTATTTTACTAAAATCTGGTTTTATTTCCCCTGTTTTGTTGCCCGTAAAGATACATCTTGTTACATTACCCCATTTTAAGGAGAGGGACCAATGTATTTCAGAATTGTAGTAAATGTGAAGGGGTGCATAAAACTGGATCGCAAGGGGCTGGTGGACCACCTGGTATAACATGTACTGTATTTGTTTTTTACTTTTTCTGTATTATCAGGATTTTTGATAATCCAGATCAGTTCCAGTCCCACTTAATCTGGATAAATGAGGTTCTTGTGTACATTTCTTTTACATTTGCAATTATTTCACTAAAATGTGGTTTTATTTCAGTAAAAACTATTATCGGCTGCATCAGCAGGTGTTCTTAAGTCAAACAAGATCTGTATTTTGACTAGGCATAGTTCATTTGTGGAGTTAATGCACACAGATAAGTATAAGAAAATGTAGCAAACATTTTACCTGCAAGTAATCTTAACTTCATGTGCTTCACAACTGAAAAATGTTTGAAGACATCTACACCAACTTTAACCGTGACACAAAAGTTAAAACAATTAGCATTGTGCACTGATATTAATTTGAGCTGCAAACCCAATACTCGTGAACGTAAAAGGCAAAGGACTCTCTCTCCAATGGAAATGCAGAAAAATGATTCTTCCCATTCATCATGAAATTTGCATTTAAATGTTGATTTTGTTGGATTTGAATATACCATGACAGCGTTCCTACTAGAATTGTGCTGCAGCCCACCACTGACTGTTATTCAGGTTTATGATATGAAAGAGTGTTGAAAGAATAAACACTAACCTCCTGCAGTTCCATCTCCTGTAATTTGTATGAAGGTCAAGAACCCTGTGTGGTGGTTTGTTATCCAGTAAGTACCTAAGCATGTTCTTAATGATTTCAGCCACAGATTTTTCTGAATAGTGATATTGTGTCATTAGCAAATTTTGACGTAAGTATAATAGACTGATATAACTTGAGGACAATATTCTTTAACCCATGGGTAAATAATGCAAGTATCAAGCTCGAATTATTATTATTATTATTATTATTATTATTATTATTATTATTATTATTATTATTATTATTATTATTATTATTATTTACGTAGTCGGATGATCATATTATTTGTGAGGTTATGTCATGAAACATGTTGTATAGCCTATATAGTACTATGAGTTTAGTTAATGTAAGAACCTGTAATTAATAGTATATAATTTACCTGTATATACGGTGTATAATCCACTACAATATTGTGCAACACACTGTAATATCCAGAATGGCGTATCATTGACGCTAGATGGTTGTAGAATGTTCTTTACATTATAACTGGGCTTTAGACACTCTAGAATTTAAGAGAAAATGTATTCTTCTAGAAGCCTGGCCAGGCAATATATATAAGGAGGCGGTCTTGATGGTGGAGTTGAGTTATTGTTTAACAGGAGTTGTTTTGATGAGATGTGTGTAGAAGTTTTGTTTGAAGTATGTGAATTGGTTTTGTTGAGTTGGTAGTTGACATGCCTCTGGTGCAGTCTCCTTCGTATGCTTCGCGATAGGCAGTTGTTCAAAATGGTGGTTTATTGATGTGTGTTTAATGTGAAAATAGGTTGTAAATAAATTAGTGTACGCAAGTGACAGCATTTTGTGTGCGTCTTTGTGACTACATCATTGGCGACCGTGACAGGACGTAAGAATAATTTTCGAGTGAATATTAGTGTAAGTGCAAAATACAACAAAATGCAAGTGATACTAGAAAATATTCCATGCAACAACTCAAAGACGAACTGACCAAAAGAAATCCTCCGATGAACGGCAAAAAGAAATCACTGCAGACGAGGTTTTCTCTTCGAAAAGGGCGAATATCCCTAAAAGTTTTTCACTGATGTCAACGAAGATCCGGAGTCGTCATCAGAAGAGGAGGTAAATATTCCAAAAATGTGTTCTAACTTAATGACCATGATGCAGGCATTCAATGACAAAATCTCAGACGTTGATTCATGAGTTAATTCCAACTTAAAGGTTCAAGTTTCAAAAGTAAATGACAAAATTTCAGACGAAATATCTCAAGCGAATACAGTTTTAACCGGACAAATAGCACAAGTATACACGCAGGTTTACAAAGTAGAACAGGGCCTAGAATCGAAAATTTCAACCATAGATGACAAAATTTCATCCCAAATTAGCGACGTCACCAATCGATTAACACAGCCGGTATCAGACATCAGGTAAAAACTGGGTCAGGTTGGGCAGATCGATAGTAGGGTAAGCCAGCTGGAAGGGGACATCTCGAACCTTGAGGAGGAGGTGGAAACCCAGGTTTCCGGCTTAAAACAACAGGTTGAGGGGAGAATTTCTACTGTTGAGGGAAATTTTGGGAGCCGTATTTCTGCTGTTGAAGGTAGGTTACAAAATCTAACTTCGACCATCTAGGGAGATGTGCAGGATATGAGTTTGCCCTGTGACAATGTATCAACCGTGTCACTGGCTATTCCCCAGTGGAGCTGTTTCTAGGTCGACAGCTATACGGCACCGGGATTGGGAGATTCTTCCACCACCCACTTCTGGTCAAGATGATGCAGCTGTTTCTCTAGCAGAGTGGCAGCATAGGCAGCAGCAGGACATCAAGGAGAAGCAAGCTTTGGCCGAGAAGAGATCCCTTACCCAGGCCAAGGCTCAAGATGTCGAAGAGACCCAGGTCTTCCTACCAGGGCCAACAAGTACTGCGAAGTAACCACCCACTCTTACAACGTCTATCATTACCCTGGATGGATTCATTAGCTGAGTCAGCCACTGATTTTATCAGCCATTTTATCAGTGGCTGACTCAGCTAATGGATCCATCCAGGGTGATGATACACGTTGTAAGAGTGTAAAGGATAGGAGGAATGAGTGGACTATTCGAGAGTGTTATTAAATATGTTCCATGTCTAACGTGTTGGGTTACAACAGGCATTATTATACAAAAAGCAAAGTGTACATAAAGTGGTCAAGAGTTGAGGTTATACAGGATGATGCTTAACCTGTAGAGAGCCAGACAATGATATATCGTTGTTTCGTATATACGTGTAAAGTGCCAACCATGATATATCGTTGTTTGGATAGCGCGTAGTTCTATACGAGTTTATACAACTTGGGCCGTCAGATTGCAACATCTTATGTGCTGAGTCTATAGAGAATTGTCATTAGATTTTAACTACGCCGCTAGATGGTGCGTAAATTCATTCATTATCACGCATTGAATTTTTAAAGTTCGTGTTTTTCTACGACGTATGCTCTCCATGTCGCGTGAGTAAAATGGCGACTAGTGGGAGAAGTTATTTTGTTAACGATGACGAACTGGCTGTATATCTTAATAATTTTTAGTGAAGAAGAGGATGATGAAGACTCGGATGAGGAATTCATTCCTCCAAGTAGTGAGGAATGGGAAAGTGTTATTGTGAGTGATAAGAGCGAGTTTTCTGTAAACACTCAACTACGTGCTCATTGTCTGAGTGTAAACATTGAAAGTGGTAATGACCATCTGAGTGACAGTACTGATGTTGATGATGGCTCTAACAATATCCAACAGCAAGCATTTCCTGTTTTCCATAAAATTCAATTAGGTAAAGATGCAAAATACCAACCCTCACCTGATTATTATGAACTCCTGGACCGAGACACGTCCCTTTGTCATACACTAACCTAGAGCGTATTTTTATTTTATTTTTCACGGCTCAATTATGGAACCTCATAACTACAGAGACAAACAGATATGAGAAATCATGTCTTTTCACCACATGCCAGAGTACAGCAGCGGTGCCCGGTTTACATTGGCTGAAATGAAGGCTTTCATTGCGGTTTTGTTGGAAATGGGTATAACTGGAAGGCCGAGCATATTTCCTTATTGAGTCAAAAACTCCCATTATATTCCTTGGTTTGGAAATATGTTCTCAAGAAACAGATTCCAATTGATCTTGAGATTCTTTCATCTTGTGAACAATGATAATCTATCACCATCTGGTTACCCTGACTACAACCCATGTTCCAGGTTCGATCCCATTGTTGAATGTGCCAATTGTATATTACGATACCATTGTACATAACTCTTAAAATACTGAAGATAAAAAGATGAAACTTTACATGTTTATTCACCTGAAATAGGACATTTCAAAGAAGTCATCAATATTTACCCTCATGTTGAATTCTCTGTTTTTTAGTGTTTTGTTTCTGATTTTTAATTTTTGGTGTTTTAAAATTGTTTGGAAAATATTTTTTTCAAAATACCCAAGAGCTTTTTAGTGTTTTAATTTATTTCAGCTTCTCGTTAACATTTAGTGCAAATTTCAAATCATAGTTATAATATTTGTGAAATATGTAGTCCAGAGAGTGAGAACCTGCAAAATTCTCTAAATCTCTCTGGCACTCTTGGCTACTCTGAGCACCTGCGCCTGGCACTAAGAGGGTTAATGTAATATGATAAGATGTTATATCTTGAGACTTGGGCAAAATCGATTTTGATGTAAATACACTGACGAAGGGAGTAAAGGCTCCCGATACATGTACGTATAAATTATTCAAATATTAATACTATATTGACCGGGCAGACCAAACAGTCACCCGTTGTACATTATTGTTATTACGAGTCTATACGGACCAGTTAAGGACTGATATGGTCAAGTTTGTCGACTTATTCTGGATGAGATGCAATACAACAGACATCACTATAATGCCATAAATAGTAAACCTTTAAGGCCTTGTGGCTTAGTAATTCAGTAAGTTGAGGTTAAAAACTTGGTAAGCCTACATGTGATGTGAAAAGTCAGAGAATTAATGTTACTTTTACTATAATCACTGTAATATTTATATATAACAGCATAATACTCACCTGCATGGTGCTCCAGTAGTTTTTTGTGCAACAGTCCTTCCTCTGTAGTCTTCATGTTCGTATCCTTTTAACCCAATCACGTCACTAACGCGGAGAGGTCCGTCCTGGGACCGCTTGTGTTTATGAATGCTGTCTTGATCACTGCCTTTTGTGTATCAACTTTGCATTACTATGAGAGCTTCTCCATAGATTACATCATCTTTAACATACGTAATTTCCTTGGATTATTTGCAATGAAAATAATACAAGCGAGTGGAATACCTCGTATTCAAGCAACTGTGGCCTTTACACATACCTATCAAGATGGTAGTTTCCAAGCAAAACAAAGAAGAAGAGATACTGGAGTTTTTAGAAGAAAGTGACATGGAACTTGAGATAAATAATATAGATTGGGTTGGAAATGACAGTAGTTCCTTTTACAGTGATGCATACCTGCGAACTTTTACGGTTTATCTGTAAAATGTATGGATATTGCAGCATTTTATGGTTTTACGGATGGACGGTGTCATTTTACGACTTTGCGCACAGAAATTTGAAATGTTAACATTTGATAATCGCTCCACTTCCATACAATCGATTGTTTACTTGGGTCGAAGCATGCTCGATCTTGGTCGAAGGCAAGTCCACGATAGTCAATAACTCATTCTTTGACATGATTGGTATTTTTAACCGTGTGATGTTTGTGTCATTATTGGAATTGAATTTAAAGCCGGGATAATAGTTCTTCCGTGTGAATCTTAGGTGTCGACAGGCTTTGCTCCGAAAATTCTTTGTTCCGCTCCATTCGCTTGTTGTGATTTAACCTGTATTATTTGACGTACTTTGTTCACGAAGTTGGCGTTCCTCGAAAGTTTTGTCCTTTTAAGGTTATGACATATTTTAATGAAGTTTTCGAGTTTTTTTGTTATAACTTTGTGCTTCGCAGTTTCCTGTATTCGTTGGACTAATTGCTTTCGTTCCAGTGACTGGGTATACCGCTGTTAGCGAAGCCCATTAAATTACAGAGAAAATGAAGAAGAATTACATTTGTTCCACGTGTGTGTATGCTTTTTCCCATGTGCATATTCTTTGTTCACGATGTTGGCGTCGTGTTCATTTAATGGTTTAAGACTTTGTGTGCTTTGACATGTTTTAATGAAGTCTTTGACTGCCTTGAGTGTTTGTTATAATTTTATGTGACATTCGGTGATCCAGGTTCATTTCGATTTTCAGTACATATCGAGACATTCGTTCTCGGGCATTTTCATACGCTACATTCCTATTGTAGATTATCATGAATAAATCCAATAAGAAACAGTACTTCCAGACATTTAAGGAATCATATTCTGTTGATTTTCCGTGCATACTTAAGTCAAGAAAGGGAGAAAAATTTGCCTTTTGCACAGTATGTGGGAGTGATATTAATATTGCACATGGTGGAAGAAACGATTTAAGTGATGATGAGTTAGTTATTGGAATTCAGACTTCGAACATAGTGAATGATCTCCAGGATAGGCTACAGATAAATTCCTTTTCATCAGTGAGAAACTACTTTTGTACTGCCTGTGACTACATCATCAACAAGTTTCCACAGATGCAAAGTTTTCTTCCATTCGCATTTTCTTGGAAAAGTTTCCTATCATGTTATGCAAGGAAGAGATTGAAACTACAGATGAGGTGATGAATGAGCTTCAGAGGCAGTTCACAGCTCTACAGGTAGATGACACTTCAGCTGCAAATCAAGATGCTGCAAGTGATTCCATTTGGGCACAAATATCAAGAATTCGTGGAGCCGATGGAATCTTAAGTATAAACGAATTTCTAGAGTAATGCTCTCTATTCTCACCATACCCCATAGCAATGCAGAATGTCAACGTGTTTTCAGCCTTGTGAAGAAAAATAGAACAGAGTTCAGATCATGCATGTCCAATGAATCTCTGGAGTCTATTTTTATTTTGAAGACCAGGAGTTCTGGTTCCTGTTATGACAAAACATTTTCTCAAGACCTTTTGCAGGAAGCTAAAAAGATTACAACTATGACCTTACAGTTGAACTAGTGTGTGATTTGCAGTGTGTATTATATTATTTCTCGCCTGTGTTATATTAAACAAGTTTTATTGTGTAAAGCCTTTTCCAATTATCGCATATCTGCTTAATTTATCAAGGAAGTCCCGTCATGTATGCTCCAAACTAACATTCGCCATGCATGCTGCTGTGTAACATGGATTTCTTCTCGATTGTTATGTTCATCTACAGATCATTGGCCTATGATGTAAGTAGATATGGTTTCATTGAAGTATCCTGTTTAAAGCATGAATTATTGTATTTTGTAGCCCAGAAGTATTATTATTTTCATCAAGCGGGGGTATGTCGAAAATTGTTGGATTTTTTGTCTCGCATGAGTTTTACTGATAGCCCTTTTCAAAAGTTGGCAGGTATGGTGATGAATTTGTCCATGACAATGAACAGAATACAGTTTTACCGGCAAGAACACCAGTGAATATTAGGCTTGCTGCCAATGTGTCACCAACTGTTTCTAGTTTTATTTCAGACAAAAATAAGTGGCAGTGGGAGTCATAAGTAATTCTCCACAGCATGATACTTGCAGTGTTATTGGTGAAATTAATGCTGTAATTGAAAGACTGTTGGTGAATTAGAAATTGTGAATGCATTGCTGGATGAACAGTTTTGGGAACAAGTAACTAGGGAAAACAATGCTTTTGCTCATTTATTTTTGGAATCAGCTGCCAAGGATATCAGGGTGATGTTTCCACAAAGACACACACAAAATGCTGTCAGTTGTGTACACTATTTTATTTACAAATTATATTTACATCTTCCACACGCACACACTAATGAACTGCCATCATGAAACAAAACACTAGGAGAGACTTGAATAGTTGCATGTCAACTACCAACCCAACAAAACCAATTCGCATACTTGACTTCAAACACTCAGCTACCATGACTTCCACACAAGTCTCGTTAAACAACTCCACTCTACCATCAAGACTGCCTCTTTGACACAACATATTTTCTCGTAAATTCGAGAGTTTCCAATAGCCTGGTTACAATGTGAGGAACTTTCTTCATATTTCTGGTTACACATAGCATTGTTCTGGACTTATTACAGTGCGTTGCACAATGTTACATTGGATTATACATCGTATATTCAGGTAATAATAATTTATATATTATTAATTATGTGTTTTTACATTAAAGAAACTTATTAATATATATACAGCAAATGACATAACCTCACAACTAATACGATCATGATTATACCAGTTAAGGTTCGTACACAACTACATAAATAATAATAATAATAATAATAATAATAATAATAATAATAATAATAATAATAATAATAATAAATGGATGTAAACACTTTATAGCAATACCTTACAATTAATAATAATAATAATAATAATAATAATAATAATAATAATAATAATAATAATAATAATAATAATTCAAGCTTCATATTTCCATTATTTACCCATGGATTAAAGAATATTGTTTCCCAGTTATATTAGTCTATTGCACTTGTGTCAAGGAGAAACACCACTAAGACTTCAGGGAAAGTAGTGGGGACATTTTAAAATCCAAAATACCTCTAACCTCAATGAAAAACATTCCATTAAGGAAATCCAAAGTCTGCACTCAAATCAAAATCAAAATCTCTTTATTTGCAAATGAGCTGTTTACCTCGGTGGCAAATGGTACACTAAAATACATTATTGTCAAGCACTAAATATTAAATTAACAAGAGAATAAAATTTTCCTATAATACAATATTATATAATTTACGCTAACAATTTTTCCTATTAAACACACAGCTCATCCTTAATAAATTTACATTGTTTACAAAATTCTACTTATAATATCTCCTGTACTACATACAAATATAGTCATCTGATATACAGTATGTGGAATTACTTCAAATGATACTGTACAACTGGTATAAGATTAAAATTTACATTGCATTTATTTACTTTTTCTTTTCTTTACCCATTCTGGAACCTAAGTAGCATAACGACCTGCTGCGTCTTAACCAGAGTCCCTTTTGCCACCACTTTTCAGAGTTCCTGAAGGGCCTTCACAGCTACCGTAGCGGTCCCAGCGCCCTCGAAGTCCCCACTTTACTTCACCCCTACAGGCAGTCCCCTACTTTGGCTGTCCAAACTCCTTAGACCAGGGGATGGAATTAATTTATTTACACACATTTTTAATTTACAATAACCTGCACTGGTCGAATGCCCTCTAACACTTCATTTATTTTCTCTGTTGCTGTTTATTCTCTTTTTGAATATCTGTACAGATTTTGGAAAAGGATCAAACACTACCCCTGGTAAACTGTTCCACTCCTTCACACCCTTCCCAATGAATGAAAATTTACCCCAATCGCTTCTGCTAAAATTCCTTCTAATTTTATATTTGTGGTCAGTCCTGCCGATATAATTATTTTCCAACTGAAGCCTCTCACAGATATCTCCCCATGCTGCTTCTCCTGTATAGGCTCTATATAAACCTATAAGTCTAGTTTTCTCCCTTCTCTTACTTAAAGTTTCCCACCCTAGTTTCTTTAACATTTCTGATACACTACTCTTTCTCCTGAAATCCCCTGTTACAAATCTTGCTGCTTTCCTCTGCACACTATCTATTTCTTTTATTAGGTATTCTTGGTGAGGATCCCAAACACTGTTTGCATATTCCAATAATGGACGAACCATACTTAAGTAACTTTTCTCTTTTAATTCTTTGTTGCATCCTTTAAGTAGCCTCATTATGACATGTAACGATCTGTATGCTTTCCCAACAATGTCATCCACATGACCCTTCCAATGCAAATTACTTTCAAATCTTACACCTAAGTATTTGCACTTGCCATCTTTTGGGATAACTACCCCATCCAAAGTATATTCAAATTCAGTTTTAAAACTCCTGTTTGTAAATGTTGTAACAGTTGATTTGCCTCCATTAACTTTCATGTTATTCTCTTTAACCCATTGTTGGATACTCTCAAGGTCCCTTTGTAATTCTGAACAATCCTCAATGGTATTTATTTCCCTGTAAACAATTATGTCATCTGCATGCAATCTTATTTTTGATGTTATATTGTTCCCTAAATCATTTACGTATATTAAGAAAAGTAACGGACCGATTATACTACCCTGTGCAATTTCCTTCCAAACTTTCTCTTCCTGCGATACATTTAATTCCTACTTTGACTTTCTGAACCCTTGAATTTAGAAATGTTTTTACCCAACGTGTAACCCTTACATCCAATCCTATTCCCTCCAATTTCTTTAATAATATTCCATGTTCCACTCTATCAAAGGCTTTGGAAAGATCTATGGCTATGCAATCTAACTCCCCGTTGGTTGCAGAATGAATCATCTTTTGAATGCCATAAACACAAGTTGTCCCTACATGTGGAGAACTGTTATGATATTCCATGCAGCAAAAGACTTCTCAGAGTCAACCTGAGAAAGGTATACCTTTCCTATTATTTTGTTGCAAATATAAGTGTTCCACTTCATCGTATTCAGCTGCTGGAATTGCATTAAAAAATGGTACACTGAAGTCACAAACTTATTCCATTAAATGGTACTTGAATGGGTTAACCTAGCCATTTTAGTCCTGTTTCTTTTCCTCACACTTCGATTACATTTTCTCTACTTACCGACCTGTTTATGAATATTGTCTTCTTGTTTATCCATTTAGCTGTCTAACTATGATGTTAATTAATTTTCAAATGGTACTCAACACACCAGTAGTATAGGTTATTCAAGCATAACATTCAATAGACAACAAACAAATCTTCAGCTGATTACCAGTGCACTGTGCACCACTGTTGGTGGTTGACGTTTAAAAGGGCTAGGGCTTAGTCCAGGACCGAGCTTACGTTAGCATACAGCTAGTTCAAACCACTGCCTGTATCACAGACACTGATCTTTGAACTGGTGTCGTTTTAGCATGAGTGATTTACCTATACCTCAGGACCTCTAAAAACTCTTAATCTCATTTAATGATTTTTTGGACTGAACCCCTTTTAACATCAGCCGATTCAATTGTTGTACAGAGTACTAAATAAAATGTGTGAAGAAAATGAAATTCCTTGTGACTGGAGGCAAGGTGTGATCCTGAAATGTTTAAGAAAAGTGACTGAAAGAAGTGAATTAACTGTGAAGTTATAACCCTCCTATCTGTTGGTTAAAAAATATGAGAGTCCATTTTAGAGAGAAAAATCAGAAGATTTGTTGAATGTAAACTTGAGGAAGAACAACGTGGATTTATACCAGACAGATCAACCCTAGACAAATTTTTTCAACAAGAATGCTCTTTGAAAAATATTGGGATAGGAATAGAATAGTTATACGGTAGTTGTATTTGTGGATATTGAGAAATCATATGATCACACACCATGTAAGCACTTAAGGGAATGTCTGGGCTGTAAAGAAGTGCCAGATGGGATTATAGCTTGAGTTAAACAATTCTACCGAGAAACAAAGAGCTGTTTGCAAATTCAAGAAAGCAGGTCAAGTTGTTTTAAACCAAGAGCGGAGTCCAATGAGGAAGTTCTCTATCTTCACTTCACTTTATTATTATAATGGAAGAGGTTGTAAAAGCAATAAAAAGGAAGGATCAGACAACAGATGTGCTTTTATTTGCTGATGATGTTATGCTGAACGGTGAGACAGAAATAGAAGTTCAAGCTAAACTAGATCTTTGGCAAGAAGAATATTAATTAATGGCGTATGGCCTCCGGAGAGGCCTGGTGCGGGTCTTTTTTCTCGTAGAAGGCGACTTGCATGTCTGTGAAGATGAGAGCCCTACCTAGGATGATTTCTAATGCTGAATACGCCACACACACCCAGCCCCCGAGCCACTGGAATTAACCAATTAAGGTTAAAATCTCCGACCTGGCCAGGAATTGAACCCGGGACCCTCTGGACCGAAGGCCAGCATGCTAACCCTTTATCCATGGAGCCGGACAAGAAGAATATGAAAGAATGAGACTGATCATCATCCAAATTGAAAGTTTGTTTACTGATGAGTCAAAATCCTGAAGCAGTTAACCTGCGAGTGCAAAGTGAAGTAGATATTATTAATAACTTCAAGTACATAGGGAGCTGTGTTTCCTCTGACAATACCATAATCTAAGAAATAGGCAATAGGATACTAGCTGTATCAAAATTCTGCCACTCCGGTCGGCAGCTACCTTGAGGTGGCACATTTGCCCAAATATCCTAGATCACGTTGTACAAAACATATCTTGTACTAATTCTACCATACTGACTGGAAGCAGCAACTCGACCTGCAGAAAGTTGCGTACAGGCCACTGAAATGAAGTTCCTCCTTTCTTGTCTCCAAAAGAAGAGGAGAGAAAAAATAAGGAATGAGAGTATTCAGCAACAACCTGGATTGGACAGGAGCCTGTTGGAAACATTCAAATTAAGCAGATTACAGTGGTATGGACATATCAAAAGAATTGCTCCAAATAAGTCCCCAAGAACCCATGAAAGGAATGTTCTTGGTCAGAGGCTTAGAGGAAGGTCTTGAGGTGGTTGGTAAAAGCAAATTTTCAAAAGCTTTGCAAAATGTGTCTGTAAATTGGCACCAACATGTGGAACATCAGCTGCTGATGGATAGGATGAATTGAAGGTGGCTTGTAAACTCCCACACTGGCTTGTTGGATTGGAGAAATGATGATGATGATGATGATGATTTTTGATGATAATGATTATTATTCTTGACATTAAAGAAATCCAAGATAGTTTTTATTATCCAGAAATTTTGATTAGGAACAGTAATTTTATGGTCTGTGTTCCACAGGCAGAGCACATTTCTACCTCTTTCCTAACATACCAGTATTATAAAAATTCTTGATAGATTCCATTTCCTAATTAATTTTTTTTATCAGACCAAAATCTTGTTTAAGAGAACTAATTTTTTACTTTTTGATAGTAAATCTAATGAAAACTATAAATAGCAGTCTCCTCTGGAAAAGGCAATTGCATGAACAAGTGTGTGTGGTTACCAGCAAGTAGTAAAAATCTACTGGCATCTGTACATTCATCTACAGGTATTACAGGGCCCAAACCATGCCAGCTAGACAGTCCCCGCACCTTACTCTGCTGCCATTGCCCTACATTTTTGACAGCTGACGTGGATCTGTTGATTCGTGTTGATTGCGCCACACTTGGAGCCTCCCGTCAGCATGGTACAAGGTAAACATGAGTTCATCAGAAACAAATAATGTTCTTCCACTGACAATGATTCAATTGCTATGCTGCTGCAAATTTCTTTGTTTATACCTGGTAACAGGCCAACACTTGCAGAGTGTTTGCTGGCATAACTCACGTACGCCAACACTCAATGAATGATGTGCGTTAATGCATTCGGCATAATCAGTTGTGAAGCTGTAGCCCTCTTGTTCATAATCCAATGGAGTTGTCTCTGGCCACTTCCCTGTACTTTCATGTTAGAAATGGAAAGCATCTTGCTTTTGACGGTTTTCTGCTGATTCATCCATTCACAGTGCACTCATAACACTGTTTACTTCAGAAATTAATTCAGTATTACAATATGGAAAATGGTTGGACCTGCTATTCAGGCGCTGACAATCATGACCCATTCAAATCTGTTACATCCTTTCACTTGCCCTTCACACTCACACCACACTAGGTGCAGATGGAACACAGATTGGAGAAATGTTCATCCTACCATGAAATGTCAGTTTGTATCACCTGTATGTCCTATCGTATCCTAGGGAATGGACAGACTGGGCACTTGGGTTCGAATATCAGATTGACCTCGATATAAAACAACAATCTGACACCATTAAAAACTTACTCCAATTTATTAATATCAAAACCAATATTATTATTATTATTATTATTATTATTATTATTTATTTATTTATTTATTTATTTATTTATTTATTTTCCACTAATTGTAGGTACAATTTATGGATGGTGAATGGAGAAAGGGCATAGCTCCACATACACGAAAGTGCCTCCATCACCACTTAAAATTACAATATTCAAATATACAGTTACATTCTACATAGTGTGCTTATATACAGTTACCGTATTTACAAGGCATATTTACATAATACATATATACCATTCATACAGTAATACCTTAATTCTCTTTTCAGCTTCTCAAATATTTTTACAGATGTTCTCCTCTCAAACTGTCATTGATTAGTAGTTTGTTAGTCTTTGAAAATTAATATTTCACTTTACAACACCTCAAGTTTCGTCTAGTCTTTAGAGGCTCTTAAATTTTACATATTTAGCTCGGATGTTGAAGGCTTCTCTCTTCCTTTTTTCTCTTGATCTTCTCGCCGGTGGGCTCCTCTGGATTCTTCTCTGCTGTGTTCAGAACTGGAACACAGAACTCTTTCTCTGGCCGACGAGCTCACTCATGGGCAAACTCTCCTGCTTAATGTCTTAACGTACTACTGCCTAGATGGTAAAATTCCCATATTAAAGTTCGAGTACTGTACTCAGAAACTCTCAACTGTAATGATACTCAACACACCCGTGGATGAGGCTACAATCCCTTTAGTGTCTCTTTGTGAGCTTTCAGCATACTATCCTAGTGCTCTACCATGTGAGCCTGCTGGCCAACATCACAAATGACCAACTCTCCAAGACGCAAGACCGACTCTTACTTCCAACTCTCTCTAGCCTCTTTGTGTCTGTTACTCTTACTAGCCCCTGTGGCATGACTGCTGACTAGTTTTATTCTCCTCCTCAATGTTCCAGAACAATTCCCTTGTCTTACTGAAGGGTGACACAATTCTCTCACATGACTAGTTTGTTGAGCTATCATTGGTTCATTCCAAGCAAGTCTTGGTGCAAATTCCAAGTCTCATTACATGTGTACGTATCTTCTAATGTGTTCTGGAAATATGTTCTTTCTTACTGATGTCACCCTGCTTGGTTCTCTGACCTTTTGTAACTACTGGCTTCCAACTGCACTTCATGTTGGCATGTCTGATTTAACACTTGCTACATTTCACAGCACAGAATTTGAGTTTTTGGCATACTCTTTTGTATCACACTCTCTGCCTCATTCAGCTTGCTCAGATTGACAAAAGTCACTAACTTCCATTCCATTGAATATAACTGAATTGCGCTCTGATCGTTGAAATAAATACCTGGTGTTTTCTTGTGTGGTAAAATTTGAAAATCCTTTGTTCCCTTAATTGCTATTCTCTCAAATATGAATATTATGAGTGCAATACAGATTATCTTTAATGTGGGGTTTGCCATTATGATTTCTTGACGCAACGACTTGTAAAGAAAAGTTTACTGCTACAGTCTGTTCTAGTGGGGTATCACCACCTTAACGTTTTTATGCATCTCTTAGGGTACAGATACTACAGTAGCACTGTGGCATTTCACTACTGAACTTCCATATGCATACCTGCCAAATGTTCCATTTTTTCAGTGAAATGTACAGATTTTGAGTGTGTTTTACGATCGTATGGATAAACAATGTTATTGTATGGATTTTGAATATCTGCGCTTGTTTTCACTTCCTGGGGTCAAATTGGATTTGACGTTCGATAGTAGTACTTGGTAATTCAAGGTGTAGTGTTTGAAATTCGACCGGTAAATGTACATTATCAATTATCACTGTGCTTTTGTCACCTGTTCGACCTCAGCTGCTACTTCATTCACTGAGATGTTTCCAAACAAGTAGCAGGCTGTGATTTTGAAGAAAAGAAATCAGTGAAATGTCTGATATTAAGCAACTAGCAAAAAAACAAAACAGAATTAGGACTGAAATCTACATATACGAAGAAATGTTAAAATTAATTAACTATATAACGAAACTGAAAGTTTTATAGAAAATAAAAAGACTGAAAATGTAACCTGGACGCAAAAGTTAAGATTCATTTTATGTATCTTTTTTGTCTAGTACTATTTACGAAGTTGCGCGTTACGGCGAAAGTAAAGTTTATTTTCGTAAATAATGCCATTGATGCAGTGTAGGATCATTAATTTTATTATTAATTCAATTTATTGTTTGCTCGTTGAATAAGTAGTTAGTTTCTTTTCAAAGCAATATGAGAATAGTAAATGGCAAGCATTTATCTAACTTTAGTGTAAATACTTAGTAGCAAGTTGTTATGAAGTCAAAGAAATATAATCTCCTTAACATCCTCTTTCGACGGACGAATCACCATGAACAACGTCGTATACCTTTACTCCATATGTGTGTCGCGAATAGATTAGGAATAGAACCCACGCTTTTGACACGCATTCTAATGCTTAGGACCCTACTGACTAACATTTTTTTAAATGTTAGACTATTGCGACTCGAACCCACGAAGAACTGCATAGCAGCAAACGATGTTGCCCTAACGACCACGGATACCCATGAAGCTTGCTGTTGACTTCCTTGTGTGCGACTCATATACTCGGTAGCAACAACTTGCTAGCTTGAGAAATCTTTAAGAATTCTGTGATAGCTTGACAGGAAGCATGACATACTGTATAAATACATACATAGATTACATTGTAACAACTTAATTTCATACAGCATCATGCAGATGTAGATTCATCTTGATGTGTAGCCATCTTGATTCTTACAGTAGCGTCCCCTATAGGAGCGAAGTCCCGGATAAAAGCATTAACTGCCTCTACAACTTCGGCATAGCTAACCTCAAGAATATTCTCCCAGATAGCACGTAAACGAAAGTCGTAGTACATGTTTTCAATCGAACTTGCAGATAAATGTGCAAACTGCCACATAAATTTAAACCACACTTTTATCTGGCTGTTGTAGTACAGGCCCTTAAAGTCTTACCGAACTACTGCCTTGATGGTAAAATTCCCAAATTAAAGTCCAGAGTACAATACTCAGGAACTCTCAACTGTAATGATACTCAACACACCCGTGGATTGAGGCTACAATCCCTTTAATGGCTCTTTATGAGCTTTCAGCGTACTGTCCTAGTGCTGTTCCCTGTGAGTCTACTGGCCGATGTCACGAATGACAAACTCTCCAAGGTGCAAGACTGACTCTTACTCCCAACTCTCTCTAGCCTCTTCGTCTCTCTTACTCTCAATAGCCCCTGCGACATGACTGTTGACTAGTTTTATTCTCTTCATCATGTTCCAGAACAGTTCTTTTGTCTTACCAAAGGGTGACACAATTCACTTACATGACTAGTTTGCTGAGTTATCATTGGTTCAGTCCAAGCAGACCTTGGTGCAAATTCCAAGTCTCAGTACATGTGTACCTAACTTCTAATGTGTTCTAGAAATATGTTCTTTCTTACTGATGTCACCCTGCTTGGTTCTAGAATTGTTGGCTATGTGACCAAGAATTCATCCTTGAGTGGAGCCTCTCTAAAATTTTCCAAGCAATAACAAGTTGCCTTATCTGTTTAATTAGTAAACACACATGTTGCACTAACTTGCCTCAGCATTGGGAGCTGTCTCCATTACATTCAAATGAATTTATGAACCACTCATTAATTATTATTTTCACTATCACTGAAATCACTGTATCACTTCACTGGGGTCTTGAGTTCAGTTACATTAGCTTCCATTATGATATATGAGACTGTGAAAACTATGTAAAGTTCAGGGATCTTTACCCTGGAGGTCTTGGATCGAATCCCACTCAATCCATCCGCTCCTGTCTTATGCGGAGGGGTGCATTGCAAGTTCCGGTCTCGCGACAGTCCCTATGCGTATGTATTTCATTGCATAGTTGTAATTTTTTTTAAATGTTCAGTATGTAGGCCACAGCCACTTTCTTCCTAATTGTAGCCACGATTTTACTAATACATCAGAATGTACACCTTAATTATGGAAATTATCAGAGAGGCTTTACGTACACAAAGAACGTAGGACTGTTGAATTAAAAGTACTCAGAACCTTTCCTTCATTAGGAAGCATGTTCTATTCAAGATAGCTAAATAGTAAACTTCATTTGTATCCTTGTAGTGTGTTTAATATTGAACGTTATTTATGTTGCAGGCACTCGGAGTGCTACTTGTCATTCTATCCTCCGTTGATGGAAACCTCGAATCTGAGTTCTCCGAGGTGAAGACACAACGCCATTTCAATCGAGCCATGGCTATGCGCAGCCTGAAGATGGGTATATCTGCCCGTGCACTTAGGGCCAAACGATGTGGAGGAGCAAATGGAGGAGGTAGCTGTGGGTAATACAATTACATACTAACTGTTTAATTGTTGATTCACCCACTTCATTTACTGTGAGAAACAAATATAGGGAAGAGTTTTTCAGTACATTTGCACATAATATGTAGGCATTTCTGATGATCATAGTTTTTCAATTCATAAGTAGCTCAGAACTACTTGCATCACAGTTCTCATGGTAAATAATAACTCTAAAAGAATAGTGGAAAAATGCATTGAGTCACGTAGTAATGCTAGTTTTCCTTATATTTGTAAATTCTTCAAATAAACCATGCAGTTTTGAAAATTAATTAGAATACATGAATTTTAAAACTGAGGCATACATGGGTGTCATAATCATATTGTCATTCATAAATTCAACAGCATTAAATAACTGTAACAAGGGTTTTTTTAAAAACATTATATAAATTTATAAATTTACAGTTACTGATATTTTTCACAAATGATATTATTAAGCTCCTTTCCTAATACAGACAATTTTCAGGCCCATTGTTCATGTAGAATTCTCCAAAGGTCTCTGTGAATGTATGCATGGTATTCTTCCTCTTCACTGGAACATAGGTAGTCTTGTCTGAAATACTGTTACAAATTTTTGAGCTGTACTCTACAACGGTTTTTTATTGTAGTCGTTTCCTTTCCCTGCCATGAGTCACCCTTGGCATTGAGAGTCTAGGCATAGAAGCAAGAGGTTGTGTTTCTAAAGTGTTAATGATGGAGTGGGGAGAGTATGAGAAGAGTGTGGCTGTAATAGGTAGGGAAATCTGCATCTGATATTTTAAGAGACATTAAACACATTGAAAATTACTAGAATGTTCGTGTTATGCACTATCAGGTGATTCCTCGAGATGAGGATTCTTGATAACCCGACCAGACCAGGAAGACCACACACTGTCAGGACTCCAGCACTTGTGAAAGCAGTGGTGGCTCATATTCACAGAAATGCAGTGCAGAGACAATCTGTCATGGCTCGTCACAGTCCAGTTGATGATGCAGAGGAAGCTAAAATCAAAACGCTTCCTGCAGAGGTACGCTCGAGATGGGCACAGGAGAATTCTTTCCACAGGTGAAAACATTTTCACGGTTGATGAATCTTTTAATGTCCAAAATGACAAGCTGTATGCCTCATCGTCTTGTGAAGCCTGTGCGAGAACTCCGAGGATCCAGTGAGGCCATCGTCCTGCTTCAGTAAGGCCGCGTGCACACCGAGCGCGCTTCGCATAGTGTGTCGCGTGTTGCTCAATGCTAAGCGTCACGCTAACCATAACCAGTGCTTTGTTCGTAATCCAAGTGTTCACACCGCCCGCGCTCTGCTGCGCTGAACGCCTATCTTACAGCTAAGCGAAGCGCCGGACAACGCGCAGTGTTGGTTAATTGCTTAGCGTTACCTAGCTTGTTCTGAAGTTATGGAAGAAGAAATCATTCATGCAGTGTTTCAAAGAGAAGAAATATGGAATCCAAGACACAAAAACTACAACAATGTAACTGTTTTGCAAAATAAGTGGACTTTCGTATCTACAACAGTTTTATTGCATTCCTACAGTAAACACATACAGTAATATTACTTCTACTGTCACACTTTACTGGGCTTAACGTTGTGACAGGATGAAATTGCGTATGGATTTTAGTGTCGGAAGTGTCTGAGGAGAAGTTTGACTTGCCAGGTGCAGGTCTTTTGAATTGACACCTGTAGGTGACCTGCGTCGTGGTGAGGATGAAATGATTATGAATACACACATACACCCAGCCCCTGTGCCAATGGAATTTACTAATTATGATTACAATTCCCGACTCTGCCGGGAATCGAACCCGGGACTCCTGTGACCAAAGGCCAGTACGGTAACCATTTACCCATATAGCCGGACACTTTGTGACAAAGTGCATAGAATCTATAATTTTGCAAATGGAGGGTGGTAACATGAAGAATATCACTCTGCAGGCTAGGAGTGGGTTTGGAAGTAAATATAATATTTGTCACACATTTACTTCACTTTTGTTACGATGATAAATTGTGTATGCTAATTGTAACAGTATTGTAAAATACTATTTATAATTATTATATAAAGAGCGTGATTTAGCCGGAAATTTAATTTCCACGTGTTTGCTGCACGGTGCTCCTGGACAATTGGGAATATTGAATTTCTCCCAATACTTCTCTGCTACTTGTCGCCACATTTCAGTTGTAGGGTTTGGAAGGTCAAAGGTATTTTTTGTCATTCTTAAGTAATCATAAAATTTATCGCGATAAAGTCTTGCATCTCTGTACAAACGATGGAATTTTCTGAAAGTAATTCGTTCTTCATTAAATTCATGAATCCACTTTCGATTCTTCTTTCTAATTTTTAATTTTAAGTAACTGTTATCCATCAGTAAACTGCTTCTAGTGTACTTGGATAACAGCATTAGTTTGTGATGACCCTAAAACGCCTTGCGCCAAACTAAGCTGAGAGCACGGTGTAGAGTTTTCGGTGTGAACAGCAAGCACGCCTTGCGCTATGCATAGCATTTCACGCTACACGCGACACACTATGTGAAGCGCGCTCGGTGTGCACGTGGCCTAATGGTTTGGTGGGGTGTGAGCTATTCTGGCATCAGTGAGCTTCATTTCTGTGAGCAAGGGAAAAAAAACTTCAGTGAACATTTACAAAGAGGCAATGTTAGAGCCAGTAGTAGAGCCCTTAAGCAACACACTCTTTAAAAGTCAAGAATGGAGTTTCCAGCAAGATTCAGAATCAGCACACAAAGCCAAGACCACCCAGAAGTGGCTTGACACCAATGTTGCTGAATTCATATATCCAACTGATGGACCTTCCTCTAGCCCCGACCTCAGTTCCTTGGATTACAGACTTTGGTCTATGCTTGAGGAGATGGTCTGCAAGAAGAGACACTCTAATATCGACAATCTGAAGCACTCCCTGCTGAAAGCAGTGGTGGATTTTCCTTTGGAGACTGTGCGTGCTGCCATAGATGACTGGCCTAAGAGACTTGCTGCTTGTGTAAAGGCAAATGGCAACCTTTTGAGAAATGATTGGTGCTTGTGTAATGTAATATATATTACAAGGAGAATAAAATATCTTTAACAATATTTATATTTTTCTTTAAAAACCTTGTAACAGTATTTATGACAAAACTAGGTACACTCTTCTCTGGATGGCATATTGCAGTACTGCTTGGCTTTATCTAATAATTGTAATAAACTTTTATTCAGTTGAGTGTTTTGACTCCTATTAAATAAAAGCTTGCCATTGTAAGTGGTAAAATATACAGATTCATTCTTATTTGTTTCTATTATCTTTGAGTAACTGCATATAAACTAGTTAAATGAATATTAGTTGTCCTCCTGAACTGCAGAAACTTCAGGAGAATAGTTTATTCTTGCATCACATTTATAGAAATAGACCCTACAAAGGTTTGCTCTGTTTCTTGAAATGGCTCCACAACATTCAAAATAATTTTTATTGAGAAATTGTATATCTGTGGCTGTGTGTTGCTGAGCAGTGAATATTGTTGCAAAGTATGAAGTATTCAGAGGAACATTTTTATGCACTGGACAGATACATGTATTGTACAATTGAAAATTATGTTGCCCTTTATGTGTGGAGAGGATGAGCTCCAGAAATGGATACGTTTATAGTATTAATCATTTTCCCTTTCATGAAATGGACAAAAATTGCATTATATTGCTTTATTTTATGTCCAGTTCATGGATGGCCACATTTTGGGAATATTGTGAAGAAGTTATGAGCATGTTCATTTTCAGGATATAAACCAGTGATATAGTACCAGTACCATAATATGGGGTGATTTCTACCAGAGTAAGGATATTGTAGTAAGTCTTATAGTATCACCTCTACAGAGACTGTCCCTGAAAATCATACTACTTACTTTTTAAAGTCTTTTGTTCGAATTTGATAGAAATTTAGCCCATTTATATTTGCTAAGAAGATGAAATGTCATTCATCATTTGGAGTTACTTTAGCACATCAATATCTCTCTCTCTCTCTCTCTCTCTCTCTCTCTCTCAAGTTAGTTATTGAATTTTAATTATATTTTAAGCATCGCTTTTTCCATAGACTAGATTTTTATGACTGTTTTATCTTGTATTAAAGCATGTATTATACTTTAATGAGGAACCCAGTTCAGGGCCCTGACTTAGCTTTAGATTAAGTATGGCTGAAGATGCTTACAAAGCCTAAGCGAAACATGTCCCATTTTAACACATATATAATATTTATATCTTAAAGATTGTAAAGTATTGGAATGGTGGTTTTTTAATAAATTTGTTTGAAAATTTTACATTCTGTACTCCAATACAGCTATCATAATGAGACTCATAACATGTAATATCTTGGTTATTTCTGAAAATAATTATTTATTTCCTATGCAGTGTCAAACTTTTCATCAGTAGTTAATTGGAAGTCAATTTTGCATCCACCGGGCGAGTTGGCCGTGCTGTTAGGTGCGGGCAGCTGTGACCTTGCATCCGAGAGATAGTGGGTTCAAACCCCACTGTCGGCAGCCCTGAAGATGGTTTTCCCATTTTCACACCAGGCAAATGCTGGGGCTGTACCTTAAGGCCACGGCCGCTTCCTTCCCATTCGTAGGCCTCTTCCCATCCCATTGTCGCTATAAGACCTATCTGTGTCGATGCGACCTAAAACAAATTGTAAAAGGTGCATTTTTAAAATTCTGTGAATAATCACAGGAGGGAGGAGGGAGATTTTATTATCTGGGCTCCTCCAAGTTCATTTCCTCTTGGGGGTGCTTTTGTAAAAATGTACTCAAACAGTATAAGTGTTCTTGTTGAGAATATCAATCAATCTTTCACCTCTGAGGTTCCATATACCAAACCAAAAGTGCTGATATATGGAGGAACTGCTGCCACTTTTGCTCCAACTTTAGTTTTTCTGCATTCTTTGCTGCTATCGGGTCCTTACAGAACTGTCCATTTTCTTCATCAGAAGAGGCCGATGTTTGTACGACTAAATTGGCATATGACAATAATTCAAGACATTTTTTATAATTATTTATGTACGCTTCGCACTTATTCATCTATTATATACCTTTAATCTTTCCTAATAGCTAACATATCATCCCTTCTGTTTTAAAAGTTCATTTCAAGGCTTGTTGAGAATATCAATCGATCTTTCACCACTGAATACATATTTTAAAATTCAACATTATGATACCACACTTCAATTAGAGACTACCAATCACATTTTGTGGAACAGTCAACTTTTATGAGTTTCATTCTGCAAATAGCCCATGTATTCAAACATCATCAAGGAAGTTCCCCAGCCACATTAGAACATGAATATTGTTATCACTAAAGAATTTATTCAATTTCTTCGAAGTACAGCAAATAGTTAATCCTTTCTGAAAAATTCCTTTTCTGCAACGCACAAAGGACCCTCCTTCTAGTATTTCAATACATGGGGTCACTTTTTATCATGTCATCAGCTGGCACAAAGCATTCTGGACCTTTATGGATGAAACAACCTTACAAGTCTTCTTCACAGGGTGCTTTATGGTCCTTTGCAAATGTGCTGAATATGTAGGTTCATTTTTCACTCGGTGCACATATTGAAACCTCTGCCCTTACACTTCAAAGCGATTTTCTTCTAGTGTTCTACTGTCCAATTCAGATGACTACACTACATTTATTTATTTATTTATTTATTTATTTATTTATTTATTTATTTATTTATTTATTTATTTATTTATTTATTTATTTATTTATTTATTTATTTATTTATTTATTCATTCATTTATTCATTCATTCATTCATTCATTTATTCATTTATTCATTTATTTATTTATTTATTTATTTATCACATGGCTTTTAGGGCCGGGAGTGTCTGAGAACATGTTCATGGGTAATCGCATGTCTGGATGTGGGATGATGATGATGAAGATGTAAGCAGAGGGAGGGCCACAATGACCTTAGATGTTAGGCCCCTTTAAACAATAAGCAAGAGGGTGAAACTCGGTGTCGACATGTAGCCTACTCCTGTTGAATAACACCAAGGGGCCTGCTCAAAGCTTTACGTCCCATACGAGGGACAAATCATCATCATCATCATCATATGACCTCACTACATATGAACATTGCAAAGAGGTTTGGAATTGAATCCAGGCTTCTGGCATACAATCTAGTGATTAGAAATAGTATACAACCACCTCTCCTACCCTGCCGGTCAACATTCTGATGGTGATATATTTTTTTAACTAAAAACTTGAACCGGCTAACCATGGTGTCAGACCATACAGACTTGACACCTTAACAATCATGGCCACCAAGCATTTCTCCTGTTGAAAAGTGTTTCTTTGGAGGTTTGAAAGCTCTCCTTCTATCTCAGAGAAGTTTATGATAAACATTTGTAACATGCAGATTACTCCTGTTACCCAGTTCCTGAGCTAAGTCCACAATAGTGAGCCCAAAATTTAATTTATTTCTTCTGAGGAGAAAGTGGTCATCTGTTGACATAGACTTTTGTTTCCTGCCACAATGTCCCTTTTTCATGGGTGAAGTTAAATCAGTCTCTTTCAGCCACTGAATAATTCGATTTACAGTGTCTATTCCAACACAAAATTGAAGTCATGGAAGTCGTCATCATCATCATCATCATCATCATCATCATCATCATTTCCGTTTAGCCAGCTGTAGCCGGGTAGGGGCAAATATGGTTCCTCTTTACTTTCTTTGGCCTTTTCACCACTCCTCCAACACTGTGTCCCAATCCAGGTTTCTTTCTATAATACTGCGTTGGATTGTGTCCTTCCATCTCAGTCGTGGTCGTCCACGGCCTCTCCTTCCTTGCATTTGCATTTCCATCACCTTTTCTGGCATTCTTCCATCATTCATTCGCTTTATGTGCACAGACCATCCATTCATGGAAGTATTCTGTGATAATGTTACATTCGCACAACATTCCCTAGAAGTCATATCCACTGAAGGCAGATATGAATTTCACATGATAACCTCAATATTCCTCAAAAGTATGACATATGCTAATAAATACACTTTTAACTTACAACAATTGTCACACAGACCAATTACTATTCAATCAACAAACAAACAATGCATAGGAAGCTTTGGATCGAAGAATAAGCCATGAGTAGCACTCTGTTGCTAACAATTGAGAAAATTATTTTAAAAATAGAAACCGTGTTCCTATTGATTTGCATAGAACTGTACATGGATATGACAGGTGAAAAGTTCTAAAGAATAGATAGTAAACTGGTTCAGGATACAGAAAGAGAACAGGTAGCATACAGGGATGCTGTATTAGAAGTGGCAAGGGAATGTCTAGGAATAACTGCATATAAAGACAAGAAGAAGCGAATGTCTTGGTGGGATGAAGAAGTCGGAACAGCCTATACAGTATACTTAGAATAAAGGTGTATCAAAAATAGTTCCATACAAGATCTGATATACCAGTAGACATCAAATTGTATGTAGAAGAAGGAAATGGAGGTTAATACAACATGATCAAACGCAGTTCTGTTATCTCTTCATTATAAATGTCCTACTGTTATCTCCTCATACGTGGAATCATTCTTATGACTTTCACATCTGCTGCCTTCAGCTTATCAGTCTGTCCTGAATTCACCCAGTTTTGCTGTGTTTTATTTTAAGGGACAAAAGAATGCATTTATTAAACATCATCCTAGTTTTGACTTCTGTACAACTTCCAGCCAGCACCGAGGATCATGGCAGAGTCCAAACTCATTTCTGTATGTTTCAGTACACTTGTAATCCTCTAAAATCGTTGGAAGATCTGTACATTTATATTATGCTGTAAAATTTACTTGAATTTTAAAGTTTAAACTTAGCTTAGAGGGCTCAGGTTCAATTCCTAGTACTGACAGAATTTAAGAAAAATGTTATCGGTTTTACGTCCTACTAACTACTGTTATGACTTTTCAGAGACAACAAGTTGCTGGAATTTTGTCCTGCAGGAGTCCTTTTACATACCCATAAATCTACTGAAATATAGCTGATGTATTCGAGCACTTTCAAATGCCACCAGAATGAGCCAGGATTGAACCTGCCAACTTGAACTCTATTTTGTGAGCTACTAAGCCCGACTGCCAGAAATTTAAGAATGGCAGGAGGGCAGGTATGTGGTTAAAAAAAGGTATGCTGCTCACCTCCACTGAGGGTGTGCCTGAAAAAGAGCTGTACCACCTCAGGATGAAGCGTGAATTCACAGGGATAAGACTGATAAATGTTGCATGAAATAAATTTCATGGTTGAAAGCCTGAATTGATGGTGATTAATTATAAATATTTTGGGACTTCTTTCAAAATTTATAAGTAAGACTGACAAAGCTGAAGTTTTAGATAACCTAAAATATGATACTATATAGGCTTTTGGGCTTATGCCGTGTCAAGAAAATAAGGTGAAATTCTTTACATTTCACAGAGAACTGTGCTCTGCGTCATCAGAAGAAAATCTCGACTGTCCACGAGAAAGGCTTCTTATACAATGATTTTTTGAAATTTAGACGTTATAATAGAAGCGGAAATGGTACGTTCATTCGTCACCATATGGCTCCTCGGACGTGGCACAGCGCTAGCGTTTGAAGCAGAAGCTGACCGAACCATCATAAACAGTCTAAGAGGCTCATATAACATGTGTATGTAACTTATGACATTGACAGGTGTATGCCTTCCTTTCTTGGATGTTCTAGTAAGAAAGAAACCAGACAGCTCCTTAGGACATACCGTCTATCGTAAGTCTACCCACACAAATCGCTATCTTCATGCAGATTCTCACCATTCAGCACAAAAACAAGGCATTCACCAGGAGGGTGAGATGAATTTGTGAGCCATCAAATATCCAGGTGGAGATGGACATGCTCAAAGTCACATTCAAGGGTAATGGCTACAGCGATTTGCAGATTCACAGAGCCCTGTATCCCAGAGAAACAACCAAGCAAAGCTCACAGAAGGAAGAAGTGAAGGGAACTGCCTACTTGCCTTACATTCACAACACCACAGACCGAATTGCCAAGTTCCTCCGCAAACACAATATAAAAACCGTGTTCCACTAAAATTCCTCGCAGTCTGAGTAAAACCAAGGACAAATTGTCCTACTTTTATATCCTGGGGTATACGAAATTCCCTGTACTTGCGGTAAGGTATACATCGGCCAAACATGCTGGTCCATTGGTACCCGTATCAAGGAACATGAATGTAATGTTCGTCTCAACCAGCCAGACAAATTGGCAATAGCTGAGCACGCTCTATCGTCGGGTCATGCTGTCATATTCCAAGATGCTAGAGCTCTTAACCCACACTAGACACTACAGGTCCAGGATTATACGGGAAGCTGTGGAAATACGTAGAAATCCTAACAATTTCAACAGGGACACTGGCTATCAATTAAGTAATACCTGGTTGCCAGCCATTAAGGATTTACGTAGGTAGTTCCCTTCCCTGTCCCTTCACTATTGTTATTTTGTCTCGATGTTTTCCAAATTAGTACGTTCCTCATCGCCAGATGTTTCATTCCAGGCTTGTGCCAATGTCATACACCTGTCAATGTCATATGTTACGTACACATGTTATGTGAGCCTCTTAGACTGTTTCTGATGGTTCAGTCAGCTTCTGCTTCGAACGCTAGCGCTGTGCCACATCCGAGGAGCCACCTGGTGACGAATGAACATACCATTTCCACTTCTATTATAACGTCTAAATTTCAAAATATCATTGTTTAAGAAGCCTTTCCTGTGGACAGTCGAGATTTACTTCTGATGACGCAGAGCACGGTTCTCTGCGAAACTTAAAGGATTTCGCCTTATTTTCTTGACATGGCATAAGCCCAAAAGCCTATATAGTATCATGTCTATAAGTACGAGCCGTGAAAGCATCAATGAAACCTAAAATATGTTACAAAATCAGTGTGACTGTGTTCCTCAAAGTACGTAGCACGTTCTTTTATCCACCTTGTACGTCTTATTGAACATTCTTGGTCATATTCTTTGTCACTGTGATTTTATCATTCATTTATTAAATATTCCAGTCACCTTAAAGGAAAATATAATAATTTTTCTTACTTTAATGGCCAACCTTTCTCTGGTAAAGTTTTGAACCAAGATAATCTTGCACAATAAAACTATGCAGTTCTTTTTTTTTTTTTTTTTTTTTTTTTAAACTGGGAGTCAACCGAAGAAATATATCCTTGCCCATAAAATAGGTTTTAAGGGGCTCACAGAACAACATACCCTCCTCAAAATGTTGTATGTATATTGTCCATAAAACCAGTAGAACTTCAAGATGGGCTACATTCAACTGTAATTTGATAAAGCACTAGCTGTTATTCATCTAACCAAGGACAAATTGTCCTACTTTTATATCCTGGGGTATACGAAATTCCCTGTACTTGCGGTAAGGTATACATCGGCCAAACATGCTGGTCCATTGGTACCCGTATCAAGGAACATGAATGTAATGTTCGTCTCAACCAGCCAGACAAATTGGCAATAGCTGAGCACGCTCTATCGTCGGGTCATGATGTCATATTCCAAGATTGAAACATTGGAATTCCACAGAAGTATTTTATCAGGGTACCCATTTTCTGAAAGAAAAAAAAAAAATTACAGGGAAATAAAAATGCAGAAAATATACAGGGAAAACACAGGGAAATGACTTGTCTGTTGGTCTACACAGACAGCACCAGGCAATGTACACAACTACTCATTCATATCACTATTCAATGAACCTATAGTACATGGTGGAATATGAATGTAATAGATCAGTCAGGTTCCTAAATTTCACAGTCACATCAGATATTAATGATAAACATAAATATAAGATTCACAAAAGTCCTCTATGACTGACATCCTGATTCAGAGCATCAAACCTCACATCACAAACACCCAGCATTATGAAATAACGTTACACAGATTCAATAATACACCACTACATAGCATAAAGTATCTGGCATTTGTTAATGACCGTAGTTGCTGATGATTGTAGTTGTAAAACCACACATTCATTGATGGACTAATATTCAACAAGCCGAGCTCTATAGCTGCAGTCGCTTAAGTGCGACCAGTATCCAGTATTCGGGAGATAGTTGGTTCGAAACCCACTGTCAGCAGCCCCGAAGATGGTTTTCCATGGTTTCCCATTTTCACACCAGGCAAATGCTGGGGCTGTACCTTAATTAAGGCCACGGCTGCTTCCTTCCCACTCCTAGCCCTTTCCTGTTCCATTGTCACCAAATGACCTATCTGTGTCGGTGTGACATAAAGCAACTTGCAAAAAAAAAATAGGGAACAAAACACACAACACACCCAACAACTCTTTTGTTGTTACCTGAAAATTTATGAAATTAGGGTACAGGGTGGAATTCAGAGACTAGAACCCTTTTCATAATTCGGTCCAGAAGCAGCATCCAGCACACATGGGTGTTTACAAATTGAAATGTAATGAACATCCCAAATCTCACATTGGACAAACCAGTCAAAATTTCAAAATTTGGTACACAGTAATCATCAGAGCACTAGAAAGCAACATAGAATGTGCATTACTGGACACAAGCAGGAAAATTCTCATCAGCCCTGATGGACACACCCTTGACACTCTAGGACGATACGAAATATATACACACTATAACTCATTGAATTAACATTCTCAAGGAACAGACACGATTCAGATACATGCATTGTGTAACCACATCATACAAAACTATCTTTGTAACAACAGTGTGTAATGGTAATGGACACAAGACATACATGTCCTTATTCCAGGAGGAGTCAGTTCCTGAAGTCAGCTATGCAGCAAGAATCCAATTAGTTTACTGCTGTAAGGGTACATTAAAAGTTACACTTAATCTGTGAAATGATTTGGCTGTTACTTTTTAAATTTTGCTTGTTTGTTTAAACCACATTACCTTCACTTTTTCTTTTCGCACTTCAGCTTTCTTAGCCTCTTACCGTTTTCCTCACATGATTCACCTTCAGACTAAACTTCACATTAATGGAATAATTTGAAATCACTGGCCAATGTTATTCTTTCAATTTCTTTTTTTCTTTTCCTAAGCTCATTTTCTGAGACAAGGTCAAAGAGTGGATGCAGAATAAACAACAAAACATCCTTTTTTCAAATCTGCAGTAAAATGAAAGGAAGGTATGAAATATCAGCCAGTCAATACGTTTTGTAAAATTTAAATGACTAAAATTCATCACATGACTTTTTTTAAATAATACATACAGTATTTTGCTAATCAAAATTAAGTCTAATATTAAATGCAAGAAACATACAAAACCATTCTTTTTTTTTGAATGACTGTATATTGGTGTAATGGTGAACATGTTTCAGCAGTAATGCAAAATCACTTGCTAATGCAGCAACTAATTTTATCTACCAAGAGCTCTTAAAAGATTCTAGATAAATTAAGGAATATGAGAAAGCAAATATGGTTGCATTTTTGACAAGATATACATTTAAGGATCTATAATACTTTTTTTTCATGGTTATCAAGATGAACTATTTGAACACCATGTACATTTAATCTTAGATGTAGGAATGTCAACCTGTCTACCCTAATGGAAATTACTTCACAGAACTGTGGGCTTCTCATCATCATCATCATCATCATCATCATCATCATCATCATCATCATTTCCCTTTATCCAGCTGTAGCCGGGTAGGGGCAAATATGGTTCCTCTCCATTTTCTTCGGTCTTTCCACCACTCCTCCTCCAACACTGTGTCCCAGTCCAGGTTTCTTCTTATAATACTGCGTTGGATTGTGTCTGTCAATCTCAATCATGGTCGTCCACGGCCTCTCCTTCCTTGCATTTGCAATTTCATCACCTTTTTTTTGGCATTCTTTCGTCACTCATTCGCTTTATGTGCCCAAACTATCTTAGTCGGCTCTTCTCTATTCTATCATTCATTTTTTCCACTCCAATTTCTTCCTGGATTTTCTCATTCCTTATTTTGTCTCTTCTACTCTTCTGTATCATACTCCTCAAGAACTTCATTTCGGCTGCCTGTATTCGACTCTCATCCTTCTTTGTCATTGTCCAAGTTTCTGCCCCGTAAGTAGTTATGGGTACGTAAAACATCTTGTACATAGTTTCCTTTGCTTCCATTGGCACATCCTTGTCCCATAACATGTTTCTTACACTATGATAGAAACAACTTCCAGCTTGAATCCTCTTGCTAATCTCAGCATCCAGTCGAGCATTCTCCATTAATTCACTCCCCACGTATTTAAATGTTTCCAGTACTTCCAGGGGCTTGTCTGCAAGTCTAATTTGACCTTTCCCTTCTTTCTCCCCTCTAGTCATAACAAGGGTTTTACTCTTCTCTACACTTATTTTCAACCCACATTCTTCTATTTTCCCATTCACCACACCCAACTATTCTTGAACCTTCCTGTCGTCTTCTCCCCAAATCACAATATCATCTGCAAATAACAACATGTTCATTTCTCTTCCTCCATATTCTGCTTTTGCTGTTCTCATGATGTCATCCATTACTATTGTAAACAGGATTGGTGATAGAACACTTGCCTGCCTCAGCCCACTAGTTATTTTGAACCAACTTGTCCTGCCAACTTGTGTTTGCACGCAACTACAACATTCCTTGTACATTGCCATGATCATTTTTATTAATCCCTGTCCAATTCCTTTTTGCACCAGACTGTCCCAAACTTTAGTCCTGGGGACACTGTCATATGCCTTTTCAATGTCAATGAATGTCATCACCATATCATTCTCGTACTCCCATTGCTTTTCCATTAGCTGTCTCATAATGAAAATGGGCTCTATTGTTGACCTTCCACTTCTGAAACCAAACTGATTTTCCAGTATCTGATTCTCAACCCTCAACCTTATCCTACTTTCCAGTATCCTCTCCATTATCTTAGCAACATGGGATATTATAGTAATTCCCCCGTAGTTCTTCAAAACTTTATCACCTTTCTTGAAAATTGGGATGATTATTCCTTTTTGCCAATCATCAGACAATCCTGAGAATTCGATATGTCCACTGCAGGCCTACAGCTCCAGCTGTCTTTATCATCTCCACTGAAATTTCATCTATTCCAGCAGTTTTTCCATTCTTCATCTTTCTTATTGCCATTTCAATTTCATTCATTGTAATTTCTTTATCCATTTCATCAACTAATTGCCTTTCCTGGTCGTCCATTGAATGACTGTCATCAGTTATTACGTTCAGCAACTTCTGAAAATACTCTCTCCATCTATTCCTTATTTCTTCTGACTTTGTTAATATTATGTCGTCTTCATCCTTCACAAATCTGGTGTTTACTTGATCTCTCTTTTTGTTTCTTAAGATACCATACAGTAATTTCTTGCTGCCCTGCATATCATCTCTCAATTTCTGTGTGAATAAGGCCCAGCTCTTCCTCTTTTCTTCCTCCACTACTTTCTTGGTCAAATTCCTTGCCTCCACATATTTTCTTCCACTTTCTTCAGTCTTAGATGTTTTCCATGCTTTCCATGCCATTTTCTTTTCCTTCACTTTAATCTTTACCCTATCATTCCACCAGTGTTTTGTTCTTCACATTTCCTGATGTTCTACCACATACCTTTTCTGCACATCCGACCAGTGCTTCCTTAAATCTTTTCCATTCATCTTCAACACTCCCCACCTCCGTCCTGGGCACCAAGGGTATTATTTCTCTTTGAAATTCTTCTTTATGCTTTTCTCCTTCAACTTCCATACTTCAATTCTTTTCTCTCTTCTCATTGGGGTTTTTTCAATCTTTCCCACTTTCAGTTTTCCTACCACAACTCTATGATCTCCACCAAAGGCTTCTTCAGGCATAGCTGTAACATCTAAAAGGTTCTTCCGGTGTTCTTTCTCTATGATTATATAATCAATCATGGTCTTTGTTCTTCTGTCTCCCCAACCATACCTTGTAATCTTCTGACTGTTCTTCTTCCTAAACCAGGTGTTTCCAACAATCATTTGGTTCCTCATGCAAAAATCCACCAACACCTCGCTTTCTGGGTTTACCTTTCCATATCCAAAGGGCCCTACAACAGCTTCCTTTCCTTGTCTTTCCATTCCAACTTGTGCATTTAGATCTCCCATCAATATCACTTCCTTATCTTCTATATGTCTCTCCACTTCCTCTAAAAAGTCCTCCAGATGTTCATCTATGCAACCCGTTTGTGGGGCATAC
Source organism: Anabrus simplex (assembly GCF_040414725.1). Classification (NCBI taxonomy): domain Eukaryota; kingdom Metazoa; phylum Arthropoda; class Insecta; order Orthoptera; family Tettigoniidae; genus Anabrus; species Anabrus simplex. The sequence continues at coordinate 845,974,016 of NC_090266.1, forward strand.
AACTGAAATAGATCTTTCACACCATTTTCAAAGTGGAGTCTCATCACCATCATCCTATCACTGACGGATTTTGTATATTCCACATATTCTTGGATTTCTTTTCTAAGTATGATGGCCACTCCATTTTTATTGCAGGTCCTCCGCTGTAATACAGCCTGTATCCTTCTTTCAGAGGCATCTCTCCCGTGCCTCTCTTCTTGGTCTCGCACAGTCCAAGTATTGCTATATCCTTTTCTTTCATAAAGTCAACCAGTTCCTTGGTCTTTCCTGTCAGTGTCAGGACATTTGCTGTTGCAATCTTGATGAAGTTTGGTGCTGCTGGTTGCCCATTTCTCACAGTTCTCCCAGCACCTGAAGAGCTGCGCGTCGCTTTTAGCAGAGGACGCCCTAACCTTTTCCGAGGCACCCTATCTGCTTTGTCCATATAGGCTATTGTTACGATGGGCTCGCAACACCCAAAGGCATTTTATACCTACTGCCAGGTTTAAAATTAGGCCACCCCTAACATGGAAACAGACTCCTTTCGTAGCCGCTCGTCTGGAGTACAGACGCTACTTGTTTGCCCCTTCCGCCATCTCCACCGTGGCGAAGTCCACCTTCTCCGCCGTAGATGCCGTTGAGGTCTTCACTCATAACCCTGAGCTGGGACCCATACCAGATGTTACACACCGGGTCAGTGTGCTCTGGGACTCACATAGGCAGGGGCGCCACTCCCTGGGTAGGGCTGCCTCCGAAGAGGGTCTGTGGGCTTCTATGGACCACAATTTGAGAATCACTGGAATAGTGGATCATGGAGACATGAAATAGCTTATTAGGTCATCTTGAGTTCATATTACGTGTCAAAGAGATGTTAAGTACGAAACAAAAATGGCCAACTGGTCACCAGTGGGAAATGAACCTGCAACCTTCAGATTTTGCCTTTGTTGCTCTCCTGGTTGAACTATGAGCAGCAGACTATGCGCTAGTTGCCTGCACTGGACCGTACAAATTGAATGTTAAGCTCTCACGACTGCGTTATAATTTCAGCTTATTAAGGTGTGGGGAGGATAGATAGTACATGCTGAACCAAATCAAACCATTCTACCGTGCATTGTATTTGAAATAAGCTTTCAGCTTATTAGGGTGTGTCAGGTACGTATAGTATGTGCTGGTATCCAGTTCTTCGATTTTTATTCAGTTCTTAACATCTCTTCAGCATGGTTTTGCGCTTGTCAGCGCCTGCTTTTGTAGGTCCAGGCATAACGACATTCTGTTTAAAATCAGATGTCTCTATTCCTATCCTGTACATTACACTTTATATACTGAATGGAATTGATTTGCAAGGATGGCATCTGCGGACGCAGCCAGTAATTTTGAGGGTATGTATATCATTAATTCCAGGTGCCTTATTCATGCCTAACCGGGCGAGTTGGCCGTACGGTTAGGGGCGCGCGGCTGTGAGCTTGCATCCGGGAGATAGTGAGTTTGAATCCCACTGTCGGTAGTCCTGAAGATGGTTTTTCCATGGTTTCCCATTTTCACACCAGGCAAATGCTGGGGCTGTACCTTAATTAAGGCCACGGCCGCTTCCTTCCAACTCCTAGGCCTTTCCTATCCCATCGTCGCCATAAGACCTATCTGTGTCGGTGCGACGTAAAGCAGTTAGCAAAAAAATTATTCACGCCTAATTCCCTCAGTGCTCTGTCAAATTCTGACCTCAAAATTGGATCTTCAACCTCATCAGCACCAGTATTTTCTGAAGATAATGGTGATGATTACTGCTTTAATGGGAAGTTCAACTAGGCAACCATCCCCTCAGTAGTCTCTTCTCTTTTCAGCACAAATAATGTAAAGGAGCAAATAAGTAACAAGAGTTTCTAATATCCATTGATATTTTTAAGCTTTCTCTTAGGTCACATGATTCACAGGCTAATGTTGTTTTCTTTCCAAATGTTGTGTACGACTGATGGGGATTGTTTTAAGAAACATACCAAGCTTAACCATAGGAGAAAGAGTTTGGGCTCCTCATAGATTGGGAGTATCAGGTAGGCAGAATGAACAGTCATGAAAGACAGGGAAATCGAAAACTTGTGAACTTACTGCTGTTGGGGTCAAAAGAGAACAAGAGTCGACCAAGGGAGGTCACGTAAGAAAATTGAAAAAGAGAGCCTCTCACAGATGAAAGGAACTAACGCCAAACTCATACATACATACATACATACATACATACATACATACATACATACATACATACATACATACATACATACATACATACACTTATGTTCATAAAAACCAGAACACCTTGAAAGACTAGAGATAGGAAGTTCATATTTACAGGACATGGGCATTACTATGTTCTGAAGAAATGATCAGCATTTGAACCATGTTGGCCCTCAAGTTCAAGGTCCACATCGATATCTCGGCGTACCACCACCAACTGGTAAAATGTACCTGCAGCTCTCGTTGTCACTATAAACTGAAGGTAATGGATCAGTGTGACTTGAGCAGATGTACAGGATGCCTTGCAGATGTATGTGAGAACCGTACCATCAAATTAGTGTGTTTGAAAGAGGGTGCATTATTGGCATGAGAGAATATGATACATCCATCCGGGAAGTTGCTCGTGTGGAACGAAGTGTGTTGGTAATGCAACAGGTGCATACAGAATGGTTCACAGAAGGCCATAGATCATGACGAGATGGGTCTGGTCGCACCTCCCAGAACACCCCCCCCCCCCCCCGAGAAGTTTGACACCTCATCTAAACGGTATTGCAGGACAGATCTGCGTCCTTCTTGGCTCTGGTGCAACAGTGGAACAGTGTAACACATTGTACACACAGGAGTGACAGTCCATCGCCATTTATTACGGTCTGGGTTACTGGCGCGTTGTCCACTTTTCCGCCTACCTTTGACTAATGTGCATAAACATGCTAGACTGCAATGGTGTATGGAACGATGTCACTGGGGACAGAAATGGCAGCAGATAGTGTTTTCAGACGAATCCAGTTTCTGTTTGTTTGAAAATGATGGCCGCATTTTGGTTCGCCGCAGACAGGGGGAGAAGCATCGCATTGACGGCATTCACACAAAACATGCAGCACCAACTGAAGGCCTTATGGTGTGGGGTGCTATTGGGTACAACTACAAATCACAGTTGGTGCATGTCCAGGGCACTGTGACCGTTTTGACCTACGTGAATGACATCCTGCGACCCGTACCCATACCCTTTCTGCACTAGACCCCAGATGCCGTATTTCAGCAGGACAATGCACGACCACATGTTGCTGCATAAACACGTTCCTTCTTGTTGTCACAGGATGTCAGAATGTTGACCTGGCCCGCCTGATCACCGGACTTGTCACCAAACGAAAATGTGAGGGATATGGTGAAACGACAGGTGCCGCACTGTGATCCAATGCCAACCACCAATGATGAACTGTGGAACCAGGTGAATGCAGCATGGATGGCTATACCCCAGCACGCCATTCGCGCCTTATACAAGTCAATGTCATCATGCATGGAACAAGTTATCACTGCCCATGGAGGACCCAGTGCCTACCATGCAACAGGACACAAGCTGAACCTAGGTGACTGAAATGCTGATCGTTTCTGCAGAACATACTAATGAACATGTCCTGTGAATATGAACTTCCTATCTCTAGTCTTTCAAGGTGTTCTGTTTTTTATGAACATGGGTGTACATACATATATACATACATGCATGCATACATACAGTAGAAACTAGTTTATACGTAATTCAAGGGGGACAATTTGAACTGCTTATAACTCAGAACTATGTATAATTAAGTCGGTGTCTTTTTTTTTCTTCTTCTTCTCATCTTCAGATGTCTCCACTCCTATCTTGTACATGGACTAACAATATGAACAACTCAACCTTGAGGTGTCCGGCTCCATGGCTAAATGGTTAGCGTGCTGGCCTTTGGTCACAGGGGTCCCGGGTTCGATTCCCGGCAGGGTCGGGAATTTTAATCATCATTGGTTAATTTCTCTGGCACGGGGGCTGGGTGTATGTGTCGTCTTCATCATCATTTCATCCTCATCACGACGCGTAGGTCGCCTACGGGCGTCAAATCGTAAGACCTGCACCTGGCGAGCCGAACATGTCCTCGGACACTCCCGGCACTAAAAGCCATACGCCATTTCATTTCAACCTTGAGGTTGAAAATATATTACTCATAAATAAGAATTATGTTTAAATCAGTTACAAATCTTATAAAATTTTTACTTTAATAAAGATTTTAAATGTACTTTCCAAAACTGACACTAATGGACCTTTCTTTCTTTACTCTGATACCTCTTTTTTTTTTTTTTTTTTTAACTGGAAAATGCCTTTAAACAGAAAAGATGTATGAAAATGGTACTATTGAACCGTAGTCACAGAATAAAGAAACTTTTATCATATGCTGGGACTACTTATCATATTACACAGTTAAAAATTAATTCTCAGTACCGTCATGCTGATTCTGCCATTGCTCTTATCAATAAAAACTGTACCTAAAGCACACAAATGTGGCATTTAATGATTGTCATATGCAGGCTATTTGAGTTATTGATTACGGTTTTAAATATCAAACCTGCATCAAAATTCATATCCTCAAGATGATTTTTACAGAATTGGAAATGAAATTTCCCTCTTATCTGGAGTCATCTCATATTATGGTACTTTCAAATAAGGTTATAAGTAATTATCATACATATTTCAGTACAGTTGTGACACTCATCATGCTGTATTTTGCACATTCGTTATATCAGTGGTCTCGTCTACAATTAATAATGTACTTGTGATGACGTCTTTAAAAGTAATTTTTTTCTTTTTTTTTCTGCTAAATGTATTTTGTAACTTTGTTTTATGTTCATTTAGCATTTGTTCATATAATAAAATGTCTGTAAATAGACATCCTAACTGAACTGAAATAGGTATAGTAATTGTTCATACTATTAAAAGCAGTTTTAATTTTGTATTAACCTCACATATTTGCCTCATTTTTGAACCAAATTTAGGGAGTCTTTTTGCATTATCTATTCGTGTACACTGTGCTTTTCTCTATATCTCAACATCTTACCTTCAGATATCATTAAAATCTCTGAGTAAAGAAAATATATACTGATATAAGTGCAAAGTGCAGAAATATTGATGAAAAAATACTTGTCATATATTGGATAATATTATATGTATATTTGTACTTCTGTCAAAAATTGTACAATTGACCTCCAGAAATATCGAACTGAAATAAAGTCAAAACCGGTTACAACAGCTCTGAAGGGACTTCAATTAACAGTTATTGTAGCCAATAGTCACACAAACTGGGTGGGTTTTTTTTTTGTTTTTTTTTTTTTTTGCTAAAAATATCATATCTATATATTTTAGGCTGCACACTTACATGCTTAATTAACAGAATAAAGTTACAGTTAAAAAAAAAAAAAAAACATAACTGAAATAGGTACAATATTTACAGTTCAGTAATTGTAGAGTGGGGCGAGAGGAAATTTTCTTCTAATATTTACACAGTATGTTCAGCAATAACATGCCAGCAAAATATAAAAACCTATAAAAGTGAGGAAAGAATAGCAGCAATATAAATTGTTCAATAATATTATACACAGTCTTGGCTAATAAATGAGATAAAGTGTTGAGCCTGTTTTAAACTTAATGCATGTGCTGTATAGTATAATAGATATAAAGCCGGGCTGAGTGGCTCAGACGGTTAAGGCGCTGGCCTTCTAACCCCAACTTGGCAAGTTCAGTCCGGTGGTATTTGAAGGTGCTCAAATGCTCAAATATGACAGCCTCGTGTCGGTAGATTTACTGCCACACAAAAGAACTCCTGCGGGACTAAATTCCGGCACCTTGGCGTCTCCGAAGACCGTAAAAGTAGTTAGTGGGATTTAAAGCAAATAACATTATTATTATTATTATTATTATTATTATTATTATTATTATTATTATTATTATTATTATTATTAGATATAAATGGCACATCCTTTTCCCAGTTACTGTATTACAGTACTTGATACATAAAATATGTACACTCCTGCAGTAAATGCAATATTGTAAATTAGGAAGGCCTTCACTCTCTCCTGTTTCTCTTTTTGAAATGTGTAAAAATGTGATGTACTGTACATTACTCATTAGAATAATCCTAAGCTCACAATCATGAAACACCTAACAGCTGATTAAGTGCTGTTTCTTAAGACTGCAGTCATGAAAACATAATACGGTATAAGCTAAGATAGTGTTGTTGAGCTTTTTAACCAGTTGCATTAACTTTAAAATGTAATACAGTAATGCATACTACAATATATTGTACTACTTAAGGTAATCAGTTAACTTTGTTTGCGTTTTGCATTTAAGATGTGCATACGCATTTTGCATTTGATGATGAATTCGTTTCAATGCCTCATTATTGTAATTAGTATTAAACTTTTTGCTTTAAATAAGAAATTTTTGTAAAGTTGTCACTTCATTGAGAGCTTTGTTAAGTGACAACACAACAATCTGTTCTTGTTCATTTTGGATGTTGGTTGCAATTTCTTCCTTACTCGCTGAGGCGTACACAGCAAAATTGTTGTCTACCTCGGCAAAGTCCTCTATTTCACAAGCTGACAAACTTGGACCAAGTTCTTGGCACTAATTGTGCTAAAGGAATGTCCTCCTCATCTTCATCATCAGCTGTTTCTGAAAACTTGTTGCCCTCATTGTAGGATGGTGAAGAATGATCTCTGAAAGCTGAATGTTTGAAACAATTGGCGATGGTTCTTTGAGTAACACTTTCCCACACTCCCAATATCATTAAAATTGCATCACAAATGTTGAAAACTGTTTCTTCACCTTCTTCAATTTTTTGTAACATGTTCATCATTTGAAATTTCCTGTATTGCATTTGAAGAGATTTATAACTTCCTGGTCCATAGGTTGTAAAACTGAAGTGACGTAGTTATGTTTGGAGGTAAAAACACAAGCTTTATGCACTGAAGATTGTCGAATACTGGATGAGCCGGTCAGTTATTGACCAGGAGAAGAATTTTTTGTTTCTATGATTTCAGCTGAGAGCCCAGTTAGACAACCACTTTTCAAAAATTTCTGATGCCATCCAAGACTTTGCATCGTTTTCATAAACTACAGGTAGGGACTGAATATTTTTAAAACATCTTTGTTTTCGTGATTTGCCAATCACCAAAAGCTTTTCTTTACATGATTCTGTCATATTTGCAGAAACCATATCTGTGAATCTTGTCTTAGACACTTTCCCACCAATTTCATTGCCATTGACGTAGACGATAATTATCAGCAGGTCATTACATAGACACTCGCGTCCCTGAAAGTCAGTTTTGCTTCAAACTTCCATAACTCTTGATCCAAACGCTGGTACCAACAGTGTCCAGTCTGTTTCAGTCCGTACAGCACTTTTTTCATGCGGCATACTATGTTTCCCTTCAGTAGCTCAAATAAGATCTTGGTACACACACTCGAAACCGGCGCAGCGTACGACGACGTATTTTCTGCCCTGTTTTTGTTTTGATTACTTTTCACTTTCTATCAACAATTCGCTGCTTTGTGACCTGGCTTTTCGCTCTTGAAACACCTGAATGTGTCACTGTCATGTTTATTTGATTTACCTGATTTGCCATAGTTCCAACTGTTGTTGTTGTTCTGTTACTGCATCAACATCACATTCTGCGCGAGTCTGTCAATTACTCAATCGCATTATCGCAGACAAAGCCATTTCTTGTTCTTTCTCGCCACGTTACAGAATGTTCCAGAACAATGTAACAACACTTTTGCCTCTTTCTAAAATTTCACTATTACCGGACGAGTTGGCTGTGCGGATAGGGGCGTGCAGCTGTGAGTTTGAACCCCACCGTCGACAGCCCTGAAGATGGTTTTCCTTGGTTTCCCATTTTCACATGAGGCAAATGCTGGGGCTGTACCTTAATTAAGGCTTCGGCCATTTCCTTCCTACTAGTAGGCATTTCCTATCTCGTCGTCATAAGACCTATCTGTGTCAGTGCGACGTAAAGCAAATTGGAAAAAAAGAAGAAGAAGAATAAATTCATTTCCTCATGCGCGACTGGGCCCATAACCTATAAATAAGGCTGTTGGTTACGAAATGAAAGACGGTGCCCATTACTTTAGTTTGCAGGTTTATTGATTATGAAAATGAACAAGTTTAATTTAATGAATCCGTATGAACAAGTCAAAGAGACCGGCACGAACTGAACTGAACAGAACGAAGATGGCTGCACGTAACCAAAGAGGAAACATCAAAGACTACTAGGTGGCTGCAATAGACGGCAGCTCAATTTGAATCATATTTAACATGTTAAATACTGTATTGTCATATTTTTATATGTACGAATTCTCTTACAATAGACTACTTATATTGATGTTACAATAAAATGAAACAAGATAACAAAAACTGATCACTTCATAACACTTTACAATTGAAAGTTTCTTAAGGAAGTTTTTTAGAGTTACTTTATTCCATCATAGTACCTTGTTCTTTGTCACAATAATATACATATGCGGCACAGTATTCATGACAAAACTTTTAAGAATTACTGCATTAAGAAGTAATGGTGTGTTTTAGACTTACAGATGTGGCTTGCATAATACATTGCCTTGGGTAATTGGAGCTTGGATAATTGGTGTCCTACTGTATAAGTTTCTTGCAGGTACACTTTTCTCAGAAACAATTGAACCTCTAGACGTAATGTTTATTGTGGGTATCCATAGGGTGTGTCTACATGGGAGGTGAATTATATTTTGATAATAATTAAAAATGAGCCTGAAAAAAATATCAAATTTGAGGAATTCACAGTACTAGATGGTTTGGGCACATAAAGCGAATGAGCGACGAAAGAATGCCAAAAAAGGTGATGGAAATGCAAATCCAAGGAAGGAGAGGCCGTGGATGACCACGATTGAGATGGAAGGATACCATCCAACGCAACATTATAGAAAGAAACCTGGACTGGGACACAGTGTTGGAGGAGGAGTGGTGGAAAGACCGAAGAAAGTGGAGAGGAACCATATTTGCCCCTACCCGGCTACAGCTGGATAAAGGGAAATGATGATGATGATGATGATGATGATGAACAGTACAACACACTGTCTTTTTTTTTGAGTGACTATACATATACGACTATTTGTTTGTCATTTCATATACTAACAAAAGCTGAAGCTGCTTGATTTCTGTTCTCCCATTGAGTGAAGTAATTCTGATTAGTAATTTATTTTTGTTACATATATATTATACTGGTGGATGAGCAGTAACAATTACATTTTAACTTTTATTTTTAAAATATTATTGATGCTCAAGTGTAAAAAAAATTGTCAGACATATAAATCATCAGAATGAATCAGTGATGTTCTCATTTATTTGTGCATATCAATAACATTATAAACAAAATTTGGTTGTTTCAGGCAATATATATCTTTAACATACTGAATAGCAAATCATTGTTTTATCCAATATAAAATAATATGCATGATTTTAAGTATATATATTAATTCAGCGATGTGTACTTTTATAATGGCAAACGATGTCACTCAATGCTTCACAAAACTTGTCAACTTTATCCTCGTCTGCACCCTCTGCACAATTCTCGTCCTAATTTCTCCAACTGCCAAATCTACCCACATCATTCGCTCATTTACGTGCCTACCAGAAACTATGTTGTGTGCAATGGTATTCCTGATAAACAACCCTACCCCATACTCTGCTATTCCCTTTCTAACAGCCGTCAAGTACACTTTATAATCTCCTATCTCTTCCTCATTAGATCCCCTTACCCGAATATCAGTTACTCCTAGCACATCCATATGCATCCTCTTTGCTGACTCAGCCAGTTCTACTTTCTTCTATAAGCCCCATTAATTTGATAGCTCCCCATCGAATTCCATTTTGTTCGCCAAGTTGTTTCCAAGGAGTCCCTCCCCTCGCCTGTCAAATGGGAGTGGGACTCCGTTACTCCCATAGGTCCGAGGCTTGCTTAAAATGTTCTGAGCTCGGTAAATTTATGAAGCAGGATCTACCCTACTTGCACATAGTCCAAGTGAGGATCTCTCCTCTAACGGGCTAGGGACCACCAGTGGATTGTATAGTCCTAGCCATCTGAGCACAAAGAGGACCATGACTCAGAATATGTCTGAGATGCCCACTCCCATTCCATAGCAACTGGTATCTCGACTCTCAGGACCACTTACTAGGCCACTCAGCCGTTGCCCATGGTTCACGAACTAGGACGTGACTGCAGTAACCCACACCATGAACCATCAGTGTACAGTAAGTTGGAAATAATTTTTAAGATTATTTTCAGGTCCCTTGTAAGGTCATCTGTCAGAACATCTACTAGGCTCCGCAAAATAACACTGTCTGGAATGTGTAGTGTATGGGACAGTGTCATTTGAATTTGTGATAATTATTGTTGTTTTAGAGGCCTTGTCTGAGTGTCATGTGCCTCAAGTTGCTGGATGATTCTTCCTTCCAACTTCAGGTTTCTTGAGACTCAGTGCTAAAGAAACTGATATCGGATATCATCCACACTATATGGTTTTTTTTTTGTTTATGCTAAGGCATTATCTACTTTCTTCCGACTCGTTGGCTGAACGGTCAGCGTACTGGCCTTCGGTTCAGAGGGTTCCGGGTTTGATTCCCGGCCGGGTCGGGGATTTTAACCTTAATTGGTTAATTCCAACGGCATGGAGGCTGGGTGTATGTGTTGTCTTCATCATCACTTCATCCTCATCATGCCGCGCAGGTCGCCTACGGGAGTCAAATAGAAAGACCTGCACCTGGCGAGCTGAACCCGTCCTGGGATATCCCGGTACTAAAAGCCATACGACATTTCATTTCATCTACTTTCTGATAATGACTATGTTAAAATAGCACTGGGTTGCAGCCTGTTGTGCTGGGATCACAACCTGGTACTGTTTTGATGCTGCTTGTTGTTTTAAGGGGCCTAACATCGAAGGTCATCGGCCCTGGTACTGTTTTAATGTCAGTACAAATGATGTTGTCTGCTATTGCATTGCACATCACTACTATCCCAGTTTTTTCCGATACACATACACCACATGCAAAAAAAAAAAAAAAAAAAAAAAAAAAAAAAAAAAAAAAAAAGAAAGCATCACACTTGGATGTTTTCAAATAATATGAATTTATTGACCCCAGAATTAAGTTATACAATCAATCTTCTTCCATCGCTTTTCTCACACCCTGATAGGGACATAGGTGCAAACTGTTGCACAAGTGGTCTTGACTATGTTTTACAGTGTTATGGCTGGATCCCCTTGCTTGTTGTACCGGTGAGTTGGCCATGCGGTTAGGATCGCACAACTGTGTACTTGCATTCAGGAGATGGTGGGTTCGAATCCCACCTTTGGCAACCCTGAAGATGGGTTTTCTGTGGTTTTCCATTTTTGTACCAGGCAAATGCTGGGGCTGTACCTAAAGTAAGGCCATGGCAGATATCTTCCCAATCCTAACCCTTCTCCATCCTTGCATCGCCAAAACCTTTCAGTGTGTTAGTGTGATGTTAAAGAAATAGCAAATTGAAAATGTATTGCTTGTTTCTGTAGTGGTTGATAGTATGGGCGTTATGTGTATACGAAGAGGTGTACATAGGGACAAATACAAACACCCAGTCCCCAAGTTGGAGGAGTTTGCCAAGAATGGTTGAAATGCTTCCCAGCCAGGAATCAAAACTGGGACCGTCTGAACCAAAGGCAACAATGCTTGACCATTTCAGCCAAGGAGGCAGACATAAATTATAATCAATATCAAAATGAATAAAAATTAAATTATATTGCAAGTTGCTTTACGTCGCACCGACACAGATATGTCTCATGGCGACGATGGGACAAGAAAGGGCTAGGAGTGGGAAGGAAGCGTCCGTGGCCTTAATTAAGGTACAGCCCCAGCATTTTCCTGATGTGAAATTATATTGAATGTAATTGTAAAATATATTTCAGTCACTTAATTTTTCCTAAGTCCCTATTATGAATGGTGTGAAAATATCGCTCATAGTGTTGGTGGTGCATGCATATCCTTGGGCTTGACAGTCTGATGTGTAATAGCAACTAGAGGTCTGCATTATCTCTGATTTTTACCGGCAAGTACCGCTCGCCTCTCTGGCTCTCGGGAGTATGCGGCCGAGCGTCCTGTGCAGCCGGTTGCGGGCTACCGATCATCAGCGACTGGCCGAGCACGCCAAACGCTCGGTCGGTCGCCAGTAACCGGCGGACTCAGTGCTAGCCAGCCAGCGAGCTGCGCTTCGCCGGACTCGGGATCATAGGCCACTACTTTACATTAATCCTCACCTATTTCTTTTACAAATGTCTTTCGTTTTTTACTATAGTTCTATAACCTAAATATTACAATTGTATATGTTACATTTGAAGTGTGTTAATATGTTGCAGAGTATTGGATTTTCGTCTTTGAGGTGTATTCCAATAATTGTAATGTTATGAACTGTAAAGTCTTCATGTAGTATTTTGTTCCGTTCGCTAGATAAACGGGGACACTGTAATAGTGGGCTATGTGTAGCCCATCTCCAGACTCGGCCACATATACACTGTACTAATATCAAATGCAGGATCAACAAGGAATGCAGGATTGTTTTTAAACAAATACTCATCGATTTTCTTTTTACAAGCGTTAATTTATAAACAAATTATGACCTGTAAATAAAGTTACATGTGAATCATAACTATACAATTCGTTTTTCGTCATTGGTGCTGCCTGATGCACAGGATTCATTTGTGTTCCTGGAGCTACTACTACAGCTGGTGGTTTGCACTTCTTCCTGTGAAGTAAATGAAAGTAGAATCATACATTTATGGCGTTTGAGGCATGTTTCCTTTCTTTGATTACGTGGTATGTTCAGAATACTTACGAAATTGTGATGGATCAATAAGAGATCATCCACCTTGTCTGATTCCAAGCATGATCTTTTGCTGGACAGCAGGTGACCGGCCTAGCTAACATTTCTCTCGCTGGCAGCACTAGTGGCAGGAATCCAGAGTACTCTTCTGGCTACTACCGACAGCCTTGGAAATAACTCCGCATGCGTTTTCCACCACTACAAAATGTTTTTTTTTGTTAGTTGCTTTACGTCGCACCGACACAGATAGGCCTTATGGCGACGATGGGATAGGATGGGCTAGGAGTGGGAAGGAAGCGGCCATGACCTTAATTAAGGTACAGCCCCAGCATTTGCCTGGTGTGAAACTACAAAATGTGTCCTTCGGCACAGCTACAGTTGGATTTGTAGAGCGAAAGGTACCTGTCGATATCATTAGTAGTATTTGTGTGTCCATCTTCGTCGTCCTCATCCAAACTCCAGTCCACCTTGAACTTTTTCATGGGAAGAACTTGGTCACTGTTTGCTTGAATGGGTTCTAAAAATGAACAAAACATCCGTAATGCATTCCTGTCACCTTTAAATATGTATAAAACTTAGGATTACTGTTTATTAAAATGCTGTATTTCCAGTGAATTCCTAGACTATATATATCGCAAAAATTACATTAAAACGCATTGTTGAATTTTTAGGCTGCGAAACCCTTCCCAAATGTACATTTTAGACGGCATAATTGCTAATCTAACGAAAGGTGGAAGATTAGGCAAACAAACATTCGTTTTGTTGTCATTAACGCTTACCGGCCCGTACTTAAAGACATGATACTGTAGCCTATAGGCTTTTGGGCTTATGCCTTATTTTGTTGACACGGCATAAGCCCAAAGTGATTCGACCTTACCATTTACAGCCAGTTCCGAGCACAATCGTCGAACTTCAGCATACGCGACCTGGTTTTCTTCTGCTGTGACTTTCTTCAAGTGACGTCGTGATGGCCATAGAACCGTGGCAACGTAATTTGCGCTTCTCTCTGATGAAGTATGCTGCTCTCGTTTTTATTTTCGTCGTGCACTGAAAAGGATAAACAATATATACATAATTAAATTCCGATAATTCAGCAGGTTTATAAACGATCGTAACTTATAAAAGTATTTCTTACTTCGTTGTCACTCTCTTCTGATTCACAATGATGTAACAGACACGTGTACCAAGGCAGCACACGTTCCAGCCTTGTTACACTTTCCAAATCCAAACTCGCTTCTTTAACGGGGTTAGAAAAGCGATAACTTCTCGTACGCACTCTTCATGGAAAGTTTCTAAGTGTTTCGATTGCCCGCGGGATTCTAGTAGATCTCGAATATCGTCAATTTGACTTATGATGGAATTGAGCATTAAAAGTATACTGTTCCACCGCGTTACAGCTTCTTGCTTCACAAAGTGCTGCAGATGCCCCGAGTGACCCGATCTCTTCAAATAGCCTACTATAGCTCTTGCTGATAGCAGACACGACAGGATTTCAGGAGCTTCGTTTTCTAAAAACGCCTCTTAAAATGTGTGACGAAGCGCAGTCATCAGGCAGTGATCAAAGCAAGGCAAACGCTCGTAAGATTCAAGTGCCTTCTTCATATTAGCTCCTTGGTCGGTGACAAAGTAAATTTTGCAAGATCATTCTTGTTAATTGCTAACTCAAGCAACCGCTCTTCGCTTTCATGCCGAATGTTATCTCCTGTCTTAGGTATGTCCGGAAACTCAGTTGTTAGCAAAACAAGCGTTTCTAGTTGCCGCTCATTGTTAACATAATGCGATGTCACAGTCAAAACATTTCTCTTCTTGTAGTTATCAGACCACAGATCAGCGTCTAAAGCGCACATTTTGTTCTTTATGGCACATATTAGCTTGGGCACCATTGTCCCCCTTTTCTTTAACATGCCGTGATACAGTGGTAGGGTGCGGAAGAACATCTTCTATATTGACTTTGCCATAAGTGGCGCCAACATTGATGAGCTCCTGCGAGTAAATCTTGAAGCCAATCTTACTACAAGTGTTTAACGGTAGCAAATCTATTCCACTCATCGACCAACTTATCAACACCAACTTTCTTTATGCTGCTTGGTACTGCACATGTTCGGTGGAATTCTGATCCTCAGTTACTTTTGCAGTGCCAAATCATACCTGCTGTGCTTGGCTCGTAAGAAAGTACAGTATCACATGTGGCACACTGCACGAACCCAAAAGAAGCCTGCGTGACAGGATCCACTACAAGTGCAAACGATTTCCAAGCTTCACTCTTCGCCTCCTCTTCGGACATATCTTTGTTCTTCAGGACTAACGAGACGCTCCTAATTCTCTCCAGAATACTTCTCTTCGTTTCTTGAATGCAGCGTTTACGATCTATACTTGGTTGATCCATAACGCTGTCTGCACTGCTCAAAGCCCAGTCACCAACTGATTTTACACACGATTTCTAATGCATTCCGCACTGTAGAGCGCGCGGCGGTTTTACTATCACCGACCGGGATTACGATTACGCTCGGGCGCCCGGCAGTGCTCGACAGTTCCACTGATCACCGAGAGGTGAAGGACGACCGGCCACATGGTCCATCAGACGGCCACAGCCTTATCGCAGCGTGGGCTTTTCCCAGCCGTCGAGCAGCGGCACGAAGTGGGCAATGCTCGAGCGGTTGTTTTCTTCAAAATGCAGAGCTCTAATAGCAACTTCTGGCTCAGTGAAGAAAGCAATGGGAAACTACCTCACTCCTCATTTCCCTAGTATGCCTCTTCAGTGACACCTAGGCTATCTATGACAGCTCTTGGTGGAGCTGTGGAGGATCAAACTAGCCTTCGGGCTGAATACCCAACATACATACATACAAGTTTTAAGCCTTTTTATTGTCTGGCAGTGTATTTTTATGCCAGAATTTAGTACCATGCCATTCTGTATCAGTATATACTGTACAGTGTGTACTAAACTACTGGAGAAACAAAAATTTTCTGTCTTGCATCAATTGGTGTCAGAACTTTCAAGCTGTTCATTTTCTATTTCCACTATGTCTTCCTTTAAGTCTGGTTTGACAATTTCAAATTCTTTTCTTCAATAGAAATGAATGCACACATGCATGCACATACACGTGCATGCGCACACATTCATTTTCATTGTCTGTGGCTAATCACCATGCCTTTCTCTGGAGGAGTAGTCAGGCAAACTGCATTAATTAAAATTGACTTTTGCATCTGAACTCACTGCAGATATAAGAATGGCACAGTCTGGTGTTCTCTGTTGCTCTAATCAGCAGCGTTGCGATCATGTTGAATCTGAAACATTTCTTCCAGATAGAGCTGTACAATACCATTCTTCTTACATCCTAATATTACAGCAGTTTCATTATACACATCAATTATCAGAAATTTGTTTCAGAATATTTTGGAATCTCTAACCTGTGTGCTATTTCTTTATTGATTTTCTTACACTCATGTAGTGCAGTTGACTAAACCATCTTAAAGGTATAAATGAATTCCCTATCAAGAGGGTATCAATGATGTTCAAAATTTGGAGGCAGTAACACAAATCTAATGTTATATTTCTTGTAATGCTTGATATTGTTAATTTGACAATGACTAAACAGGTTATCAGTTTGGATCTTAAATTCTTATGCATAAAAGTAACAACATTTTATTAAACCATACCTAAATTGTGGTCACATCAAACCAACCATTCCTGTTTTGTTTGTAATCTTCACCACTGAAACTTGTCCTATTCTGGTATAATACAAGTCTTTGTGTCTGTAAAGTAGTTGATGGAAGAAACGCTGTTCCATTTGTAGGTTTGTAGTGCCACATTTTACAACCCTTTTACTTTGTTTGGGGTCATTACCAGTAAATATTTACCAAACGATTTCACTGCGTGGAACGGGTTGTGTAGCTGTAAGCTTGCATTCAGGGCAGCTTTGAAAATGATTTTCCCAGTTTTCCCATTTTTTGTACCAGGCAATTGTTAGGGCTATACCTTAGATAAAGTCAGAGTCTGTTACCTTCTTGTGCGGCTCCATGGCTAAATGGTTGGCATGCTGGTGGTTGGTCCAACGTGTCCCGGGTTTGATTCTTGATTGGGACAGGGATTTTAAATTTCATAGGTTAGTTCCTGTGGCTCAGGGGCTGGGTGTTCATGCCATTTTCAACATTAGAATCCTAGAATTCTACCCTCACAGACCCCCAGGTCGCCTATATAGCGTCTAGTCAGAAGACTTGCGCCAGTCCTTGCTATTATTATTATTATTATTATTATTATTATTATTATTATTATTATTATTATTATCATCATCATCATCATCATCATCATCATCATCATCCTTTCTCGGTCCTAGTCCTTTTTTTCTCTGCAGCGCCGTGGGAAACCCATCTGTGTTAATGGGCCATTAAATTTATGGCCCCAATTTTTTAATATCATAGTTGATTATATTTGTAGTTGAATCTTCAAGTTTTTCTGTAGTTTCTATAAATATTCCATTATAATCATGTATTCATTAATGTATTGAATGAAGCTGTGTGTATAAACTGACCTTGTTGATGGGGCATGTGAAGCGAATGGAGGAGGATAAATTACTTTGGAAAATTATGGTCTTAGCCACAGAGGTTAAGAGAAGCAGGAGGATATCTATAGCATATTTAGTGATTCCTTCCAAACACTTGTCGTGACATGTGAGAGTAAGGAAATAGAAACCCATAGTTCCAAAATTTGGTAAACGATCTGGCACAGTCAGCATAATTTTGCAGGAAAAGATTAGGAAAGCCCAGGACCCATGACAGGTATCACAGGCATTTGTTACACTTCTTGTAGCTGCAGAAAATGTTTTGAAGGTCATTCATTCTCAATTCCCACCTCTGAACTGCCGTAAACTTCAGCCAGGAAGAGTATTTCTACTTGCCAAACACACTGTAAAAGATGGTGGTTTGACACATTGTTTTATGATTTCAAAAAGCAGAAGGGGCTGGAGTGGTAGTTATAAATAATCAATTTCAGATGGGCTGAAAATCATAACATTTGTAATGAAAATATATGTGTGTACAATATACTTACTTGCAGAACAAATTGTGCAATCTGTCCTCAACAGCCATGTATTATGGGAAAATATACAGAAAGATGTATTTATTAGTGTGTTTTACCACCCCTACCATTGAGATGTGCTGCAGAATGGTTGGGCCTGCATAAATAGAGACTCCTGAGGGATATTGTGCCACAGCTACTGCAGTTGACACTCCACATCCATTGTATTCGACGTTGGCCGAAGTTACCTTCCAATATGGTCTCAAACGTGCTCAATCACCGAGCTCGATAGCTGCAGTCGCTTAAGTGCGGCCAGTATCCAGTATTCGGGAGATAGTAGGTTCGAACCCCACTATCGGCAGCCCTGAAGATGGTTTTCCGTGGTTTCCCATTTTCACACCAGGCGAATGCTGGGGCTCTACCTTAATTAAGGCCACGGCCGCTTCCTTCCCACTCCTAGCCCTTTCCTGACCCTTCGTCGCCATAAGACCTATCTGTGTCGCTGCGACGTAAAGCAACTAGCAAAAAAAAAAAAAAAAAAAAAAAGTCCTCAATTGTGGGACAGATGTGGATACCATGTTATCCAATGAAGTATGTCATCCTCACAGAGGCATAATTCCAATATAAACGGTCCGTTATTGGAAATGGTAAATTTTCTAGCTAACTCATTCTTGGTTGCCCACCCCAGTATGCCAATTTGGGCTCATCAGTTGGTAACTAGCACACCTACCAAGATGCATGGCTAGTGCATATAGTGGAGGCGACTGCATAGGCTACTTAGAGCCATAGTCAGTGCCAGTGCACTATGAGAGACTTGCTCTATTTTACAAAAATTGATGCCTGCTAGGCCATCAGATGATATAGATATCCAAGTATGAATTTACTCATTCAGGGCAGATATTTCAGTTTCCCTATGGGAATCAATATTTATATCATCACAAAGGCAGTTTGAGGGACACCAATGCTACATGTGGGTGGGCATTATCCTCTTAGAATATGAGATGCTAGAACTCCAGGAAGGAAAGCACATGTGGATGCAGAATTTCTTGGGCATACTGCTGCACCGTTAGTGTTCCGTGGATTACTACCCTAGTGGAAAGGGAATTATGGGAGATGGCACCTCACATTTTGATGTCACCAATTCTGTTGGTGTGAGACACTACAGTGAACCTTAAATTTCAGCACTACCCAGACAGTCTTCATGCTCTGACCAGTGGTCGTCTGTACCCATACAAAACCTAGATTTGCTGCTAAACATCACTTGTTGAAATTGCTAGTGTCCATGTCACCCACTCATGACAGAAGCACAAAGAAACCTGTCACTGTTAAAATGTTAATGGAAGGGATGCTGAGAAAACGGGCCCCAATCTGCAAGGCACCTTGATATCATATTGGTTGCCACAGGATTATTCAGAGTTGATGTGGTATGTCTTTGAATGGCAAGCATTGACACCCTTGAATTGGACATTGCTTGTCGGAGTGAGATTATATTCACATTCAGTAATCTGCCAATAACTTCCAGAGCCTTCCTGATGCATAAATTCCATTAAGGCCACCACACACAGAAAGCTAACATAAGCTACGTTAAGCTACGCTATGCTTAGGAATGCGAAGCTATATTTTGCTATGTCACGAATAGAAAGCTAAGCTAAACTATGGTAGGCAACCATTTAAAGATGGTGGATTAATTGAAGAAGGGACTCTTCTTATTGGCCGCTGTCGTGGAAGACAAAGAAAAGAAACAAAGAATCAAAGATTCTGTATATGTGAAATTGAAGGGAGAATAATTCATAGTGAATTCCATCATTTGATTCAAGCATTGCATGGAAATGATAAAGAATTAAAAATAACTTTCATCTAAATCAGGAACAGCTTCATGAACTCTCTCTATTACTGAGGATGATATTAAGAAAAACTGAATTTGGACTACCCAAATTATAGTATGTTAGGTAAAAATGTATGTAAAGGCAATAAATGATACTCAATTTCCAGAGTTTCATTTATTTGTTGCCAACAGTTGTTTTTCATGGTTATATCTCTTTTAATAATTTGACAGGCAAATATATTTTTGTACCTCTTCAATCAGTCTTTTATCTTTTGGTCTGCCTTCCATGACAATTAACAAGCGCATGAACAATTAAGCAATATAATAGCTGCTGTATTGAGGTAATTCACGAAAGCCACACACATAAGACGACTGTTTGCTAGACGCCGGGCAAAAAAGTGATTGTGCGCATGTGTGAAGCCAGCTACAGCTGTGAAAATCGCCTCCTTTGTGATCTGAAAAATTTAGCTTGGCACGGCTTAGGTAAGCATAGCTTACCATTGCAGTCTGTGTGTGCCATTCCATATAATTTTATTGGAGTGATTTTTTTCATTGGGTAGCTTAGCTTAGCCTTCTGCTTCAACACTGTTGCTGGTTAGAATGGCTCATTCAGAGGCTAATTTGCTGAAATGACTAGCCTGTCACCTTTAGTTTGACGATGTAGCATCTCTCAAACTCTCCTAATTGTACTATCCCACGAACAGTACTTCCTTTTCTTGTGTCTTACAATCATGTATGTAATGCATGCTGGGTAAACGCTAATGCTGTTGGTTGCACAAGCAAACTTTTCCAAGATGGAATCAGCAACACAGCTATCTGAGCTGATACTGCCTGCTAAGTTTCACTGATCTTTCTCCATTTGTTCAATGGCCCATGCAAAATCCGTGGACAAAATGGTCTCAGTTTCAGGTCATAGAACAGGCTTCTTAAAGTGAAACGATTAATACCGAGTTTGAGAGACCTCTCTCCGTTGGATTTCATGGACTAACAACTCAATTCTAAGCCATTGGATGAGTGGTTTCTTCCATTCTGACACCTTGCAATTGTTTCATTCACAGTACATTCATAATATTATGTGTTTCATCCAACGGTTTATTAAAATTTCTCATTGCTTAACTTGACAGCAGTTGACCACTAGTTATTCCCTCCTCAAAGTCGGCATATCACCATCGCTGTTTGTTTTTATTTTTTCCACCAACATTGTAACAAAAAACTGCGTTGACCTATGGTTAATTTGTGATTAATTGCAAGAAATACAAGCAATTAATACTAGCATAACCCAACACAATAAACTATGACAATCCAGTGTTGGAAAACGAATGCAACCTGAAGAACATGGTTGCCAACTACCACAACTTACACGTATGATACTAATTTATTCAAGTTATGACACGCGTATGTGAACAAATATGAAAACGGAGAAAGCAACTTTTATCCCACCATGTATTTTACTGTAGGCCTATTCTTTGTATGGATCAGGTCATACCTACTCTTTTCTCCGAGTCCCAGATTTTTTTTTTTTTACATATATTCTGGCAAGTAGATACGCTAAATGTGATAATTTCCTGTACAAATGATGTAACTGCAGCATAGTACAGTATAGGAATTTGTTCACATGCTCATTCAGTACCAGAGAGCTGGAAAAATAAAAAAATTTTAATATCCACTTACTGTCTATATACAGTGTGTGAAGAGGTTTTCTTTGACCTTGACTGGTATGTGAAATCCTCATTTTGTTACAATAAAATGTTGAATGGCACAGTCACTAGCTTCTCACCAAGGCGAGTGTGGTTTGAATCCTGACTGATGTGGGATTTCTGAAATGTGAAATCATGTCCGTGTGGTTCTGATTCCACATAAATCTGGAGGTCCTGTGTCTATTAATAGATGTCAGCAGTCGCGTAAATCAACAATCTAGTTTGCTTGCTTGAACTCACTTTAACAACAAATCCTTATGTCAGTGCACTTCAAATTTTCAGCGTGAATTTTCACCACTGTTGTTTGAATTCCAAATAATACTGTAAGTCCTGTTGTTAATGATTACTAGGTGTAAAACATATAAAACTTCAAACATATCTTTTTCTTAATTTATTTAGGTAATTAGGATAAGGGCTCAAACCACTGAAATGAAAATTAAAATCCACAACCTGTTTCCATTTACACCTGTGTGAGGAATGGTATGAATGAAGCCCCCATCTAGTGGCGAGGATAGGACTTGTGCCGGCTGCTTAAACCTGTCACACTCTTCTGGGGCAATGGTTAATGCCCAACAGATGAAATGAAATGATATTGGAGAGTGTTGCTGGAATGAAAGATGACAGGGAAAACCAGAGGACCCGGAGAAAAATCTGCCTCGCCTCCACTTTGCCCAGCACAAATCTCACATGGTGGGACCAGGATTTTAACCATGGAACCTATTGGTGAGAGGCTGGTGCGCCGCCGTCTGAGCCATGGAGACACGGTTCAAACCACTGATCAGCAACATTTATTCTGGAAATGATTGGGAATTGCTACTCTGCCTTTAGAGGTTCATATTTTGTCTCAGTGTAGTATTCAGTTCCTTCTAACTGAAGTGAATTCATATATTATGTCAGAATGGTAAAAACAGTTCATTCTATTTCCCAAAACCAGTACTTGAACAGATCTGACATAGGTTCATGATGGTGTGTTTCTCTTGCTATCATTTTTTTTTTTTAACAGTTTCAAAGGTACGGCTTCCACAAGTCTAGGAACAATTCTTCTTATAAATTGTGAAATAGAATGGTATGTAAACCAAAGCCATCTCTGTATAGGCTATGAAGACCCCTGGAGGAGAGGAATGTCAAAATTTCTATTATCTGTAAACTCAACACAAAAAGACTGGCCAGCAAGCAAGCTAGCTTGCTTTACATTATTGTTTACATACTGGCCATAAATATTTTGACAAATGATTAAATTCCTGTGGTCTTGTTTATTAACATAATGCATGCACTTGTACAACACAAATAATTTAACCATTTCTACATCCAACCAAACCATCACATTCATACAAACATAAATGTATAATGCATATAATTACACCATAGTAATGCATGGAGACGATAAATATTTTTACACACATAACTAAGCAGAAAAACCATTCCAGAAGTTCATTTGTACTTCATATCATCTAGTATTTAGTCGGGTAGCCATTTGCTTGTACACCTGCTGCACATCGAGTCCTCCAATTTCTCAAGGTATGAGACAGGAATTTTGGACCATTCTTCATTTAAAGCTTCGAAATATGCCTCCTTGTCTGTGTATGTTTCGCGTTTAACATGTCTTCTGATTTCCTCCAATAGATGTTCAATTGGGCTTAGGTCAGGGTTTTAACTTTGCCAATCAATAACCCTGACTCTTTTCTTACTTGGACATATTTTGGCAACCTTTGAGGTATGTTTAGGATCATTGTCATGCTGATACGACCACCCATGAGACGTGTTTTGTTTAACATCAGGTATCATTCATTGTTCATAATCCTGCCATATACAAATTGATCCATGATGCCTTCAATTTTTACCAGTAGACCAACTCCATTTCTAGAAAAGCAGCCCCAAACCATTACATAACCATCGTGTTTTATTGTGGGTTTTTGGTACTGTACATCATTGCGTGTGTTAATTGGACATCTAACAAAGGAATTTCCATCCGAATTGAACATATTGAATTTACTCTCATCGCTCCAAAGTACTTTACTCCATTCCTTGTTCATCCAAGCATCATATTTCTTAGCAAAGGCAAATCGGGTCTTCGTGTTCTTTGCTGAAATCCAGGGCTTTCTGCATGGGTGTCGACCCATTAAACCTTGGTGTTTGAAGTACCGTTTGATAGTAATGAAGCCAAATTTGATCTTGTAATTGCCTACTAAATTATTCCGTACAGCAACACATTGCCTTCACTGGGCAAGTTGGCTGTGCGGTTAGGGGCGCGCAGTTGTGAGCTCACATCCGGGAGATAATGAGTTTGAACCCCACTGTCAGCAGCCCTGAAGATGGTTTTGCGTAGTTTACCATTTTCACATCAGGCAAATTAAGGCCACGGCCGCTTTCTTCCCATACCTAGACCTTTCCTGTCCCATTGTCGCCATAATACCTATCTGTGTCGGTGTGACGTAAAGCAAATAGCAAATAAAACACATTGCCTTCGAATGAGTCTCTCAACATCAAGGGTAACAATTCTAGGGTGACTAGATCCAGGCTTATTTAAAAGTGTTCCGCAGTCCTTGTACACTCTGTTCCAAACATTTACAATTTGTCTAGAAGGGTCTAAGTATTTTGGAACTTGTGTTTGGTTATTGCCTCTCTTCAAAGCTGCAATCACTGCTTGCCTAAGGTCTAATGAATATTCTTTCCTTTTCCCCATTGTAATATCTGTTTGGGTAAAAGGAAGAACTGGAAATCAGACATAAGTAAATCATTGTTATAAGTAAAATCTCACATGTCAAAATACTTATGGTCTCCACGTAAACAGTTGGTCTCACTTTACTGCTAGGTTCAAAACAGAAACAACACTGAACTCTCTGTTCAGATACAAGCAGGTAAAGTAATGAACTGGTCTCCTGTTTGTTTTTCATCATGGGTATCATTTATGGTATCTATGGTCAAAAAACTGAATGTCAAAATACACATGGCCAGTACTGTATGTTGTGATCATAGCCACGGACCTCCACTTTTGCACTGAATCCAAAGAACAGGGACAGACTTTTCACTTCAAAAATCTCACTTGCATTAGTCAGGATTTGAACCACAGCTGACTTGGTTAGCAGCCAGTGATGATGTCACTCAGCTATTGTGCACCGTGACATTGGATGGGATAGGAATTAATCTGGTATTTTTTTTTTTTTTTCTATTGTAGGCTGAGTGAACCCCAGGGCTATGTGCCTCTTCAGAAGTCGTAGTCTGGTTTCTAAATTTTCGACTCCCTGACAGGTTATCAAACCTACAACTTTCCAAGTGAACCGAGATGCCTTCATCACTTCAGCTAGGCAATAAAATTAGGCTAAAGGATAATATTTGTGAGTATTCTGCATGAAACATATATCCCCATTGGTGCTGGTATTCCACCTGCTGGAGTAGTCATTAGTAATCAGAGGACATGGTGTACGTTCTTAATATTTACCTACCATGTATTCATAAATTAAGATTCATCAGCAAATAGTTCAAAGTTTGTGCATTTTCTTATGTAAAATTGTACATGATTTTGGAAAGGATTTCCATTATGCATTATACTTGAGATTCATGGAATTTGTTACTCTTCAAGTTGCCATGTACATACATTTGAAGATGAAATAACAAACAGCAAAATCAACAGTTTCATCTGTTGGTGTTTTGCATCACTTTTATGTTTCACCATTTCACATTGTGTCAAAACAAGACAAAAATCATGCCAGGAAGGTAATATCTCATGAGGGTATTCCTGTAGAGGTAATCAGCCGGTACAGAGTTTCTTCCACAATCTCCATAAATGAAGTGTATTTCTCTTTATCAACTCTGGTGTACATTTTGTAACTTAGAACTCTTACCAATTAAGGTTTGTTATACTCAACACTGATAACTGAATTAATGATCTTTGCTGTATTTTCTTTCCACTTTATACAGAGTAATCAAATATGCTTTACTCTGGTGTGCACTTTGTTTTTCCTATGGGCGAGCTCCCCACTCGTTTGCCATGTGAGCGGATGGCGCGGTATGTCATTGCAGGTTTTTTTCCCCTGACCCTGGCCTTTGTTTTGTGTGCGTGCACATCCCTGGTAGCTGAATTTGTACATGTTTCTAATGTCACATTCATATTTCAGCTGTTCCTGTGTGTATGTGAGCATGTGGGTTCCCCACCCCCCTTAATTCTGTAATTAATCATAAAGGGTATTATGGCTCGTACACTTTTCAACATCACAGTGTGTCTTTATTATGGTCCATATGTGTTGATCTCAGTCAGCTTGTGAAGTTCAAAGACTTTAAGAAAGATTCCTGGGTTTAGCCATTCCAAGTTATAAAACAATCCATAATCTTTATAATAAATTTCAGAAAAATTGAAGTATCCAGCCAAAAAGAAAAAAAAAGCAGCATAAGGTTCGCACCAAAGAAAAATTACATGGCATTGGACATCATCAGGAAAATTCTCCTAAAATATCACTTCGTCATCTTGCACAACAAGTGGGAATTTCATACGAGTCTGCGTAAAAGGCTACTAAATTATTGCACCTAGAGCCATATAAAATAACTGTGGCACGTGCTCTTCAACCAAGTGACCCTGTACATAGGCACACATTTTGTGAGGACAAGGCCTGGTTCCACATTCATGGTAATGTGTGTACACAAAACAGTCGTTACTGGAATGTTGTTAAAGCTGACTTCATAGATGAAGTGCCCCTTTATGATTCAAAAATCAGCGTATGGTGTGCCATCAGTGGTGAAGGAATCATAGAACTAATTTCTTTTGGTGGGAATATGGTTGATTCAGTTACTTACATGAATTCTGTACTAATCCCCCTTTTCAGATAGTTAACCTACAGGGAGCATGATTTTGCATTTTTTTCAACAGGACTCTGCCGCTGCTCACACTGTGAATTCCATGAGAGAAATTCACAAAGTGTTTTCACAGAACAGAGTTATTGATAGGGATCTCTGGCCCCATTGGTGCCCTGATTTATCCACCTGCGATTATTATATCTGGGGATAAATTAAGAAACGCCCTGTACAAGACAATCTTGCACAGCATAGAAGAATAGAAACATGATATTTGTCAGGAAATTGTCGAGATTGGTCAACGTGAACTACAGTGAGTGGTAAATAATTTCCTAATGATGTGCTAAAAGTGTGTGGAGAATGAAGGTTAGGCAGTTTCAACACTTCCATCGTAATTTGGTTAGTAATGAACTTCTTAAAATAATTTGTGTTGCTTACGTTCCTGCTATTGACCTTGACCCACACGTGGCAAAGAACTGCGTGCTCGCCCATTGTAAAAACACTCTGCGCCAAATTAAAGCATATATGATCACTTTGAAGTACATGTGTTGATTACATTCACGTTGCACCCAGCAAATCTACTCTTCCAAACATGAACCTACCACAGTCTGTTGTTAACGTGCACATTTTATTCACTATGAATTCAGTGTTCTAATGCACATTTTTTCATATAGAAAAATTGATACCTCGATGAGAACATGTACAGTAGAACTTTGTTTATATGTTATTTTTAGAGACCTTAGAAGAAAGAAAATGTGTAAGTTTGAAAAATGCTTAAGTGAAAGTGCACACCAGACAGAAAAAGAAAACGGTAAACAACACAGAAATAAACTTACTTGATCCTTGTATTAAAAATACCATAATGTACTACATACAAAAGAAATCTACACAAGAAAAGAAAGTTATTTAAAATATAGGGTTTTTTACTTTAGCTTGCTTTTTCTTTTTGTTGCTGTCACAGCATACTTTTAATTGCAGTAACTGCATCACAGTCTCCTGCGAGATGTTATTTCATGTCAGAAAGCGAAGAAGCAAATGTTTAATGTTTAATAGCTTGTAATAACACCAGCTTGTTAACATTTTCACACTGGGCCACTGATAGCTCTGTGTTGCTGGAACCACTGTAACAGGCATTCTTCTAAGCCCTCATACTTTCCACCCTTAATGTGTATTCGCTTACTCTTAGTCGACTTCAAACACAAATGTGCTTTCTTCAATTTCTGGTGCTTTTGCAATGTAATGCATTGCCTATTAGAAGAAAGCAAAGGCTGGTAAATTTATTAACTTAATTAAAAAAGAACATCTAGATTATGATGGTACAGCATATATTACAGGAAGGAATTTTAAGTTATGATAATATCATGCAAAATCCTAGGCAATAAATTTCAGTTCAACATTGAAATGCATTTTTCCAATATTATTTTAATATTTCTTGGACCACAAAGTATTAGGCACCAACATGTGACTGCACTTATTTATGTTACAGTTACTAACATGCAGGAATAATAGAAAAATCTTTCATGTAAAGCATGTATCATCATTCGTCTTTCTTCCCAACTTTCACACAGCAGATGGGATGCTGAATGAGCATCTTGTGATTATGCAGCTTGAAATTTCGTATTATACCACAGTCAAGCTCATGAGTGTAATTTGGAGTGAGACACTTCACAGTTACTTTTCTTGATTTGGAAGAAACGTCAGCAGAATGTGCCACACATCTGTCGACAATCAAGATATCTTCCAACCTCTTGCGCCAATTTTTGCGTCAATGCTGCATAGCCAGTCTTCAAAAACCTTTGCCGTCATTCGTGACTTGCTGTTCCTTGTGTCCTTCATGGGAAGCATGAGAACATTTTTAAAACAGCACAGTTTTGCCAATTTTTCTATTGTTTGTGGAGCTGCTTTTCTCTTTCATTGCTATTAGTGCACAATAGAATAGTCACAGGCTATTTGCTCTGTTTGCCTCGGTGGCATTTCTCACCCTTCTGTACAGTCTCACTATCTACGCATTTACTCTCACCACAAATGCTCAGGCTATTAAACTTGAATTTATCTGGCCAGCCCGAAGAAGGACAATAATATTCAGTAACGTGTCGTAATGCCAGTTTGTTAACAATTTCACACATTGACCCGCTGATTGCTCTTTGCTGCCGGAACCACTGTAACAGGCATTCTTCCAAGCACTCAAACTTTCCACCGTGAATGCGTATTCTCTTACTCTTAGTCACTTCAAACACAAATGCGCTCTGTTCAGTTTCTGGTGCTTTTGCAATGATAGAATTTAAGCTAGCCATAGGAATTCCCAGTTCTTTAGCTATGTCCATTCACTTTCTGTTACCATTGTCCTTTACTACTTTCAGGAAACATAATTTTTTGAAAGTTATAATGCACTTTCTCTCATTGTCACTCCACGCATTAACTCATCCAGGAAAAATAATACACTGAAACAATGAGAAGTGAACAAATCTTGCATGGATTGTAATTAGAGTCAAGGTCGCTGTTATCACAAGCTGTCAGCCACTGAGGTGTAGTTTTTAGGTAGAGAATACAGTCTGTTTCAAAGTTATGAGTTCAGAGACAGATTTTGAAAGGTGGTTTGATGAAAGCTGAAGCCCGATGTAAACAAGTACACATGGGACAATTAGCTACTGGCTATGCAGCATTGTTCAACCAATATTTCCTGTCTTATAAAATTTAAAGCATTAATTCAATCTAAAATTCATCTTGATTTAATAAGACTATCTTCTTCTTCTTCTTCTTCTTCTTCTTCTTCTTCTTCTTCTTCTTCTTCTTCTTCTTGCGTTACGGCCTCTGTAGGACCACGGACAGCTCCTTCATAGATTGCATTTTTTTCTTCTCCTCCCAGAACCACTTCATCCTTTCTATTCTTCTCTCCCACTCTTCTTCTGAGATATTCAGTATCCTCTTCTCTTGTCTACTCCACTGGTGACTCTCAATCCTTTTGCTGTATCCATCCCTATCATTGATCTCTGGCATATTAGTCGGTATGTACTTGCTTCTCCAATTTTCCTTTTCTTCCACCTTGATCCCCAATTCCGACCAATCTTTCTGGAGTTCAACTACCCACTTGGTTCCTGTCTTTCCTCGTGTCCTTGCTGTTGTTTCCCATACTCTTTTCGTCATTCTATCCATATTCATCCTGATTACATGTCCCGCAAACCTTGCTCTTTTCAGTCTGATTTCTTCTGAGATTGTCCTCATGTTCCGGTATAGTTCTTCCCTGGGCCTCCTCATCCGTCTCTCACCTCCTCTCTTAGGGCCTAGTATTTTCCTCAATATTTTTCTCTCTTCTTTCTCTAGTTGTTCCGCACCATTTCTTCCTAGTGCTATTGTCTCAGCAGCATATAATACAGCATTTCTCACCGTTGCCTTGTAATGTCTGATCTTTCCTTCTGTAGAGATATTCTTTTTATTGTATATATCTCTGGTCATACTGAAGGCTGATCACATCTTCTTTATCCTCTCTGTTATTCCCTCATTGCTCCTATTCCTTTCTGTTATAAATTCTCCTAGGTACTTGAATTTGTCCACCTTTTGCACGGTGCCTTCCGGTGTTGTCCAGTCCTCAGTGGTATTCAGTGTCTTTGTCTTGTTGTAGGCGATCCTCAGTCCTACCCTTCCGGCTATATTGCTTAAGTTGTTGAGTTGTATCTTTGCATCTTCTTCTGTCTCACTTACTATAGCTATGTCGTCCGCAGAGGCTAGACAATCTACTGGGGCCCTATTGTCCTTTTTGTCCCCAACATGCGTCTTTGGTATTCCCATTGTCTCATTCATTGTTCTCCATTGCCTGATGACTTCATCCAGAGCTATGTTGAACAACATTGGTGATAATCCATCTCCTTGTTTGACACCAGTGTTGATATCAAATTCTTCAGAGAGTACTCCTCTGAATCTCACCCTTGCCTTTGTGTCTGATAGAATTTCCATTATGAGTTCTTGTGTAGTGCCATCTAATCCTCTGTTCTTCAGGATTTTTCCAAGGGTTTGTCTGTCGATGGAGTCATATGCCTTAGTGAAATCTACAAAGCTTACCACAGTCTTTTTGTTCTTTAAGGCCCTATGTTATATCAGTTGTTTCAGTATAAATATCTGTTCTATGCATCCTCTTCCCTTCCTAAATCCTGCTTGGTAGTCTCCAATTGTACTTTCTAACTGTTCTTCCAGTCTATTGAGCAGGACTTTCGACAACATCTTATAGCCAATCTCTAGTAGCGAAATTCCTCTCTATAGTTGTTTGCATCCCTCTTGTCTCCCTTCTTATGTATTGGTATTATGATCGCATTCTTCCATCCTTCTGGTAACTTCTTTGTTCTCCAAATCTGGCCGATGATGTTGGTCATGTTGTCTACTGCCTTGTCACCTCTCCACTTAATCATCTCAGCTGATATTCCATCTTCTCCGGTTGCTTTGTTATTCTTTAGATCGCATATGGCCTGTGCGACCTCATCTCTAGTTGGAGGACATGACTCTCTCTCTTCTGTGTTTGTCTCCAGCTCCAGCTCTTCTTCAGGTGGTTCACAATTTAACAGGTCATGAAAGTATTCTGCAAACATCCTACAGTTCTCCTTCGCACTAACTGCCAGATCCCCATTCTTATCTCTTATAAAGAGTTCTCTGCCTTTATATCCACTCAGGCTCTTTTTGAATTTCCCAAAAAAGTCTCTACTATTGTTTTTCCTGAAGTTGTTTTCAATTTCATTCAATTCCTGCTTCATCCTCTGTCTTTTGGTCCATCTTATGGTTCTGGCTGTTTCCTTCCTTACTCGTAGGAAAACTTCCCATTTTTCCAGGTTCTTCTTACTGCTCCAGTCTCTCCAGGCTTTCCTGCGATTCTCAACCGCTTCCTCACAGTCCGTATTCCACCACCAGTGTTTCTTTTTCTTTTCTTCCCTTCCCCATATTTCAGCCTGTTTCCTCATATTCAGCTTCATGTCATCCCATCCATTGCCAGTTTCTATTCCTTCCTCGTATTTGGATCGATTGTGCCGTAATTTGTCTCTGTCTATATTTATTTTTCCAGTTGGTCTACTTGTCTGTGGCAGTCTACCCCTGTGCGGAATCCAAAGGCACTTGTTTTCTGTAAGATAGTGATCTGATTCTATTCTTGTGTTCTTTCTGACCTTTGTGTTCATAATCTCTTTAGTGTTTGTCCGACTGATTGCCACATGGTCAATCTGGAATTCCCCAATGTGGGTGCATGGGCTTGCCCATGTCTTTTTCTTATTCGGTTTGGCCCTGAAGTGAGTTGTCATAAGTCTCATTCTGTGTTCTCGACATAGTTCAATTAACCTTTCTCCGTTTTTGTTCGTCCTGTTGTGTGCTGGGTACTCGCCTACTATCCCCTTATGTTGCTTCTCCCTCCCTACCTGTGCATTATAATCACCTACAAGTATCTTTACTTGTCTGTGTGGTATGCTTTTCAGTGTATCATCCAGTTCTTCCCAGAAACTGTCTACAGCTTTCTTGTCTTTTCTGTTCTTGTCATTGGTAGGCACATGTCCATTTACTATGGTATATTTTTTGTTCCCTGCTCGAATTGATAACGTGGATATCCTTTCAGACCTACTCTTCATTTCAATTATGCCATCCTCATACCTCTTGTCTATTATGAATCCTGTACCAAAGCATGTAGGTGTGTCTCTTCCTTTTCCCACTCTGATTCCTGGTTTTCCTTTCAGCACTATGAAGCCTTCTGACTCCACTGTGTCTTCATCACTATATCTTGTTTCTTGCATGGCTAGTATCCCAATGTTTCTTTCTCTCATCTCATCTATTACCTGTTTAAGTTTACCAGTCTTTGTCATTGTCTGTACATTTATGGTCTCCAACCTGAAAATCTTTTTCGTTTTGATCCTTTTCGAGGTTCTTGGGAGCTCCGACTCTTCCCATTCGCACATTCTGGCAGGTCCCCCGGAATCCGAATGCCTGCTTGCGTCAACTTTGGTTGACGGGAGATTGTCCCCCTGGGGTAATCTCAATTCTACAGTGCGATCCATTCCATGAGCTAAAAGGAATGTTTGTTGGGACAGCTCGGGACTGTCCAGTTATACGACTGAGGTTGTTAGCCCCAGAAGATGAAATAAGAGCTTGATGTTCAGCTCAGGCTGGCATTTCCTCCAAACCTCACGCTTCGGTTTTCCCGCCGGTACTCGGGTGGCTGATTGCAGTGGTTTCCCACTGGGCGATGGGTGCGCCACATCCCTAAGACTCTCTACAACAATAAATCTCTTTTACGGTTGCTTTTTCAGACCCCATTAACATCTCCATATCATGATATCACAAACCATGAAAGAGTCAGGGAAGCATGTCGTCATTTGAAGAGCAGAAATCTGAATGAACCATCATTATTTCCAGCAAGAGCTATTGTGTCTTGTAAAGCACTCACAAATTTTCTTTAGGGTTTTCATTGTGTTCTGGAGAATCATTTAGTGATCTCAGTATAATAAGATCATTGTGTGTTTCTCTGTCTGTAAGGAATATGAAAGAGACTCTCATTTCTGATGTATGCAGTACTGTTGATTAGTGCTGTGAATTTGTTAAGGTAAAAAGCAACTTTGATCCAACAAAACTGAGTTAATATAGTAAAATACAGTGTGTTCAGTACACTGTTTCCAATTTAACATTAGGTGAGCTATTTTAATTTTACTTTTTGTGTATTCTTTGTGTTTTGCTCTCAAATCTCATCTTTGTCATAATTAAATGTTATGAATTGTGAGGTAATTAATCTAGTTCAACTGTAGGATCTATACACCAGTTGAAATGAAAATGAATTATGGCTAAATCCTTGGTAGGTGTATAATGATAACTCCCTCTACAACAATATCTTTCTCTGGTCCGCTTGGTATTGTTTTATCGAGATTTGACTCTATTCCAGAATATTATTTTTGTGTTGTAATCTTAACTCGTAAATTTTCTTAGAAGAGATTATTTTGTATGACAAATAATGCACAAAGACTAACTGAACATGCAGTCATGTTAAACCCTTTCGGTGCTGAGCAAATTCCTGAAATGCTAACAGTGAGTGGCACTAACAAATTTGCCTAGGAAAAAAATCATAACTTTCTCAATTTATGCACATTTTCAGTGAATGTTTTCTGTTGTGTAGGAAAGAATGGACTTTGTATTTATTTCATTTTTCACCTAAATGTCTTCATTACAAAAAATAAAACAAGTAACAAAATTGAAAATTGAGAAACAGCTGATGAAAATTCACATTTTAAGGTAAATATAGCCTCTGTAGTTCTGAATATTGATTTACCTACCAAATACTTGAAGTACACAACATTAACATGGTCTTTTCCTAAACTATTTGTGTAATGGCTAGGTTATCATTGTTCGTAGGTAGGTACTATATGACGTAAATCCACTATTGTTGTTGGCCGTATTCATGCATGATATTATCATTTTCAAAATTTTGTAACACAAGAAAAAAAATATACTTTCCTTTTCAAGAGATAATTGGTATGTGCTACAATATTTTGGAAAGAAATGACTGTGGCTGTTTCTATGCTTGCAGCTGAAATGACATATCATCCATAGCAATGTCAGCATATTCAAAGTGGAATAAAAAAAACATTCTTTGGCAATCAGAGAGTTAATTACAAATAGATTTGTTGTGTAAAAAATGGTGGATGTTGTGAGGCATTGGTCTGGCAATCCTCTAAAAAATTGTGAAAAACAGAATTAAACATGTTCCACAAATTTTGTGAAAGGCATCTCACCTTAGCAGTCAAAGAAATCAGTTCTTAAACAGCAGAATTGACCAGTGTCAGCCATGTAGCGAGAAACAACACAAATTTCAGGTTAATGGACCTGCATGCCTTAGTGAATGCAGGACTTCCTCAAGTATGTACTGTAACTGACAAGAAGTGGCAGGCACGATGAAGGAAGAAGGAAAACTGTGGGAGTTAGACGAGATCACAAATCAAGTGGTTGATCAACTGTTAATCAATGCAAATGAATCACTGCCGTCAAGTGGAGGAGAAACTCCAGCACGAATATGGAGGGAATCGAACCACTGCCAGAAGATGACTAACGAACTACATTGCAAACAATAAATTTCATGATGGTTCCGTATTGACTTACAATTCTCAAATATTAATTCTTAACCCAGCGGTGGTTGTGTGGTGAGTGAATGCCTCACTTCTCAAAATGATGTCATTGTTCAACTCTTGTGCACAGCTCCCCTCCTCTGTAGGTATTCCTCGGTCAATTCCTTCTCTTCCACACAGGTTGTTCAATTTGAGTTAGCTGTCCACTAGAGAAGAGTAGTTTTTGTTTGTAGTATGCAGTGTGCTTGGTGAGGGATTTTGCTCAGTACGTGATCACTAGTGTCACTATTTGATTGGAACATAACAGTGTATTGTTTTAATTGTTAAGGTGTACTTTCACTAGTGTTTTATTGAATCTTTAACATTTTATGAACATTTTGTACTTATTCAATGGCTAATTCATAAGAATGACTCTTTTCAGTGGATGGACGAAGTGGAACAGGAAAAGCAAGTAAGAAATATGGTTGATGAAAATGATCTGGCACAATTTGGTGTTGCTTATGACAGTGAAAGTGAGGATGAGAGGGACCCTGTAGAAAACAGTGAGCATGATACTGATTCAGAGGTATTGGGAGAAGAGCTGGAGGTGGAGCAACGTACACCAGTGTCTCGTTTTATTGGAAAGGACAACTGCATGGTGTGGGACATCCATTGTAAACCCAGCATGTCAAAGATAAGACACGAGAACCTCATTTGGAAGTTACCAGGCGTGGAAGAAAATGCAAAGCGTGTCAGATCACCACTTGAGTCCTGGAATTTATTGTTTTGGTGACAAACATTAAAATTACTCAGATAAGCGGTAAATATGAACAAGGAGGAGATGCCAACGACACTGATAAGGAAGAATCCTTGGCTCTTTTTGGTCTTCTTCAGAGATGCAAGTTACATATCGTAGCATGATAATGTATCCTATTCCATCACAGTATGCTATTCCAGAAATATGTTCCACCAGAGACCCTGATATAAAAGTAACCATCTTAGCAAAACCTAGGAAAGGGTAGGGAGTTTCTTATTGGCTAATGGGTATTAGGTAGCATAGCAGCTCGCTTTAAGCGTGCACTCCTGCTTAGGCGTGAACAATAATTTTATCACAGTTTAGAGCCAGTACTGATATTCCTACTCTGTTACTTGCTGGCCATGTACAGATATTCGTGACTTATTCAAAGAGTTTTGCAAGTGTATATTAGGCTTACTGGTGGTAATACGTACAGTAGCGTAGTTCCTCGAAATAGTTACACGTCCTCCCACTTTGCGTTTCATGCCATGTTGTGGACAATGAGCAAAAGACCCGATACAATTTTTGTGGACAAAACCTCAGTTACAGGGAAATGGCTTCTTAGAAACATGTTGGAAGGAGGTACCCAATAATAATAAAAATTATAATTTTAAGAAATTCAACCAGTTCATGTTGTTCTCATTAATGTACATGGTACTCAAATATCAGGTCCTGAAATGCTGTCGCAAGTGCCATCATGTGTATCTGTCCCTCCTGAACGCGCGCGGCTGTGAGCTTGCATCCGGGAGATAGTAGGTTCGAATCCCACTATCGGCAGCCCTGAAAATGGTTTTCCGTGGTTTCCCATTTTCACACCAGGCAAATGCTGGGGCTGTACCTTAATTAAGGCCATGGCCGCTTCCTTCCAACTCCTAGGCCTTTCCTATCCCATCGTCGCCATAAGACCTATCTGTGTCGGCGCGACGTAAAGCCTTTAGCAAAAAAAAACTTTGTCATCGACTACAGCCTGTAGGGCAGTACAGCAACAGCTGCTACCGTAATTTTGACCAGTGCAAAACAAAAGGAGTGTTGTACAGAAAAAGACACTGGACAAGCCACTTACTCAGTTCTTTGCTGCATATTCCCAACCTTCTCCCTACCGCAGAAGACAAAGGGTTTGGAGACTTTTATACTGGATTTACAGAGTGAGTTGGCTACACAGTTTAGGTCGTGTAGCTGTTAGCTTGTATTTAGGAGATGGTGGGTTCTAACCTTACTGCCAGCAGCCCTGAAGTTGGTTTCTGGTGGTTTCCTTGTACACACCAAGAAAATGCTGGGTCTGTTCCTTAGTTGAGACCACGGTCGCTTCTATACTAGTCCTGTCCTATCCTATCCCATCATCACCATAAGATCAGTCTGTGTCGGTGCGATGTAAAAAAAACCAAAAAATAAAAAATAAAGAAAGGAGTACTCTATTAAACTCTGCTTACGCCTTGCCTGTAGAAGGACTGTTTCCTCATATCTCATTCCAGCAGCATCTAAAGTGTACTGGATTAAACTTTGCTTACGTCTTACCTGATAGAAGGACTATTTCCTCATCTCTCATTCTGTCAGCATCTGAAGTGTATATGACACCTGTTCATCAACATATTTTATATGTCGGGTCCTGGTGTCTGTTTAACTACAGATCCTTCAACATCTAGGAATACATACAGCTACCCAGCAGTCACGTTGATTTTTATAAATGAAGGTTTCGAAGTATTAGTTCTCTGAGTGTAAATTGCAAACATTTTCTAAGAATGTGAGTGATGAGCGGGTGAAAGGGACAGTGGGAAAGAAGAAAGTGAATGAAGATATAGTACGGCCATTTATACATACTTACTAAGGTATGGTTAGGGGCTACAAGAGGCAACAGATATAGTGAATGTTCTTCCCAAAAGTTGACCTGTAACTTGTATTATGTTACTTTTATATCCTAATACTCCAACCTAATATTACAGTGTAATGAATATACAGGAAAATGATACAGGAAAGTAACCATTTGTCCCATCCCTGGTCCTCTTTATTTGATTGCAATTTTGAAAAGGCTCATATACAAATGCGGAGGATTTTTGGGCAACAGATGGCTCTGCACCCGAATATTTCCACGAACCTATTTCCCTGAGGTGTTTTAGTCTTCTCATTTGTGCCTTTCGTTTCGATAATATACATACAAGAGAAGAAAGAGTGAAACAGGACGAATTGGCCCCAATCCATAAAGTGTTTGATGAATTTTTAGCTCGATGCCAGGAACATTACACATTGATGAGATGCTAGAGTCATTCCGGGTAAAGTGTGGGTTTCTAAAATCCATGCCAAATAATTCTGCCAAATATAGCCTGAAAGTACTCTCTGTAGCCGATACTCTGATATTCTACACTTACAACACGTAAGTGTATGTTGCACATGAACCAGTTGGCCCCTACCAAATGGAGAACTCTGCTGCTGCAACTGTTAAGCATTTGGTTCAACCGATTGAACATACTGGGAGGAACATCACAACTGACAATTACTTCACATCAGTGCCTCTCGCTATAGACGTGAAACAGAAAGGGTTAACTCTTATGGGAACTCTCAGGAAAAATAAGACAGAGATACCTCCTGTCTTCCTTGACAACAAACGGCCTTTATATAGCACTATGTTCGGCAGTGGACAGGACATGCTACTGGTATCTTATATTTCTAAGAATCGCCAGTCTAGGAATGTTCTTACGCTTTCGACGATGCACTGTGGTAGTTCATTGACGAGACTACAGACGAAAAGAGCCTGAGGTCATCACCTTCTACAACTTAAAAAAGGGTGGTGTGATTGTGTGGATGGCCTAGAAAGCCTATATACAACGGCGAGAAAAACAAATAGGTGGCTTCTTAGGCTGTTTTTTCACCCTGTTATATATTGGAGCCTTGAACAGCTATTTGATACTAAGGTTCAACTCAGGTGATGTTGGCCCAAGATGAGCTTAAACTTACGACTCTCATCATTGAGCTCTGTAAACCCATATGGTCAGAAGAACAACAATGGACTACTTGCCAGTTTCACTTTGACAGAAAATAAAGAAGAGAATAGGTGAGCCGCTACAGGACACGTAAGACCCTATTGGAAGGTAAAGTGTTACTTGTGCCCGAAAATAAAAATAAAAAAAATAATTAAAAAAATAAAAAAATTAAAAATAAAAAAATCAATATACAGTCGCAAAGTGTACGACATCTAACCATCCCAGTTTTAAGGAGCCCACCCTACAAGTTTGCAGCAACTGTGGCATCGTCCAGGCCGGAGATGACGATGATGAATGAACTGTTCCGGCCAGGAAGAGAATGACTATAGTGTGCTGGTTGAAGCTGCTTTGAGACGAGTTTTTTCCGAGTATCAGACAGGTTATGTTTGATTTTCACATGAAAGTAGTCCGTCTTGAAGATGTGGAACATCGATGAATAGAATGTGGTTATATCATATGCCGTATGTATATCTAGTTTACTGTATTCGCAGCGTTGGTCTGTCTGGAGTTCCTGCTTCGCGAAGCAGCTTCAACCAGCACACTAATGTCTGTTTGCAACGGTTATATCAAATAATATTTTAGACCAATCAACTTAATGAGGATAACATCATAACATTCGCCTTTTCTCTTAGCCAATCTTTTAATGTCGAAATGTATAAACAAAATTCACCCTCAAGTTTTCAACCATTTTAGTCTTTTGAAAACTTACGTTGACAACTGCCCCAGCAAATATATGCTGACTTTTATAACGAAGAGGGTCCACTTCAGTACCAGACATGTGCCAATTTTAGAACTTTATATTGACACAAATTTTCTTTTAGACAAGATTTTTAATTAGTTTACAATAATTTTAGCATGTGTTGTACATGTCATGTCCCAACAGCATGTTTTATAACCACTGTTCTGTAAAGTTAATATCATAGGAAATCATAGTTCAATTTTTACAAATTATAAAGTGTCACTGTCCTCTAAACAATGTTTGTTTTAAGATTAAATTAATATGGCTGATGATGCCCAATAAGAAGGGCAAAACATGTCCCCATAATATGTAGATTTTCTATGTCTAATTGACCACATAACGTGGTACTGATTGTGTTGAATAGGTGGAACAATAAATGTACTTCTTTTGTAAACTAAGTGAGATAGGGCATTTTACGTCGCACATCCGCGGGTACAGTGAAAACTATGTCTACCATTTCTAAAGATGAGAGGAAAGTATTAAAAGGTGTGAAAAACATGAGAGAACAAATATGAAAACCTTTCCGCTGGAGCTTAAAAGATAACAAGTGCACAGAAGGGTGTGAAAAACACCAAACAACAAATATGAAAACATGTACACGGGCGCCAATAAAAATATCAGACTATTATTGCAGATCACACTCTTTCTACAACAAATATTAGTAGAAGCCTTTTATTTCGGAGCAATGGGTTATTGAACATTATTTTCTGGTCACACTCTTAGACAGTGAATTAGACGTTACACTCGACTATGTGCGACACGCAGGAATGATATTGGCTGCCATTTTCAATCAACTTCGACCAACTCGAATGATCATGTTGAAACTCGAAGGTGTGAATTTGATATTCGCGACCTCTGCGCAATTTAAGATGCGGATGCCAGTCCACTTTCTGACAGATTTTATTTTTGTCTTCATTAGTAAGGAATTTCACGACTTTTTCCATATCCATAATTAAGCTATCGCCACGCTAGTCAATTTCACACGATTATGTTCCTAATCCAGATATAGGCTACTGTATCACGTGACAAATATTCGCTACTGTACAACTTCACTGTACCACTCAACACAAAATAAATTTCTAACTTCTGAATGGAGTGCGAAATACAAGCTATAGGCTCACTATGTTATTCAGCAATCTTGCTGCTAACTGGCAAGCAAAATATTCATGAGGCTAACGGCTTGCTGCCGGAAGTTGCAACTTATCCTGTGAAGTTCAGGAATTTAAGGTCTTTTTCTGTAATTACGCAACTGTAGCAATGGCTCTTACCCGAGCTGGAAATGGTGTTTCTATTACAAGGGATGACAAATAACATTTTCAGGGCTGGGAAAAATGTGATTGTACTAAGTGGTAATAGTGAAAATTCGTGAAGCGATAAGTGAGGTATTTTTATACAGATTTAATATGATGAGAATTGGGACTTTGAATTTACGATGTGCTAAATGGGAAAACATGTTAATGAGGAACGCACTAATGAGGTTTCACTGAATTCAAATTCTGGCATTTACAAACTAAAATGTTCGCAGTGTGACCCTAGTTACATTGGTCAAACAGGGTGGAGTTCTTTAAGTTGTTATAAGGAATATGTGAATGCCAATAAATACAATAGATTTTCGGCTATTAGTGACCACATGAGTGATTTCAGCCACTCGTTTACTTCCATAAACCAAGGCTTGGGCATCTTGCTCACAGCCGGTAAAGGTATTTTGCTCAGTGATATTCGAGAATATCCCATACAGTACATTTCAAACAAACATTTAACCCTAACTTCAATCTGAACACCTTTGCTCTCGTAGAGAAGTATGGTCGTTTAGCACCCTTTCAGTGTAGCACGCTCCAAATGCTTGTGTTTATGGGGACCAGAGGAGTTTATAAGTTTCTTTTTTCTCCCAGTAGATGATTTGAGTATCATCTTTTCTCGACACTTTCCCTGTGGTTTCTTTTACTTATTGTTTACAAGGCAGTTTTAGTGCTTCCGAAACTGAGTGAAATAACAAGTGATGGTGATTGTGTACTAGATAAAACTTCAAACATGAGTAAATTTTGTAGTAACAGAGCAATTCTGAAAGAAGAAATATGTGATATTTTGTACATTAATGATATAGGTGATGATCTCATTGCTTCAGATAGTGAAAATGAGTGTGATTATGTTTGCAGTGAAAGCGCTGGAAGGGTGAATAGTGATCCGGACAGGAACAGTGACACTGAGTCAAATGAAAACAGTGAGGAAAACAATGTTATGTCTTTATAAATATTGTTTTCAGTTAGAATTTCTTTCAATATTTGTGTGAGCAAACTAACTTATTAGGCGGCCTTTTAAAAATGGCTGGGCCCCAGCCGTGCCTAGCTGCTCAGGCGGCTGGTAGTGAAAGTGTTAACAAAATTTCTGAAGAAAGTCAACTTCCTTTTTGATGAATTAATGAAATTTGTGTCAGAATCAAAAAGTAATAAATCAGTCAAAATATGTGACATGCAAGCTATCACTTCCCCTCCAATTCCCTTTCCTTCACCTTCTCAGTTGCCTTCCATAAAAAATAATAGCTCTTAACTACTCAGTTTTAGTGTTTAGTCTAAGTTGTATTGAAAAGGTGGCCAAAGGATGGGGGAGCGAGTACATTGCATCATCGCGTACCCATTTTTTTCTTCAAACTCGTTTCTTATTCTCCGTAAACATACTTATTTAGTTCTTTCTTTCTAGACTCCCCTCAGGATTAGAAGGAACTACCAGTAATATTGCCATCAGAGTTCCGTGTTGACATTTTTTATTATCAGAAGCACTCTGTTCCATTATTAAAACCTGTCCACCACATACAAATAGGAGGAGTGCTTCACAACTTAGCTTGATAAATATTCAGATCAGCTTTATGACAAGAATGTTCCATAACAGTATTGCCAACTTTTATTGAGTCTGAAACAAGAAGATATTTTAAAATAGACACTTCAAGTTGCATTTTTAAATTTTTTAAGCATCCATGTTTTCATCAAACATAATTTTGTATTGTGTTTTTATATATTTCTTCAGTTATTAAGATGGCTTTTTCAATTGTTTAAACTTTCGGAAGATGGGCAAATAAGGGTTTGAACCTGCTTTAATAATTCAAAAATTTGTATATGACTAAATTCACTACTCAGTTTTAGTGTTTAGTCTAAGTGGTATTGAAAAGGTGGACCCGTAAACATAAATTCTTTTAAGAATTAATATTTGAGTATGTAAGTAAGTGCACTTTGAGTGCATTGTTAATTACTTTGTTTCAGTCTATTTCTGATGTGCTTGATTCTGATTTTTACTAACAATTGAAATTTTGCCACATGGCTCAGTTTGGTTTCTTTTATGAATGTAAAACTTAAAGTTGGAATTCAAAAGGACAAATTTGAGGCAAATATTTGTTTACAGGAAGAGAAATTGGGAAATTGAATATTTTTCAAAGGGAGATGTTCAGTAAATTTCTAACTTCTTTGAAATCATTTAAGAATAATTTAGGTGAACAGTTGATAGTGAATCTGCCATCTGGGTGACAGCTCTATATGCTCATTGGTGGTGATTAATCAATCAGTCAATGTACACTTCGCCTTTAGGAAGTTTGTTCGTTCATATTTTGTAAGCGTATGAATAATATCGTTGAATATCATTCTTCTCACCATCTCTAGTCTGTACTTCAGATTGTGAACTTTTAATGGTTCAGGTAACCTATTTTGGATTTAAATATTGAAAAGGAACAAAACAAGAGTCGCACTATACATCTCTCCATGTGGAGAGACATCTCTAGCCAGTCAGGGAGTTTTCTCTGCATGGCTGCATTTACATTGGACCACAGGCTATATCAAACAGACCATAGCAACCAAGAGACAAAAATCACCAATAAAATTTATACGTATAAAGGATTTTGTACTTTTATGGACTTCATATTTGATCGTGTAAGTGCAAAAAAAATAAATAAACAAAAACTTATTTATGAAATATAATTGTATGAAAACTATATAGGATTTCCACCGGGACCTTCTGAGAAAAAAATGAATGTGTAGAAAGCATATAAAATTGTAACTTATAAAAGAAGTATTGTATGAGAATAAAATGACAGGTCAGTGTGGGAAGAGGGAGCAAAAGAAAGAAGAGACAAGGACAATCTTCATATCTTCATGCACTGCCATCTTCTTCTTACTTATGATCCACATTTCCATTTGTCATTTATTAACATTAAGGTTACCATAATTTTTTTGACACAAACTGGAACACTTTCCTTCTCAGGTCTTCATTTTTCATTGTCTTTTCTCCTTCTTCATCATGAAGGGCCAGTCTCCGAAGGCATACTATACTGACTTCAGTATTCCTTGTCGTAGTCTATCCCGATTTTGCTTCTGAATAATATCTTCCTAGTCTGGCCCC
Organism: Anabrus simplex; assembly: GCF_040414725.1. Lineage (NCBI taxonomy): Eukaryota > Metazoa > Arthropoda > Insecta > Orthoptera > Tettigoniidae > Anabrus > Anabrus simplex. The sequence goes on from NC_090266.1 coordinate 846,017,175, forward strand.
GTGGTGTAGGGGGCAACGCGTCCGCCTGTCACCCGGCAGCCCCGGATTCGATTCCCGGCCGGGTCAGGGGTTTCTAATTGTAAATGATTAATATCCCTGGCCTGGGGACTGGGTGTTTGTGTCGTCCTTAACACGTTCGCGGCCAATGACGACACATGTGCGTCATGACTCCACTTTCACTCAGTGCTGATGACGACACACGTGCGTCACCCTCCGCGCCAAATATTAAAGCTCGTATTTCCGCCAATATGTATGTAAACTAACAGACTTCTTATCTGTGCATTGTTAAGGTGTTATTAAACATATGCGCCATCCGGGCATCAAATCAATTGTTAGTTACAATCTCTGTAGCCATTACAAGTCGGCATACATTTCTGTGATGTCAAGAGAGAACAATGAAGTTTCAGAACCTTCTCTCCGGGAGAAACAGGCGGAATAAACAGGCGATTGGCAACAAATGATGATAGTCTGGAAGCTTTTCTGAACACCAGTGACAGTGACAGCATTGATAGTGACGACAGTGATGGCAGCGTGAAAAGTAACTGTAGCCACCTGGGTGAGAATCTTAATCACGGATGTGTGTGTCGAGTGTCTACTCCCAATTCTCACATTACAGAAAATGAGGCACACGTAAGTAATATCTCATCTCCAAATGTACCGCTAAATAACATGGGCAATATTTCAGGGGTCATTTCTTGGAGTTCAGATTCGTCCTCGATGAAACAAATAAACTTTATTGGTCGGTCGGCAATGAAGGTTCCACTGCCAAGTGACACGAAACCCATTGATTATTTTCGCTTGCTTGCAGATGACAACTTGCTGAATAACATCGTAACTGAATGTAACGCATTTGCAGAAGAGTTATTTTTGCTAGGAAATGTCACTGAAATGTAGTACACTGTTTTGACTAGTTACATTGTACAGCTTATGGAGTAGGCCTAATGTAAGTATACATTGTTCACACAGCAATAATAAGATTCTACTGCACAGTATCTTTGTGTGAAATGTTCAAAAACTTATTTTTCTGTTGTAAAGAAGTTCTACATTCGAACAAAACATTATTTTCCTCATACACTTCATTTCCAGTCATGACGCACACGCTGCGTCAAACGGCACCGAAGGCGAAAAACTCATCGGTAGTGCCGCTGACGCAGCGTGTGCGTCATGGCTCGTATGCACATAAATAATATTGAAATAATTAAAATAATAATGTAAAATGCATAAGGACACAGAAATGAAGTCCTTTAAGCAAAAAAAGTATTACGGTACCATGGTAATGGTTGCCGATATCCGAGCGGCCGCGAACGTGTTAATGTTCCTTTCCTCACATTCAACACTTTACACTTCCGCAATATCCAAATGCACGCAGGTTCGTAACATATGGTGCAAGTAGGGGCAAAAGATCTTTCTAGGTCGAAGCCCCGAAGAAATAGCATTTAAAAAATATATATATATATCTATATATATCTTCCTATGTTTCTGCTTTACCCAGAATTAAGACTGCAGTATATTGTTTGATGTGGTGCTGTACATGTTTTTGTAAGAGCAACCAAGTCATTGTACCATAAATTGTGACATGTAATACCAAATTCATTTGTAGTTGACTTTTCTCATATAATAAAAGCATTGTGTTTTTAATTTATCAGCAGATAATTTTTTGATTAAAAGAGGAAAGCTATTCATATTATATGCTATGACTTTGTGGGAATATTCACTGTTTCAATGATAATATTCAAAAGGCTTATTACCATAAACACATTTTTTGGATTCAAGACATGATAGTGGAGTTACATCATCACTAGCTTTCCACCAATATGTCCAATCATTGTCTGTGGATTTTTTAAAAACAATAAGACACATTCCTCTGGTTCTGGTTCCACATAAAATTCACATCCTTTGGCTAATGATCATAATATTCAGTCGTGTAACACTGAAAGCTTTTTTGCTTAAAAATATTTGTATAACATGTTGGAATCACTTACATGTTCTAGCATACTTATCTGTCAATCTTACTGATCCTTACTTCAAACATTGGCAGCTATAGGAGTGGTGGTGTTTACGTCCTTGCTAATTTTATTTTTAATCCATCATCTTTTAATTTGGCCGGTAGGGAAGCTTCTGGTATTGCATGATTGCCAAGCTTCATTGGTAAATGTTGATGCTGGCGTAGTAGTTTCTGAGAAATTATTTTTATTGTTATTTTAAGAAAGTAATGGCTATGATTCAGAAAGAAATTGAATGATTGGCTACTCATTACAAAAAAATTCCATAAATCATAGAAGCAAGAAGTTTTGAAATGGGTGAAGAGGTTGTATGAATCTTGTATAGATACCATATCATAAAGAATTATGCCCACATAAAAGTTATTCACTGTGCAAATGGTATTATTCTTCATTGTGATGATGGTTGTGGCTCAAAGGGTGATGTGATGTGAAATTTAAAGTACTTCCTTGCAAAGATGATGCAAATTGTACGATAAAGGGTTGCATCTAACTATATTTTTCTTTCCAGGAGTAAGATAACATGGGATATTAAGTTGATATTGAAAATAAGCCATTGTGGTCATGATTATAATTTCCCCTTACACATAAGAATTAAATTTTAAGAGCTGTAGATTTACAATAACAATGGAAACATTTTCATTAAAAGAATGTGTGAAATAATATACTCCCTATCATGGAATTTGAAACAAAGGTAGAAATGAGGCAGTAGTTTACCAAGTAATTCTAGTCCCAAAGTGACCAGTCCTTCATGCTCACGTTAGAAGGACGGCATATTTAACGTTGTACTATATGTAAGGGAAATTGTCCTTTAGAACGTACAATTGTACATGCAGACTGTGTGGTAATCAGTCGAAACAATAAGCTCCAAATGACCGTGGTGTTGTGTGTATTCTATGTGCAGGAAAGATCATTCTTCCCACCAAAGTATATACAGTCATACTTTTATTTTACCACTTGCACTAAATATTAAGGGCATTACTGTAACATAATATTTATAACTCAACTTACAGTGTATAAAAACATTAAATAATTATTTGTAAATTTCTTTTTTGTTTTAAATGTCAGCCTTTTATTTGGCCCTATGCTTTTCTAATTTAATGATTTTGTGTGCATGCACAGTAGCTGGGGCAAAAGTAATACATTTTAATACACTAGCTCCAAATCCACCATATTCTTTTTCTTGGGATTTTTTATTTTACTTAGGTATAGTGTAAAAGCTATACACCAAATTTTGTACCTGTATGTCACATTTAGTGTGAGTGAGCAATTCAAAAATGTTGTATTCTCTTATTTTTGGACAAATGTGACTTTGGAAAAAAGGCCTACCTGTTGGCTCAAAATGATACCACTGTTAGGTTATTGTTATGCCTATCTTGCAGTGACATTTTTTTTCTAGGTTTCTCTTCTATTAGATTGTAGAATGTTTTATGTTATTTATGTTCCCTTCACTATTCATTCTGCAACTATTCATTCATGGCACAGTTAGCCTAATTTAAATAGCAGTTAATAATGTACACACAGTATATATATCTCAATTATCTGTGATTTAATAGCACTCCACTATGTCTCTATCCTCTTAGAAACAATGACTAAGTAATTTCATTCTCCAGCAGCTTTCAGCTCAGTATTGAAAACATTTGTATGCAAGATACCTAGAAGAATGACTGACTGTTACAACTTGTAATTTCTGGATCTGCATAAATGTGACATATGTTACTTTTAAGTCATTACAAACAACAGCCTGTGATAGATTTATTTTCTTAGTTTGCACAAGAACTAAGAAGAAAACTCATGTTATTTATTGTATTGTTTTTTGTACCCCTTTTCTATTTTTACAATAAAGGTGATGTGTTTTAATGTATCATTTGTGCAGTTTGTTTCACCCTGTTTCTCCCATTTGTGTATTCAAATGGTTATTTAAAAAACATATCAAGTTGTTGAAGTTTTGTAAAAATATGCTGGGAAAATGTTATTAATAACCAAGTAAGCTGGAAACAATTAGAAATTACCATTTGAAGTTTTGGATTATTTTTTTTCTATTTGTTTTATGCCGCACCAACACAGATTATGGCGACGATGGGATAGGAAAGGCCTAGGAATGGGAAGGAAGCGGCTGTGGCCTTAATTAAGGTACAGACTGGGGTTCGAACCCACTATCTCCTGGATGCAAGCTCACAGCTGCTCGCTCCTAAGCGCACGGCCAACTCGCCCGGTTTGGAATTTATTAATAGCCTGTTTTTATACTGCCCCCGTTTTGCCGGGCAGCTCAGCCGGTAAGCAAAAGTTCCCAGAGGCGGAACGTTCGCTTACAGGCAACGCTAAATTATAGGGGTCAGGGACAATCTAAGGACTGACGACAAATGAAAACACTAAAAAGAAAAGGGTTTTTAACATTTATTAAATAAAATATCAGCACTTTCCAGATTCTATAAATATTCTCAAAATCTTGAAATAAAATATTTATCTCTTCCCTGCTGGAATTCACCCGTAGTTCTCCATTAAATTTCATTCTGTAAAGATACAGAACTAAGTCTTAATAAAATGTCTTTAGGGAATGAAATAAATTATTATTTGAGAAAATCCTGTCTCAAAAGATCAAAATCTGAATTATTATTTAAATTAACAATACTCTTCGATTCATTTAACCGTGAGTCAAAATTTCTATATCAGACGAAAAATCAAATAGATCATTTCTATTAATTAAATATGATTCTAATTAATTATTTAAACTTCAAATTATATAATAAAATTATTTTGAAATTAAATATCCAACTCATTTGATTCTTATTTTTATGTCAATTGACCTAGTGTTGTGCACAACTCACAATAAAGGCTTAAAATTCTCGCATTATAGCGTTAAACATTTTACATTTTGTGAGCTTAGTTCATTGACGCGATCCTTGCTTAAGTATTTTCCCTCGAAGCAAAGATCCTAATCTATCTTATTCCATCATAAAATCACTTAAAGATTCATAATTGAGCCAAATATGCTCGCCACAAAACAACAAAATAATCTAAACTTTACGCGCTCAGCGTACACATATCATGACGAAATATAACCATGGAAATCACAATTATCACCAAAATCAATCATTCATCCATCTCACATTCAAGCTTTGGTCAACGGCAATATTATTAAATAAATTTATCGAATCCTATCTCATGATTTTTAATTTTAAATTTTATTTGAAATATGAGAGCTTCTCTCGATGACAATATCAGACAAGGGCTACCATTACGATCGTCTGACGTGTGATTGTGACAGGATTATCACTTTTCCAATGAAATAGATTCCACAACGATGTTCCAGGATAATTTTACAGTAGAAATCATCACCAAAAATTCCATAGAACTGCCTACAGTCACAGATAAATAAACATTCGCGCATACGGTCTATGAGTCACGACTACGTTATTTTTAATCTCTTATTATCTCAAATTATTGATCAACATGTGCTGCATAAGAAGAAATTATGTTCAAAGACACACTCTCTTCCTTAACTGACTCATGTAATGGACACACAAATAAAATCCTATCTTAAGATCCATTTACAAGTCTCAAAAATACCAATAACAGTAAATGCAAAATTTGTGGACATTCAAACCACGACCAATATTCCAGGCCAACATCTACTTCAAAATAGCACACATTAATCACTTATAAGCACAGTAATAATTACACTCATGACCTTTAAACATTCTATTAGACCGTAATAATGCCAATTATTATTATTATTATTATTATTATTATTATTATTATTATTATTATTATACGCGCGCGGTCGCGTCATCGCAGGCTATGGTTTAATGAAATCATAGATGACTCTATTCTATCTCGAATCTATGGTAAACCACAAAACATCAAGGAAAAATCCTATATTCTGTCCCAAATAATTCAAAAATTTATTCCATCATTATTTTATAAATTAATAACTATTATCGCGTGGGTCAAATATTTTTAACACTTTCCTAGCCTTATCATGGGACAGTGAGAACATGTCACGAAGCACTCACTCAAATAGAACAAATTATAGGTCCCAATTACACTCTCACACACATCGAATCTACCAACACCAGTGAAAGAAGAGTGAAATTCCTAACTACAAAGACTATTAGAAATGATTTCAAATATTCAAGCAAGGACTACGTCTACATAATTATTACAACAGAAAATAGAGAAAAATATAATTTAAAATCTTAGCTGTAGTAGACTTGGCTTCTGGACTCGGTTGATGATCAATGAATATCTAACCAAACTCCATCTCCGATGTTATTCTCTCCTGGGCTGAATTATGCCTCACATTTTAATGATACATGGCTGCAGCAGGCGAGGACTTAGGACAATTCCAAACTCCGTCGAAATGCTGAAGTTCCATTCCTCCAAAGTATTTCAGGATTGCCAGGGATCTTGCGTCTTCTGGTGAAAGCTGAAACTAAAAGATCTGTCTTAGAAATAATTCCTAACACACACTCGATTCTTCAAGATGGCACAGTTTTACCTACTTTAGAAAATTTTCTTCAGATTTATAAATTTAAAGAAATCTGAACTGTTGCGTTTCCGATATTTCGGCGTCACAAAATTTCCTCAGAAGCAGAAAATTTATCGTCTTTCCTCAATGAATGCTGGTAATATTCCACGTCGGATACGTCGTTTCCAACAACACATGTGCTCGAACAATTATTCCCGTAGACAAACTGAGCAATTGAGCAAATTAGCAGAACAGAATGAGCCGAATGAGCAGAATGAGAGAATGAGAAAGATTTTCCCAAGTACATGGGTATTTATTTCTTCAAGACGTAGGTGTGTTTGTTAATTAAATTTTATTGGCTGAGATTTTGCGATCGGGCTAACCTTGCGGTCCAATTGGTTAAATATCATGACGTCAAAATCTCAAAGTATTGATCGCTTTTAATCTGGTCGAGTTCCTGTCCACGTGCCACCCCTCTGCTGTCTTCAACAAGGCACAAAAAAAAAAACCAGACTCGCATACACGGCACGGGAAAAACCTGTTTCCCTGCGGGCTAGCAGACAGTGCAGAGTTGAACTCACCTTCCTGGATGATAATTTTATGCATTATTCCACACCAGTAATAAAATATTCTTCCCATACAAACCAATAACCAATTTTCAAGGGTGCATATTCTCCCGTGGCCGAAAAAATGATTTGATGGGCAGATTAAATCATTATCATCTGGAAATATAATTAACATGTCCCTTGAAAATTTTGAAGTACAGTTATGTGTCACACTATTCCATAATTATCCCAGATGACGTTCCAGCACGTAGCCTACTATTGTCCAGTTCCAGCGCAGCACAAAGCAAGCGTAATTGACTCATGGCAGAATCTTGTAACTCCTGACACTCTTTACATACTTCTTCCGTCATATCGACCTGCGTTGAAGCATGAAGGTAGATTGGATCCTCATCTTCGTTCCATGACGTTTCCTCTTCAAAGATGACGTTTATTTGATTTATAGCAGATTGTTTAGGACAGTTATAACTCTTCAAATTTGAACCATTATGAACTCCTTCATATGATTGATCAAAACTTTGTATGCGATAGGCATTGTTCCCATAGACTTTAATAATTTTGTACGGCCCAATAAATAACGGTGCAAACTTGGCATAAAATTTACTTGTAGTTTCCGAGGAAGCTGGTTTCTTGAGTAACACAAGCTCATGTAATTTTAATGGACGACGAAACTTCTTGTTTCTGACACGTCTTTGCCTTCTCTCAGCTTGTTCCTTTAGAGATTTAGCTGCCTTCTCAATATTCTCCTCCAGGGTAGGTTTTACATTTCCTGGGCATTGAATGATACTATCCCAAGGTCGGTAAGGTCGTCTGTCAAAATGAAGAACAACTGGAATCTGAGATGTTGCCTCGTGCACAGTGTTATTTAAGCATTCCATCATAATTGGTAACACATCTACCCATAACCAATGTGTATTTCCGCAGAAAATACGGCAGAATGTTGACAGTTCCTGCATTACTCTTTCAGCTGGATTGCTCGATGGATGGCGGACAGAATTCAATATATGTTTAATGCCCAATTGTTCCATAGCTTGACGAAATTCAGCGGAGGTAAATTGTGATCCGTGATCAGTCAATATGGCTTTTGGCTTGCCCATATGAGGTATCAGGTTGCGGATTATCCGACGGATTACAGATTTGGAATTCGCCTTTTGTATAGGATACAAGGCAATATACTTAGAAAATACGTCGATAGTGACTATTACATGTCGGTTTCCCCTCCTAGAGATCGGGACTGGTCCAAATAGGTCCATTGCAAATAACTGTTTAGGCCCTGTAGGTATTATGGGAATAGGACTATGCTGAAGCAGATGAGAGCTAGGTTTTACTCGCTGGCAAGTATCACAGGTGCGGACTACATTACGAACAATGGTTCGAAGTTTCTCCCAAGTGAATTTCTCTTGAATAGTGGCAACCGTCTTGTCAATACCACCATGACCTGTTATTCTGTGCGTATGCCAGATAAGGGATTCCTGTAATTTTGGAGGCACCACAACTCTAAGTTCAGATTTTGCAGAATCAATGAATTTAAATAATATTCCATCCAAATATTGGTAACGTGAAGTTTTCCTCTTGTATCTTCTATAATTTTTCCACTCTAGAATGGAATTTCTCCGGGATCGGGTATGGCTTCTTCTTGAAAGGAGTCCAGTCAGTTGCCACCAATGAATATTTAAAATCTGGAATTTGTCCCGGTTTGTCATCAAACAAGTTCTTATATTTTAATAATAAATTTCGAAGTTGTTCCTTTTCCTTATCAGTTCCCTGAGCTGAATTCACCTTCTGATTTATAAGATCCAAGGGATGTGTTCTATTTTCGCCCTCTTCAATGATGTCATCCAGAACCTGATGAATTTCTTCTAAGGCCTCATGGTCTTCTTTCTCCCTCGATGTTAAGGCGCAATTTATGTGGAACACCTCTTGGTCAGTTACATCAACAGGATTCATGACTGCAATTTCTGAAAATTCCTCCAGACGAAATACTATTTGGTTGGAGTCCAAACTAATGTCTGCGTGGTATGATGTAAGAAAATCCATTCCAAGAATGATATTAAATTTGATATTTGTCATAGCCAAAAATATATTAGGGAACTTGGTGTTTCCGATTTCCACATCGAGAAATGTCTGCTGCTTGCAACTTACAATCTTGTCAGGGATAATTCCTTTAATTTTAACATGTGAGACTGGAATGATGGGTATTTCATGCCTTTCTCTTAAGTCATTCATAAATGATGTTGATATTACACTAATAGTGGAGCCGGTGTCAACTAAGCATTTAACTCTCACGCCACAAACTCTAGCTAATATTATTGGTAATGTCCTTGCATTATTTCTACTAGTCTCAAGATTTTTCTTCTAACAGATCATCAGATTTAGTAACCCATGAATCAATCTGAACTATAATCCATTACTTCGGGACCTCTGAATTACAAGAGTTAGGATTCGTACTATCATTTTCTAGTCGGATGGATGTTGTTTTTTTTTTTTTATAGCCCCTTGACTATAATCTTCCTTTTCATAGCGCTGGCGATTTTCTTCTTGCTTAGCCCTTTGGTATTCTAAGCTTTCTGCTCCTACTATATCTGGGTTCACGTCCTGGTCCTGAATCGCGTGACGCCACTTGGATTTCTCCTGATTTTCCTTGCGTAATTCCTGGATGTATTTCTCTCTCTCTTCTTGTCTCCAGTTTCTTTTTCTTCCTCCCTTATAGTTAGTTTCGCTATTTCTTCTCCACCTTCCTCGAATATTTTCATAGGGTCTGCGTCGTACATTCCTTCTGTAATAATCTCTCTCCTCGTCACTTCTGTGTCCTGACCTAGGAGAACGGTCTCTCGGTGACATTTCCTTTGTAGTTCGACCGCTAGGTCTCCCTTGGTTGAATGAAGTTCCACTGTCGGCTCGGACGACTGTAGCTTGCAACACCTGTTGCTCTTGACCGAGATTACGTCGTGGTTGCTCTCTCGAAGTTAAATCGAGTTGACGAAGCACGGCCTCAGCCTGAATTGCGGTCTGTGCGTTCGAAGCAATCATTATACGTTGAATGTCCGCTGGAAGTTGTCTTATTATTACACGGACTACTTCAACTTCTGAGGGTGGCATATCAAGCTCCTTTAGTTTACGTAATTGAGCTGAAAAATAATCAGCGTAGCGTGTGGGCGTAGAAGAAGCGTACCTCTTAGCGTAGAGTTCTGTTTTTAAATTATGCTGTAGGTCACTGTTCCAATATCTCTCCAGAAATGCTTTCTTAAACCCTTCAAAATCTTCGAATGAATACTTGAACGCTTCATACCATGTTAATACTGAATTCTCCAAATAGCGTTCAGTCACCCTTAGTTGGCGTTCAGGAGGTATCTTATTATCTCTAAAGTATTCCTGAAGTTCACGAATGAAGCTTTTAGGAGTAACGCCTTTAACATTATTGAACTTCTTTGGCTGTTCCTCATGAAGTTTAATGATATTTACAATTTGAGTCTGGCCTGAAACATTTGCTGAATTTATCCCACTACTGTCCTGATTTATGTAAGGATTGGTGTTATTTATGGGATTAGCCATGTCCACCACTTTTGGAGTTGAAGACGGGACTTCACCGGACATCCGCTTCTCCAATTGACCTTGCCTTTCCAATAATGTTGAAGTGACAATATTATGACTCTCGCCCTGAAGTTTGATTATCTTAAGCTCTTCAACAAGTTCCTTAATTCCGTCCTGAAATTCTCGCTTCGATGCTTCGGACTCAGCTTTTACTTCGCTAATTTCCTTGTCCATTTCCGTTTTTATTTCTTTAAGACCTGTCTGTGTCTCTTCGATAGTCTCGTAGAAATATTCCAGCCTTTCTGACGTGGTTACTTGGGAAACTTTTATTTCTGCTATGACTCCCTTTTCCACCTGTTTCAAAGTTTCGTAAAGGCCGGTAAACTTTTTACTCCATGCTGCCTTAGTCGCTGTAAGGTCCTCTGCATTATCCACAATTTTCTCCTCAATATTCTGAAAGTTTTTCTCCACCTCGTTTTTGTATTTATCAAGCCCCTGTAGTACGTCTGTCTGGACTTTAGCGAGTCTCTCACTTACTTCGTTCGACATCTCAGCTAACGAACTTGTAATACCCGCCTGTATTTCACCTTTAAAGTCTGAGAAATTCTGTTTGACTGCTACAAGTTCACTTTGAATGGATGCTATTTTCCCATTAAATAATTTCACATCCATGTGCAGTTTATTAATGTTTTCGTCCGTCCTATTTTGTATTTCTTCCAAAGCACTTTTAAGATCGGATATAAATTTATCCTGTCCCTCGTTCAGTTCTAATTTCAGTTTTTTAATTATTTTCACTTAGATCCTGCCTCAATCGCTCCTGATTTTTACTAAGGTTCTGTTTCAATCGCTCCTGATTTTCATTGAGGTCCTGTTTCAATCGCTCCTGATTTTCACTAAATTCAGCACTAAGTTCCAGTTTTAACTCCTGTTTTAATTTATCACTGTTCTTGGTCAGTCTAAGCTCCAATTTAGCCTGATTTTCACTAAGGTCCTGCTTCAAACTATCTTTCAAGTTTCCTAACGCATTCTCCAAAAATGCACGCCATTCATCCATAATAACAACTTTTTCAAGAAACGGCAGTTCAGACCTCGGGGAGAATAATATCAGAGTATAAACCAGAGTCCAGTTCCACGTCTATTAATGAATTAAGCTCACCTCCTTAGGGGAAGATTTCTATATCATTTCAATAATATTTAACTATTAAAATCCGAAATGTTGCGCAAATGCAGTCGCATAAAAAAAAATGAACTTTTCCTAATCTCCAAGATTTTGTTTCAAGCATTCAACATGGCCCTTCCTAACTTTAACTAAAGTGCACTCTGCCACAGAGATCTGGGCTAATAAATGTTATCAAATAACCCAAAAATCCTATTGTCGCCGCATCTTGCTTATGTCCAAATTTTGGACTACAAGATCGAGTCCTTAGATTGGCGTCGCCGATAAAATTCGGGCCAAGCACGTTACGGGCGCCAAATTTGTACTACCTGCCCCCGTTTTGCCAGGCAGCTCAGCCGGTAAGCAAAAGTTCCCAGAGGCGGAACGTTCGCTTACAGGCAACGCTAAATTATAGGGGTCAGGGACAATCTAAGGACTGACGACAAATGAAAACACTAAAAAGAAAAGGGTTTTTAACATTTATTAAATAAAATATCAGCAATTTCCAGATTCTATAAATATTCTCAAAATCTTGAAATAAAATATTTATCTCTTCCCTGCTGGAATTCACCCGTAGTTCTCCATTAAATTTCATTCTGTAAAGATACAGAACTAAGTCTTAATAAAATGTCTTTAGGGAATGAAATAAATTATTATTTGAGAAAATCCTGTCTCAAAAGATCAAAATCTGAATTATTATTTAAATTAACAATACTCTTCGATTCATTTAACCGTGAGTCAAAATTTCTATATCAGACGAAAAATCAAATAGATCATTTCTATTAATTAAATATGATTCTAATTAATTATTTAAACTTCAAATTATATAATAAAATTATTTTGAAATTAAATATCCAACTCATTTGATTCTTATTTTTATGTCAATTGACCTAGTGTTGTGCACAACTCACAATAAAGGCTTAAAATTCTCGCATTATAGCGTTAAACATTTTACATTTTGTGAGCTTAGTTCATTGACGCGATCCTTGCTTAAGTATTTTCCCTCGAAGCAAAGATCCTAATCTATCTTATTCCATCATAAAATCACTTAAAGATTCATAATTGAGCCAAATATGCTCGCCACAAAACAACAAAATAATCTAAACTTTACGCGCTCAGCGTACACATATCATGACGAAATATAACCATGGAAATCACAATTATCACCAAAATCAGTCATTCATCCATCTCACATTCAAGCTTTGGTCCACGGCAATATTATTAAATAAATTTATCGAATCCTATCTCATGATTTTTAATTTTAAATTTTATTTGAAATATGAGAGCTTCTCTCGATGACAATATCAGACAAGGGCTACCATTACGATCGTCTGATGTGTGATTGTGACAGGATTATCACTTTTCCAATGAAATAGATTCCACAACGATGTTCCAGGATAATTTTACAGTAGAAATCATCACCAAAAATTCCATAGAACTGCCTACAGTCACAGATAAATAAACATTCGCGCATACGGTCTATGAGTCACGACTACGTTATTTTTAATCTCTTATTATCTCAAATTATTGATCAACATGTGCTGCATAAGAAGAAATTATGTTCAAAGACACACTCTCTTCCTTAACTGACTCATGTAATGGACACACAAATAAAATCTTATCTTAAGATCCATATACAAGTCTCAAAAATACCAATAACAGTAAATGCAAAATTTGTGGACATTCAAACCACGACCGATATTCCAGGCCAACATCTACTTCAAAATAGCACACATTAATCACTTATAAGCACAGTAATAATTACACTCATGACCTTTAAACATTCTATTAGACCGTAATAATGCCAATTATTATTATTATTATTATTATTATTATTATTATTATTATACGCGCGCGGTCGCGTCATCGCAGGCTATGGTTTAATGAAATCATAGATGACTCTATTCTATCTCGAATCTATGGTAAACCACAAAACATCAAGGAAAAATCCTATATTCTGTCCCAAATAATTCAAAAATTTATTCCATCATTATTTTATAAATTAATAACTATTATCGCGTGGGTCAAATATTTTTAACACTTTCCTAGCCTTATCATGGGACAGTGAGAACATGTCACGAAGCACTCACTCAAATAGAACAAATTATAGGTCCCAATTACACTCTCACACACATCGAATCTACCAACACCAGTGAAAGAAGAGTGAAATTCCTAACTACAAAGACTATTAGAAATGATTTCAAATATTCAAGCAAGGACTACGTCTACATAATTATTACAACAGAAAATAGAGAAAAATATAATTTAAAATCTTAGCTGTAGTAGACTTGGCTTCTGGACTCGGTTGATGATCAATGAATATCTAACCAAACTCCATCTCCGATGTTATTCTCTCCCGGGCTGAATTATGCCTCACATTTTAATGATACATGGCTGCAGCAGGCGAGGACTTAGGACAATTCCAAACTCCGTCGAAATGCTGAAGTTCCATTCCTCCAAAGTATTTCAGGATTGCCAGGGATCTTGCGTCTTCTGGTGAAAGCTGAAACTAAAAGATCTGTCTTAGAAATAATTCCTAACACACACTCGATTCTTCAAGATGGCACAGTTTTACCTACTTTAGAAAATTTTCTTCAGATTTATAAATTTAAAGAAATCTGAACTGTTGCGTTTCCGATATTTCGGCGTCACAAAATTTCCTCAGAAGCAGAAAATTTATCGTCTTTCCTCAATGAATGCTGGTAATATTCCACGTCGGATACGTCGTTTCCAACAACACATGTGCTCGAACAATTATTCCCGTAGACAAACTGAGCAACTGAGCAAATTAGCAGAACAGAATGAGCCGAATGAGCAGAATGAGAGAATGAGAAAGATTTTCCCAAGTACATGGGTATTTATTTCTTCAAGACGTAGGTGTGTTTGTTAATTAAATTTTATTGGCTGAGATTTTGCGATCGGGCTAACCTTGCGGTCCAATTTGTTAAATATCATGACGTCAAAATCTCAAAGTATTGATCGCTTTTAATCTGGTCGAGTTCCTGTCCACGTGCCACCCCTCTGCTGTCTTCAACAAGGCACAAAAAAAAAAAACCCAGACTCGCATACACGGCACGGGAAAAACCTGTTTCCCTGCGGGCTAGCAGACAGTGCAGAGTTGAACTCACCTTCCTGGATGATAATTTTATGCATTATTCCACACCAGTAATAAAATATTCTTCCCATACAAACCAATAACCAATTTTCAAGGGTGCAATACCGACATGAAGAATTCCAATTTCTTTGAAATCATTTAAGAAAAGGCTAGGAAAACAACAAATAGGGAATCTGCCACCTGGGCGACTGCCCTAAATGCAGATCAGTATTGATTGATTGATTGATTGATTGATTGATTGATTGATTGATTGAAAAGTGAGTCTAGATGTAATTTATTGAGTGCTTCAGTAATACTTTTATAAGTTATCTTAAAATTTAGAATTGAAATTGTTGTTAAAATTAAGTATGAGAAATAATTTTGAATAAGAAGCTAGTACAGACTAAAGAAATGCAAAATCCATTTATATAAAATTAAAAATGTGTTGAATGTACTGTAACATAAGTCTGACATACCATTCACTGAAGTGTCCTCTTAGGCATGAGGGATCAGCTGAGTGGCTCAGATGATAGACGTGCTGGCTTCCTGAGCCCAGGTTGGCAGGCTCAGTCTGGTGGTAATTTAAAGTGCTCAAATACTCTGACCTCATGTCAGTAGATTTACCAGCACATAAAAGCATTTCCAGCAAACAAAATTCTGACATCACGGTGTCTCCATTAAAACCATAATGGTAGTTAGTGGGACATGAATAATAATAATAATAATAATAATAATAATAATAATAATATATTCAACCAGCTTTATTAATACACTAATCAGAAAGAATGTGGAAGGTGCCTGTACTTTGAAGAATGAAGACATGTGTAAAAGGAAGGGAAGGTTGACAAAGGGTAGCAAAAATTAAAGACTTCCTAGGCCTCACAAACTTAATAATGTCGGGGTCAAAGGAGAACAAGTGTTCACCTAAGGTGGTAGCATAGGAAGGATGAAAGTGAGGAGTCTGAGACAAGTAAGTGGAAGCAATGCCAGACTCCGCTGCGGGAACCATGGTTACCAACCCATGCTCCCAATTTAAGCACCCCAGGTCCCTCCCTTCCGTCACCTCTTAAATCGGATACCGTGGGTGTATTCTACCACCCCCATCCACAAGGTATTTTATTGCTCCTACAGCTTTTGTTTTTGGAGTAAGAAATTAAGATTGACTTATTTCTTTCGATAAGAAAATGAAGAACCATAACATGAATGTTTTACTTTTCCTAGACAATGGGATCTTCCATCCTGAATAAAACTAGAAAAATGTCTAGTTGATGTTCTACCCCCTGAACACACTACTCTCCGTCAACCTCTTGGCCAAGGCATCATTCACGTTTTCAAAAGGCACTACAGACAGCTTGTGTAATACTGTACTAAGATGACTCATAGTAAACCTTCACACTGCATATTCTGCCTCTGATCTCTGCCGAAATCTGTCAACCAATACCGCAGGCAGTTCTGGTAATGTTCTTGCCAAACCAGCATAGACAAGTTTTTTTAAAAGAAATACATCATAAAACAGTGAGAGTTGGTGAGTTGAAGTACAATATACAGGAGTAATTTGAACTGATTCCAATTAAAGGTTTTGTAACTATTAACATGCACTAAAACTACATACTGTACTATACTAAGTTATGTCTTAAAATATATTTTAAATAGTACTGTGTTTACATTGAGAGGAATAAATTTTGCTTATGTAAGCATCCCCTCCCATTAACAGATTTTTGCGACCAAACAGTGTCCATATTGGAGAGGTTTCACTGTATATGTAAATTTACGGTACACATATCTTAAAAGGGGAAGATTTTGAAGCACCCTTTGACCCACAATCCAGCTTCACAGTTACGGCACCAAAACTCGGTCTTCTTTTGTTTCTTGTTTTTATAGCAAATGACACATCTTTTACTGGGTTTGGCTTTGTTGTTATTATTTTAATTTTATTTTTTTTCTTTACAATTTGCTTGATGTTGTACTAACACAGATAGGTCTTATGGCAATGATAGGATAGGAACAGGCTACGAGTGGGAAGAAAGCAGCCATGGCCTTAATTAAAGTACAGCCCCAGCAGGCTTTGTTATCCCTATGAGTTATCCTTTCAAGGAAATGTCTTTCAACTAACCACAGCAATGTATTGTCTGCTGAATGACTTCTCGGGACCTCCCTTTCAATACCATTCCCATGCTTTGCAAGTAATGCTTCCACAAAGTCAACACGGAACTTGAGATAGTCCAGCTTATTTTGTGCAGAATTCTCTTTACAGATAACCATACTGTTCAAAATCGACATTCAACAGTCGCAAAAATACTTAAGTCATTTTCTTCCTCTCAAGCAAGTACAGTTGACGTAGCTGGTCTTTTAAATCTATCCCTCCCATATTGATGTTATAGTCCAGAATAAACTGAGGTGTTTCCTTTTTTGGTACCTCTGGGGTTTTTTTTACTTTGGAAGTGTTGTCACTATGGTGAGTTGAAATCATACACTTTTTGTCATAAAATTTAGGACTGGAATTGGAAAGCTGAGCTAAAATTTCACTTTTTTCAACTTCTTTTCTTTCACTAATTTACGGACACCTTTCCTACTGAGTTGTAATGCACCAACATAATCCATTTTATTTCATTTGATTGTGTGAGTCAAAGAATGTCAAAAGCAGCTGATACTCACCCCGCCAGTACCTGGGGAAACATTTGCGATTGGCAGGAGTCTCGCTCCCGAATGCAACGTTGTGAGTGAGCCACCCTCCTAAGGCCAATGTAAAGGAAGGGTGCTGAGAGATGAGCTTGCTTCAGGCAGCATTAAGCTACCCTGCTTTCATTTAAGTATTAAAAAATGTTTGTGAAATAATATATATTGATTATGGTACTCTTTGTCCTTGTGACAGCCTGCAAGTGTTGTAGGAAGACATCTGATAATAATAAAAATTTCATAAACTCGAAAAGTGTTGTAGGAAGATATCTGATAGGCCTAATAATAAAAATCTCATAAACTCAAAAAGTACAACTCCACTTCCTCTTCTTCAAAAAGTACTACATATAACACCATAAATGATAAATAGCACATTATTATTATTATTATTATTATTATTATTATTATTATTATTATTATTATTATTATTATTATTATATCACAACTGTATATACAAACATGTATGAACAAGTAAATGTGTATAATGAATGGGGTAAAAAAAGCACCATAAATTGCTACTAACCAGGCGAGTTGGCCATGCGGTTAGAGTCGCGCAGCTATGAGCTTGCATCAGGGAGATAGTGGGTTCAAATCCCACTGTCGGCAGCCCGGAAGATGGTTTTCCGTGGTCTCCCATTTTCACACCAGGCAAATGCTGGGGCTGTACCTTAATTAAGGCCACGGCCACTTCCTTCCCTCTCCTAGGCCTTCCCTATCCCATCGTCGCCATAAGACCTATCTGTGTCGGTGCGACGTAAAGCAAATAGTAAAAAAAAAATTTAAAAAAAATTGCTGCTAATAAGGGAGACTAAATTACTTACATTCTGAGAAATATACATTACGCTCAATACATTACAACTATCGCAAGCATAGAGCTATAAGAACACAAAATGAAATAGAAAAGGGAGATATTAATTCTAACACACTTTGAAGAAAAGTGAATTAAATTTGACATTACAAACAAAATGAGTTGGCCTATTTATTTTCGGAGCTTCATGCATAAATATTTAAAACGAACAGAACATATAAAGCTGAGGAAAGGAAAATAATATTACCACTGTACATTGTTGACATATATAGGAAATAGAATTATATTATATTTCCTACGAAACCTAAAATCTACATTTATATTAACATGGCACAACTATCGTGAGCAGTAATACGATGCTTATAGCTATCAAACCACAAATAGAAATGGTACAGAAACATAATGATACCAAACTCAGACATTTGCTCTATTGCGCGCAATGAGAATGGCATCCTTCGTTCGCAGAGATAATGGCCTTCTGTTTTGTACAAGTCTGCCTTACTAAAGTTTCTTTTGCTGGAATTTGTGGTGTTTGGTATACAAATAACTCTTTTTCCCAGCATCACTCATTTGGTTTCCCATGTTTATATTTTTCCCACCAGGAAGTAAATTCTTTTTCTTTAATATTAATGTCAGTGGCTGCAGATATATAATATATCTGCTAACTTCATTGCTTCCTACAGGAGCGGGAAGCCACTTATCAAAGTCGGGGTCAATTAGACTTTTTTTCTCTGATGATTCTCCTGTCACCGGGCGAGTTGGCTGTGCTGTTAGGGGCACGTAGCTATGAGCTTGCATCCGGGAGATAGTGAGTTCAAACCTGACTGTCGGCAGCCCTGAAGATGGTTTTCCATGGTTTCCCCATCTTCACACCAGGCAAATGCTGGGGCTGTACCTTAATTAAGGCCACGGCTGCTTCCTTCCCAATCCTAGGCCTTTCCTATCCCTTCGTCGCCATAAGACCTATATCAGTGTCGGTGCGACGTAAAGCCAACTGCAAAAAATGTATTCTCCTGTCTCATTTCATGAAAATTACCATTGATATACGAGTTATGTTTACATAGATATACTGTAGTTTTAAAGTTATTTTATATCTTATGTAGGCTATGTGATTTAATATTTAACATTTGAAATACATTTTCTGACATTAAAATGGATTGATTGATTGATTGATTGATTGATTGATTGATTGATTGATTGATTGATTTCTGATCACTTAAAAGGAAAGATGTTTACTTAAGTATTCCCTTCAAACTGTTTTGTATTCGTGTGGTGGATCTTTATCGATGACCTTGAAATTATTATTATTGAAAAATGTTTTGGTCTTTTCACTGTAATCAGTTTTATTTAATATGACTAATGTTCCTCCTTTGCTTTTGTTGCGATTACATTACCGTGTTTGATTTTATGTTGAAATTCTTTATTTATCTTAGTATTATCATGGGTTGTCTTTAATCCATTAATTAGGGAAGGGACGTTTTCTTTTGCTTCGCACCTCAAATCGTTTAGGACTTCAACTGGGAGAGTCTGTATAGCCACTTCAGTTTCAGCAAAAGTTAGGATTAAATATTTGCCTTTGTTAGTGCTATGCCAATTAAAATTTGGGCCTTTATCTAATACTTCTAATTCCTGTTCTGTGCAGACTGTTCCCGACATGTTTTTAACTGGTGGTGGGTATCTTTCGTGGTTAGGATTTAATTTTTTTTTAAAGTTTGAAGGGAATAATTAAGCAAACATCTTTCCTTTTAAGTGATCAGGAAGCACAGAAATTTGTAAATATGAAGCCGGGACTCCCAAGGCAAGGGCCATGCCCAAGCTCCATAAAAAGGACGTACCCATTACATTTGTAATCAATTTTTGTAAGAGCCCCACTTATAAAACTTATCAGTTTATTCACAAGTTTTTAACACAAAATTATGCTTCTCACACTGAAAGTTCTATTAAAAGTTCGATTGATTTTGTAATGTTACTCCTTCTCATGTTACATGTTTTTTTCAATATCAAAGACATGTATACCAATATCCCTGTAGAAGAAACAATCAAGATCATTAAAACAATCATCATCATCATCTGCAGTTTCCAGCTGTTGGCCGGGTCTGCTTGGAACATAAGCCTCTCCACCTCTTGTCTTCCTACCACTTCTCCCCAGTCACTCTTGCCCAGTCCTAACCTCTTCTCTGTACACACTCTTCTACTCCTTTTATCCACCCGTCTCTTGGTCTTCCTCTTGGTCGTTTGTTATATCCATTTCGTGCATCCTCCTTGGTATCCTTTCCTCTGTCATTCTCTTCATGTGTCCATACCATCTAAGTCTAAATGCCTCTATCCTATTCTGTAGTGGCTCTTCTTTTACTATATCTCGAACTTTCTCATTTCTCATCTTATCCAAATCTTAGTAAAAAATAAACACATTAGTGTACTGGAAATAGAGGATTTCATGATTATCCTAAAACTTGTGCTTCCCAGCCCAAACTTTGACACATTTTTGTAACGTACTCTTTTGTCGGAAATCACCCAGAACAAATCGAGCTGCTTTTCTTTGGATATTTTCCAGTTCTTGAATCAAGTAATCCTGGTGAGGGTCCCATACACTGGAACCAGACTCTAGTTGGGGTCTTACCAGAGACTTATATGCCCTCTCCTTTAAATCCTTACTACAACCCTTAAATACCCTCATAAACATGTGCAGAGATCTGAACCCTTTATTTACAATCATATTTATGTGATTACCTCAATGAAGATCTTTCCTTATATTAACACCTAGGAACTTACGATGATCCCCAAAAGGAACTTCCACCCCATCAACGCAGTAATTAAAACTGAGAGGACTTTTCCTATTTGTGAAACTCACAACCTGACTTTTAACCCTGTTTATCATCATACCATTGCCTACTGTCCATTTCAACATCATTTTGCAGTTGCTCACAATCTTGTAACTTATTTATTACTCTGTACAGAATAGCATCATCTGCGAAAGGCCTTATCTCTGATTTCTTTTCTTTACACATATCATTGATATATATAAGAAAACATAAAGGTCCAATAACACTGCCTTGAGGAATTCCCCTCTTAATATTACAGGGACAGATAAAGCTTCGCCTACTCTAATTCTTTGAATTCTTTTTCATAGAAATATAGCCACCCATTCAGTCACTCTTTTGTAGAGTCGAATTGCACTCATTTTTGCCAGTAGTCTCCCATGATCTACCCTATCAAATGCCTTAGATAGGTCAATCGTGATACAGTAGATACAATATAGTAGAACAATCAGAGAAAGCAAAAAAGTATATAAAGCTTACGTACAATAATCCTAATATTTATGCACTCTCAAATTTATTTAATAAACACAATATAAAGGTAGCTTTTTCAATGAACAATAACACTAAATATAGGTTTTTCAACCACAACCTAGTCAACAAATCCAAAGAAGAGGAATATCAGGAATAAGGAATCAACATGTTGACTTGCTCGCAAGGCAGGGGGTTTCAAATGTTGGACAGTCCGGGCAGAATTTTTCAATAAGATATCAGGAGCCTGTCATCACAAAGAAATATAGAAGGTTCTCCACAATGGGGGTTCACATGAAGGAAACAGGACATAAATTCACCAACATTAAACAGGACCTTGAAATTATTAATACGATAAACAAGGGAAGACTTATGAATAATTTAGAAAACATTCACATCCTTCTTGATAAGTTAACGAATAAGGATCGGAATTTAAACGATACAAACGAACAAAGAAACCCTCTATATGAACGTACAGTTAGATATATGGAACTATAAGAAAGGAAGTAAAAGAGCTTAGCAAATAACACGAACAAGTACGACATTTCTAAGTCATGTTTAGCAGGTCCCTCCTCCCGAGAAACAACAACAGGTGACGACATGCCCTTTTCTCCCCTCCCCCCACTGAACCATGCTAGCAAGCAGGCTACAACACATCGCTACTATACAAGATCGAGGACAGAGAACACTGGCACAGACCCACACCCAAGATAGCGGGAAGTAAAGACAGAAATTCACAGACAGGTAAGTTAGGACTTTTCAAAATACCCTCCCACTTTTTTCCCCACCCCCACCCTCACTGCCATCATCCTTCCCCTATGTCTGGCTCCATGGCTAAATGGTTAGCGTGCTGGCCTTTGGTCACAGGGGTCCCGGGTTTGATTCCCGGCAGGGTCGGGAATTTTAACCATCATTGGTTAATTTCGCTGGCACGGTGATTGGGTGTATGTGTCGTCTTCATCATCAATTCATCCTCATCACGACGCGCAGGTCGCCTACTGGTGTAAAATCAAAAGACCTGCACCTGGCGAGCCGAACATGTCCTCGGACACTCCCGGCACTAAAAGCCATACGCCATTTCATTTTCATCCTTCTCCAATAGACAAAATTTTAAGTTTCCCATGAGAAGATATCAAGGCTAATACGAGAACATATATTATGCATACTTTCACCTTATTTATACCTAAGCATACGTGAATGTATCTGATGATGACTGTAAAGCAGTCAAAACATGTTCTATTAATGATTTTATAAAATTGCTGAAGACAAATATAGGTATCGATTAGGTGGCTACATAATTCGATTCTTAGACATACCACTTAGTCGAGCAGCTCATCTCTTTTCTCCTGGGTCTTCCCAGCCCAAACTTTGCAACATTTTTGTAACGCTACTCTTTTGTCAGAAATCACCCAGAACAAATCGAGCTGCTTTTCTTTGGATATTTTCCAGTTCTGGAATCAAGTAATCCTGGTGAGGGTCCCGTACACTGGAACCATACTCTAGTTGGGGGTCTTACAGAAACTTATATGCCCTCTCCTGTACATCCTTACTACAATCCCTAAAGATTCTCATAACCATGTGCGGAGATCTGTACCCTACCCCAATGAAGACCTTTCCTTATTGTACCCATACTGGGTAATTTAGGGCAATTAATACATAATTTGGTTTCACAAACAGATGTATAGATGGAATTGTTGGATGAGAACCTCCAGAAGTCACTTACCAGGCTTGAAGTCTCGTCCTCCCTACTTTCATTGCATCACCGGCTGAACTCATAAAGCATACGGGCAATGGAATGTTCGAAAAAGAAAATAGGCACTACATAAAATATAATGAAAGTAGGATTCTCTATGAGAGGAATACACTAATATTATTAAATGTGAAGAATCTTCATTGAAATATTATTTGCTAAACATTTTATTATACTGTTAAAATCACACAATATGGTGCCATACTACAACACATAAACAAGAAACAATCAAGAATAATGTCCCTGTAGTTTATTCATAGTTATAGTTGGTCCTCGGCATTCCTCAAATCATTTGGTTAATTATCATGGTTGTAGAAATTATACATTCCCATAAATACGTTTCCCTTAAAACATGAGACTGCATCGCCGTATATCAAACACATGGTCCATTTGACCACGACAATTATATATTTACAATGAACACATGCGTGTATCCTGGGTTTACCTAACAAATTATATTCAGCCAATGCTGGAATCGAACCCATCACCATAGAACACTTTGGGAAATAATAAAACTATCATACGGGATTTATAAATACCTGAATCACCTTGAAGCAAACATATAGTTTATATTCAAACTACTATGAAAATCTTTACCAGATAGTAACATTACGAAGAAATTATAAGTTTAACTAAATCGCTATTCTTCCCAAATATGTGCTTCATATACACTAAGAATTTTCATGCAAATAAGCCAGCTAAATATTGATGATTATTCTTAAATCACTTGAAAATCGTAACTAAAATAATAAATAGTCTTTTCCCAGTCACACGCGTATAGTGTTCCCTATATTTAATATTGTTAATCATACATTTTAATATTTACAAAATAAAAATTGCTACTGGCATGCAAATCTCGTGGTTTAATATATTCAAATGGATTTTACTTATCAAATACTGGGTATGGTTTGCCGTCATCTCGAGGTACACCTTAGGTTTTTACTCCATCATGATGAGCGGTCTTCTCTTTGATAGTCTTTGGTTCCTCCTCGTACTACCACGATCCATGTCTCGAACTGTGGTCTTCTTAGTTAAGTCTCTGGGTGTTTCCTGTAGAAATAACTGCAGGCACTTAGGCGCGATTCTTGTAGGCTCCAGATCCGGGGTTCGACGACCACTCGCAAACATACAGGCAAAAATGGGAAATCAGTTATTAAGCACTGTTTATGTACTTTCAAAGGAATCTACTGATGATAAAATCCACTACTGACTTTAAATAAATTAATGCAAATAATGGCAAGTTTGTAGAAATCACTGTTCATTTCCCCATTAATCACCCAGTCTATCACCATGAGTGTCCATGGAGTATGCAAACGCTAATTTTGTCAGGAATAATTCTTTAATTTTACTGAACGTCACTTACTCGTAAAATGCTTTGGATCGGTCACTGTTAATTACTGAAGGTAATTAGCTGTCTCACTACTTCTAAACAACCTGACGCGTTTGTCCTTTCGCTGATGATTGCACCATGAGCCGCAACTGACTGTCGTTGATAATTAAAATGTTAAATGTTAAGATAAGGCTTCTATTCATCAATTGTGTACATTAACGTGTACCACAAGGCTAATTCCGTGATATTTTACATCGCACTGATGTGTTTTTCTTCTATGACACAACACTTCATAAACTGATATCCAAGTTGACTCCTAACGTGTTAGTACTGCAGCTACACAAATGACAATGAGATACTGTACCTAGGTCCTGGCTCTACTTATAGCCTCCGGACAAAGTGATCAGGGGAGAGGTAAATTATGCCCCTGCTGAATTTGAAGGTCCGGTAATCGGAATCTTTCAGCGACGTGAAAACACTCAAATTATAGCTTGTGACCTCTACTTTCTACTGATCGCATATAAAACTAAAGGGATCAGTGGGTCATTCACAATCTCAAAAGCGTCCTTTTAGAAAAGCACGCATCATGGTTCATCACGCAAGATCTCCCACTTTTTCCCACACGTCAGATTTCAGCAGTCATCTTTAATCTGCATACTGCTGTATGACAAGCGTCATTACCGATCCACCATTAAAGTATTGCATTTATATCCATCAACAATTAGCATTAAATACATCAGTTCGAATAAGACCTGACTCATAACTTTCCAAAAATTATTTCAGGTGAAGGTGTTCTTCTTCTTCCTCTTTTTAGTAAATTATGGTGAAGTGGCACCAGTGAATGCGGTGTTGAATTAGTAAAGGACATTTATTTCTCAGGAGTTAACACACCTTAACTCAGCCCACTCTCCGACAACCTGCATTTCCATGCGTAGCGCCATCCTTCCATCTCGCTCACACGAAAAGAGAGCGCGATTTCAAGGTTCAGCAGTACTACGCTATCCCTTTCTCTTTACAGCGCAGAAAACTGCTCCCTTCGGGCTGGGATATTGCAAATCACATCCTGGTTCGGCATGTAGACTGCTAATTACTACATTATATGTCATAGAATGTTGCGGAAAACAGCATATATGATTGACTAAACCTCCTAATATGCCTATGGCATGGTGATGAACGGTCTCTAACCATAAATGATGTCAGCTAGCGATCCGCCAAAGTTCCTCCGATGACTCGGCGGGCAGCTCCCGGGAAACCAAAGCTTTTGGGTTCGGGGGAAGTATGGTTGCAAAGCTGAAACTTAAAGGAATTGACGGAAGGGCACCACCAGGAGTGGAGCCTGCGGCTTAATTTGACTCAACACGGGAAACCTCACCAGGCCCGGACACCGGAAGGATTGACAGATTGAGAGCTCTTTCTTGATTCGGTGGGTGGTGGTGCATGGCCGTTCTTAGTTGGTGGAGCGATTTGTCTGGTTAATTCTGATAACGAACGAGACTAGCCTGCTAAATAGTCGCATCCGTAACCGTTCGTGCTACCGGCGACAACACATCTTCTTAGGGGGACAGGCGGCTTCTAGCCGCACGCGCGCTACACTGAAGGAATCAGCGTGTCCTCATTATATTAACACATAGGTACTTACAATGATTCCCATAATGAACTTTAAATCCATTAACTCAGTAATTAAAACTGAGAGGACTTTTCCTATTTGTGAAACTCACAACCTTAACTTTTAAACCCGTTTATCATCATACCACCGCCCTTCTGTCCATCTCACAACATTATCGATGTTATTTTGCAGATGCTCACAATCTTGTAACTTATTTATTACTCTGTACAGAATAATATCATCCGCAAAAAGCCTTATCTCTGATTCCACTTCTTTGCTCATATAATTTTATTTATATAAGAAAACATAATGCTCCAATAATACTCCCTTGAGGAATTCCCCTCTTAATTATTACTGGGTAAGATAAAACTTCGCCTACTCTGGTTTTCTGAGATCTATTTTCTAGAAATATAGCCACCCATTCAGTCACTCTTTTATTTAGTCAATTTGCACTCATTTTTACCAGTAGTCTCCCATGATCAACCCTATTAAATGCCTTAGATAGGTCAATCACAATACAGTCCATTTGACCTCCTGAATCCAAGATATCTGCTATTTTTTTCACTATCCTCACAGCCTGAAACATCACATAGTGGAGTTAATAACTATAGGTCTTGAATAACTTTTATAGATATATCAGAATATTGATGATTAAGCAGATACCTACCTGACAATCACATTCTGTTTCCTCCAAATATTTCAACAGTTTCTGTTTGCAAAGGAGAACCAAATAAAGAGCAGAAACATTTTCCTTCTTTCAGTCTCAGTCTTCAATTATGAATCCTTTCTTTTCTGCTGACTAGTAATATTTGAATATGTTGTATTGATCAGTAAAGGACTCCAGCATTTGAACACAGCTATTCTACCTGGTCTCTGCATACTGAGAGCAGATTTTAGGTTTGTTACCAAATCACTATGGATGCTTCCATAGTCAAATACACTTTCTTGAGGCTGTCACAATCTAATTGATCTCTTTCATTCTTTGGTTCAAATATATGCTTTAGAATGGTACTTATTCAATGGCCAGAACAGGCTAGCCTTCTGCAATTGGAGAATGATGATTTAATATTTGCAACCTTGGTCTGAGACTAAGTTTATGTTCATTCTCATGAATATTAAGCCATCCATTCCATGTTGGTTTCTAATTCCTCTTTAATACTTGACCCAGTTTTAGCTCTGTTTTCCAGAAATATAGCTGTGAAGAGCAATTTTTTTTTTTGAAAGGCCCAACTGACATAAAATATGTGGTGTGGCGTAACTGTCAGACAATTGTACCGTCTGTATTTGTCAGTTCACACATCTGTTGTAAGATAGCACTCTTTCTTAAGAATAACCTACTTTATCCAAGGTGTTAACTCGCCCTTTACTTAATCAGCAAAGTTTTGGATTTGATGGAAGGTTGTACTTTTTGATGGAAGTATGTCCTCAGCAGTTACAACTCTGCACATGACTTCCAGTTTGAGCAGCTTATTTTCCAGGTTTCCTCTCCATAATTTCAAAAGGTATTAACTCGAGAGTAAGGACAAATAAAAATGCCGTAAAAATGTTGTTGTTTCTTCCGTTACCATCTTAGGCCTGAATTTGGCACAAGTCGGCCTTCTGAGAGATGAATGGAACTACTTTTGTACGCTAGTATGGCAAAACATTGCAGACAATGAACGTAACAAATGCACTTAACTATCAGAGGATAAGGAATCCGGGAAGATTCTTCCTATACTGAACTTTAATTATTTGAAACATTTTGTAAAATGTAAATTCTCATTTAATTCTGCTTTCACTTGTTCTTTGTTCTCCAATGCCATTTGATAACCTTGTAAGAGTTCTCTTCACACAGCTCACTCTTGGGACAGGATTACTTATGTTCTGTATCCACAGATGACAAGACAAACATTGGCCAGTCGGGAGAGCCACTCTGACTTCTAGGTAAGCGAGCTAAAAAGTTCCGGCATAGCAGTGTTGCATAAAGATTCTGGCTTTTTCCCCAGTGAAGCGTGAAGCTCTCACATACGGAGAACAAGCTCATGCTTCTGGTAAAGACTCCCGGCCTGTTGCCAATCTCTAGTCTGAGTCAAGCCAGGAGAGTCATAGAAGTTGTCCATCCACTAAGTGGTAAAGGTTCTGCAAGCCTCATTACACCTGTTGAAATCTTAGACCCACCTCCTGCTGAAAAGTAGGATTCCAAAGTTGCCTCTTTTCTTGTATAAATTACAGAAGACCATAGATAGCCAGATGATGATTCATACAGTTCGAGGTTTTTATTCCAAGGTTGGAAGCCTTCATTGAAATATACTGCCTAAAAGATAGCCTGCCTCCCCATAACACAAGTCACTCATTTATTGCAGTATTCGGTGAGGATAAATAAACCACCTGAAACCTGTTATTTAGGTACTCAATTACAGGAAAAATTTGAAGAGCTTGTGGACCTTGATATGTATGCATGTTTTCATTGTTATTGAAATATAAGTTTCTGCAAGTAGCTTCAGATCTGTCCATTGAAATAAGAGAGCTAAAAACTGGAGTTGCTAATGTGGCTCTTTTTGAGATAAGAATGAAAAATGTATTCAGAACAATTTCCATCAGCATAAAAAGAGCTAAAACAACATAAATTGTGTCCTCTGTTGTGGGTTTCTATTCGTACACCTAAGATCATCGTGGAAGAGGAGGAATTTTTTTTTTTTAATTTGCCGTTTGGCACAAATTTTGTCTCCTGTACTATCACACACACTAGCTCCCTTGTGCAAAATAATTTTAAAACTTTTATTCCCTCATTAAAATTGACTGCATAATTCTGAGAACCAGAGTTTTCTATGAAGTGTTCTCTATTACAAGAAAAACTTCCCATCTCCTCGTATGCAAACGCTATTTTTACGTGGCACACCCCCATCTCGCCAACCACATGTTCATAGTCTTCGGCATTGCATTCTAGAAGTTCAAGGGCTGGCACATCATCATCGACTCACTACAACTAGTATACAGGATCAAACCACTATCACCAGATCCTCATTTAACCATTTTAAAAATTATTTTCCAATCTGTTTACTTGTAGAAGGCATAGCAAAACTCCCCAACACATGACCATTTTGCAACCTTGTGCCAGCTAGCCTGAACAAGTGCCTCTCATTCTGACTGTAATTTCCTTTTCAAGTCAAAACCAAACCAAACCAAACCAAACCCCACGGCACTTAACGCCCTTGAAAGGGCTTTGGCCTGCTCAGTGACCGCTGCTCAGCCCGAAGGCCTGCGGATTACGAGGGGCCGTGTGGTCAGCACGACGCATCCTCTCGGCCGTTATTCTGGGCTTTTGAGACCGGGGCCGCCATCTCACCGTCAGATAGCTCCTCAATTCTAATCACGTAGGCTGAGTAGACCTCGAACCAGCCCTCAGGTCGAGAGAAAAATCCCTGACCTGGCCGGGAATCGAACCCGAGGCCTCTGGGCGAGAGGCAGGCACGTTACCCGTACACCATGGGGCCGGCACTCCTTTTCAAGTCAAGGGTTACATAACTGTCACATATATCACTTGAAAGGGAACGAGAACAGAAACCCAACTCCATAAGAAAATTTTTAATACAGTAGTTTCAATAGTTGTCTAAAGAGAACAACACAAATTGGACCGTGAGTTTCTAACGTACTGTACCAGTAACTGACACGCACTTAATCACACACGTGATCGAGCATGAGAAGTACGCAGGGCATGTGCGGTCTTAGTGCAAGAGAGTATACAGAGAGGGGATTGCAGTTGAATAAATATTGCATAGTAGGCCACACTAACTTTTATTACTATTGGCAAATGTAAATAAAATCCCTGTGGTGTCATGAAATCCTTGTCAAATGGAACTTGCATACCATCAAAATTTGATATTTAAAAGCAAATAAAGTTTATTCTTGATGTTTGAATTCTGCTAGTGGTTGACACTTAGTTTTGATATTTAAAAGCAAGTAATGTTTATTCTTGACATTTGAATTCTGCTAGTAATTGACACTTAGTTATAGTAAAACGGTCAAAGTTCATTCTTGAAGTTTCAAGCAAACACTCAATTCAAAATTATAATGAAATAAATAAAGTTCTCTCTTGAAGTTCTAAACTGAATGCCTAATTCATAAATTATCATAAGTTAGAGTTCACTCTTGAAATAATTAGTAAAATTGATATTACTCAAGTTCTAATTCACTGGAAAAATATCAAACGAAATGGCTGAGTCTTGATTGCATTCTATAAATGCCCTTCAAAGTTCTTTCCACTCGTTAGCAAGTTCGTTCGAGCTTTGGAGTAGCTCTGGTAAGACTTAATATTACACTGGCTTTACGTATAAATTTGAGAATTATTTGTAACATTGAAAGTCACTTGAGTTATTGCTAGTTACTTGAGAAATTGAAAGTAACTAATGAACTTGAAAGTTAAATTGGAAGTCACTTAAGAAATTGATAGTTACTTGGAAAACTGGAAGTGACTTATGGACTTGAAAGTTAAAATGGAAGTCACAGTTCATAAAGTTCGAACTGACTGTTCTTTAAACAACACAGATGCATATTACCTTAAGTTGTTGTTCTGAATCTTGAAGTTGCTGGCTCCATCTGACTGCATCCTCACAGCTCCAGAGTACCACATATCCATTGACAACCAGGAACACCATTACCATATGTCGCCCAATGATCCAGAACACCATCACCATGTATCCCCCGAAGCTACCGCATTCCTACAAAGGAAGTTCACACGATGACACGGTTGGTTAAGTCTATGCATGTGGCGTTCAATTGCTCACGCCACTTGGCATATTATAGCACTGTCGGTTCATGATTAACAAGTGCAATGTCGTAGGGGAGTTTCACTTGTGATATTTGAACCAAGGTTCCATTTAACAATCCAATTGAACCGTCGCTATCCAACTGCACAAGTTTGATACGCTGAATGCACTGTGTTCCTAACTGTAAGTTTGAATACAGTTTGTGAATTCTAAACAGAGTCTGTACATTCTATCTCGCCGACTATAATGTTGTAATGTTCAATTACACAGTCTATGTTCTCTCACATAAAATAATGGGCACGTAATATTCAAGGAACACTCTACTGCCTATCTTGCACACTGTAAAGTACTAATGCTCGGTTCCATATTCTTTGTTCCCTTACATGAAATAATGGGCACGTCATTTTAAGAAACAATGTCCTAAATAGCTGGTCACTTGCAGAAGTTCAAATACGTAAACCTCTTTAAAATTGTAAGTTATGTTATTTACTGACAGTTCTGTAGCACATGGCACAAAAATAATGTGTCCCATTGAACAAAGTGTAACACTTGTGTTTTGAAGCAAGCAATGTAATGTGTTAAAGTGTCTGAATGCTACAACTTTGAAATAAGTTACACACCTGTCACAGTCAAAGTTCTCACCTAGGCCATGCCTCACTGATACTGAGTTTGAAGTTGCAGACATTCGGAACTTGGTACTCCACGCACTAAGTCAAAGCATACTCGCCGGTACTACGTCATGCAGCAGACCTCCACTGGTCTCTGCTGTAGGTCGCTGTGTGCTGTTGAGTCTCCAGGCTGGCCTTTTATACAAGAACTTGACCCTGAGTGTGAACGTCATGGATGTCACCTGATATTTTAATATCTTAATATCTCCATAAATAATGTAGTTATTGACTTGAAATTTGAGTACGAGCTATTTCTTATTGCCAGTTACATGATCCCATTGTCCATTTGCTGTTATCTCATCACGAAGCAGAAACAGCTTCTAGATCATTCCTTCTGACGTGCAGCCACGTGTTCGGTGACATCGCAATCATGGCTTGGCAAGCTGCAGCCGAGCTTGCTAGCAGCATGCGTTGTGTCACAGACTACAACGCGCACATTTAAACTTATGAAACAGACCGTGCGGTCTACAGTTCGATTACGGACAATTGCAGGCGTAACCAGATGGTTGTTTCAGTACCCTGATCTAACATCCATTATTAGATCAATGTTGTATGGTAAATGTAAGATAGAAGATTTCTCCCATCAGACTACAGTACATAAAATGAATTAACATTGTTTGTTCTCGTCTCGTTCAGAATCAGAAGAAAGTGACCGTTAATTTACAGACACTGTTTGATCAGAACTTCAAATTAACCCAGTTTTAAACAATGACGTTCACAGTAAATACAAGATATCTTACAGAAATTCTGTATAAAATAAAAAGAGCTTTATTTTCTCTACAAAAATATATTTAAAAAATCACTAGGTAAATAATATGCAACATAGATAAGCCAATTTCAGTGAAAGAACTGTGCAGGTGGTGCACATCACTCCTCACTGGTGCATAGTTTAGTTTGGTGGGCAGTGCAAGTCACTCAATGCTGACGGGTTAAATAGTTCTTTTCATAGATTTTTGTTCAGTTCTTTGATTTCTTTAAAGTTTCAAAAATAAGTACATTCCTGTATTAATTGCCCGACTTTATCTTTGATAGGGCTTGGATTTCTATGACCTAAAAACTCTTGAAATATGCATGCATTTATACCCTAAAAATTTCCAAACTATGACGTAGAGATAAAATGACAAACAAAAAAAGTTAGTGGGACATAAAATCAATAACACTATTTTTACCACATAAGGATCAGCATGCATTACGAGCATGAGCTCATTCTCTTGTTCTACTGTACCTGGCCACGACGAATTCATTGCAGTGTCAAAAATAACAGTGATGAAGGAGTTGTTCACCCTATCCAACACTTCACATGCCAACAGAAATGTTTCTCCAGGCTGGTCTTGTTGATGAACTTTCTAGGTACCTCTCTACTGAATCAGGGTCGGGATGTAGACCTGGAAAAGCAAGTTATTTATGTACCATGCATGCCTTCCGTATCAACAAAGTACAAAATACCTATCGATCGGTGGATTGTTAGAGGCAAAATTTGAAAGTTCCATTCTGTAAAATAGAAAAAATAGTAATAGAGATTCTGAGAGACTCTCTACAAATCATTCATTTTCATTTATACCTGTTTATACCTGAGAACATGATTAACATTCCTCACTCCCCCCAGCCCCCTGGAAAAAAAAAGAAGACAATAACAGCATTAACAATTACCTATAAATTTCCACATTTTGATGTTTTAAAATTCAATTGTAATTGTAACCTTGACTGTATTCCGGATCCGAATGGTCACCCTCATTGGAGGACGGACGATTTATTATATCTTTATTAAATCTCTCTCTCAGGGTGTAACAGTCATACTTGAAGTCCATTAAACTGGTGGTGGAAAATGGTTATCTAACATCTTCAAAAATCTTACTCCTATCTTAATTAGTGTAGGAAAAATTAAATCACAAAACTTCAGTCAATGTTTTTACAGAGTCAATGGGCTGAATACTCTTGTCAGCACAGTGGATTTCCCCATATCGATCTCTCCTCCAAAGCTGTGCAATGTTCTAGGTGAATGTGTGTCAAGGTCAGTGCACTGCAATCTGCAGACACAGTGCGTTCAATTCAAGAGGCCCGTTGTCTGATCATTGGCGTGCACTACCAGACCAACAATGGTGGTATAAGAAACGACTCTCCTTTTTTCTATACGTGAGCTTACACAAGCGTCATTATTGGGATAACAATTCCACTTGAAACATTGAGGTCAAGAAATATTGAATGACGTGTTGTCATGTTCTGTATTGGGGCCTTTTACATTCAGCACACTGTACATAAGAACAAGGTGGCTTCGTCGTGCTAAAGCTTACAGCTGGAGGGGGGGTCATTTTGTACATCTCTTGCAAATCACGAACTTGCTTAAGGATGCATCACGGATCCACATCATACAGTTTTCTTTTACCATTTGTTCCTCATCACAGCGATGAGATTCATTTTGTTTTCTTTCATCCCTTAACCCTCCACAAAGTGAGGAACTTTATGTTCTGTTTGGTTGTGGACGGGGACAAGTGAGAAATTTCATAATCAATTCCATATTTTCCATATTGACTTGACATTTTTTAATATTAAATCTTTCTTTAAAAGAAATTGTTTTAATTGGTCCATCTTTTCAATACAGTTATCCACTTAATTATAAATGGAAATTATAGTCATATTTTACAAATACAGTAGAGTCTCGTTAATCTGAACTAATTGGGACCGGAGTCTGTTCGGAATACAAAATTTTCGGATTAACCAGAAAATATTTTCTAATAATAATGTTATTGTTTTTATGTCCCGCTAACTATTTTTACAGTTTCCGGAGACGCCTAGGTGCCGGAATTTTCTCCCGCAGGAGTTCTTTTACATGCCAGTAAATCTACTTACACGAGACTGACGTATTTGAGCACCTTCAAATACCACTGGACTGAGCCAGTATCGAACCTGCCAAGTTGGGGTTAGAAGGCCAGCGCCTCAACCGTCTGAGGAAAATAGTTTCTACAATACAGTACAATACAAACATTCAGATGCAGCGGCCGCTTCAGAACTTGCCGTACGCTACGTCGAGCAACACTTCCAATTACTACGGTGAAAGAAACTAACAGACTTTGTAAAGATAAACGACTGTGATTGATGGTTTATTTTGTGTAATTATGTTCACATTAAGTTATTCTATTAAACTATGACTAATAAAATGCAAGTAAATCTTCATTCTATAATATGTTCTTTCATTTCAATAAGGAGATTTTTAAAAAAATGAATACTTCAGTTCGGATTAATTGGACTTTCGGATTAACGGGGTTCAGATTAACGGGACTCTAGTGTAGTACATGTTTCAACCCACATTGGATCATCTTCAGCTAGTGATAACTGTGGTAGGCATCTAGAAAACCTTTAAATAGGTGGTCAAATAAAGACAAGATAAAAATGAGATGAAAAAACAATAAACACACTTAAAACTGCAATAACAACATGCAGTGTCTTTCTTTTTCTAAAGTATTTCTTCTTGGGTGTAAAAACCAGTAGTGATGATGCGGATGTAGAGTAGTATTATGTGCAAATAAACAAAACAGATGCTTGTTAAATGAGGACGAATAGGCTGGGGAAACATCTTTTATGCATTGTTATGATTGGATGTTTTTAATGACAAAGGTACATCTTTGTCATGAAAGTACATCAAAGCAGAACGTTGAATATGTTATTTGGCCGTAGCAAAATGAACGTTAAAGTTCTTCTGGGACATGATAAAAGGTCTAGAAAGAAAAAAACAAACTAAGTATGCTAAAGCAAAGTGGAAAAGATATTGGAAAAATAAGAAAGAAAACACGTTGGGTGTATGAATAAAACCAATACTCACTCCCCCTTACTCTGGTGTTTACAAATTAAAGTGCTCCCAATACCATGCTAGTTACATTGGTCAGACTGAGGAAAGCTTTTTAACCCAATAACAAGAACATGTAAACACCAGAAAATACTAGATTCTCTGCTGTGAGTAATCATATGACTGATTATGTCCATTCAATTTCTTCTATAGACCAGGATTTGGACTTTGTATACACAGAAATAAAGGTGCTTTACTTAATATATATGAAAATATCCATATACATCTTGACCAAAGGAACAATCCTAATTTTAATCTTAACGAAATTTCAGAACAAAAGGAAACATTCCTTTTAACAAAATGATCAAAATAAATTCTGAACAACAAACCAATAAATTAATAAGCATACAAAACACGTAAGCTGTTTTCTCTCTTCCAGCTCCCATCCCCTCCCGTCCACTATTAACAGTGGCAGCTTTCAGCAGCCATCTGCTAGTACTCAGGCTAACATCAATGCGGTCACTTGACAGAGTCCACTCGATAAGGCCAAAGGGGGAGTGAGTATTTGTTTTGTCATACACCCAACTTATTTTTTTATTTTATTTTTACTTTTTTCAATATCTTCTAATTTTTTTAGCATACTTATTCTGTTTTTTCTTTCGAGATTTTTAAATCAAATCCAAGAGCAAATTTAACATGCATTCTTCTACAGCCAAATAACATATTCAATATTCTGCTTTGATGTACTTTTATAACAAAGAGGTACTCTAACATTAAACAAGGTCCAATCACAACAATGCATCAAAGATGTTCTCCCAGCCTATTTGTCTTCATTTATCAACCATCTGTGTTTTTTATTTACACATAAGACTACTACTGTATACATCCCTGCTACTTGTTTTTACACTCAAGAAGAAATTTTAATATTTTTAAGATGTCTACCACAATTATCAGTAGTAGTGGGTCGAAACATGTTCTACTTGTAAAATATGAATATAATTTCCACTTTTAATTAAGTGGATAATATTATTATTATTATTATTATTATTATTATTATTATTATTATTATTATTATTATTATTATTATTATTATTTATTCTTCCTCAAATGATTGAGGCTGCCATACCGACAAAGAATATCACATAATATAAATTTAGTAATCTAATTACAATATAGGCCCAGAATAAAAGATAAACAATAATTCTAATGTTATATTGATGCTTTCACGGCCTGTAATTGTAGACACGATAATAAGCTTTTGAGCACCACCTAAGCTCCTATTAAGATGTTTCTTCTATATTATTGGCTTTATGTCCCACTAACTATTTTTACTGTTTTCGGAGATGCTGAGGTACCGGAACTTATTCCCGCAGGAGTTCTCTTACGTGCCAGTAAATCTACCAGCACGAGGCTGATGTATTTGAGCATCTTCAAATTAGTGTTGACTACTGAGTGTGTGATTCGAAGCAGTGCATCGATTCATTCAAGTGTCCGAGTGAATCGATTCACAGGAACGGCGAGCTCACGGCACACAATTCATTTGACTTGCAGCAGACAGTGCTGAGTGGCTCACTCACGGATTAGTGAGTCACAACACACACACGGTTAATTATCGGCACACTGGACATTGGCAGGGAGCCGAACTTCCGCTGCAACGAGACGTACAGAGTCACACACTGAAAGAATTGCACGCTAAGACAGGCTCTTGCTCTCGGCTCATTTGAAAATAATACTCATTTGGATTCACTGTCCTCTTCTTACAGGGAGGTTTAAATAATAATATGGATTTATTTGCAGTGTTAAAAAGGTAGTCAAAACATAATTCCAAAGTAACTAGCTATTAAATAGGTAGGCTGTTATGTTCTTCTATTTATTAGTTTAATGAATCAGTATTATAACTTAGTTGACATTCGACAGTTAATTCAACTCAACTCTCTAGCCTACATTATGACATATACAGCCGGGCTGAGTGGCTC
This sequence comes from Anabrus simplex, assembly GCF_040414725.1. Taxonomy (NCBI): domain Eukaryota; kingdom Metazoa; phylum Arthropoda; class Insecta; order Orthoptera; family Tettigoniidae; genus Anabrus; species Anabrus simplex. The sequence continues at coordinate 846,054,617 of NC_090266.1, forward strand.
AGATGGTTAAGGCGCTGGCCTTCTAACCCTAACTTGGCAGGTTCGATCCTGGCTCAGTCCGGTGGTATTTGAAGGTGCTCAAATACGACAGCCTCGTGTCGGTAGATTTACGGGCACGTAAAAGAACTCCTGCGGGACTAAATTCCGGCACCTTGGCGTCTCTGAAGACCGTAATAGTAGTTAGTGGGACGTAAAGCAAATAACATTATTATTATTATGACATATACACGGAATTTAGTCCCGCAGGAGTTCTTTTACATGCCAGTAAATCTATCGACACAAGGCTGACATATTTGTGCACCTTCAAATTAGTGTTGGCTACTGAGTGTATGATTCGAAGCACTGCATCATGTTCGTCATACTCGTGACCACTCAAAATTATCTGTTTTATATTGGGAAGAACCGCCCAGTATTTTCTCTGTTCGTATGTCACATCATTGCACAAGATTTCAATAATCGAATCACGAGATCACTGGTGTACGTGGACAGAGGGTAAGTGAGCCAACTGATTCAGTAGCTTAAACAAAAAGATGTTGGATCAGAAAACCACAGGGCTACTCTGAATCTCGGGCAACTTATACAAAATGTGAAGATTTAAAAAATCCTCTACTGATAGAGACATATTTTCAAAGATGACCGAGCAAGTTGGTCATGCGGTTAGGGTTACGTAGCTATGAGCTTGCATTTGGAGGATGGTGGGTTCGAATCCTACCGTCGGCAGCCATTAAGATGGTTTTCCGTGGTTTCCTATTTTCACACCAGGCAAATGCAGATGTTGTACCTTAATTAAGGCCACGCCCGCTTCCTTTCCACTCCAAGCCCATTCTCGCCATAAGGCCTGTCTGTGTCAGTGCGATGTAAAGCAAATTATTTGATTTATATTTAATACTAGCTGACCCGACAGACGTCGTTCTTTCAAAAATAATGAAATGAAATGTCATATGGCTTTTCAGTGCGGGATATCCCAGGACGGGTTCGGCTCGCCAGGTGCAGGTCTTTCTATTCGATGCCCGTAGGCGACCTGCGCGTCGTGATGAGGATGAAATGAGGATGAAATGATGATGAACACAACACATACACCCAGCCCCCGTGTCATTGGAATTAACCAATTAAGGTTAAAATCCCCGACCCGGCCGGGAATCGAACCCGGGACCCTCTGAACCGAAGGCCAGTACGCTGACCATTCAGACAACGAGTCGAAAATAAATGACTATGGAACAAACTCAAATTCACGCAAAAATCAGAATAATGCAAATGACTACATCGTCAACATCAAATGAGTTAATTTTCTACTGCTACCAAAAGTTAGTAACAAACTACTGGGAAAATGTCTTTTCATTACCTGCAATATTAATATCTTGATTGTGAATAAGGAAATGCTCAAATAGGTCACAGCATATCACTACCCAGAAATAACTCTGATTGACTGCAACGTAGATGGGAACTGTTCAGCAGGTCTTCAAATTCCTCACAGAGCCATAATTATCCCCCGTTGAAAATCAAGTAATTTGATAAGTTGAAGGTGTGAAGATAATGTGGCAAAACTTACTCCTCTTTCTTCGTAGGAAATAACTATCATAGAAAACACTGATTCCAATCAACACTATGAAGATATTTTTCATTGTAATGCTTTAAGGTACACAATATTTTTTGTTTGATTACCTGGCGCGTAAACAAACAAAGTTGATGGTTTTCCAACACGGGAACAGACAACACACAATTGGCCATGCGAAAAACTTGGGTTTTAGAGACTAATGCCGCAAACGCTCAATGACTGCCCCTGAGTTTTATTTATGGTCATAGCAAAAGCGAGCTGCACTGGAAACTGCAGTCGTTTAAATTCAAATTGTATGTCAGTCGGAATCATAGGGATGCGTGGTATCAAAACGTCTCTTCCTTTATACTTCCCCATTAGAATGGTTGCTTCAATCACGTTTTTCAGTAATGTTTTCATCGCTAGCCGTGTGCCATTACAAAGACGCGGTTGGTTGATATTTAGCAACATTATGGCCACTGATCCGACCTTTAATTGAAGAATGTGAGGCGGCAATCATGGCAAATTCAATGAGTTCAAAAATTTGGGTTGATAGTTGACGACATCATCTTAGTTAGTAGCGGAATCAACTGATTTGTATTTCCTCAATTCACCGGCGATTTCACTTTGAATTTTGAAATTTAATTCAATTACATCCATTTTTTTGGCAGCCAATATAGCTCGTTCGCTCAACCAAATATGATCTATGTAATTTTGAGCAATGTTTGGGAACACCTCTTGAATGAGTTTGGTTTTGGATTCAGTAAACTGACAAAAATTGTAAGGAAAAGTAATGCAGCCAGTCAGAACGTCTGAAGGGAATTTGCCAAAATGCTCTGTTTCAATTTTGACATACATATCAACAACATACTGGTGAAATAATCACCCACATTTCAATATGTGATTGTTTTCATTTCCACGAACATAAGGCGGTATGAATAATACTTCACAGAACTGAATTTTTTGTTGGTTTCGGCACCTGTAAATAAATTATTGTTTTAATGACAGTGATTGAACTTGCATATAATACTTATAGTAGCTGATACAAAATATCCAAATTTATAATTACCTGTAAGGGGATTTATCATCTTGATCGAGAAGTGTTAACCATCTTCACCTTGCCAAAATATGATGGGATATTGTAGTGCATCGAATTAGCGGCGTGTTTCATACACACGCTGTAACTGATCATTCCGGCGATGTAAAACAATATCACGGGCTTCCTAATTTTCTCCAACTATAACAATGGCAACTTCATCAATTGTTGGCGCATTGAAATGTCTTGCATGTTGGCCCACAGGAGTTTTAATAGCTCTGAATACAACTTTTGTGATTATCAAATGGCATGAGATCCAGTGCAGTTTTGAACAATGTAATCAACTGATTGTGTTGGTGAAAGAAAGTTTGTAATTGTTCTGCAATAGACCTCTTCGCTGAACTGTTATGTGCACAACGCAGATCAATTTTTTGTATTGAATGTTGCCCATGAAATAAATTTGCAGGAATATGTAGTCGCCATCTAACACCGGCAACAGTAAACCTGCTTTGTGATATATTTGGCCTTGTATCTGAAAATTAAGGAGGACAGGTTTATTATTTTTGTCACAAAAACTATAAAATAAAATAAACAAAGCAATATGGGGGATAAGTCTGTTTGTTATGTGTTAAAAGAAAGCAATATGGGAGATAAGTCTGTTTGTCATATGTTACCTTGAAAGTTGGCATGAAATTGTCCCGAAGTACATTTGTTGCCCCAAATGAAGTCATTTGAAATCAGTTGTTCTATTTTTGAATATTTGTAAGGAAATGTATGGAATCTGTTCCTGTTCCTGAAATCAATGAGTACAATGGATCTGGTGGTGGAATCAATGGCACTAATTTCACTCTGCCATTTGCGCAACACAATTCAGCGGCTTCATTTTTGTATTTCAATGCCTTACAATATTGGCAAACTGAGTTCATAGATCCAATAGCAACACATCGGTAGGCACTGTAGTCAATTGAAACATCGTAACTGAAAGCAGCTCGATTCAAACTTGGAAGATTATTAGCTGAACGACGCGCTGCACGGGTTTATGATATCCGAATCCTTTTAGTTTCATTTCGCTCTTCACGTTGTTATGCAGTCCGATTAGACTGAAAATTAGCTTAGCTTGTAGCATTTCGAGTTCTTTGACCGAAGTTTCTCCGCCCGCGTCTTATAGGCGGCATGAGTCCTGAAATAAGTATACTGTATATGGAAGCACACACAAAATAAACCAATCAACCAAAGAAATCGATGACGCAAAGATTTAAAAACAATCAGGGTAGACAAAGGTCTCCAACTATTACAAAACACGACACTGCATGCGACTGTCTGGAGAGCGTATGTTTGGGAGATCCGTACCGGCAGTCGAGGCAGCCAGACAGCAAGCCAGCCAGCCAAGTCACGCCCGAAACCAAAACCCAAGGAGACATTCTTCCTGTCACAGACTGAGAACTAAGCGAGATAAGAACTTGGGGTTTGTTTTAAAAATAACTTCCATATCTGAAGACCATTTGCCTCACTTTGGTCCCCCATGCAAATTCAATAGCAAAGAAGTTGGCCAGCGACTGACTTTTTCGTGCCTGCACATAAAAATCTCTGAACATGACTGAAAAGAAACACAAATAGTGCATGGTCTTATCACTTAAATTTAAAAGCAAACTTGTCTACGTCGAGCTGAAATGTTCCTTTACTAGCAGTGAAAAAATTACATATATAGTGAATATAAAATAGGAGATATGACATGATAAGTTCTATGCAATGAAGATTTTGTATTTGAGGTAACATTCCATTATATTAACATTTTTTCACTAAATTATTTCATAATGCGGCTTGAAATTTTGTACATAATCCGATATTCACCCATTTTAACCGATAACATTGAGATTTACGGAGATTTGGCAAACGCGCTGGATTAGAGGAGGACAGCGCTAAGCGCAAACGTGGGAGAAGGAAAGAGAGATGAACAGTTTGAATGGAAAAAGAGAAATGGGGCTTTTATGTTTTTCCTGGCATTTTTTCCAACTTTTCTCTTCGTAAAAACCTTACTCGGACTTCGACGAATATTTGAAAAAAGAATTAGCCGAATTGGTCCAGCCGTTCCCGAGTTTTGCGCTTAGCAACACATTTAGCGATTCATTTTTATTTATATAGATGTAGGCTACTTATTGCAAACACAGTTATTTTACATCTAATTCTGTATATATAATAGAGTTGTGACTTTCAGAGAACTGAGGGAAAGCCATAAGTTAGTGTATAAAATTTGAGTTATGTCAGTTATCCTCCTCCTCCTTCTTCTTCTTCTTCTTCTTCTTCTTCTTCTTAATTACATACATTTTGTACTGTAATATAATGAGCATGAATAGTACTGCACAAGTGCCTATTTTTTCCTGCATTTCATATTTAACTTATTTGTTTTGTATTGTGTGCTTACTGTGAATACAATGAAATTTCCATGTTCTTTGAAATCATTATTTTAAGAAAAGACTAGGCAAACAATTGATAGGCAATCTCCCACCTAGGGGACAGCTCTAAATGCAGATCACTGATTGTCACTGTGGGGGAAAGGCTTTGTAACATCAAAATTTGATGCCTAGAGATGGCTGCCAGGAGAAACCTGAATCTGAAAGCTAGATGACGTGTATGAAAGCAGTTCATAGAATGAAGACCAGATAGCAGCAGCAAGTGTTGAACGTTATTGCTGCTGTCTTATCAGTATTACACAGATGTAATAGGAACGGTGACTCTAATGTGCCGTGAATCGGATCACTGTATCAAATCAGTAATGTGAACGGAATATTATTAATTGATTCAGTAAAATGAATTTAATATCCCATCACTACTTCAAATACCACCGGACTGCGCCAGGATCGAACCTGCCAAGCTGTGGTCAGAAGGCCAACGCCTCAACCGTCTGAGCCACTCACCCTGGCAAGAGATCATGTTTCATGTTTCACTGTATGTGCATTACGAAGTAACAGTAAGGTCATCAGATGAATCAGGGACGAGTGTGGTAGAAGAAATAAATAGAAATAATAAAATAAAATAAAATAAAATAAAATAAAATAAAATAAAATAAAGTGCTACGAAAGACTCAGAGGATAGAAAAATAAAATAGAACTGAAGAATGGAAGGAAAGGGTGAGGTGGAAACGGATGATAATGAGTGTGAGTCGGTCAGGGGAGAGGGGGGGATAACAGTTGAACACACTTTATGAGAGTATGGCACTAACCTAATGCAAAGAATTTCACGTTGTTTTCTCGACACGACATAAGCCCAATAAAGCGTATTACCGTGCCTACAATAATTCTAATGATAATGTAGTGAAAACAATCCTTAGTGGCAAAGAAAAAGCAGATAAAATATAAAAGAAAAATACTTTAATTGATTTAATTAAGTGGGTGGAGCATAGAGGTGATGCTTCAAGATCAGTATCGAGGCTTTCAATTTATGTATGTCCCAGCTCATAATGCTCTCATTCGACACACTAAAGCGTAAGTAGGTGACCAGTAGTTCAGGTATGCCCCTTGCACCCTGCATAATCCCTATGACCTCAATGTCCTTAAGGTTGTACTTATTGAGGTAATAGAGGATAGCTGGTGAATATATCCTTTATATAACTGTATTGGAAAGGTGGACCAATTAAAATAATTTATTTCAAAGAAAGATTTAATGTTAAATTTGATGCCTCTAGGACTGACCTATGACAAAGCCCAGCTGTTAATTGTTAACAATTTAATTGTGATCCATATTGACAGTTATCAGTTGTAAAATATTTTGTTATTTAAGGTCAACCTAATTAATACTTGTTTTACTCGTGATGAGTTACTATTGATCAATACATGTTTCGGCTTGTTTCAAGCCATCGTAAGCTGTTCCAGAAACAAGCTGGGGAAGAGATGAAATTTTAAGCAATTCTTTTTGGAGAACTTTGCTTAGATTTGATACTGCATTTAGCGTTTCATCTAAAACGGTTAAACTCGCTGTAAAACTGAAATTCATCATTTCCAAGGGAATGCAACCTGCCAAACTCAGTAAATCATACCATATTTGTAAATTTGCTCATATGCCACCATGATGGATTTAAAACATAAAAGCACAGCTTGAACAGTTTTGGAATTGCCAAAACAATGTACATCCACAGCTTTAGTAATGCTTAGAGCAGATTCTTGTAAAGCTTTTTGAATTTTGAGGGGGAGAATCCCTTTTAGGAGAACACTTTCCAAGTTCATTGTAAACATTTAAGAATAGGTTAGGTAAACAATTGATATGGAATCTGCTACCTGGACAATGACACCTATAACAAAAAAATCCCTCTCCTGGAATTCCAAGATCAGACATTATAATATAGTAGTCAAGCCTGAAGCCCTGTATGCTGCAGAAACTCTATCTATAACTATGCATGGTCCAATGGAAAAGTTAGAGATAAAGGAAAGGAAAATTCTACGAAAAATTCTAGGCCCCAAATTTCATAATAACGAACTTTCACACATCCGCAATGAAACTCTGTATAGGAAATCAGAAAGGATTTCTGACACAATAAGGAAAAGGAGAATTGACTTCTATGGCCACATCCTAAGAATGGATCCGAAAAGGATAACTAAAAGAATCTTCGACTATTTCCATAATAAGAAAACCAAGCCGAACTGGTTTAAGGAAACTGAGAAGGACCTACGAGAATTCCAAATTACAGAAGAGATGTTTGGATCTGCAAAGAAAATAACCAAAGATAAAATGAGGTTTCAGGACAGGGTGAAGCCCAAGCGACTATACAGAATTTCTGAAGAAGAGAGGAAGGCAAGATCTGAAAGAATGAAAAAGTACTGGGAGGACAGGAAAACACGACTCACTAACCATTGATTGATCTATCGTACCCCAAAGAGGGTGAAACGGACAAGCAGAATAATAATAATTATTATTATAGTCTTTCTTCAAGGTATGCGTATATTCCACTGGAATGACCCATCTGGAACTATGTTTTCTGAGTGTGGTGTTCCCACTCCTAGCCCTTTCCTGTCCCATCGTCGCCATAAGACCTATCTGTGTCGGTGCGACGTAAAGCAACTAGCAAAAAAAAAAAAAAGAACTGCTTCGAAGTCTGCAAAATTTTGTAATAATAATGTTATTGTTGTTATGTCACACTAACTACTTTTGACAGTTTTTGGAGGCTCCAGAATTCTATCCAGCAGGAGTTCTTTTGGGTGCCAGTAAATCTGTCTGCATAAGGCTGATGTATTTGAGCACCTTCAAATACCACCAAACTGAGCCAGCGAACCTGCCAAGTTGGGGAAAGAGGGCCAGTGTCTCAACTGTCTGAGCCACTCAGCCCGGCACAAAATTTTATCTTTGCAAAATTGTCTTCATGGATCCTAGAAAGTGATAATCAGAGGGGGCCAAGTTGGGGAAGTAAGGCAGATGTGATAAAACCTGGAAGTCCAGCTCAGCAATGACGGCGGTCATTTCTGCACTTGTATGGGGGCTTTCGTTGTCATGTTGTAGGAGAACACCTTTCGCCTATTTGGCGGGTGACTTCTTTTGAACTACATGATGCAATGATTTTCTGTACACCACAACCAAGATCGAGTGTACATATGCTTCTTGCTTTCAGCTTCACAGATTGTAAGTGCTTGTGCACAACATGGTGTAGGGATCTTCTGGCAAGTCCCATGATCTTCTCCATGTCTGTGAATGTGATCGACTTGCATGATATTGGTTGATACTGGTACCGTCACTGTCCTAGAACTGATTCGATTCTCCCTTAACATACGGCCATCTTTCTACAGTGAATCTCTGTGGTGATCACACCTTTTTTCCCATAGAAACCATATCACCAAGCATTGCTCTCCATATTGTCCAATAGTGCACTGACAATGGCATGAAAAATGTACTGTGGTGAACAAGGGATCACTTCTTTCCCCCCCCCCCCCCCCATAAAAACCACATTGTCCAACATTGCTCTCCATATTGTCCACCAGTGCACTGACAATGGCATGAAAATGTGCTGTGCTGAACAAGGGATTGCATCTGTTTGTTCATTGCTGCCATCACATTGTGGACAAATGTACATGCTACCTGCGGTGTGCCATCACTCATGACACAGCAGGTCATTGGCAATTTAAAAGTATAATTAAATTCGGTATGCCCTACATATGCCGGCCCCGTGGTGTATGAGTAGGGTGCCTGCCTCTTACCCAGAGGCCCCTGGTTCCATTCCTGGACCAGGTCAGAGACTTTTACATGGATCTGAGGGATGGTTCTAGGTCCACTCAGCCTACGTGAATAAAATTGAGGATCTATCTGATGGTGAGATAGCGGCCCCAGTCTAGAAAGCCAAGAATAATGGCCGAGAGGAATCGTTGTGCTGACCACATGACACCTCGTAATCTGCAGGCTTTCGGGCTAAACAGCGGTCACTTGGTAGGCCAAGAACCTTCAGGGCTATAGTGCCATGGGGTTAGATTAGGTTAGTTTATGCCCTACATATAAGATCGACAGCTGCATGAAAAAGATCGTGAACATCATTTATAGAAGAGTAGCAGATACCTTACAAGAAAAACCTCAATTCACCAAGTGAATGAATGTTATTTTGCAAACAATATTAAATTGAACAGGCATAATCTTGAGTGCTGGAATCCAGAAGAATACCCATTTAGTTCAGTCAGATGCAAATTAAATGATATATTATTGTATGGTGAGGCATTTTAGGAGACCAAGTTATTGGACTTGTTTATGTGGATCCTGGATCCTGATAAATCCATGTTTCCTGGAAGCCTTGGGTTTAATATCTACAATGTAAATACTGTAGTTATAATAGTGAAGAATATCTTCAGTATCTGTTGGCCATCAGGCAGGACAGCAGTCATGAAGCAGGCCTTATGCCCTTTAAAGGCTGTATTTGCTAAGATTCAGTATTGTGCGCGCACTTTTTAGTGATAGATTTTTGTACTGGGTTGAGGAGTAAGGAGGGAGCACTGCCGGTTCTGGTAATACTACCAACTGAATGGAAATGAAATCTGAGGAGACATTAAGAATTTCCAAAGTTTTGTAGAAGACTTTTGAGGAACATTTAAACCACAAATTTTTTTTAAGTCTCCGTTTTTTGAAGTAGATACTTAGGAGTTATTTGAACCCCGGCTTGAGAGTGTCTTTGTTGCCGTAGAATGCCAACTACAAGATGAAAATTTTGACGGCAAGGCCAGCCGCCGCTGCCGATGTCCAGTCGAGGTCCCCCGGACCCCTCAAGTACCCTGAGATACCTCTCTCCCATTACTATGAGAGGGGTAGTTGTGGAGGAGGATGCCGCAGATGCGAAGTTTATTTACAGTCCCCAGATAAGCTGGCGGTTGGTGCGCCGCACATAAGCCTTTGCCAGGAGATGGACTCCGGCGCGCCGTACACAGGAAGACATAATGGGAGTGGAGTGGGCCCTTCCCCACTTCGGTGGCTGTACTGCGACGAACGGCTGCAGGGCACTGAAACAGTCAGATCTCGGCACCAGAATTTGTTGGTGACTTTTTATTTTAGGGTACGATCTTTTGGGTGAGGCTGATGGGCCAGCGGCGTGGAAAATAATAGCCACTGGTACGGTTTAGCAGGAGACGGGAGCTTGGTAATGGCCGCAAGGGAAAGGACAGCAGAATAACCAGAGGGGAAGATCGTACAATCAACACATAGTTACAGTGAAATTAATCCAAGGGCAGAAGGCCTTGACATAAAACAAAAATATAACCCACTAAAAATCAGATCAAAAATTAGATGGATGGCTTTTCGGCGTTTGCTCTATTAACCAGCGTTTCGTCTTAGGTCTGACACTAGACTCTTCAGAGTGGGATGTGTCAGACCCTACCCACTGACGCTGGGGTGTATGCAGGTGAACATCCATCCATCATCCATGACGTCATTTCATTCCTCCCGAAGGGGAGGCGGGCCATCAGCTGAACAAAGCAGCTCTTCGGCCATGAGAAAGAAGAAAATGTAACTGTAAGACATAATAAGAGAGTATGTATCGTACATACGTAAAGGACCGGGTGATAGCTGGGGCGCAGGGGGCCGTGAACCGCAAAGGGGCCCACAGGGCAGACCCACACCACACACACCGGGGCGGACCCCAACTGGGTACATGTTTATTGAGGGAGGAGTTGGTATATCTCGGGCGCGCAATAGCAGAAAAGAACACAGAACATGAAAGTGTTACAGAAAAGAGACAAATATTCACAAGTATTGTGGAGGAATAGTGAGGGGGTTCGAAGAGGAGGCATAAGGAGAAGGACAGGGGTAGTATTGAAGAAGGAGGTAGTACAGATTAGTCGTGAGATTCGTAACGGAAGTGGCCAGGAGACGAAGAAGTTCTAAGATGGAGAGTGGCGGAAGGCTGAATGGAGACTGGGGAATTGGGGGAGGGATGGGTGTTGGCGGGGGGATGGGTGGCGGCGGGGGGATGGTTGGTGCGGGAGAAGGAGGAGACGTGTAACGAGTAAAGCCAGCAAGCCGCGGGGGGGAGCGAGAACGCTCCACCCGATGGAGACGTCCCCGAAAACGGACGCCGGTGGTGAGAAGGCGGTCGACATCAGCAGGGGAGGCGAGGCGAAGGCGTACCATAAACGTCGGGCCATCGGTGTTGAGGATGCGAAATACCCGGCGGACAGGGAGTCCCTCCTGTTGCAGTTCTTGAAGAATATCCTGGTCCAAAACGTCGGGTGCAATCCCACGGACGACACAGCTCGGTGGGACAGATGGCGGAGAAGTCGATGTAGAATGGGCGGCAGGGCCTTGAGAGACAGACGAAGCTGCGAGAGTATCATCCAGGTGAGTTGCAGGTGACGAGTGAAATGTAGGAATGGACGGAGTGCAGGAGGTCGGGGCGGTGGACATGATAGGGGAGGAGTGACTGTACGTGACGGTAGAGGGAGAAGTAGACGGAACACAAGAAGGGACAAAAGAAGGGGAAAGAGAAACGGAAGTTATGGTGGTAGTGGCGACAGTAGTGACGGGAGGAGTGGTGGACAGTTATCAGACTGTGCTTCAATAAATAAGCTTCTGATAAGTTCATCTGCATACACCCCAGCGTCAGTGGGTAGGGTCTGACACATCCCACTCTGAAGAGTCTAGTGTCAGACCTAAGACGAAACGCTGGTTAATAGAGCAAACGCCGGAAAAGCCATCCATCTAATTTTTTGATCTGATTTTTGATATGCTCTATTGGTGGAAAAGAATCTAATTCCCTCTATGGGAACTTAGAATTTCCATTTGGAATTGCTAGGCGGGCATTAATTCCTTTGTGGAGTTTTATCTCCCGTATGCAGTTATCAGACTGTGCTTCAATAAATAAGCTTCTGATAAGTTCACCTGCATACACCAGCACTACGTCACGCCCTACTATTTTTGCGGCTGGGTGGCTCTCTTCTCGACGCTGTCTCGGCCGGCCCAAGAACAATCAAATTGGCAGACGCCTCGTTGGCTGTCGCCTTTCCCACAATGCATACCTGTCTCATCAAGGGCGTGGATGCTTCCTACTCTCCAACTGCCATTCGCGACGAAATCCGCAGTCAAGGATCCTTCGTCGATGCGATTCTCCGTCTTCAAGATGGCTTCTCCGGTCAACCTTCTCTGGATGTGGTGGCCTTCTTCCGATGTCCCGGCCCACCGGCTGGCATTATTGCCAACGGTGTCTCTCTCGGCGGTGTCACACACGTGGCAGTTCCTACCCCGGATCATCTTTTGCAACAAATGGCCTCCCTCCCTGATTTTCCTCTTGGCTCTCATTTTAATCCGCCCCGCACACACCTTCCTACCTCCTGTACGACCACTTCTACCGTTACTACTCCTACCACTACGATCAATACCTCCTTGACCTCCCTCACACTCACTTCCACAGCTAGTCACTCCTCCCCTCTCATGTCACCGTCCTCCTCCACCTTCATCACCACCGCTCCCTGTTCCCAGACATCTTCTTCTACCCTCACGGCTGCCACTGACACGCCTCGTGAAGACCAGACTGCCGCCGCTTCCCAGGCCCAACGTCCTCTTCTCTCGCCGAGTTGTGTCGTCAGAGGTGTTGATCCTGCCATTCCTGAAGACGACATACTGCAAGGACTTGCTCCGCCACCCACCCCCCTTCCGCAGGCTGCCTATCCATCCATTCCTACACACTCGTTTCCTCTTTCGCCGCTCCCGATTTTGGATCTTTTACGTCTTCTCTCCACCTCTATCATTAATGTTTCTACCATCCTTTATTACTTGTTGTCCCATCACTATACTCCTTTCCCTACCTTTCCTCCGAACCCGTACCCTCCCACTGCTCCCTATATGTAACAATTTTCTCGTCTAATGTACTCTGCTTTCTCATGTATTTTGTTCTTTTCTGATATTGCGCGCCCGAGATATACCACCTCCTCCCTCAATAAACATGCATCCCGTTGGGGTCCGCCCCCGGTGTGTGTGGTGTGGGTCCGCCCTGTGGGCCCCCCTTTGCGGTTCACGGCCCCCTGCGCCACAGCTATAACCCGCTCCTTCATGTATGTACGATACATACACTCTTCATTATGTCTTTCTGTTACATTTCCTTTATTCTCATGGCCGAAGAGCTGCTTTGTTCAGCTGATGGCCCGCCTCCCCTTGGGAGGAATGAAATGACGTCATGGATGATGATGATGTTCACCTGCATACACCCCAGCGTCAGTGGGTAGGGTCTGACACATCCCACTCTGAAGAGTCTAGTGTCAGACCTAAGACGAAACGCTGGTTAATAGAGCAAACGCCGGAAAAGCCATCCATCTAATTTTTGATCTGATTTTTGATATGCTCTATTGGTGGAAAAGAATTTAATTCCCTCTATGGGAACTTAGAATTTCCATATAACCCACTAAACTCTTACAAAGATGTTAATGACTAATTTAACCAGGATATTACACAGGTTTCAATTGCAATAGGTGAACTCTAAGTATCCTCTCTGTGGCTGGATTGCTCACTAATAATGTAACAGGAGTCAGGAAATCCAAAATGATGCACGGCCCATGAAATCTGGGGCAAGCTAGCCCGCGGGAACAAAGTTCTTAAGCATGACTTGATCTCCTACTTTTAAATTGGTGGGCCTCCGTCCATGATCATATTTCTCCATAACCTTTTTATGGGAAACTTTAAGATTGGCCTTACCCTTCTTCCAAAGATCTTTAATATTATTGGGATCTATTGTCTCAGGTAGAATATCACTAAGAGACCAAAGGTTAGAGAGCGGCGTGTTGAGTACAAATTTAAACATCAACGAAGCTGGAGTGAACTTATGAGTAGGGAGCGGATTTTTATGTAATTACATAATTTTTTTGCGTAAGTTTTAACACAAGTTACGAAGTTCATTATTCCTATTGTGCATCCCCAAGTGTAAAAACTGAATCTTATTTCACATAAAAACACATATTTTCACATTTTTTAAATGTAAATACATATTTTAAGAAAATCTATAATAAGCACATAAATCGGCAATATTTGTTGACAATAAAATTCAAAATGCTTCTGTGTTATAAAACAATGCTCATATTTTCATTTTACGATTACGGTATTGTTTTTAACAGTGTATTTAACATAATGTATCTGAATGTTTCGGCTTTTTATGGACTTCCCTCCATAAGATCTAAAACTTTCTGGTCACTGGCTACGTCGTTACATTTAGACAGCGATTTGATTTGCTGCACAAGATGTTTCCTTGCATGATGTCATTCCAACTCTTTATGAGTCAGCCCTCTCGGGATTTGTTTATAGAATATCAGCGAAAGGCAATCACGAAGAGATAAGGTGACGTAATTCCGTTACGACATGGGAGACTCGGAAGAATATTGCCCCACTATTAGGTAGAGGAATTTCATCACTCCTAAGAGTAAGGTTAGCTGTTCGGGTCCATATATCATTCCCGTGGTCGCGTGATTTTGTATGGATTTATAAGAAATATTTCCTTCAGTGTCCGCTGCTATTTTTATTGAAACAGTAATTCACCGTAAACGCGTGTGTCGTAACCTGCAAAATAATGCCAAAAGAGAAGTCGAGTACAAGGTCGCGTCTTCAACAATATGTAGTGAAATTTAAAAGCATTTTCATTACCGATGGAAAAGTATTATTTTGCCAACCGTGTGGTAAAACAGTACGTGCAAATCAACGTTCTCAAGTAATCCAGCATTTGTCTGGAAATAAGCATACTGCGGCTGCTTCGCGTGAGCGTTCGCGACAATTACTAATAGCTGAACCAGCTACTTCAAATGCAGGCCCATCTAAATCCTCCTATAGGAGGATAGAGACGGCGGTGATCTAAATATTCCCAGTATTATTTAGATGTGTGCAGAGCATTTGTTTGCGCCGACATTCCTCTTGCTAAAATAAATAATCCGGGACTGAGAAATTTCCTAACAAAGTACATTAATTTTGAGCCTCCAGACGAATCCACATTAAGGGAAATCTATCTCCCAAAATGTTACGAAGAAACTTTACAGAGAATTCGGGCAGTATATGATAGCGAAAAACTGTGGGTGAGCATTGACGAAACCACTGATTCAAGTGGCAGAAAAGTAGGAAATGTTGTAGTTGGTGTGTTGAAGAATGACAAAACTGCTTGCGAACATTCTTATTTGCTAGCGTGTAAAGAAATGCTTGCTGCAAACCATGTCACTGTAGCTAGGTTATTCAATGAAGCCATGCACTTACTTTGGCCAAAAGGTATAAAATACGACCACGTATTGCTTTTCCTTACTGACAGTGCAGCTTACATGAAAAAGGCAGACGAAGGCCTTTCTGTGAGCTTTCCGAAAATTATACACGTAACTTGCGTTGTTCATGCTCTACACAGGTTATGTGAAACTGTGCGGGCTCAATATCCTCAACTGGATAAATTAGTGTCTAATGGCAAAAAAGTCTTCGTAAAAGTACCCTCAAGAATTGATCCCTTTAATGAGAAAAACCCGGATCTTGTGCTTCCTCCTCTGCCTATTGTTACGCGGTGGGGTACCTGGCTTAGCGCTGTGGTATACTACGCAGACAATTTCGAAAGTTTTGCATCCATTGTGAACGTGCTAGATAAAAACGACGCGTCGTCAATTGAGATTCTTCAAGAGATACTAAAAGACAGCTTTTTGAAAAAATGATTTGGCGTTTATATCTGCCAATCTAAGATTCTTGTGTAAAACTATAGACATACTTGAAAAATCCACTAACCTGTTGTCTGAAACAGTGAAGGAAGTGCGCGCTGTTGAAAATAAATTAGATTCACTCCCGGCTTCGCAGGTACAGGGACTGTTAAAGGTCAAATATCAAAATTTGTTCAGGAAAAACAGAGGATTTCAAACAATGTGCCAAATTTCTAATGTATTAGAGGGTGCTCATGTTGGCGAAATTGATGGCGTTATTGTTGGTGACATTCCTCTCTTTAACTATGCTCGCCTGACTTCCTGTGATGTGGAGCGATCGTTTTCGCAGTATAAGGAGTTCTTTAGAGATAATCGGCATGCATTTGTGATGAACAATTTGGAAATGACCTTTGTTGTTCACTGCAATTCTGAGACTACTTCTAGCAACTAATATTCCAGCGTGTGATGAGTGAATACGAACTGGTACTATTTTCTCAAAGATGATAGGTTGCTTTTGCCATATATAAACAAAACTTTACCTTAAAGAAAAATAACCATTCATAATATCTACTCTGGCATATCAAAAATTAATATACCATACAGCACGTTTCCATACACAGACACCATTTTGCCTTAAGGAGCACGTTTGGTAGCACCATATTCTAATACAAAACATTATACTTACTTACTTCTTGAGTGCGAGTAGTTGTGTGATATGTAAAGGAAAATAATTTCAGTTTTTTATCACATATTTTAAAGTTTTTCAGCACATAAAAAATAAATATTTTTCACATTTTTAGCACATAAAAATCCGCTCCCTACTTATGAGATTCATGAACTGCCAAATTCAAAGTGAAGGCCAACCAATGCAGGGAAGTATCCCACCTAGAATGATCATCATGATGATAGGCAATTAGAGCCGACCTCAGATTACGATTGACCCGTTCAGCCAGAGATGGTTGAGGATAGTATGCAGAAGTAGTTACATGAGAGATGGACAGATCAAAACAGAATTTACGGAAGAGATTAGAGGTGAAAGCTTTAGCATTGTCAGAAACAATATATTGACATGGACCAAAAGAAGCAAAGATGGAATTTAAACAAGAAATGGTGGACTGAGCAGTAGCCAGCTTAGTCGGAAATAGCCAGGAAAATCTTGTGAAACCATCTACGCACACAAGGATGAATTTATTGGTATTCCCCTTTGATTGGGGGAAGGGTCCTACGTTGTCGATATAGAGGCGTTCCATGGGGCGCGACGCTTGATGAGAAGACAATAGCGCTTGCTTAGTGGACATGGTAGTTTTACTAAGCCAACAATTACCAACAATTGGACTCCTACGGATTTTCTACTTTCTTCCCCCTTGGAAGAATCCTTCTCATTAGCTATGTTTGCCACAATGGCTTGATCGGTCTTGGGAGGAACTGTCCCAGTTAACAACTGACTAACTTTACTGGACATTTTAGAAAGGTGTTCTACAAGATTACTAGCCTCCTTACCCTGAAGTTCATTTAACTTAAGAGACAATAGATCGCTCACCCTATTATAAAAATGGTACAGTCTAGCCTGTACTCTTTTAAATTGATTTGGGGATGGATCACCTACTTCAAAAAAACTAACTACCGATGCTAGCTCAGTAGTGTTGTCAGTGATCGTGGAGAGAGCCTCATCGATATCTTTCTCTCCCAAGGTTGGGATACTAATCGGCAAATCAAGGGAATCCTTAAGTTTGGTGGTATCGGCCGCAACCGTGCCTCGAGATTGAACATTTCTAATGGTTAATTCATAAATCAATTCCTCCTTGCACAAATAGCCGGGAAGGGGAACTTCGCGAGGGCCGGACATGATGGCAAAAGCTTGACAAATTAAGAAATTTGGAAAAGAAAATTTCAGCAACTGAGAAAATTGTTAGAGTTCAAATTAAATGCAATGTTTAGCCGTCAAAAGGGGCTTAAATGAAACCCATTCAACCACGCTCTGCTACCACTTGTTACTGTGGTTTGGTGGATCAGCAGAGGTGAAAGAAGGTGCAGGGGTGAGAGGCCGAGATATGAATTAAAATTGCATTAAAGGTTATAATTTTGAAAATAGCAAAACTTAACAATTTTCACATAGAATTTAAAAGTTTAACAAATAACAGCAAGTCAACAAATAACCGACAATCAGGTACAAGACCAGGAAAAGTGAAAATTAACAATCTGGGCTTCAAGCCCCAATTTTTACAATTTCTGAGCTCTCAGCTCACAACCACATATTTACCAAAAGGGCAGAAAACCCCTAATAACATGGAGCACTTGCTCCCACCTAGCAATGTCAGGCACATTTCCAATACTTAAATGAGCTGACCCGCTCTCAGTTTTCCAAGCCTATGAAAGGCAATACCAGGCTCAACCCTAAATTGCCATCAAGGCACAACTTACTCAACATGAAACGGGGGTATCTTGTACCCAGCCTACTGGGCCTTAGTAGAAAAATAATAGGTTAAGTTAATGGCCCAAAATGCAAAATGAATGGAGGCGTGAATTTGCACTCCTACATGAAACTTCTTAAAACCTAAGAGGCACTAGCTGATGAAACAGGGGCTATTCCCAAACTATGGAGGTGACTCGTATACTGAATAAATTTAACACATTAAGGAAGAGTAGAAAATCAGTTACAAAAACGTAGTCACCTCAAATCAAAATGAAGGGGAGCTCGAGAGGGTAAAGCACTCTCTATCCCCGATTTACAGTTATACGAAGTTTTTACATAAACAAGAAGAAATTTACATTTTTAAGATATAGGTTACATGGTAAAAGTTTCGGACCTTCCCCGCGGGTTAAACTGCTGAGCTAGCAAGAAATGAAGATGTTAAGTGGCCATTACCTTACTGAAAAACTGCTGCCTGAAGAAAGAGGCGCTTCCCGCCTCCTGCTACACGTTCATACACTAAGTTAGATGTTGATGAAGTGGCCGAGAGACAAGAAAATCAGCAGTTTTTATACCCTCGGGAAAGATTCGAGACCTTTCATGAATAATTAAGACACACCCACAGGCGTTTATTGGCTACAGTACCCAGTTACAAACAAAATCGAAGAAGAAAGACATGATTGGTCAAAAATTAATTACCGAAATAATTGATTGGCTAACTTCAAAACTGGCGGAAAGAAAAGATTAATATTGCCAACCCACAAATGAAAGAACGAAATTTAGTAATAAGAAAACTTATGAGTACAAAATATCTTCAAGAAAGTTCCCTCACTTCGCACCAGGGTGCATGATCATAGTTTTTAGTAGAGACATCTATGAGACAATGTCCAAACTTCATGATAAATAGTAAACAAAAACACGTCGAAATTAACACAGTGACATCTTCAGAGCATAAGTTTAAGTAGATCCAGTTTTAAGTTCACAGTTTCTCCTGTAGAGGAGTACTTTAAGGCGGAAAATTCAAATGTGCGGCATAGAGGTGTACCAGCCGGTACATTTTTCAATAGGTAAAATATAAAGGAAATTGCAACCCTCAATTTAGGCTTTGTTTCTATCTAAATAAGAAAACAAGTAGATTAACAATGAGCTACATAAAGGTATATAGAGTGTGGAAATGATTGCCACCATTTTGGAAGAAGCTTGAACTGGCAGCTGCCATGATTTACACCGTCAATAGTCAGGCGGCGGGGGGGAGGAGGTGACTAACAAGAGAAAGTAGGATGACGAAAGAACTGGCAATTTAATCTAACATATTTTTATAAACATTGATACGAAAACCAACACAATAATCTTACAAGACAGTAGGCTACGTTGCTTATGTACAATACACTGCATGATTTCACGTCTTTTAAAAAGAATACATTTTGTGTACAGCTGACGCACGTGTTGTCCTCTCTTACATTGAGATTTATTTCTACAGAAATCGTGAAGCCTACCTGTTTCACAGTTAGCTCGATGAGTGAAGCATAGTGAGACTTTTCCCCTGGTTCCGTGGTCGTAAACAGATGGTCAGAATTATGAAACAAAGAAACCTGGCAGCACAGAATAGACATCAGTCTGCAACTTCAGCATGAGATTCTTTGTGTTCTTTTGCGACATACTGTCGTCTTCCTGATGGCACTCTCAGCTATCTTACACAATTTCACCACATCATTTGATGGGTTCAGAAGGCCACCTTTCATGTCAATCAAATCAGTCATTACCGGGCGAGTTGGCCGTGCGCGTAGAGGCGCGGGGCTGTGAGCTTGCATCCGGGAGATAGTAGGTTCGAATCCCACTATCGGCAGCCCTGAAAATGGTTTTCCGTGGTTTCCCATTTTCACACCAGGCAAATGCTGGGGCTGTACCTTAATTAAGGCCACGGCCGCTTCCTTCCAACTCCTAGGCCTTTCCTATCCTATCGTCGCCATAAGACCTATCTGTGTCGGTGCGACGTAAAGCCCCTAGCAAATCAGTCATTACTGATCCGCATTTGGGACAGTCACCCAGGAGCCAGATTCCCTATCTGTTGTTTTCCTGGCCTTTTCTTAAATGATTTCAAAGAAATTGGATATTTATTGAACATCTCCCTTGGTAAGTTATTCCAATCCTTAACTCCCCTTCCTATAAACAAATATTTGCCCCCAATTTGTCCTCTTGAACTCCAACTTTGTCTTCATATTGTGATCTTTCCTACTTTTAAAGACACCACTTGAACATAT
Organism: Anabrus simplex; assembly: GCF_040414725.1. NCBI lineage: Eukaryota > Metazoa > Arthropoda > Insecta > Orthoptera > Tettigoniidae > Anabrus > Anabrus simplex. The sequence goes on from NC_090266.1 coordinate 846,074,952, forward strand.
TCATCTACTAATGTCACTCCACGCCATCTCTCTGTTGAATGCTCAGAACATACCACTTCATTACAAGTAATGAAAATCATTGTGAATCCGTATTGAAAGTAATCTTATGAAAAATGTCAGAAATTTAGTTTTGTTCCACCTATTCATTACAACTCAGTATTTAAATTAGAGTTAAATCCTCATTAAAATAAGAATTGGTACATGTTTTGCCCTTTCCTGTGGGGCATCGTCAGCCATAGCATTACCTCAAACAATATCAGGTACCTGATTAAAACCTGATCTTAAATCTACTACAAAATTGAATACAGTAAAAAACTTTACTTAGAAAAGCAGTCATTATATGAGTAACTTGATTTAAATACAAGTGGAATTAACATTATTGATGGCCTTGAGCCATGGTCAATGTTGAATATGAATGGACATTTAAAATATTGTTTATAAAATGATGAAATTGAGTAGAGAACAAAGATAAAATTGATTATATAAAAACTTGGTAAGGAAATGCATTCCAACACTGTGCCATTTTTACGTAATATTGGATCTTGGCATGTGTACTTGATATAGTCTTATTCAAAAGATATCAAATAAGTTCTAAGTTTTCAGTTTGTAACTAGCTCAGAAAGACATTATATTTATGTCGTAGTTCTACTTGAGCACCTATGGTGAACAGTTTATTAGAGAACAACTTAATGGGGCTGTTGAAATGTCATTAGACCATCCTCTTCCGTTGAGCAATATTCTGTGTTGATAGTGTGGCTAGCACAGAAGGACGTTGCTTTCATGTCGTAATTCTACTTGAGAACCTATGTTGAACGATTTTTGAACAATATTTTAAATTTTTGAACAAAATTTTAAATTTTCATTCATATTCAACATTACCATGGCTCAAGGCCATCAATATTGTTAATTCCACATGTACTTAATAATGTTACTCATATAATGACTGTTTTTTTAAGTAAAGTTTTTTTACTGTATTCAATTTTGTAGTAGATTTAAATCAAATTTCAATCAGGTACCTGATATGCTACGGCTGATGATGCCCCATAGGAAAGGGCGAAACATGTACCAATTCTTATTTTAATGAGGATTTAACTCTAACTTAAATATTGAGTTGTATTGAATAGGTGGAAAAGAAATAAATTTCTTACATTTTTCATAACATACCATTTCATTGAGCAGCTTGTCTCCTTTCTCGCAAGTCTTCCCAGTCCAAACTTTGCAAAATTTTTGTTACGCTACTCTTTTCTCGGAAATCACCCAGAACAAATCGAGCTGCTTCTCTTTCGATTTTTTCCAGTTCTTGAATCAAGTAATCCTGATGAGAGTCCCATACACTGGAAACATACTCTAGTTGGGGTCTTACCAGAGACTTATATGCCCTCTCCTTTTTACATCCCTACTACAACCCGTAAACACCCTCATAACCATGTGTAGAGATCTGTACCCTTTATTTACAATCCCATTTATGTGATTACCCCAATGAAGATCTTTCCTTATATTAACACCTAGGTACTAGTGATCCCCAGAAGGAACTTTCACACCATCAACACAGTAATTAAAACTGAGAGGACTTTCCCTGTTTGAGAAACTCACAACCTGACTTTTAACCCCGTTTATCACCATACCATGGCCTGCTGTCCATCTCACAACATAACTGAGGTCATTTTGCAGTTGCTCACAATCTCTTAACTTATTCATTACTCTATACAGAATAAGATCAACTGCAGAAAGCCTTATCTCTGATTCCACTTCTTTACTCATATCATTTATATATATATATAAGAAAACATAAAGGTCCTTTAATACTACCTTGAGGAATTCCTCTCTAATTTATTACAGGGTCAGATAAACCTTCGCTTACTCTAATTCTCTGAGATCTATTTTCTAGAAATATAGCAACTCATTCAGTCACCCTTTTGTCTAGTCCAACTGCATTCATTTTTGCCAGTAGTCTCCCATGATACACCCTATCAAATGCTTTAGACTGGTCAATCGCAATACAGTCCATTTGACCTCCTGAATCCAAGATATCTGCTATAACTTGCTGGAATCCTACAATTTGAGCTTCAGTGGAATAACCTTTCCTAAACCTGAACTGCCTTCTATCGAACCAGTTATTAATTTCGCAAGCATGTCTAATGTAATCAGAAAGAAAACCTTCCCAAAGCTTACATGCGACACATGTCTTATTGTAATTATTATTGTTATCATATGTAATTTTTAATACTTCTTTAGCATTAGTCACCTCCTCTATCTGGACATTATCCTTGTAACCAACAATCTTTACATACTGCTGACTGAATACTTCTGCCTTTTGAAGATCCTCACATACACACTCCCCTTGTTCATTAATGATTCCTGGCATGTCCTTTTTGGAACCTGTTCTGCTTTAAAGTACTTATACATACCCTTCCATTTTTCACTAAAATTTATGCTTGCCATCATGTTATCCTTAGCTGACTTCCTTGCTAGATTCATTTTCCTAGTAAGTTCCTACAATTTCTCCTTATTTCCACAGCCATTTCTAACTTTATTTCTTTCCAATCTGCACCTCCTTCTTAGTCTCATTATTTCTCTATTATAATAAGGTGGATCTTTACCATTCCTTACCACCTTTAAAGCTACAAACCTGTTTTCACTTTCCTCAACAATTGCTTTAAACCCATCCCAGAGTCTGTTTCAATTTTTATTTACTGTTTTCCACCGATCATAGTTACTTTTCAAAAACTCCCTCATGCCTGCTTTATCAGCCATATGGTACTGCCTAATATTCCTACTTTTAAGACCTTCCTTTCTATCATATTTATTTTTAACTACAATAAAAACAGCTTTGTGATTGAACCGTGAGTTTTATCTCCCCCCGCCTTAACGAACTTGATATGTGCGGTGCTCCTAGTGAGCTCATTGAAATTTATTGTAATTAATTGTGCGTGTTTCTGTCTATCTTGGCCATTGAGATGTTGTAATAAATGTGTTCGCTCCCTGTTCCTCACTTATTGGTTCCATGGGCAAGGAATTCGTTCCGTCCTGGGGTGTCCCTCCGTTCTCGCCTTTCTCTTCAGGTGATGTAGATGTTGATTCCCATAGGGAAACTAAAATATTTGTCCTGAATGAGTAAATTTATAATACCAATATAATGGTCCGTTATTGGACATTATAAATTTTCCAGCTAACTCATTCTTGGTTGCCTGCGTTTCTCCCTCATGTGCTAAGTTAGGCTCGTCAGTTGGGACTTAGCACACCACCCAAGACGCAAGGCTAGTGCATACCGTGGAGGCCACTGCATAGGCTATTTGAAGCCACCAGCAGTGCCAATGCACTATGAGAGCTATGTCTCATTTCCAAAAATAGATGCCTGCCTGGCCATCAAATGATGTAGATGTTGATTCCCATAGGGAACCTAAAATATTTGTCCTGAATGAGTAAATTTATAATACCAATATAATGGTCCGTTATTGGACATTATAAATTTTCCAGCTAACTCATTCTTGGTTGCCTGCGTTTCGCCCTCGTGTGCTAAGTTAGGCTCGTCAGTTGGGACTTAGCACACCACCCAAGACGCAAGGCTAGTGCATACCGTGGAGGCCACTGCATAGGCTATTTGAAGCCACCAGCAGTGCCAATGCACTGTGAGAGCTATGTCTCATTTCCAGAAATAGATGCCTGCCTGGCCATCCAATGATGTAGATGTTGATTCCCATAGGGAACCTAAAATATTTGTCCTGAATGAGTAAATGAATGAGACATAGCTGTCATAGTGCATTGGCACTGCTGGTGGCTTCAAATAGCGTATGCAGTGGCCTCCACGGTATGCACTAGCCTTGCGTCTTGGGTGGTGTGCTAAGTCCCAACTGACGAGCCTAACTTAGCACACGAGGGCGAAACGCAGGCAACCAAGAATGAGTTAGCTGGAAAATTTATAATGTCCAATAACGGACCATTATATTGGTATTATAAATTTACTCATTCAGGACAAATATTTTAGGTTCCCTATGGGAATCAGCATCTACATCATTTGATGGCCAGGCAGGCAACTATTTTTGGAAATGAGACATAGCTCTCATAGTGCATTGGCACTGCTGGTGGCTTCAAATAGCCTATGCAGTGGCCTCCACGGTATGCACTAACCTTGTGTCTTGGGTGGTGTGCTAAGTCCCAACTGATGAGCCTAACTTAGCACACGAGGGCGAAACGCAGGCAACCAAGAATGAGTTAGCTGGAAAATTTATAATGTCCAATAACGGACCATTATATTGGTATTATATTTTCTCTTCATGTGTCGATCTTCTGCCATGCCCCCTCGCGTGCGCTTACCCCCTCCCGGCTTCTCCGAGAGAGGGGGCGTGCTAACGTTGGTCTTGAGTCCTTCCCCTCTCAGCGAGCCTGTGCGGCTCGCCGGGCAGTGGACAGAATTACTCGCCTGCTGCACTTGGAGCAGAGCGCTTCTCTTCATCGAACCAAGGACTGTGAGGGGGGCATGGTAGGTAAGATCTTCAGGTTTTCTATATGTTGGTAGGATGATGGGAGGAACTAGGAACTACGATACGGATATGTAAAGCCATGTATCTGGCGACTTTAGGTTGTAAACTGATTACAGAAGGCTTGGTGCCGAGGTATTATTGAGTAATGAACTTGAAGTGTTATAGCCCTTAATTTATGTTTCTTGTATCATAAGCTATTGGTGGCCACTAGAGCCTACGTTATCGATATTAGTTTGTAATCAAGGTAGCAGCCAAGGAAAGAGCTCACGCAAATGATATGAAGGTTTCACTTTATCCCCGCTAGGGCTCTCCATTCTTTTGTGCAACAATTCTATTTTAGAGTGCAACGTTTAAATGAGACCTTATCAGAATTTATTTCTGACATTAAATTTTGTGCCAGGGTTTTCGCACTTAATTATACAGAGGAGCAGGTGGTTTCTACTATCGTGGAAAGGATGGCTCCATCGTATCGTTCTTGTTTGTGTTTTGTGTCTCAGCCTCGTAACTTTGCCGAGTTGGAAGCTATGGTCGTCTCTGCTGAGGGCATTCGTCATTCCGATTCGCTTCGCGTTGCTGATCCTCCTTCTTCTGGCCGGGGTGTTACTGAGCATGCAGTTACCCGTAAACCCGCCCCGTTAAAAAGATGTTTTGGCTGCGGCGCTTCTGATCATCTCCGTAATAAGTGCCCTTCTCGATCTATTCAGGCACAAGGGCCTAGCCGTTTTTCGAGTACCGAGGTGCCGCCTAGGGTTTCGAATGTTGTATGTTTTCGCTGTGGGACCCCGGGTCATGTGGCGAGGGATTGCACGCAAGGGCCGAAAGGTAACTGACTAGGCCGAGAAAAGGCCAGGGACAGGCTCATTAATTCGCCGTCGCCTAGTCAAAAGCATTGTACGACTCCAGGTGAACGTTTGTCATCCTGTCCTGCCGAATGTTTGCAGATAACGGCCGAGAATAAGGGGGTGGCCCCATTTGTCAAGGCCGAGATTGATAATGAGCCAGTGATGGCACTCTTAGATACTGAAAGTGTTGCTTCCTTTGTAAGTGAGAAGTGGTTTGGTCTGCATAAATCTGTGTGTAAATTTCCCGTCGTCCACCCGGATTCCTTTACCTGTGTGGCTGCTAATTCTTCTAGAGTTGAGGTTTTGGGAGTTGTGAAGTGTAAGATTCATGTTGCAAATTTTTTGTGGAAATTCCCTTTGTATGTGGCCAAGGATTTACCGTGTCCTGTAATCCTTGGATCAGATTTTTTGGCTTACTCAGGCTTGGTTTTGGATATGCAGGAAGGGTCCTGCTGCTTCAAATTTTGTCGTGATGTTAGAATTCCTGTATTGCGGTCTAACTCAGTTTCTTCTTTTGCCGTGGTACTCTCTGAGGACGAAAAGGGCTCCGATCTTAGCCATTTGCCCGAGGATCAGGCCAAGCGCATTAGGGAGTTGTGTGATGCCTTTCCCCGAGGTTCTTACGGAGAAATTGGGGATGACTAACTTGTTGGAGTACAAGATAGAGGTCTCCGATTCTATTCCTGTTAGGAGTCCGCCCTACCATCTTTCTCCCCCAAAAATGCGAGCATTGAAGGATATCATCAATAAGATGTTGCATGAGGGAATAATTCGACCTTCTACGTCAGCTTACTCCTCACCCGTATTTCTCGTGCTTAAGCCTCAGGGAGGCTACCATCCGGTTTTGGATTATAGAGCATTGAATAAGAAGGTGATATTGCAATCTGTTCCGCTCCCAGACTTGCATTCCTGTTTCTCGTGGTTCAGAAAGGCTAGGTATTTTACTGTCCTGGACTTAAACCAGGCATATTATCAAATCCCTTTGGTAGAGGAGTCCCGTCATTTGACAGCCTTCGCAACCGATTGGAATCTCTACGAATTTTGTCGTCTGCCCCTTGGCATTTCCACTGGCGCTGCTGTGCTTAGTAGGCTTCTAGATCAATTGTTTTCGGATATTAAATTCAGTTATCTTTATCATTATCTTGATGACGTCGTGATCTATTTGGAAACTTTTGAGGATCACCTTGACCACCTACGCGAAGTGTTGTCTAGACTGCGTAACGCTGGGCTGACGGTTAAATTGTCCAAGGTATCCTTTGCAAAGCCGCAGTTGTCCTTTTTAGGACATATAGTGTCATCTAATGGAGTTTCAGTCGACCAGTCTCGCACCCGAGCCATTGATGAGTTCAGACCCCCGCAGGACGCTAAAGGCGTCGCCCGCTTCATCGGGATGGTAAACTTCTTCCGTAAGTTTATTCCTAACTTTGCTAAGCGGGTTGGACCTCTTAACGCCCTCCGTCATAAAGGGGTTAAGTTTGAATGGGGTACTTCACAACAAGCAGCCTTCGAGGATCTGAAGTTGGCTATAGCTAACGCTCCGATACTTGCGATGCCTGATTTCTCAAAAACCTTCATTGTTCAGACCGATGCTTCAGCCTCAGCGGTTGCATCTGTCTTATTGCAGGAATCCGACCTGGGCAGACGACCTGTTGCTTACGCTTCCAGGACCTTGACTCCTCTTGAAAGTAAATACTCAGTCTATGAGTTAGAGGGTTTGGCTGCGTTGTTTGTCTTAGAGAGGTTTTGAATGTATTTAGAACATGTAAAATTCGAGCTTGAAACCGATAACCAAGCGTTGAGCTGGGTCCTGGGCAAGCCTAGGAAAATGGGCCGTCTAGCTCGGTGGGCAATAAGAATCTCGGCGTTTCAGTTCGATGTACGGCACATTCGAGGCTCGGACAATATTGTGGCCGACTCTCTTAGCCACATGTTCACTGATCAGCCTGTTCAGGATGATGAATCTTCTGACCCTGAGTTCCTAACTTCATTACCCCTTGCTGGAGCGATCTTGACTGATGCCCCGTTGTTATACCATGATCTTGCTAAATTCCAAGTGGAAGATCCTATCTTAGGGCCTATTGTCCAGCAGTTGAAAGAAGGCAAGAATGTTAATTTCATGGATAATCTTGGTAAGGACTCGCTCCTTCATTTTTATGTGCAGCAAGAATGTTATTTCATATATAATCTTGGCAGAGACTCGCTTCTTCATTTTTATGTGCAGCAAGATGTTACTTTCATATATAATTATTTATTGTAAAGCAAGAATACTATTTTATATCCAGCAAGTATCCAAAATATTGAACTTTACGAGGCTGGTTTTTGTGTGGGAAAGCCATTTTCCAACCCTGGGTTGGTGTTTTGGGGGGGAGGTCTGAACCGTGAGTTTTATCTCCCCCCGCCTTAACGAACTTGATATGTGCGGTGCTCCTAGTGAGCTCATTGAAATTTATTGTAATTAATTGTGCGCGTTTCTGTCTATCTTGGCCATTGAGATGTTGTAATAAATGTGTTCGCTCCCTGTTCCTCACTTATGGCTCCATAGGCAAGGAATTCATTCCGTCCTGGGGTGTCCCTCCGTTCTCGCCTTTCTCTTCATGTGTCGATCTTCTGCCATGCCCCCTCGCGTGCGCTTACCCCCTCCCGGCTTCTCCGAGAGAGGGGGCGTGCTGACGTTGGTCTTGAGTCCTTCCCCTCCCAGCGAGCCTGTGCGGCTCGCCGGGCGGTGGACAGAATTACTCGCCTGCTGCACTTGGAGCAGAGCGCTTCTCTTCATCGAACCAAGGACCGTGACGGGGGCATGGGAGGTAAGATCTTCAGGTTTTCTATATGTTGGTAGGATGATGGGAGGAACTAGGAACTACGATACGGATATGTAAAGCCATGTATCTGGCGACTTTAGGTTGTAATCTGATTACAGAAGGCTTGGTGCCGAGGTATTATTGAGTAATGAACTTGAAGTGTTATAGCCCTTAATTTATGTTTCTTGTATCATAAGCTATCGGTGGCCACTAGAGCCTACGTTATCGATATTAGTTTGTAATCAAGGTAGGAGCCAAGGAAAGAGCTCACGCAAATGATATGAAGGTTCCAGAATGTTCTGGGTGTTTAGTTCGAGAAGCGATGTTTTACGTTTGCTATAGGGATGTTAACTTGATGTTCACTTTAGACGAGGTAGCTGGTGAACTGTGTATACGTAGCAGCCTAGTAGTGATATGTTTGAAGCTTGAAGTTTATATGGTACCAAGTCGAATAGTCATGTTCATGTTAGACCTCTAGTAAGAGGAGAGGATTACCTTTCTGTTTTACTTAAGATGAATGATGGAAACGGGTCAAAACCCTCCTTTTAACCATGTTAGTTCCCAAGCGCTTCCGAATATGTTTGTTCTTAATTGTGTGTAAAATAAATGTTCTAGTCAAGCTGTTCGAAATTTTGTCTTGACATTATACCTCTGGGTTGGTCGTTACGTTTATTAATCCAGATCCTTGGCCCGCTCTCCTTTGGGTCGTCCTGCCGGTAGAGTTACGGCACAGTGATCATTAATACCATCTATTACTTTGGTTTCTCTATAGAGCTCACCTGGTTTTACCAGCACCACGTCCAGGTTATTCTTCCGTCTAGTTGGTTCCATCAATTTCTGAATCAGCTGTCCTTCCTATATTAACTCATTTGCCATTTGTTGGTCATTCTTCCTGTCGTCCGCATTACCTTCCCAATTGACATTTGGTAAATCACACTCCTTTCCATATAATTTCCCACATAGCCAATTATCTTATTAAATAATTCTGAATCAGCGTCAGCGGTACCCTCTTTCTCGGTCCTTACACTCCAAAGACATCAAGTTGCCTATTATCTTTAGAAATGAGCTTTACACCTAGAATTTCATGTTTGTCACCTTTTACATTTTCGTAGCTTACAAATTCTCTCTTTCACCAGAATGAATACTCCCCCTCCTACCATTCCTATCATATCTCTACGATGCACACTCCATTTCCGTGGGAAAATTTCTGCATCCATTATATCATTTCTCAGCCATGATTTAACTCCTGTTACAATATCTTTATTTTTGCTAATAGCTTTACGTCGCATCGACACAGATAGGTCTTATGGCGACGGTGGGATAGGAAAGGCCTAAGAGTGGGAAGGAAGCGGACGTGGGCTTAATTAAGGTATGAAGATGGGAAACCATGGAAAACCATCTTCAGGGCTGCCAACAGTGGGGTTCGAACCCACTATCTCCCGAATACTGGATACCGGCCGCAATTAAGCGACTGCACATTACAATATCTGGTAGGTATATATCTATTAGATTACTTAATACTATTCATTTCTTTACAGTACTTTTACAGTTCAACACTAACATTTTTATGCCATCCCTACTTGACTTCCACATCCCTGTACCCTTATTACCGCTCCCTAGACCACCCCATTTCCCTAAATGTACCTCCCTACAACCCTTCTAAACAAATTTCCTAACTTATACGTACCATTGTGGTTTAAGTGAAGGCCATCTGAGCGCAGATCCCTATCTCCTACCCACCCATTAGGATCTAGTAATCTCACTCCCAGTTTCCCACATACCCACTCTATAGTCTCATTTAAATCCCCAATCACTCTCTAGTCAGTATCCCTTCTATACAGTATTCCAATGATAACAATCTCCGCTTCTTTAAACTTCACCCGTGCTGCATTTACCAGATCCCACACATCTCCAACTATGTTGGCACTTATACCAGCTTGCCTTATGTTTTTGGTACCATCGTGAAACACTACCACCTTCTCCTTCCCCTCCTCCTTCTCTTCCACTTTCTTCAACATCTCCCTCAACCTAATTCCTAGACAACATTGTATCCTGGTTCCCTCTCCTCCACACACTTTCTCAACATGTCTAACAATGGAATCCCCCATGACCAGAGCCTCAACCTTACGCACCTCATTTGATCTCCTCCTCTCCTAGTGAGCCCTATCTTTACTGACGGCTGCAGAAGCTACTTCCTCCTCCCATGACCCTGTTCCACCTGACTTTTCCTATCCTCTACTCTACATTTCCCTTTCCTACCTTTTCTCTTCCTCCTACTTCCACACTTCTCAGCAACAGTTCCCTGTTCCTCATCTTCCCTCTGTTGTTGTACCTGCAGTGACTCGTACCGATTTCTCACAGACACCTGTCCTGAATTCTGACCCTGAACAAAGCCCTTTTCTTTATCTTTCTTTCCTTGTCTTATTTTTTATCCGCCCTTTCTCTTATTTGCTTAGGCAGTTGGTGAATGATACTTCCAGCTATATATTGATCAACATGTGCTACATGCAAACTAAATGAATTACAATCTGCACAGTAACCATGATCTGCACTCCTAGCATTTTCTGTGAGCAGAGTATCGTCCTTCTCATTGAAACCATGAATATCTGCTGTAGGCACAAGCAGGTCACACTCCATGGGCTTACAGTTGGAATTCATGGATGGTTCTATCCTCGCAGTTAAACACTTCCTGTAAGCTGATTTAAACTGTACTGGATTTGGATTATTTCTATTCCCTCCTCTGGAACAAATAGAAGAAACAAATAACTAAGTGATTCTGACAACCTGTGTGTTAAAAAGTATTTCAATAAGGAATTTTGTTCCCATCCGTATGTCTCTGATAGCTGTTTAACTTTTAAGAAATCAATAACCAAACCATATACTGGCATCTTTCTGCTAGTATCATAAATAAGCTTTCCATCTCAAAGTTTTTCTTTAAGTAGTCAATACAACAGACTACTTGATTACAAATTGTGGCTCAGTTCTTCTTCGATACTGGCATATTTGCTCCTGTTTGATCACCAGACTTACCTTTGCCGCTTTGCTTCCACTCTAATTTTAGCAAGCCCTCACCAGAAGTCAGATTAGAACAGTGCTCCTTTGTATTACCACTATCCACTAGGAGGGGTAGACTACCTGCTACTTCCTGCCGCCAGTCTTAGTGAGTGAGTCTGTCAGATGGAGCGGTGGCAGGCGGTTGCTTGAAGCAAGACGATGACATAGTCGGTGCAACTAGCACATTCGGAGTTCTTATGCGAGTGTAAGTAGTTGTAGGGAGTGTTCTTCTATTGTGTATCACGTGTGTACTTAAGTGTGTAAATATATCTATCTTAATAATTCCACAGGAATCCAGTGATATGAACCAGCTACCTACCTCGTGTCCTATACCTACAGTCCACTACTTTCCTCGTGCTATCCTTAGCTAAACCTTGTACATATCCTAACTCACTCAACTCAAACCTGTCTATATCCCTACCCTACCTCATTTCATGGTCCTCCAGGCCAGATTTCTGTGGATTCTTTGTTAATGTGTAACACTTGTAATTGTGGCAGGACCGAAGCATCAGAGCAGCCATCTTGGCAAAGAAGACAACTGTTTCCGATAGCGGCCATATTGGCAGAAAATACTACAGCTCCCGGTGGCAGCCATGTTTGCTCCAACTCCCGTCAGTTTGACAGTTAAGTATGTCGAATATTACATCTATAATTTTTAGAAATTTAACAGTACACTCATAATCATCAAGCTCAAAAATCCTATTTCTTTACAAAACACCATGGCTTAAGCAACATATCTGCTAAGTGTTTCTGCTGCTAAAGCAACCTTCATTACTTGGGAATGATACTGTATGTGCTGTTTCTTTAACTTATTAGCAGTACATAAAACCTTTGTTTTCTTGTATATTTTGCAACAGATCCAGATAATCCCAGTTGATACTAGCATTTTCATTCACTGTACCATCGTTGAGATTCTCCTTATCTGCCAACTTTAACATGTGCGCAGCATCAAAAATGCAACACACTTTTTGTTTAATATCTGAGGGGTGGGGGAACCAGCACTGAATTTTATCTACTAGATGATACTCCTAGCTTCTCCAATGACAGATCTATTTGTTGCCGTTCCATCACATACCACAGCAACACTGTTTATCCTGGTCTCGTGCAGTTTCGTTAAATATTTTTCTACTAAATTTGCTTTCAAGGATGCAGACATACCACTTATTAAGTATTAATCCACTGGTATTTTCCAGCTGTGGTTCTAACCTGTGACCATAAAAACCAGAACTTCTCTAGCTAGTGGACAGTCATCACTTTCTAGACATCCCTGACCTAAAACTACCTACGTAGCCATGAATTTGATTTCTGTCCCATACCAATTCCTTCTTTATGGCCATTTCATCGAACATCAGGAAAGTCAGTACTGGCTCTGTACTTGCCTGTGCCTCTTGCTGCAATTTCAAGAAACTGCTCCGTAAATCCAGAATATGCATCAAGAACAGAAGCCCAGTACCGTAAGGCCCTTGGATGTAATAATTTGACGAACAGGCTGAAGGCATGGTCTACGTATTTTTTAATGAATTTCTTACAGTGCTTCCTACCGCACAGGTGGAACAATCACAACAGACTCATAACATATGATGTTCTTCATCATGGCTGCCTTAACTCAGGTTACCTCTGCCCGGAGCGCTGATACGCATGCTTGCCACTATACATACCTTTCTCTAGCTTGTAAATTAACGTTCTGTGGACTCAGAGAGCTACGTTTAGCAAGAAAGGAGGTGGAGCAGATAAGCAGTCTCACAGGAAAAGACCATTGAATGCATCGCTGAGAATTCACGCAAGCACTGATGTTACGTGTAACAGGTACCCAGATATTTTTGCTTCAGTTGACCACTGTAACAGGTTATTGGGTTCCATCATCAGCCCTAATTTTGACATGATAATGCACCATCCCATTATTTTCAACCTGTTAGAGGTCATCCCAATCTTAAGTATCCTTGACACTCGATTAACCAATGGTAGTATCTGGTCTTGGCCACCAAAATCATTAAATTAACCTCTGTTTCTTGTGGGGGTTATATCAAATCTGAGGTCTATGAAACACAATCAGATAATCCACAAAAACTAAGGAGAGGAATAAGCCATGTCTGTGCTACTCTATCACTGAAGTTATTGCAATTTTATAACCACTCCTGTTTAGTTCTCCTTATATAGCTCTTTTTATTATAGTATTCATTGTCAATAGTAAATTTTGTCTGAATGTGTTAGGTGCACCAAGTACAGAGCAAAGCTGGGATGATTATGTCAACAAAGGGGCATCGAGGTGATCAGGTTTCCTTTTGAATGGTGGTCTTCTCAAGGCTGTTCGAGCTAGACTCTGTTAAAGTGTTCTACCTTGCTAGGATTTTGTGACCTTTGTTAAATATTTAAGTAGCCTATCATTGCAAACAATTCTGTACAAATATCTGTGATTTTTTAAATAAATACCGTATTTTTTCTTTACAATGTTGCTTTGCATCACACTGACACATACTGTTGTTATAACTGAAGAATTTGTATGTCTAAATTAGAAATTAAAAAATAATTTTACCCTGCAAATTCATTTCTCAATAAAAAGAAGTTTTGTAGTCAAAGGAATTTATAGAGAAATGTTTCATTCATTAATATATTGATTAAACTGATAATTTGATTAAACCATCAATGATCACACTCAATGACAGAACTGGAGATCTGAGTCATCCTGAAGTTCGATTTTGAATTTCAGTATTTGACAACAGGCTTTCCCTCCCCTGCCACTCTCATCAGGAATATACTGGTATAGGATGGTATCTCATTTGAAAAATGGTTAAATGAGTGGCTAAATTTTTAGAAATAGAACTTGGAGAATTAGAGTAGGTGAAGCATTATCTGATCCTGTAACAATCTTAGAGGTGTGGGGAGGGGGGTGGCTCTTGCAGGGCAGTATTGTTGGACCATCATGTTTTCTTATGTATCTCCGACTTCTTGGCTGAATGGTCAACATTGAAGCCTTCGGTTCAGAGGGTCCCCGGTTCAATTGCAGGCCGGGTTGGGGATTTTAATTGCGTTTCATTAATTTAGCTGGCTCAGGGACTGGGTTTTTGTGTTTGTCCCAACTCTTTCCTGTTCATATTCAAACAACACACCACACTACCAACCACCACAGAAACACATGTGCGACACAATTCACGCCTGCGACCTCTCAAGTGTGGGAAAAGGCTGTAGAATAATAATCATAAGAAGAAGAAGAAGAAGTTTTGTTATGTATATAAATGAGTAAAGAATTGGGATCACAGGGAAGGCTTTTTCCTGATGATGTTATACTGTATAGAGTAGTAAATAAGTTACAACAATAATGAGCGACTGCAAAAAAAAGACCTTGACGTTGGTGTGAGATGGTAAACAGGATGAAAAGCAGATGGTAAGACTCACCAAGAGGAAAAGTCTTCTCAGATTTAATTACTGTGTTGATGGGATGAAAGTACTTCACAAGAATCACATATGTAGGTAATCTTAATTGGGGTAATCACATTAACAAGGTTATAAATAAAGGTTACATGTCTCTTCATGCAGTTATGAGGGTATTTAGGGCCTACAGTAAGGATGTAAAGGAGAGGGCATGTAAGTCTCTAGTAAGACCCCAATTAGAATATGTTTTCAGTGTTTGGGACCCACACAAGGATTATTTGATATGAGCATTGGAAATGATCCAAAGGAATGCAGCACGATTTGTTCTGTGTGATTTCTGACAAAAGAGCAGTGTTACAGAAATGTTGCAGACCTTGGGCTGGAAAGAGTAAGGTGACGAGCTGCTCGACTAAGAGGTATGTATGAGCAATTTTCAATACGGATCATAACAATTAGATTCATAACTTGTAATAAGCGGTATGTTCCAAGCTGTCAGTGGAGAAATGGTGTGGAATGACATTAGTAGACAAATAATCTTGAGTGGACCTTTTAAATGTAAGAAACATCATAATGTGAAGATAAAGTTGGAATTCAAAAGGACAAATTGGGGCAAATATTAATTTGTTGGAAGAGGAATTAACGACTGGAATAATTTATCAAGTAAAATGTTTGATAAATTTTTAAGTTCTTTGAAATCATTTAAGAAAAAACTAGGTGAACAATTAATTGATGGAGAATCTGCTTTCTGGGTGACAGCCCTAAATGCAGATCATGCCTGATTGATTAATTGATTGACCCAGCAGCTGCCTTAGTGAATCTGTGATAGAGTGTCTTATTCATAATCCCAAGTTTGCAGGGAGTCTATTTTTGAAGAGTGCTCAAATATCTTTGCAATCCTTGTTGTTGACAAGTTAAAAAATCTCTGATGTTGCACTCAGTGTCACCTGACAAAATTAAATAAATCATCATGACCAGGTCTAAAAAGTTTCACATACTTCAACAGACAATGGGGATGCAGAGGGCTAATGAGTACTCAAGTCCCAAAATGTAATCTACAATAAAAACTACTTCCTTCCAGCCTGATTTTTTCGAAGACCATGGCCTACTTTCATAAGTTTGAAATGAGTAAAGCATTAGAGTTGAAGTGGCGCTCTGCTAGGTTCTTATATCATTTGTTTTACAAGGTGAACCACTGAAGAATCCAAAACCCTAAGACCTTTCAAATATATTGCATTGTCCTGGAAGTTTCAAATGCGTGCTTAATTTGAAATGAAACAAATTTTGTATGTGTAATTAAAAAATCTTTACTCATCACAATAACCTCCGCTGTTTTCCATGACATTACTTTATTATCCTGGAAATTTGAATATTCCATACTTCTTCCTTTTTTGTATTGCTCACCTATACACATTTTCATGTTGTTCAGTTTATCCGTTGTACCCATTTTTTTTTCCCCGTCCTCCCTCCTAGCTTCCCATCTTCAAACGTACAGTTGTTTAAAAAAGAAGTGAATGAGCATGCATGTTCCTTGCACGTAATATTTTATCATACTAAATTTTAATTATTATCTACATACATACATTATCATTATAGACTGTTAAGCCTTTCAGCGTTTAGTCTGCAAGCCTCCGTGAATTTACTAAACGTCGCCACAATCCTCGATTTGCAACTAGTGTTGTGGCCTCATTTAGTTCTATACCTCTTATCTTTAAATCGTTAGAAACCGAGTCTAACCATCGTCGTCTTGGTCTACCTCTACTTCTCTTACCCTCCATAGCAGAGTCCATTATTTTCCTAGGTAACCTATCCTCCTCCATTCGCCTCACATGACCCCACCATATCTATCAAAATATATTTCACCTCCCATGTAGATACAAACATAATATCTATAGGTTCAATTGTTTCTGAGAAATTGTATCTGTGAGGAACTTATACACAACCATGGGCTCGTTCTCTTTTCTTTTTTGTGACTGTACATTTGAACACTTTTGTGCTTCTTTCCATCACATACAATTCCGTTAAACGCATAAGTAATTTCATATTAACAGACGTCATCATAACACTGAAATCTTATTTAATTGTTCAAAACCTCTTCACTGTAAATTCCTCTTTGGTCTCCTAGTTCACTATCTACCTGCCAGCTTTTAGTTCTTGAGCACCATGCCATGGGCTAATGTATCTCTGTTACGTACATCAAATCTAGACACAATAGGACTTCCTCATTTACATTTCGGTTTATTACTTGCAGCTACTGGATCATTCACCAAAGTTATTCTTCTCAGTTCATTGTTGCTAATTCTGAATCTCAAGAGTGATAAAGACAATTACCCTCTGTCACAACGACTGACTGGTGGCTTCTTTTCATTATGAGGGACTATTACATTTTTAAGAGCAAAACTCATAGTGTGTAACCCCATGGCACTACAGCCCTTGAAGGGCCTTGGCCTACCAAGCGACCGCTGCTCAGCCCGAAGGTCTGCAGATTATGAGGTGTCGTGTGGTCAGCACAACAAATCCTCTCGGCCGTTAGTCTTGGCTTTCGAGACATGGGGTCGCTATCTCAGCGTCAGATAGCTCCTCAATTCTAATCGCATAGACTGAGCGGACCTCGAACCAGCCCTCAGGTCCAGGTAAAAATCCCTGACCTGGCCGGGAATCGAACCCGGGGCCTTTGGGTAAGAGGCAAGAATGCTACCCCTACACCACAGAGCCGGCACTCATAGTATGCAGTACACTAAAATTTTCTGTTTATACAATAACGTTGGTTATGAATAGGAAATGAAAGTGAATATAATGAGAATCCCAAGAACTCGATGTCTTGCAGATGATCACGTCTCATGGAACTCTCAAGAACCGAAGGCACGCTTTTGATGTCACATGGTACACCGAGAGCAGTAACACGTATTGATGTCTTGGTCAACTGGACAAATCAAAAGGCTGTTAGGTCTTCCATTCACAGCATATGTGCAAGGTGGTAGGTTTGATTTGATGATGATGCTTGTTTAAAGGGGCCTAACATCTAGGTCATCGGCCCCTAATGGTACAAAATGAGATGAAATGGAATGACAAATCAAAAGTCCAAAATCCTCCACTGACCAGATTTCAAAACATGATGACGAAGAATGAATGGATATGAATTTAAAACAATCAGTGGATCTGACCCGCAGTGCCCCGCATTCACAGAAACTGACGTGAAACAACGGTATCACTGACCAAGGGACTGCATCCATAGCACAATACTGAATCAACGATGCTTCCAGTCTAAAAGGGTCCAAAATCCAAGTCATTGACCCCTCACAATGGTACTCATCGCCAGGAAAGCAGAACCATGGCACTGTCATGCTGCGGCACCAATCAAAAGCAGCGCAGACTCGCGGCATTCCACACAGTATGGCACCACTCACAGGTAATGAAATTAGCACATGGAATACAGACCTATGGTGTTTTGCACATAACGGCGCCATTTACAGGCAACGCAAACCTATGGTGTTCATCACATACGTGTACTAACCACGGGAACCCGCACTATCCTGTGGTGTTCCTCATATAGTGGGTACTAATCATAGGCAAGCCAGAACCATGGTGTCGCTCCTAAAGTGGTACTAATCACAAGTACTGTAGAAGCCGGCAGCACACACTGTTACTACTAATCACAAAGCTATTTGGTACCTAACATAGTGGTACTATACGCAAGTAAAAGTGACCCATGGTGTTCCCCGTGTGGTGGTACTAATCACAAATAGTTTCATGGTTCTAATACAAGCATCCCTTGGTCGCCCCTTACGACAGGCAGGGGATACCGTAGGCATATTCTTCGTCTGCGCCTCCACCCACAGGGGGTTGCGTGTTTGGTCCGCGAGAGTTATTTTATTTCCCTCAAGTCCGCTGGCAAGCCAGTTAGGACACCCCTATCCGCCACCTGGGAGTATCACCTCTCCCCCTGCTACGCAAGCGTAGTAGGTTCATGGAGGTCTGATTTAGGCCTGTCAATCCATGAGGTGGGTTGCAGAATGTGTTTCTTCTTTTGTGCATGAGCCTTCTATTTACAGTGGATGGGAAAGATCTGTGCCTTTCTGATAACTTTTTGTAATACTTTTAGCAGACATTTATGGCTGCCAAAAGGAAGTCTTAGGCATGGAGAAATTTCACCAAAATCTCAGAAAATGAAGCGCAATACATCAGACATGATTTGACATTTGACGAGCCATGAGACTACTTTGCAGGAAGTGTTTGCAGCTTAAACTACGTTCTGTTCAGTTTCATTCCTCCCCCTCACCCCCCGCTTTTTTTGTGATTTAGCTATAATTATACTAGACATGATACTGTATAGGCATTTGGGCTTATGCCGTGTCAAGAAAATAAGGTGAAATTCTTTACGTTTCGCAGAGAACTGTGCTCTGCGTCCTCAGAAGAAATCTCGACTGTCCATGAGAAAGGCTTCTTAAATGACTCTTTGAATTTAGATGTTATAATAGAAGTGGAAATGGTACGTTCATTCGCCACCAGATGGCTCCCGGGACGTGGCACAACACTAGCGTTCGAAGCGGAAGCTGACCGTGTGTATGTAACACGTTATGTGAACCGCTTAGACTGGTTCTGATGTTTCGGTCAGCTTCCACTTCGAACGCTAGCATTGTGCCACGTCCCGGGAGCCATCCGGTGGTGAATGAACATGTAATGTGAACCGCTTAGACTGGTTCTGATGTTTCGGTCAGCTTCCGCTATACAGTATCATGTCTATAAGTACGTGCCGTAAAAGCATCAATGGCAACATATAATTATACTGTTAAAACAACAAGAGAATGCATAATCCAAAGGAATAACAAGACTCAAGTTTCATTTAATTGCAAATAATATTTCATCTAACATAACAGCTTAGGCTTCCCCAGCAGGAGTCTTGATGAATACAGAAGGTATTTCATCAGTTTTCGAAGAGTTCCCAAACTGGGTTTTGTTGTATTTCATTTCTTTTTGCAAATTAGTATTTTGTTATTAAAAACAAAGAAGATCCAACATACACTTCTATCAAGGCAAGAAATTATAAAAACATGTTGTGAATGTATTAGATTAACTGAAAATGTGTCATGAGAGAAATGTTTACAAAATGTTGTGATTTGTACATGTGTTTAGAGAGCGCAGTACTATTCAATTCAACTCCAGCAGTGTTACGAGTTTCTTGAAATTTTTGGCTGCAGACCTTGAGAATGTTGAATGAGAAAAATTTCCATTCTTTTTTTTGTTAGTTGCTTTATGTTGCACGGACACAGATAGGTCTTATGGCGACGATGGGACAGAAAAGGCCTAGGAATGGGAAGGAAGCGGCCGTGGCCTTAATTAAGGTACAGCCCCAGCATTTGCCTGGTGTGAAAATGGGAAACCATGGAAAACCATCTTCAGGGCTGGCGACAGTGGGGTTCGAACCCACTATCTTCCGGATGGGAGCTCACAGCTGCGCGCTCCTAACCGCATGGCCAACTCGATTTCCATTCCTAATGTTGATGTCAATTACATAAACATACTGTAACATACATACTTCTTCATTACAGACTGTTATGCCTTTCAGCACACAGCCTGCAAGCCTGTGTTAGATAATTAAATGCTGCAACAGTCACTTATTTATAACTATAACTAAGTCTGTGGCCAATATAGTTGGTATTATATATTTACACATTCAGGACAAATATTTCAGGTTCCCTATGGGAATCAACATCTATATCATAGCTCTGTGGCCTCATTTAGTCCATACCTCTTATTTTTACATAATTAGATACCGTGACTAACCATCATTGTCTTGTTCTCTACCTACTTCTTGCCGAGTCCATTATTCTCCTAGGTAACCTATCCTCCTTCATTCGCCTCACATGATCCTATTTCCAAAGCTGGTTAATCCATACAGCTTCATCAATCGGGTTAATTTCTACTTTAGCCTTTATTGCCTCATTCAGAGTACCCTCCTGCCATTGTTCCCACATGTCTGTATCAATCTCGCTACCTTCATGCCTGGTACTTATAGCCTATACTGAGTCACCGAGCTTTGACTCCTGTAAAGCAAAGTTGGTCTGAAAACAGACTGGTGTAAAGATAGTTTCATCCAGTAGCTGACTTCATCCTTAGAGAATACTGTTGATCTCAACTCTGAGCTCACTGCATTAGCTTTGCTGCATCTCGATTCAGTCTGGCCTAAATACATAAAATTATCTACCTGTTTCAGCTTTTGATTCCCAACCTGACACTAGGTTCTCTTAGGTTTCTTATCTGCTGACAATACTTTAGTCTTGGAAAGGTTAATTTTCACATCATACTCACTGCACCTACTTTCAAGTTCCAAAACATTAGACTGCAAACTTTCAGCACAATCTGAATTTAAGACCATGTAGTCGGCATAGGCCAAACTGCTTACTACATTTCCACCTAACTGAATCCCTCTCTGCCGCTTTATAGATTTCAGTACACAATCCATGTAAAATGAACAACAAAAGTGAAAGATTACAGCCTTGTCTAATCAATGTAAGTATCTTGAACCAAGAACTCATTCTACTACCAATTCTCACTGCAGCACAATTGTCAACATAAATGTCGTCGGTTGCTTTTAATAATCAACGCTTAATCCCATAATCCCCTCAGTAAGGTTAGTATCCTTTCCTTTGGTACCCTGTCATCTGCCTTCTCTATTTCTGTTAATACTGGTTTAACGTCGCACCAACACATTGAAGGTTTTCAGCGACGGAAGGATAAGAAAGGAGTTGGATTGGGAAGGTGGCGGCCATGGCCTTAATCAAGGGACACTTTCAGGACTACTTGCAAGGTTCACAAACTACTTTTTGGAGACAACTGACAGTGCTTTGGCAGACTAGATAAGTTCCAGTTGCCTGAGCACAAGGAGGGTCACAATTCAGAATATGTCTGAAATGCAGACTCCTATTCCAAAGCAATTGGTATTTGCCTGGTGTGAAAATGGGAAACCATTGGAAACCATGGAAAATAATCTTCAGGGCTGCCGACAGTGGGATTCGAACCAAACATTTCCTGAATGCAAACTCTCAGCTGTGCGATCTCCAAATAGTTTTCAGATTGTATAGTTCCAGTTGCTTGAGCACAAGGAGGGTCACGACTCAGAATATGTCCGAAATGCACACTCCTATTCCATAGCAATTGGTATCCTGACTTTCAGGACTACTTGCAAGGTTCACGAACTACTTTTCGGAGAAAACGGACTATGCTTTGGCAGACTAGATAAGTACACAAGTATTTCATTTAGGTAATACGGTGATGGTTAAATACCAATACAATCATTATTTGTTAATACTTGTTCATATTATCACCATACTCTCTATCTTTGACAAGTTTACACAATATAAACTTTACTGCACATATATATGCATCATGTAAGTGATCTGATAGAATCTGAGGATGTTCTTGTAGAATGAAACATGTCATTCTTTGTATAATGGTGGATATATTTTTTACTAGATGTTATAGTGTTATAATTTACATTGAAATTGTGTGTATGACAGACTGGAAAGGTTTTTTGTTTCATTTAACAAAGTTGACACTGGAAAGTATGGCTTCCTTCTTAACTAATAATGCCATACCCATATATCATTAACTCCTAACACATCCAGATACATTTTCTTTGCTGACTCAGCTGGTTATTCTTTCTTTCTTTCTTTCTTCCATAAGCTCCATTAATGTTGATAGCACCTATTCAATTCCATTTCATTCGCCAAATTGTTTCCAAGGAGTACCTCACCTGTCAAATGGAAGTGGGACTCCGTTACTCCCACAAGTCCGCGGCTTGCTTAAATTGTTCTGAGGTAGGTAAAGTAACAGGATGCTACCAACTTATAGTCCCTCTAATGGGTTAGGGACCACAGTAGATTGTGTAGTTCTAGCTGCCTGAGCACAAGGAGGGTCACGATTCAAAATATGTCCTAGGTGCACACTCCTATTCCATAGCAATTGGTATCCTGACTTTCAGGACCACTTGCCAGGTTTACAAACTAGGATGCGACTACATTAACACACCACGAATCATTATAACAAATTATACCAACTTCACTATGGTCTTTTAACATACATATTCATTATAGACAGTTATGACTTTATAGTGTTCAGTCTGCAAGCCTCTGTGAATATTAAATGCTGCCACAGTCCTCTATTTGTAACTAGTTCTATGGCCTTGTTTAGTTCTATATCCCTATTATCTTCAAATCATTAGTAACCGAGTCTAACCACTGTCATCTTGATCTACCTCTACTTCTCTTACCCTCCATAATAGTCGCCATTATTCTTCTAGGTAATAATACTCCTCTTTTTGCTTCATATGACCCCACCATTGAAGCCGGTTGATGTGTACAACTTCCTTCATCCATCGAGTTCATTCCTTACTTATCCTTTATACCCTCATTTCGAGTACCGTTCTGCCATTGTTCCCATGTTTGTACCGGAAATCATTCTCACTACTTTCATGTCTGTTACTTCTAACATAAGAATAAGATATCCTGAGTCCACCCAGCTTTCACTCCCGCAAAGCAAAGTTGGTCTGAAAACACACTGATGTAAAGATAGTTTCGTCCAGGAACTAACTTCCTTTTTACAGAATACTGTTTATCCCAACTGCGAGCTCACTGCATTGCCTTTACTGCACTTTGATTCAATCTCGTTTCATATACTACCATTCTGGGAGAACAATCATCCTAAATACTTGAAATGATCTACCTGTTCCAGCTTTGTATCCCCAATCTCACATTCATTTCTCTTGGATTTCTTACCTACCGATATCAATTTAGTCTTGGAATGGATAATTTTCATACCATACTCCTTGCACCTATTTTTCAGGTTCCAAGATATTAGACTGCAGGCTTCTAGCACAGTCTGCCAATAAAACCAGTCATCAGCATAGGCCAGACTGCTTACTACATTTCCACTTACCTGAATCCCTCCCTGCCACTTTACACCTTTTAGCAGATGATCCGTGTAAACTGTGAACGACAAAGGTGAAAGATTTCAGCTTTGATTAACCCCTGTAAGTACCTTGAACCAAGAATTTGTTCTACCATCAATTCTCACTGCAGCCCAATTGTCAACATTAATGCCTTTGAGGGATTTTAATAATCTACCCTCAATCCATAGTCCCCCAGTACGGCGAACATCTTTTCCCTTGGTACACTCTCGTATGCTTTCTCTTGATACACAAAATATAAACATAGCTGTCTATTCCTCTCGTAACATTTTTTCAATTACCTGGAGTGTACTGAAAATCTGAACCTGACAGCCTCTGTGGTCTGGAACCACACTGGTTTTCATCCAACTTCCTCTCAAATACAGCTCGCACCCTCCCTTCCAAGATGCCAGTGAACACTTTGTTGGGTACACTGATCAACCTTGATAGTTGTTCAAATCCTTTCTGTTCCCTTGCTTACAGATAGCTCCCTGTGGGTGGGGGACACAGGCGAAGAATACACCCATGGTATCCCCTGCCTGTCGTAAGAGGCAACTAAAAGGGGCGACCAAGGGATGATCAAATTAGAACCATGAGACTACTTGTAATTAGTATCACCACGCGGGGAACACCATGGGTTGCTTTTAATTGCATGTAGTACCACTCTGTTGGGTAAACAATAGGTTTGTGATTAGTAACGAGTGTGTGAATCAGGGTGTTTTTTTACAGTACCTGTGATTAGTACCACCCTATGAGCGACACCATGGGTCTGCCTTGCCTATGATTAGTACCCACTATGTCAGGAACACCACAGGACAATACGAGTCCCTGCGATTAGTACACCTATGTGAAGAACACCATAAGTTTGTATTGCCAGCAACGGCGCCACAATGTGAGAAACACCATAGGTCTGTGTTACGTGTGCGCATTACATTACCTGTGAGTAGTACCATAATGTGTGGAATACTGCAAGTCTACTCTTTTGATTAGTACCGCAACGTAACAAATACCATAGTTCTACTTTCCTAGCAATAAGTATCATTATGAGGGGCCGATGACCTGGATTTTGGACCCCTTTAGACTACAAGCATCATTGATTCAGGATTGTGTTTTAGAAGCAGTCTCTTGTCAGTAATACTATTTTTTAATGCTAGTTTCCTGGGAATGTGCGGCATTACGGGTCGGATCCACTGATTGTTTTAAATTCTGGTCAGTGGATGATTTTGGACTTTTAAATTGTCATAGCATTTCATACCATTAGGAGCCGATTAACTATATGTTAGGCCCCTTTAAACAACAAGCAGCAGCATCATCATCATCATCATAATCATCATCAGCTTACAGATAGGTGCAATTACTGCCTTTCTCCAATTAGAAGGTATCTTACTAACAGCCCATGTTTATCTTATTACTCTATGAAGCCATTTCATCCCTGCCTTTCCACTGTATTTCATCATTTTGGGTCTAATTTCATCTGTTACTGCTGCTTTATGACAATAGACTTAATTTACCATTCTCTCCACTTCAAGTGTAATTTCATGGCTAAATGGTTAGCGTGCCGGCCTTTGGTCACAGGGGTCCCAGGTTCAATTCCCGGCAGGGTCGGGAATTGTAACCACAATTGGTTAATTCTGCTGGCTCGGGGGCTGGGTGTATGTGTCTTCATCATAATTTCATCCTCATCACGACACGCAGGTCGCCTACGGGAGTCCAAACGAAGGACCTGCACCTGGCGAGCTGAACTTGTCCTTGGACATTCCCGGCACTAAAAGTCATACGCCATTTCCATTTCATCAACATCATTCTTCCCCATGAGCTCAGGTGTTCGCAACATTACAAGAGAGATTTCCTTTTACGTTGAGAAGATTTTCAAAATATTCCTTCCACCTGTCACGTGATTCCCTGGGATCTATTATGAGATCACCTGAGTTACCCAAAAGACTATTCATTTCCTTTTTCCCCCTCTCTTCCTAAGATTCTTTATTACTGTCCAGAAAGGTTTCCCTGCTGCTTGACCTAGCCTTTTCAGATTATTACCAAATCTTCCCAAGTATCTTAGAAGTGAATCTTCCATGGTGTGAAGAATTATTTAATTTAATTTCCAGGTCGAACCGTGTTGTACTTGTCTGCACATCACGTACAGTTTGCCGACGTTTCGAAAACATTGCACTATTCTTTGTCAAGGCGAATTTCTGCCTGGGAGACTGATTACCTCGGATCGAGTAGGGGTATTTCAGTCGCCTTGACAAAGAATACTGCAATGTTTTCGAAACGTCGGCAAACTGTACGTGATGTGCAGACAAGTGCAACACGGTTCAACCCGGAAATTAAATTAAATTAAATTAAATCTTCCCAAGACATCTTTCTGGATTCAACAACTATTTGTTTTGCTCTGTTTCTCTCATCTATGTACAATTTCCTGTCTGCTTCAGTCCCAGTTTCGAGCTATTTCTGATATGCCTTCCTTATACGTTTACAAGCTGTTCTCACTTCATCATTCTACCATGATGTTCGCTTTTTCCCATCTTTACACACAGTTGTTCCCAGGTTTTCCCTTGCTGTTTCTATTACATCATCCCTGTATGCCATCCATTCTCTTTCTATATCCTGAACCTGCTTACTGTCCATTGTTACAAACTTTTCACTAATCATATCTATGTACTTCTGTCTAATTTCCTCATCCTGGAGATTTTCTATCCTTATTCGTCTGCAGAAAGATTTCTTTCTCTATCCCAGGACTAGGACTATAGATCAGATAATGGTCTGTACCTAATAGATTTCCTGAATTTAAAGTCGGTTATGATATAGTCTATTATGGATCCTGTGCCTCTACCCTTCAATGTGTAGCCTTAAGCTTGAAGAATGTATTCATCAGTGCTACTCCCATACTAGCACAGAAGTCCAGCAAACGTTTCCCATTCCTATTAGCTTCCATATGTTCCCCACATTTACCAATCACTCTTTCGAATCCTTCAGTTCTATTTCCAACTCTCACATTGAAACTGCCCATTAGTACTATCCTATCCTTGCTGTCGACCATGACTACAATACCAATATAGATTTCAGATTCCCTATGGGAATCAACATCTATATCATGACTACAATGTCGCTCAATGCTCCATAAAACTTGTCAACTTCCTTCTCATGTGGTGAAGTACCAACATAGTTGGAGATGTGTGGGATCTGGTAAATGCAGCACGGGTGAAGTTTAAGAAAGCGGAGATTGTTATTAGTGGAATACTGTGTAGAAGGGATACTGACTGGAGGGTGATTGGGGATTTAAATGAGACTATGGAGTGGGTATGTGGGAAACTGGGAGCGAAATTTCTAGATCCTAATGGGTGGGTAGGAGATTGGGATCTGCGCTCAGATGGCCTTCATTTAAACCGCAGTGGTACGTATAAGTTAGGAAATTTGTTTGGAAGGGCAATAGGGAGGTACATTCAGGGAAACGGGATGGCCTAGGGAGAGGTGATAAGGGAACAGGGAACTGGAAATCAAGTAGGCACGACATAAAATTGTTAGTGTTGAACTGTAGAAGTATTGTAAGGAAAGGAATAGAATTAAGTAATTTAATAGATATATATTTACCAGATATTGTAATAGGAGTTAAATCATGGCTGAGAAATGATATAATGGATGCAGAAATTTTCTCACGGCACTGGAGTGTGTATCGTAGAGATAGGATAGGAAGGGTGGGAGGGGGAGTGTTCATTCTGGTGAAAGAAGAATTTGTAAGCTACGAAAAAGTTAAAGATGAGACGCATGAAATTCTAGGTGTAAGGCTCATTTCTAAAGATAATAGGCAACTTGATATATTTGGAGTGTACAGATTGGGAAAGGGTAGCACTGACGCGGATTCGGAATTATTTGATAGGATAGTCAGCTATGTGGGAAACGACATGGAAAGAAATGTGATTGTAGCGGGAGATCTGAATTTGCCAGATGTCACTTGGGAAGGAAATGCCAACGACAGGAAGCATGACCAACAAATGGCAAATAAGTTAATATGGGAAGGACAGCTGATTCAGAAAGTGATGGAACCAACCAGAGGGAAAAACATCCTGGATGTCGTGCTGATAAAACCAGATGAGCTCTATAGGGAAACTGAAGTAATAGATGGTATTAGTGATCATGAAGCTGTTTTTGCGGTAGTTAAAAATAAATGTGATAGAAAGGAAGGTCTTAAAAGTAGGACTGTTAGGCAGTATCATATGGCTGATAAAGCAAGCATGAGGCAGTTTCTAAAAAGTAACTATGATCGGTGGAAAACGGTAAATAAAAATGTAAACAGACTCTGGGATGGGTTTAAAGAAATTGTTGAGGAATGCGAAAACAGGTTTGTACCATTAAGGGTGGTAAGGAATGGTAAAGACCCACCTTATTATAATAGGGAAATAAAGAGACTAAGAAGGAGGTGCAGACTGGAAAGAAATAGAGTTAGAAATGGCTGTGGAAGTAAGGAGAAATTGAAGGAACTTACTAGAAAATTGAATCTAGCAAAGAAGGCAGCTAAGGATAACATGATGGCAAGCATAATTGGCAGTCATACGAATTTTAGTGAAAAATGGAAGGGTATGTATAGGTATTTTAAGGCAGAAACAGGTTCCAAGAAGGACATTCCAGGAATAATTAATGAACAAGGGGAGTGTGTATGTGAGGATCTTCAAAAGGCAGAAGTATTCAGTCAGCAGTATGTAAAGATTGTTGGTTACAAGGATAATGTCGAGATAGGGGAGGAGACTAAGGCCAAAGAAGTAATAAAATTTTCATATGATAACAATGACATTTACAATAAGATACAAAAGTTGAAAACTAGAAAAGCGGCTGGAATTGGGAACATGCATCATTTTCAAAAATATTTTTATTGAAGAGTACACCAATGAAATAGTACGTAAATGTATTACATTGTGGCATGTTGCCTTGTTTTCTACCAATAAAAAAATATTTAATAGTGCCTTTCCGCAAGGCGAGTGAAACGGCCTCTGACGTAAGCGGCGCGCTGTGACGTCACGATCCAGTACCGCATGGAGCTCTACCAGCCGTTGTGCATCAGGCGTTGCTAAAAGCCGATTGTTTATTATTCATGATCGCGAATAACTTCAAAATGATAGAAGAAAGGTTCAAAACAGCACAGTCAGACAATCTATCATGTGTAAATGTCATCATTCTTGAAAAATAGTGAGTTTTTGTTGCCGCAGAAATTCGCGGATAACAAGCAAGTTTGTAAGTGGCGTCTTTTATATACGTGCAATGTACTGCAACCCATAGTATTAGGATAACAACGAACCTGGATAGATATCACATCACTTTCAACATTTCCTTCTAGACTGATTCCCCTATTAAAGAATAACATTACATTTTCGGGCTTTCGGCATTAGTAAAGTAAGAAATCGGATTTCAGCACTAACATAAACATATAGGTAGCATTATAGTACTCGTCCGCCTCTGTGGTGTAGTGGTTAATGTGTGCCACTCCCGGAGGCCCGGTTTCGATTCCCGGCTCTGCCATGAAAGTTGAAAACAAATAGTACGAGGGCTGGAACGGGGTCTACTCAGCCTCGGGAGGTCAACTGAGTAGAAGGGTTTCGAATCCCACCTCAGCCATCCTCGAAGTGGTTTTTCGTATTTTCCTACTTCTCCTCCACGCACCTAAGGCCACGGCCGTTTCCTTCCCTCTTCCTTGTCTACCGCTTCCGATCCTCCCATCCTCCAACAAGGCCCCTGTTGAGCATAACAGGTGAGGCCGCCTGGGCGAGGTAATGGCCCTCCTCACCAGTTTCATCACCATACTCAAAGTCTCACGTTCCAGGACACTGCCCTTGAAGTGGTAGAGGTGAAATCCCTCGCTGAGTCCGAGAGAAAAGTGTCCTGGTGACATTTTAGTCGCTCAATACAGGAATGTCTTTGGGTACTGTGACTTTTACTTTTTTTTTTTTTCTGTTTGCTTTCCGTCAGACCGTCACATATAGGTCTTATGGCGACGACGGGACAGGAAAGGCCTAGGAATGGGAACAAAGCGGCCGTGGCCTTAGGTACAGTCTCAGCATTTGCCTGGTGTGAAAATGGAAAACCACGGAAAACCATCTTCAGGGCTGTCGGCAGTGGGGTTCAAAACCCACTATCTCCCGGATGCGAGCTCACAGCTGCACGCTCCTAACCACACGGCCAACCGGCGCGGTATTTTTATCCTTCGGTTTATTGACTTGGCTTGTATAACCTAAAACTTAGGCTAAGTTGGATAATATTTTAAACACCTACATCACTATTTTCACCTGTGTGCAATTATGTTATTTATTTCATTAATATTATGATAATTATTATAATTGAGCATTGTTAACTTATAAGACCCCAACAGACAAGCATTGGTTTTGTGTAGAGTTATACATTTGTTAAATTCATGTTTCCTTTCATGATGCACACGCCTATTCTTTGTTACATTATAGAGTATTTAGATATAGCCTAAATTTCTTTACCAATTAAGCTCTTCAATAAAGGCATACATAACATTCAAACAAATTCATCTTACGTTAAAATCTTCAAAAAAAATAAACTGTAGACTTTTCCGGTATATCACCAGCATTTCTCCAGCTCGCCAAAATCCATTTCTCCCTAGTTTTAGCGTCTTTGGAACGTTTATAAACAAATTGTTTGGTATGGTATGCGATGTTCTATTGCACATCGGAACTCTACACCATTTATAAGTTTTCTGCCTCACTGTCTGTGCAGGATTCATTTTAAGTCTAAAATATACCACTCAGATTATTATCCAATGTATAGACCTCGAATTTAACCATACTAGACACTATAGTTCCGTTTTTATGAGTTTCGACTTGACAGTTAGCCGAAAGTCAGCCGGTGGTGCCAAATTGCCACGAATACAAACAGCTGATTTACGATACACAATACGAACAGAAATGTAAATACTGGAATGTAAGTCCATAATCGGTTATTCTTTGTAGCAACACACATGATTCACGTAAGATCAATAATGCACAACACATTTAGGAAAGGCTACATGATAAAAATATGCCAATGCTCGAACAGATAAACCGTGAGAAAATTAAATTAAATTTCTACTCACCATGTATAAGATCTCGCGTTGCTGTTAGATTCAGTTTCCCGTAACGAAGGAAATAATCCTACAAAGCGAATATACCACTCATTTCTCAGTCACTATCGGCATTGTCATCGTCTGTTGAGGTTTCGCTCTCGCTTGACCCTAAAGAGATAATAAAGTCTTCAACATAATCGTCTGAACTACTTTATGC
Source organism: Anabrus simplex (assembly GCF_040414725.1). Lineage (NCBI taxonomy): Eukaryota > Metazoa > Arthropoda > Insecta > Orthoptera > Tettigoniidae > Anabrus > Anabrus simplex. The sequence continues at coordinate 846,105,708 of NC_090266.1, forward strand.
CCGTTCCTTCTGGCTACCCACCATATAAACTGGGTACTGGGGCTTGTTTTGTTTCAAGAGATGCATAAGATCCCCCTTCCCCATATCATCGCGAACCGAAATATTGTGCTCCTTCAACCACTTAATCAACTAAGTCTTTCTAGCCGCCATTGTTGGTGCTTTGTCAAGAATGACTCTCTAACATTACAAACAATTTCCCGGGCCCGGCTCCTTAGTGGAGTACCTCGTCCGAAGGGCTTTCTTCTCTTGGGAGCTTCATCCTTAAACGTAGGCGTCGACATGACAGAACATCAAATTCGCACACGGGCCTAAAATTAACCTACTATATAACTACCGAACGAAACGTTAAACTAAGCTACTATATAAAATAGATCACCTGTTAGACACTATTTACTACAATATAACGCGCTATACTATTAAAAATGGAGCCTCCGTGGCTCAGACGGCAGCGCGTCGGCCTCTCACCGCTGGATACCGTGGTTCAAATCCCGGTCACTCCACGTGAGATTTGTGCTGGACAAAGCGGTGGCGGGGCAGGTTTTTCTCCTGTTACTCCGGTTTTCCCTGTCATCTTTCATTCCAGCAACCCTCTCCATTATCATTTCATAGCATTCATCACTCATTAATAAATCACCATGGGAGTGGCGACCCCATTGTAATAACAGCCTATATAAGTTTCATTCATTACACCCTTGACCCGGTCAGTGACTGGAAAACAGGTTGTAGGTTTTCATTTTCACTATTAAAAATACTAAATAATACATTTATAAACTCTAAACTGCGAAATATTAACGAACAACAACCTAGCACAAAGACACATAAAGACCGCGAAAAGAACGGAGCACAATACAACACACAGCTGATAGCACGTGGTTACAGTAAACAACAAATCGACAACACTGCTAACCAGAACTGGAGTCTAACGTGCTCTATCGGAGCGATCGGCTGTCTATGATTGGCTGTTGATTAATTCACTTACCCTCCGCCAAAAGGCAGCGCTCAAACGTCAAGTCGAAACTCATAATAACTGAACTATAACGTAAAGTAGAAATACGCGAAGTGTATCCTGCTTCTCACAGCACACTATGTGTTATTTCGTCTGCTAATTCAGTCAACCTGTACGATGACGTCAGGCCAATGAGATCGCGTACTTGCGTGACGTGACATTTTCGTAGATTTTTATCATGTTTGGAGTTATTATTTGTAAATTCTAATCACATTTTTGAATTCTGCATGCAATTTTGAATCAGATTAACATATTTTTAATTAAAACCCCGGATCATGCATGTTCCCTATTGATCAGATTTCTTTTTTTTTTTTTTTTTTTTTTTTTTTTGCTAGGGGCTTTACGTCGCACCGACACAGATAGGTCTTATGGCGACGATGGGATAGTAAAGGCCTAGGAGTTGGAAGGAAGCGGCCGTGGCCTTAATTAAGGTACAGCCCCAGCATTTGCCTGGTGTGAAAATGGGAAACCACGGTAAACCATTACCAGGGCTGCCGATAGTGGGATTCGAACCTACTATCTCCCGGATGCAAGCTCACAGCCGCGCGCCTTTGCACGCACGGCCAACTCGCCCGGTGATCAGATTTCTGGGGATATACTAAAGACAATGGGTTGGGATATAGTACCATATCTGAAGTACTTATTTGATTATTGTTTGGTCGGAGGAGCTATACCAGATGAATGGAGAGTTGCTATAGTAGCCCCTGTGTATAAAGGAAAGGGTGATAGACATAAAGCTGAAAATTACAGGCCAGTAAGTTTGACATGCATTGTATGTAAGCTTTGAGAAGGCATTCTTTCTGATTATATTAGACATGTTTGTGAAATTAATAACTGGTTCGATAGAAGGCAATTCGGTTTTAGGAAAGGTTATTCCACTGAAGCTCAACTTGTAGGATTCCAGCAAGATATAGCAGATATCTTGGATTCTGGAGATCAAATGGACTGTATCGCAATTGACCTGTCTAAAGCATTTGATAGGGTGGATCATGCGAGACTACTGGCAAAAATGAGAGCAATTGGACTAGACAAAAGAGTGACTGAATGGGTTGCTATATTTCTAGAAAATAGATCTCAGAGAATTAGAGTAGGTGAAGCTTTATCTGACCCTGTAATAATTAAGAGGGGAATTCCTCAAGGCAGTATTATCGGACCATTATGTTTTCTTATATATATAAACGATATGAGTAAAGGAGTGGAATCGGAGGTAAGGCTTTTTGCGGATGATGTTATTCTCTATAGAGTGATAAATAAGTTACAAGATTGTGAGCAACTGCAACGTGACCTCGAAAATGTTGTGAGATGGACAGCAGGCAATGGTATGTTGATAAACGGGGTTAAAAGTCAGGTTGTGAGTTTCACAAATAGGAAAAGTCCTCCGAGTTTTAATTACTGCGTTGATGGGGTGAAAGTTCCTTTTGGGGATCATTGTAAGTATCTAGGTGTTAATATAAGGAAAGATCTTCATTGGGGTAATCACATAAATGGGATTGTAAATAAAGGGTACAGATCTCTGCACATGGTTATGAGGGTGTTTAGGGGTTGTAGTAAGGATGTAAAGGAGAGTGCATATAAGTCTCTGGTAAGACCCCAACTAGAGTATGGTTCCAGTGTATGGGACCCTCACCAGGATTACCTGATTCAAGAACTGGAAAAAATCCAAAGAAAAGCAGCTCGATTTGTTCTGGGTGATTTCCGACAAAAGAGTAGCGTTACAAAACTGTTGCTAAGTTTGGGTTGGGAAGAATTGAGAGAAAGAAGAAGAGCTGCTCGACTAAGTGGTATGTTCCGAGCTGTCAGCGGAGAGATGGCGTGGAATGACATTAGTAGACGAATACGTTTGAGTGGCGTTTATAAACGTAGGAAAGATCACAATATGAAGATAAAGTTGGAATTCAAGAGGACAAACTGGGGCAAATATTCATTTATATGAAGGGGAGTTAGGGATTGGAATAACTTACCAAGGGAGATGTTCAATAAATTTCCAATTTCTTTGAAATCATTTAGGAAAAGGCTAGGAAAGCAACAGATAGGGAATCTGCCACCTGGGCGACTGCCCTAAATGCAGATCAGTATTGATTGATTGATTGATTGATTGAATTCACTGAGATAATTCTTGTCCTAATTCTTCCAACTGCCAAATCTACCCACATCATTCGCTCATTTACATGCCGAACAGAAACTGTTGCGTGCAATAGTATACCTGATAAACAATCCTACCCCACACTCAGCCCTTTCCTTTTTAACACCCCGAAAATACACTTTATAATCTTCTATCCCTTCCTTATTATCTCCCCTTATCCAAATGTCATTAACTCCCAACACATCCAGATGCTTTGCTGACTCAGCCAGTTCTACTTCCTTCCTTAAGCCCCATTAATATCAGTAGTTCCTCATCAAGTTCCATTTCATTCACCAAGTTGTTTCCAAGTAGTCTCTTGCCTGTCAAATGGGAGTGGGACTCCGTTTCTCCCATAGGCCCGAGGCTTGCTTAGCACATTTTGAGCGTGCTCTGAAAATTCTATGAAGCAGGACGCTACCCTTACTTGCATATAATCCAAGTGAGGATCTCTCCTCTAATGGGTTAGGGACCACCGGTGGATTGTATAGTCCTAGCCACCTGAGCACGGGGGAGGGGCATGACTCAGAATATGTATGAGATGCCTACTACTATTCCATAGCAACTGGTATCCTGGCTCTCAAGACCACTTACTAGGCCATTCGTCTGTTGCCCATGGTTCACAAACTAGGACGTGACTACAGCAACCCACACCATAAACCATCAACCATTTAATAGTAAATTAATTACCTCGGAGTGCTCTCATCAATTTTTGGTAATGGCTATCCTTTGAAAACAGGGAAAATAGATGCCTTGTTACTAACACTTTGTTTAGACAGGCATTTATGCATAATATAACATCATGCTAGGAAATACCACCTGGTTAGTGGGTGCTTTTGTGGAATATTTGCAAGGCGGCCAAGAGTACAAGTAAACAAGGAGGGTAAGAGTACACGCATACTCTTGCCACAAAATATAAATTTCATGTGTCCATATTTACAGCTAAAATAATAATCTTTAAATCATTATAACAATGATTTATTATGAAACAGTATCCTCTTTATTGAATACATTATGTTATAATGTGAATTTAAAAAACTTAAATTTCACATTTGTCACATCTATACATGTTTCTATCCTAATTGGACCATCTTCAGTAGATTGCTAAAGATGGACATAAACAATTTTTTTTTTTTGTAAGTTGCTTTACATCGCACCGACACAGATAGGTCTTATGGCGATGATGGGATACGAAAGGGCTAGGAATGGGAAGGAAGCGGCCGTAACCTTAATTAGGGTACAGCCCCAGCATTTGCCTGGTCTGAGAATGGGAAACCACGGAAAACAATCTTCAGGGCTGCCGACAGTGGGGTTCGAACCCACTATCTCCCGAATACTGGATACTGGCCGCACTTAAGCGACTGCAGCTATCAAGCTTGGTTGGACATATACATATAGTTAAAAGCCTTTAAAATTGAAGCAAGAATGACGTTGTGAATGTTAAAATGTTCTTATTGAGAAGAAGTCATGTTAAAAGGTCATGTTAAAATCTTCAGTGTTCACTGTTATCCAGTTGTCGTAATATCCTCTTGATGTTTCTTTAGTTAAAAGTCTGCTAATTAGACTAAGCGGTATCTGATTATTAATTGATGTTTTGTGATTTGTTTTACTGCCAATAAGGATTATCATAATTGCATATGTCTCACGTAAACAAGTTATTCAATTGGGCAAAGAAGGCAATTATATCACCAAGACATATGCAATTATGGTAATCTTTATTGGCAGCAAACCAAATCACGAATCATCAAGAGGATATTATGACAAGTGGATATCAGTGCAATGGCTCAAAGTGGTGAATATTTTATTCATGAATAAGATAAATACAAAAATTAAATACATTTGAAATAATGTATAAATAGATTCTTGTATTTATTGTTAGTTGATAATTTGACTGTTCCAACTTCACTTTAGAGGTTTAAAAGGATATTTACGAATGAAACAGAGTGAGAACTTGGCAATCATTGCAGAGACTTGGACTTGCAGTTTTATGGTTTGAGTAGAAAACAGCTGAAGGAAGTTGCTTTCTCTTATACCAAAATGAACAATCTTTATCGAAGTTACAATAAAGACAAAAGGCCTGCCGAAAAAATCTGGGTTGTTGGATTTTGTAATAGACAGGGGCTTTTTCTCTCTAGCCCCGAACAATGCAGTTTAGGTAGAGCCATTGGGTTCAACGGAGTACAGAGCCGATTATTTTTTGAGAACCTAAGAGTATGCTATGGAGAGGGAGATTTGCAGCTCTCAGAATATTTAACTGTGGTGAAATGGGAATGTCTACAAACTTCCAAAGGTGGTGCCACAAAAAGGCAAGAAGTTGGTTTGCAGGGTTGGATCTGCTGAAAAATGACAACTGTTACAACAGTTTGTTGTTTTATTCCTACTCAAGGCTGAACGAAGGAATTTTTAACAGTGGGGCTTCAAAACAAACACTGTAGGAGCAAATAAAAAATAACTGTGGATAGGGATGGTAGAATACACCCAGGGTATCCTCTGCCTGGTGCTCTCAGTTCGGGAGCATCGATTGGCAACCACAGTTCCCCTAGCTGAGTCGGATGTTGCTTCCACTTACTTGTGTCAGTCTTCTCACTTTATCTTTCCTATCCGACTACCCTTGGTCAACTCTTGTTCCCTTCTGACCCTGACATTATTAGGTTTGCAGGGCTTAGGGAGTCTGTAATTTTCACCCTTCATAACATTTCCCTGTCTTTTGCTGATGCATTTGTTCTTCGAAGGTCAAGCATCTTCCACATTCACTCTGATTAGTGCTGACAGAGGCTGGGTACCCAATAATAATAATAATAATAATAATAATAATAATAATAATAATAACAGGAATTTACAGAGCGAATTGGCTGTGTGGTTACAGTCACGCACCTGGCTGTACATTAATTAATGCCACGGCTGTTTCCCTCCCACTCCTAGCCCTTTCCTACCCCATTGTCGCCATAAGACCTATCTGCGTTGGTGCAACGTCAAGTAAATTGAATTATTATAGCAATTTATATAGTTTAAAATATGTCACCATAAAACTTAGAGGTGTGTTGCAATGTTACAGTAAGTAACTTACGAGATCACAATGAAGCTGTAACTATTACACAGGGGAACAAAATTTTTGTTGCACTGATAAAAACACTTGTCCTTAACGAATTTGGGTGTGCTGATTTCATATCTGAATATTTTCTATGTAAGCTGCAATTTTTTTTCAATTCATTCTTAACCATTTTTCACGTTAATGTAAAATTTTCAAATTTTCTCAATTACGTTTGTGGTGATAATATAAGTCATTTAAACACAAACACATGCTAGGGAGTACAATTACGCATATAGTTTTGAAATGCAAAGGAATTTTTGAGCATAAATATGACATAAAACACTATTAAATACAAACATATAATTTTCTTAACTATAGCATTGAAATGTACATACAGATGGAAGATATTAATTAATACAGTAATGTGACAGAGAGCATGCAAAACTCAATTAGGCAAGAATTTACGCTTGAAGCCCTTGCATTTTTGGACTTGTTCAGGACAGTCTCGTTTGATGCTCCAGCAGTAGTCTGCCATCATATGGCTGTCCCATCGCCCTTGATAACGCTCTTCCATTGTCTTCAGGTCTTGATGGAAGTGTTTTCCCTGCTCATCGCTAACATCCCCAAAGTTTTTAGGAAATTGATGAAGATGGCTATTCAGGAAATGCATCTTAATACTCAAGTTACAAAGATTGCAAAATGTCTTTAGCATCCTTTGAACCAGAACTACACCGTTTTCTGCCTTCTTGTTACCAAAAAAGTTCTTAATAACTGCTACAAAAGACATCTATGTTGCTCTCTCCTTTTGATCCATCTTCCTGACAAATTTCTCGTCACATGTATGGGATCAAATGTGAGGACCATCAAACACACCTGCTTTATTTTCTCAAATGACAGACCAGGAAAAGCAGAAAAAATGTGTCAAAAACATTCATTCTCAGTATTTAGAGCCTTTACGAATTGCTTCATCAAGCCAAGCTTGATATGAAGCAAGGGGGGAGGGGGGGGGGGCAGAGATGATTCTGTCTTGGCTGACAATTGATTCATTCACCATATTTAGCATCCCTAATTTAAGAGTTTGACATTCGAGCCACTCGTTTGTGTGCAGTGTTTCTCCCAAGCACAGCTATCCCACATGCATAGGTAGCAAATATATATTTTGAAACCTTTCTGTTGTCCAAGGAGGAAGATTACCATTGTAAGATCTACACAAATTATCCAGTTATGGTCAGAATATTTAAGTAAGTTGATCATGGATTTGATGTCATTGTCATGTCATTATGACAGTAGTAGTAATTGTTGTTGTCCCCTAACTTCACTGTTAAAAAAACTAACAATAATGCAAATCATATTGTATGAAAAACAGAACATTCACCATAAAAACCAAAATATGCAACAGTAATTAAAACTCATATCACATGAAAACTAGAGCTTGAACAGGAAAACTGATTTCATATTCGGGATTTATGATGTCAAAATACATAGAAACAGTTGAAAAATCTCATGCAACAGACAAAAAAAAAATGTTTGTTCCCCTGTGCAATTGATTAACAAGTTGACCAGCAGTCAAATACTATGATGAGACTTGTTATGTCCAAATAAGAATTTACTTATGAAATACATTATACATACATAATCATTATAGACTGTTATGCCTTTCAGCGTTCAGTCTGCAAGCCTCTGTGAATTTACTAAATGTCACCATAATCCTCGATTTGCAAATAGTGTTGTGGCCTCATTTAGTTCTAGACCTCTCATCTTTAAGTCGTTAGAAACCGAGTCTAACCATCGTCGTCTTGGTCTACCTCTACTTCTCTTACCCTCCATAGCAGAGTCCATTATTCTCCTAGGTAACCTATCCTCCTCCATTCGCCTCACATGACCCCACCAGCGAAGCCGGTTTATGCGTACAGCTTCATCCATCGAGTTCATTCCTAAATTAGCCTTTGTCTCCTCATTCCGAGTACCCTCCTGCCATTGTTCCCACCTGTTTGTACCAGCAATCATTCTTGCTACCTTCATGTCTGTTACTTCTAACTTATGAATAAGATATCCTGAGTCCACCCAGCTTTCGCTCCCGTAAAGCAAAGTTGGTCTGAAAACAGACCGATGTAAAGATAGTTTCGTCTGGGAGCTCACTTCCTTCTTACAGAATACTGTTGATCGCAGCTGCGAGCTCACTGCATTAGCTTTACGACACCTTCATTAAATCTCACTTACTATATTACCATCCTGGGAGAACACACAACCTAAATACTTCAAATTATCGACCTGTTCTAGCTTTGTATCACCCACCTGACATTCAATTCTGTTGAATTTCTTACCTACTGACATCAATTTAGTCTTCGAGAGGCTAATTTTCATACCATACTCATTGCACCTATTTTCAAGTTCCAAGATATTAGACTGCAGGCTTTCGGCACAGTCTGCCATTAAGACCAAGTCGTCAGCATAGGCCAAACTGCTTACTACATTTCCACCTAACTGAATCCCTCCCCGCCATTTTATACCTGTCAGCAGATGATCCATGTAAACTACGAACAGCAAAGGTGAAAGATTACAGCCTTGTCTAACCCCTGTAAGTACCCTGAACCAAGAACTCATTCTACCATCAATTCTCACTGAAGCCCAATTGTCAACATAAATGCCTTCGATTGCTTTTAATAATCTGCCTTTAATTCCATAGTCCCCCAGTATGGCGAACATCTTTTCCCTCGGTACCCTGTCATAAGCTTTCTCTAGATCTACAAAACAAACACAACTGCCTATTCCTCTCGTAGCATTTTTCAATTACCTGGCGCATACTGAAAATCTGATCCTGACAGCCTCTCTGTGGTCTGAAACCACACTGGTTTTCATCCAGTTTCCTCTCAACGACTGATCGCACCCTCCCTTCCAAGATGCCAGCGAATACTTTGCCAGGTATACTAATCAATGAGATACCTCGATAGTTGTTGCAATCCTTCCTGTTCCCTTGCTTATAGATAGGTGCAATTACTGCTTTTGCCCAATCTGAAGGTACCTTACCAACACTCCATGCTAATTTTACTACTCTATGAAGCCATTTCATCCCTGCCTTCCCACTATACTTCACCATTCCTGCTGCCTTATGACAATGGAGTTTATTTACCATCCTTTCCACTTCCTCAAGCTTAATTTCACCAACATCATTTTCCTCCTCCCCATTTGCTTGGCTGTTCACAACACCACCAGGATGATTTTTTTACATTGAGAAGATGTTCAAAATATTCCCTCCACCTCTCCAGTGATTCCCTGGGATCTATTATGAGTTCACCTGAATTACTCAAAACACTGTTCATTTCCTTTTTCCCTCCCTTCCTAAGATTCTTTATTACTGTCCAGAAAGGTTTCCCTGCTGCTTGACCTAGCCTTTCCAAGTTGTTACCAAAATCTTCCCAGGACTTCTTTTTGGATTCAACAACTATTTGTTTCGCTCTGTTTCTTTCATCTACGTACAACTCCCTGTCTGCCTCGGCCCTTGTTTGGAGCCATTTTTGATAAGCCTTCTTTTTACGTTTACAAGCTGCTCTCACTTCATCATTCCACCAAGATGTTCACCTTTTCCCATCTTTACACACAGTTGTTCCTAGGCATTCCCTTGCTGTTTCTTCTACAGCATCCCTGTATGCCACCCATTCACTTTCTATATCCTGAACCTGCTTACTGTCTACTGTTCGAAACTTCTCACTAATCATATCCATGTACTTCCGTCTAATTTGCAGATCCTGGAGATTTTCTACCCTTATTCGTTTGCAGACAGATTTCACTTTCTCTACCCTAGGCCTAGAGATACTTAGTTCACTACAGATCAGATAGTGGTCTATATCATCGAAAAATCTGCGGAAAACTCGTACATTCCTAACAGATTTCCTGAATTCAAAGTCTGTCAAGATATAGTCTATTATGGATCTGGTACCCCTAGCCTCCCATGTGTAGCGGTGAATAGCCTTATGCTTGAAGAATGTATTCGTAACAACTAAAACCATACTAGCACAGAAGTCCAGCAAACGCTTCCCATTCCCATTAGCTTCCATATCTTCCCCACATTTACCAATCACCCTTTCGTATCCTTCAGTTCTATTCCCAACTCTCGCATTGAAATCGCCCATTAGCACTATTCTATCCTTGCTGTTAACCCTTATGAAATAGATTTAATCAAATATAAGAGGTTCAAACATTTTTAGAGCAGTACCATTTACAAATCAACGGGTTAAGTGGAAAGGTAAAGTAACCCCACGGCACAGCAGGCAGCACGTGCTATACGTGAGTGTGCAGTCTGTCGTTTGTTAAAAAATGGAGGAAACCCAATTTTTCTCTATAATAATTTTTTTTATTTTTTTATTTTTTATTTTTTGTTAGGGGCTTTACGTTGCACCGACACAGATAGGTCTTATGGCGACGATCTATAATTATTATACAAGATATTTGCATGTTTGACACATTTTTGAAAAATCTTATGGTGGCTTGATAACATGATAATATTTCTGTATTAAATTTAAAAATGTTGTTATCTGTGTCATATTTAATAGTTTGTTCTTGTTTACATATTGTATGTGAATTTAATTAATTTATAACTTGCATTTATAAATTTATTAATATTTTTAAACATTACATAAAAATTAATTTGTTTACAATTTTTATAATAATTTGATTTTGCAAAGTTACCTATAGCCAAAATACACTGAGTGGCCAAAAGTCGTTGGTAGACACTGAATGTGACGTTATAACGAGTAGTATCTCCGCGAGGCCTCAAAACAGCAGCAATACGGTGAGGCATCAACTCTACAAGGTGTTGGAATCGTTCTGGAGGGATACGGAGCCACGCATCTTGCACTGCTACCCACAATTGGTCTTGTGTAGTTGGTGCAGGGTTCATGAAGCCTACACCAGCATCGACAGCATCCCATAAATGCCCGATGGGATTAAAATCAGAGGGAATCTCAAGGGCTAATCCACGGTCGTAACTTCACTGGAGTGCTCCTCCAACCACCTGTGTGCCACCACAGAGCAGTGACATAGCGTGTTGTCTTGTTGAAACATGGCATCTCCATTAGGGTACTCTAAGGCCAGAAAGGGATGCAGATGGTCTGAAAGAATGTCCACATAACGTGCACCTGTCAGTGCTCCCTACAGCCGGACAATGGGGCCTAATTGTGACCATGAGAACGCTGCCCAGACCAGAACTGAGCTACCTTCCGCCTGGCAACCACCTTGTTGACACGCAGGATCCATAGCTTCATTTGCGTACGCTACACTCTCACGCGCCCATCAACTCGATACAACTGGAACCGGGATTCATCGGACCATACCCTACCCTGCCACTCTTCCATGGTCCATTGCCGATGTTCGTGGGCCCATGCACGTCATTGAGCTCTGTGTCGAGATGTCAGCAAGGGGACATGAGTTGCTCGGCTGGTGAAGCCTATTCGGTGCAGTTGCCTCCTAAACAGTCCTGGTAGAAAAGGGTTCCCGACTCCCAATCTTCAACTGGGCGATAGCCCGTCGAGTGCCCAGTATGGTTCTGCGGAGGCGACGTGATGTCCGTTCGTTAAACACCAGTGGTCTTCCCATGCGACGGTTTATGCGAGTGGCAACATTTTTTCTGTGAAATTGAAGATCCACCCTCGACACTGTTGACCTCGGAACCCAAATTTGCGTTGTAATATCCACAATGCTATGACCCATGCACTGTGCGCTGTTGATCATCCCAAGTTCAAAGTCAGTTAACTCGTGATGTATTGCCATATTCAAGACAGTGGTGTCTGTGGCAGACCGCTCAGCTGTGCTGCAGCTAGCTGCAACACTCAGGGGTCATACACGGCATATTTTTTAATGGGTCACCCCTTCCCGTAACTTTTGGCCACTCAGTGTATATTTCATTTGCTACTATTCAATTACATAATGTTTGCATTTGTGTAATGTTGGTGAAATAGGGGGAAACTTCACATATTGTAATTTATTTATATTAGCATATATGTCACGGATTAATTTTTCAAATAATGTATAGATTAGAATAATTCCTCTTTTTTTTTTTTTTTTTTTTTGTACCAAATGTTGTCTTTTGACATAATGCTGTAAGAAATAATTTGTTTGTAACAATTTTGAGATTTAAGTATAAATATATTCACTAATATGGACTTTTAAGTGGGAAAGATTATACTTTCTGTTCATACAGAAGAAACTGTAGTAAGAAAAGATTAATATTTCATCAGTGTGTACACAAATGGTATTATTAAGCAAATGTAACTATTTCCTAATGTCTATTTACATATGTATCTATATTGTTGCATACTATCATTTTAAGATCAATTCATCCCCAAACTCCAATAAACTGCAGTTTAACACTTTATAGAAACAAATATAAATTATAATAACTTTGCTATAGCAATTTATATGGTTTAAAATACATTCCCACACAACTTGCAGGTTTGTTGTAATGTTAGAATAAGTAACTCGCGAGATTACGATCAAACTATAACTTATTGACAGATTAAATGTCAATCAGAACGATACTATGGTGAGACTTGTGATGTCTGAATATGATTTTAGGCTAACTTTGCTCCATTTCTCCATTTATTGACTGAAAAGTTGACCTTTTAGGTGGGAGTAATAAAAAATAACAAAAAGTATGTATTGTTCCGGTTATGACCTGTATATGCCGTATTTTTTGGCTATTAATTGTACTTCATCATCGCGCAAGACATTCAGAGCGAACTTGGTTTGTTTACATTCGGAGGAGCGAACAGGCGAACCAGCGACAGCTGTGTGTGTGTGACGTAGCTTCCGGGACAGGATAGACTACCTGCCTGACACCACGTGTAGCCTGCATGGCCTGGTATGTTCTGGATACATTCGATTGAAAATAATTCAAAACTTCTCTAATAGTAATCGCAGCGACTTGAGCGATACGTCATTTTGAAGAGGATAACAAACGTCTCAAATTGCAAATCTCAAGTAAGTCCGTCAAGGGATTCGCGAGATAATCAGCCTCAAGAGATCACGTTCTCTGATGATGTAGGAGCCCCAAACTGAATATAAGGAGAGCTCACTTTACCCAGATCAGACAGTCATAGCTGGTTGTCCAGCCTGAATCTCCACGCTGCACTGATCATCGAAGTACTAACAGAGGCTATCTTCAAATATTCAAAGTATTCGTGTGGGACTTAAACTCTGACAGTCGAGTTGAAATTATAAATTGTGCGCATGTGAACTCTAATGTATAACAAAGTCTTTATAATGAACAGTGAGTCTATCAGTTAAGTTGAACTTGTAATTTTTGCATGTGTTGAAGATCAAATTATTTAAAGTCTTTGTAGTAGACTTGGATTATATCCGTCAAGTTGAACTTCTCATCTGTGCGCGTGTTTGAACCCTGATTTTGACAAGTCGAGTATTGGACTTACGTGACAACAGTCAAGTCGAACTGATATTCTGTGCGCATGTAGAAAATTCTCCATATAACTTACTTTCGTTCTTGTGGAACCGAGTTTATTACCATGTTGCCTGTGGGAAACTTAGCCCCTAAACAAACATGTCATTAATTACAATGTGACACTACTATGTTATACTATTAACTGTGACATTTTGTTAAATCTCAGTCAGCATAATTTTATTTATAAACAAGGGTGTTTATGAAAGTGTTCAAACTTTTACATGAATGTTAATGCAAGTGATTACCATAATCGTGTGCAACGACACCAAGGTTTCACTCCGAACTCAAACTGTGTTCTTTATTCAATTCAAACAAAATTGTGTATTATTTCTTCTGAACAGTGTGTAAATTATTTGTGTGCGACTGACAGCAGTGTCTTTGATAAACTCTCGAACAAATCACCTATTTTATTTAATGTTAAGTGCGCCTAACAACGAACTGTGCTTTTCATTTCAACTTTGTTTCTTCATTAAAGTGTTTAGTATTGTTTCAGACTGACAGCAGTGTTTTTGATAAACTCTAGAGCAGTCATACATTTCTTTCCATGTCAAGTGCTACTTTATTTAGGGGAAAATCACCACGAACTGTGCCAAGTGCATGAACAATTTTCAGTTTCATTATTTCTATTCATGAACTGTGCTTTATTTTCTTCACATCTCGATGCTACTCGCATCTACATCTTTAGTGAACTTATAAATTCAATCTACAAGATTAAGAGTGAATTTGACTGCATATCACAACCACGTTAAATAAAGCAGTGCTGTTAAACCAAAGTGTCGGGGGACTGTAAATTTGGACACTCATGTAAGTTATGTGACGAGTGATTACCCCGCAACATCGTCTAAGAGCGTCGGATACCGTCCAGAACGTCGAAAGTTCGAGACTCAAACCCATATCAAACCAACCTGGGTGTTCCGGCCTTATCTCAACGAAATATTGGCGGCTTCCAGAACGTGTTCCAGCCCCGTTCAGCCTGGTGAACTGGGAGCACGGGTCATCAAAAGGTGATGTTGAAGACAGCGACTATCAACAGTAAGGTGATGTGCACTTTGAAATGCATTTTCTGAATAAAAAACTATTATTCAATCTACTTAAAAATTTTCTTGTAGATAGGACCCTGCCTCCTGTACCAAGCCCTAGCTAGAAACCACCCAGAATTGCCCTGAGACCTACTTCGTGCTAACTTTAATATTAATTCATAAAGTCTGGCTATTTTACTGGTACAGTATGCTAGGAAATAATGCCTCGTATCTGTTAGATTTTTCCTCCAATTTCTGTGACTCTGAATCTGCACATCTATCCAGTTTCCCCTCATGCTAGAGGTTTCCTTTGTGAGCATTTATTTTCATGCTTCTGAGTCAGGGATTGGCCTTTTGTTAATTGAATGACTCAGATAACTGTTTTGCAAACTCTATTGTTCTAAAGAAAATCGAAATGATGAACTTGTTAGAGACCCTCATGAACTGCTTAAAAACAATTTTTATTTATAAGCATGAAATGGGCAACAACTATTGCGGATGAAGTGTCTTTTAGGACTCTGAAAAATTTTATGTAAAAATTGAATATTGTGTTTAAAAAAAAGAATCAGTTATTTGAATTCCTTGCTATAAAGTATAGAAAATTCTAAGAATGTTTATTTCAGACTCTTAAGTAGATCTTAAAGTCCGACTTCCAGGGTGAAGTATCAGCGTACTGACGTAGGGTTCAGGGTTAATTTCATTACACGCCTTCACCTACACACAAGACATTACAGTACTGACCACCACAGAAGATCGCAATAATGAATATATCTCCCCCACATAGGACTGGCATCAGGAAAGGCATCTGGCACCCATTAAACAGGGATTACAGTAATCTACATTACCGCTGATCCCAGATAACTGGGAAAAATGCCAGGAAAGTAGAAGCATCTCTCAAGTACATCTGAAACATGATCCACATGGACTGATAACAAATGTGTCAATAACTGAAGACAAAATATATTATACGTATCTACAGACTTAATAACCATTCACCACTTACAATATTAAGACATAAATACAAAAAAAACAGAAAACATAAAATATGTTAAGATGCTAATAAAGTGCCCAAGCAAGAACATTTTAGACAAGAATAATTTGGTCTGGAGTGTAAATAATTGAATGATGGTGCAAAATCTATTAAAGAAGTAAATAAATCTAAGCAAAATTAAAATGATCTGTTTTTTCAGTAAATCTTTTAACTATATTCATAAAGTTAGACTGCATAGTTTTATAGGTTAAATTCAATTGCTTTATTTTCAAAATTTGATTTCATAATAGTTTTAATGGGTTGAATTTTCATAAACCCATATGTGCTGTTAAATCTGTCAAGTTCATTTCGTGGTATGGCCTTGGTCCTAATGGAAATTCTACAGTGCCACACAAACTTCCCCATGTGGTTGTCATCTTACGAAAGAATTGGTTTGTTTGTGTGCTAACTTTGCCACACACTGTGCAAACTCATGGATGGAACGACGTCCAAGAGTACGCATTAGCTTTTTATTTATTTCTATGTTATGTATATCATGTAATAAGTGTGTGCAAATTATCTGTTGTAATGCATAGTTTCTAAATAGCCGGGCTGAGTGGCTCAGGCGGTTGAGGTGCTGATAACAAATTTCCAACTTGGTAGATTCGATCCTGGCTCAGTCCGGTGGTGTTTGAAGGTGCTCAAATACGTCAGCCTCGTGTGGGTAGATATACTGGTACATAAAAGAACTCGTGTGGGACTAAATTCTGGCACCTCTGTAAACTGCAAAAATAGTTATTGGGACGTAAAGCAAATAACATTATTACTTTTAGTTTCTAAATAAATGTGGACTAATTTGCTACAAAAATATTCTGAATATTTACAAAAGTATGTTGTTTATGGGCAATGAACTACTAAGGAAGTACTGATGATGATGCTTGTTGTTTAAAGGGGCCTAACATCGAGGTCATCGGCCCTAAGGAAGTACTCTTTGTCCACCTTTACCCTATCTGTATTGGTACAGCATGTGTTCAGAATGTGCACCCTCGTATTTCATACATTGTTCATAATGATCCGGTAGATTACTGAACATGTTGATGAACACGTGTTACCACAAGAACACAAAAAAATGACAGTTTTCTCTTGTAATTTAGGATCTGACCAGAAAACGGATTCTTTCAGCATCTTGGGACATGAAACCAGGGGTGTGAGAAGTGTACATAAAATTAAACCAACTCCAAGTGTTGTTGCAGGAGGGCAAGCAGTGTGGACTGTAGCCCCATCATGTTGCATCCATAGTCAGGTTTCTGGCAATGTTCCATTCTGTACTATTTGTTTTCCTGCATACTGTACACCAGTGCTAATGTGGAGAGTATTTACACTGACTGACAGAGCAAATGCAACACCAAGAAGGAGTGGTTCGAAAGGGATGAAAGTTGGGGAAAAAACAGAGACGGTACGGACGAATAATTGATGTTTATTTCAAACCGATATGCAGGTTACACAATGCGCACGGCATCGACTCAGTAGGATGTAGGACCACCGCGAGCGGCGATGCACGCAGAAACACGTCGAGGTACAGAGTCAATAAGAGTGCGGATGGTGTCCTGAGGGATGGTTCTCGATTCTCTGTCAACCATTTGCCATAGTTGGTCGTCCGTACGAGGCTGGGGCAGAGTTTGCAAACGGCGTCCAATGAGATCCCACACGTGTTCGATTGGTGAGAGATCCGGAGAGTACGCTGGCGACGGAAGCATCTGTACACCTCGTAGAGCCTGTTGGGAGATGCGAGCAGTGTGTGGGCGGGCATTATCCTGCTGAAACAGAGCATTGGGCAGCCCCTGAAGGTACGGGAGTGCCACCGGCCGCAGCACATGCTGCACGTAGCGGTGGGCATTTAACGTGCCTTGAATACGCACTAGAGGTGACGTGGAATCATACGCAATAGCGCCCTAAACCATGATGCCGCGTTGTCTAGCGGTAGGGAGCTCCACAGTTACTGCCGGATTTGACCTTTCTCCACGCCGACGCCACACTCGTCTGCGGTGACTATCACTGACAGAACAGAAGCGTGACTCATCGGAGAACACGACGTTCTGCCATTCCCTCATCCAAGTCGCTCTAGCCCGGCACCATGCCAGGCGTGCACGTCTATGCTGTGGAGTCAATGGTAGTCTTCTGAGCGGACGCCGGGAGTGCAGGCCTCCTTCAACCAATCGACGGGAAATTGTTCTGGTCGATATTGGAACAGCCAGGGTGTCTTGCACATGCTGAAGAATGGCGGTTGACGTGGCGTGCGGGGCTGCCACCGCTTGGCGGCGGATGCGCCGATCCTCGCGTGCTGACGTCACTCGGGCTGCGCCTGGACACCTCGCACGTGCCACATGTCCCTGCGCCAACCATCTTCGCCACAGGCGCTGCACCGTGGACACATCCCTATGGGTATCGGCTGCGATTTGACGAAGCAACCAACCTGCCCTTCTCAGCCCGATCACCATACCCCTCGTAAAGTCGTCTGTCTGCTGGAAATGCCTCCGTTGACGGCGGCCTGGCATTCTTAGCTATACACGTGTCCTGTGGCACACGACAACACGTTCTACAATGACTGTCGGCTGAGAAATCACGGTACGAAGTGGGCCATTCGCCAACGCCGTGTCCCATTTATCGTTCGCTACGTGCGCAGCACAGCGGCGCATTTCACATCATGAGCATACCTCAGTGACGTCAGTCTACCCTGCAATTGGTATAAAGTTCTGACCACTCCTTCTTGGTGTTGCATTTGCTCTGTCAGTCAGTGTACATATTCATGTTCTATCTTGAAAGTGGTTGGTAAATGCAAGTTCTCTCATGTCTGAGTACTCTGATGAAGTCTGTTCAACTCAATTGGAATTTTGACCAATTTGTTCGCTTTAGAATTGGAAGCATTTACTGCATTCGAGTTTGTAAGTACCAAGTAAGTTATACATGTCTGTGCTGGTTGTAGTATTCTGTTCATTGCCCTGAATCCTGCCTTGTATACAAGTTTTCTGAATTTTTGGGCAAGTTGTTCTGTTGAAATATGTTAGTTGGGAAAATGTGTCTGTTCTGGAATTTGGGTATGGTGGGTGTTTTTGAGTAGGACCTGTTTGTAACAATTAACAACTGCTAGGTACTTTATTGTGTGTAATTCTTCACTGTAATCTTCTGTAGTATGTGGCTTGTTGTGTCTATGTAACAAATCGTAATGCTGACTGCTTGTGCTGCACTGTGTTGTGTTAGGTGGTTTGAAATTATGGGGATAGAGTATCAATCATATTGGGTTTTCCGAGTATCCTGAATTTATGTTTTTCTTTTGAGATAGCCAAGTCTAGGAAGTTGATGTACCTGTTGGACTCTGAATATAAAGATGTAAGAAACACAAACTAGCATAAAAATTCATAAAATTTGGATACAAAGCTATTTAGAACAAAGAAACAGAATCCTCAGTAGAATTTAACCCAGAAACAGAATCTAACATCAACATGTGTTTATAAACTCACATGCAGTTAATATACCAAATTTTCCATACGAGTTGGATGGAACAACCAGAACACTCAAACATAACTCAGGATCTGAATTTGTCAATTACTTACTATACACAGGATATAAATATGTAGATATGAACACAAACATGAATCCAACTCCTTAGCTGAATGGTCAGCATTGAGATCTTCGATTCAGAAGGTTTCGGGTTCAATTCCTGGTCGGGTTGGGGGATTTTAATCGCGCCTGATGAATTCTTCTTGCTCGGGGACTGAGTGTTTGTGTTTTCCCAACACTTTTGTCTTCATATTCAGACAACACATTACACTACCAACCACTACAGAAACATGTAATAGTGATTACATCCCTCCAAATAGGATCGGCATCAGGAAGGACATCCAGCTGTAAAACAGGGCCAAGTCCACATGTGCAACACAATTCACACCCGCGACAGCACAGGTGTGGGAAAAGTGGTGGAAAAAGAAAAAAGCACGCACAATTCAAAACCCATGCACTATATGTTGTGTGTATAACCCTTCTGATCATAATACTGGTTAACATACACAAGACTTCAAGTGTCTTGTTACAAGAGGTTAGTTGCTGAATATTACCTATCCCAGGAACAATGGAAGGCACTCTAAGAATGAATTAATAAAAAGAAGAAAAAGCAAAGCTTCTAGTTTTATGCGACTGTTGATATTGTGATTACAGCCATGGGACCTAATGTTGTATGTGCATTCCAAACCACAGAGATGTGGCTTCTCATTTTAAACATTTCACATGCATCTCCTGGGATTCAAACCGCAATTCCCTAGGTTGGAACAAGCCGAAAGACATGGAAAGAGCTACACTGTTTAGCAGGAAAAATATATTTAAGGCAAGATCGTCGACCCTTTCTAGCATGCGAAGCATGCTCACTGTTGTAGAGCATAACGAAACAAAGAGAAAAAGGGTCTGTGTTGTTTTCGCAAACAGCGAGTGGATCACCCAAATATCCACGTTATTGGAACTATATTTTTGCTGCTCCTCTAACGGACACTGTCTGACAACAGCGCTCTTCAGATGTCAATTGCACGTCTTTGAGGGTAGAAGAGGTACATGTTTACAAAGATTGCAGTGCTGCCGTGTGCCAGCATGCATTACTCCCCTCCCTTTCCCCTCACTAAAAACCTCAAAATCAGCTGTCTGTGTGCCCTTCACCTAGATAAGAGGTGTTCAGTTATGAATATCCTTGTGAGCTTGCAGGTTCAAGCAAACAACTATTATTGGTAGATTGTACAGTATTTGCACCATGCAATGAACATTGAGGGCCTATACATCCATGTGCAATCCTAGATATGTAAGAAGATCTAGGGTGCAGTACTAGTAGTACAGTACGCCGTCTGTATCCACCTGGAACATGCGCTGAACACTAAGAGAAGAGCTAACATGCCCGTACCATATTTAACTTATGCAGTGTCTCTCAACAACTGAATAATAATTATAAATTGACTGTAAAACTGAGATTTGATGCAAAGAGGGCACTTCATAGTAACGTAGCTGAAGAACACAATGTTCGATGCAGTTCCTTTTCGCACCTGGAATACAACATGAACATATTTTCATCACAGTTATCTATACTGCAGCTTCCCGATACATGAAAATTAATGTCTAGAACATTTTATTATCGAACTAGAAGCTATAGCAATAAAACCGGCTGCTCGTTCCAAAAGGCACTTTCAAGCTTCCTAAAAGTTTTTCCTTTCATTAACTCGGGATAGAAAAAGCCCCAGAACAAATCTATTCATGAATTATATTTTACCTCAAAGCACATATTATTACTAAGTTTCTTAAAAACCAAAAGTGGGAAAGTCTGGGTTCCCTTGCGAGATTTTGCACGGTGCCAAGCCCATACAGTCTGGTGTACATTTCTCTGTCACATCTCTCCCTCTCCTAAGGATATCTGCTGATACATTATCCAGCTGGTTTACCTGCTTCCGGCTTACGTATAGTAGCAAAGTACTGCAAGCTGTGTTACCCCTTGCTACACACTGTTTCTCTCTCTTTTCTTCCAAACCACGCAACTTTCAGTATACTTTTATCATGTCTTTCAGCTTGTTGCAACATGCTATCGATTGCCTAACCATACTCCTACCACCCTATAGACAAAGACAGGACATGAAAGGAAACACCTAATAGGTTAAACGCAACAGGCCAGTGTGCGAAGTGCGAACAGAAAAGACAAGGGCAAACATCAAAACACAAAGGCAATCTCCACATCTTCATATTATACTGCCATCTCTCATCAGTCCCAATTCTTTTACTGAGAAGAATTTGGGACATATCATTGTTTAACAGAATATGCACTCCGTCCTAATCCTTTTGAGTTTGCCTTATTTCCTCTTTCTGTTGTTCCGTCTTCTCACAGTGACATGTTATCCTAATGTGTATTCCTTTTCTAAAGAATGAGTTCATTTATCCGGAAAAAAGAAAGGATAAAAAGGTCAATGAAGTTAGTATAACTTCCTGCACTACGTTTCCTTCTTGGTAAATACCTCCTGTGATTTTAGCAGAAACTACACTGCCTAAAACAGAAAACTGAATGAATGAGAAGTATAATTCAGAACAGAATTATGTTAGATATAGGTACAGAAACACTTTAGTGTGAAAACAGAACACTATTTGTAGAAATTTTTGAAGGAAACCATTATTAAATCTATCAAATTATCGAGTTTTGTGAACAACGCACTGTTTTCCAGCGAGAGTGTAAGGCTATAATTAAGCTTACCAGATGTCCCTGTTTTCCGGAGACAGTCATCGAATTTTGCTTTTTGTCCCCAGATATAATCACTTGTCTCCAGAAATCCCAAGATTTTCATTGTTCATTATTAGTATGGTTTCACATGAACAGTAACATACGACTTTCTAACACTTCACATTTATAAAAATACATGTGTAGTTTACCATTTCCCTTCTGTGTGCTCTCTGGTTGTGATGTCTTTAGTCTTTCTAAATACTTCTAAATGCTTTCTAGATACAAGTGAATTTCAGTTTCACAACATGGAACTTCCGCTTAGTTTACAGTGTTTGTAAGCACGTGGTGATGAATGTTATAAGAAAAGTTAATAGTTTTAAAGTCTAAAAAATGGAAGTGTTGTGTAAATGATTCAATGCCGAAGGAGTTTTTCTCCGTCAAAGTGTAATGAATCTGCTACAATTTGTTCTTGGGAAACACAGTTCAAAAGCAGCAGACACTATGAATAACAATTTTTCAGATACAGAAACACAAAGAAACAGTCCATTAGATTATTATCTTTAATAGGAGCAATGAATTTTAAATTCCTAGCAAGCACTGTATCACTGAGATAGATACGCCGGAGATTGTAAGGGAAATATCTAACCTTTCCTTTTTTTTTTTGAAATAACTAATGCCCTAATCTTTGCTCTTTTGTAGGTGAAATGAATATTAATAACAGATGTTCCTCTTATTCCTCTCACTACCTCTCATTGTAACTGTGTAAATGTCAATAAATGCAAAATATCACATTAAAAAAGGGTGAAACTGTAAATTAATAAAACAAATTTCTCCTGCAACAAACTTATTGTTTCATTATAAAATACACATCAAGTAGAATTACATTATGTACTATAGCAAAAATAAAAAATGGAAAGTAAAGGCTACATCATCCAAAAGCAATATTACAGTGGAATATATTCTCACAATGGGTCACTGCATTGCTAAGGAAGTCCACAACTAGGTGGAAGTATATTCACAAACATCCATCAAAATTAACTAGAAAAGTGTATACAGATTTTTGGTACATATAAGTATGCTATATACTGCTACTGCCATTTTATTTTACTAAGGTACTTGTCATGCAAGGTATACACTGTAAAATAACTTCAGCAATTCATGTAATAAATAAATTATCTTTATCAGTAACATAAATGCAGATTTTCAGAATATTCAAACCAGATTAAGACAATTATTTTCAAAAATTTCACATGCAACACATTAGATCACAATACTGCTAGTTCCATTTACCCAACTCTACATAACAATATAATATTGAACAACTCTCTCTAGGTTAATACATATATTTCCTTGACATCTTTATTTGTTTGAAAATCAAATGTGCTTTCTATTAAAGATGAAACATGGAAAAATAGAATATGTGATTTTCTTGTAATTCAACTCCAGTCTTGTCTGAAGCACAAGTATAATTAAGAGGAAAATACAGACACTGTTAGAACATTTGGACCTGAATATTTTACTCACTGATTACCACATACTGTGATGCTGTCACAGTTGATGGTAAGGTAGGTCATTTATAAAAAGAATGCTTTCACAATTTAAGGGTCTGCTGCCAGCATGAACCAACTATATATTTAACATTTCTCAGTATCAAATTCTTAATTCATTTTGAAAAAACTAGTTTTCTTCATTCATATTTTGTCATTCCACTATTCCAACAATCAAGCTCAATCGAATTAAGACGAACGCGATAACCAGTGAAGAAGTTACACAATGAATAAGTTATATAAGATATCAAGGTATTGAGAGTAACGCAAAGTCGTAATGAATAAAATCTTGGTGGCAGTGACCAAGACAAAAGAGATACTTGAAATGTTAAGATTGACACCGTTTAAAATTACAAATGAAAGACTAACTCAAGTGAGTGGATGTGTTCTGATGAAGAAGCTGTAAAAATTGCATCAAATTATTAAAATGAGCAAAGAAAATAAAAAATGAAAGCTACTTATAGCATACAAATAAGCAGACAGTAGAAGAAGATATAAAAGATTAATCAAATACGTGTGAAATAATAAAATATACAACTTACAAATTAAGTCGCAGCAGCATATGAAAAATGCAACGACAAGGCCGTGACTACAAGAATGAATATTCAGTATATCGCAGTATAAACGATTAACAACTATTAAAGCCATTCTTCACGAGAATAAATTGAAATATTTGCAGACATATTGGAGATCTGATAACATAATATTATACGAAGCAATATTAAGCGGAATCAAGTAGATAAATCATTTTAGAAGTCTTTGAAACTGTTATGTCACAGCTGATTTCAATATATAATATGAACATTAATCTTGTTACCTTTTTGTTTGCAGAGATGTCTGGGCACCATTTCTTTTGCAATTCTTCATTTCTAATGGGAAAAGAAAATTCCTATTTTGTAGTTGGTTCACTATGGCATCAGATCTTCCAGTTAACAGTGAAGTTATCACTTCATTTTACAGGTCTTTTTCACTATCTTCTCAACATATAAACAGCAGATAGAGCCAACTTCTACGTAACATGCCATTGTTCTATCTCAGGGCCTCTCAAACACCCAAAATCTCACATGTGCAAAGCCAGGCGCAGAGGCTGCGTGCACTGTGCATCGGTCCAACTCGCCTTAACTGATGGTGTAGTGTGCTGAAGGTGATGAAGTGTTCGGTGACAGATGGCTTGTTTATCAGTGAAATAGCACAAGACAACAACATAACGGAGCAACCTGTTTCGAAGAAAGCAAGGATGTCCGAAAATCCATTTCAATCGAACTGGGGAATTTCGTATTTTTTCTCAGTCGTGACAAAGCCAAATACTTAATCTATGGGACAATAATTACATGATCATCAAAAAGATCTATTTTTCAATACAAAGGCTTTGCTCGAATTCTACGAGAATTTGTCGAAGGAAGGTTTTCCTAAGCTGCATCGAGAAGCAGCTAAGATTATTTCTATGTTAGGTTCCACATGGATATGTGAAAGTTTTTTTCTGTTCTGATTTGTACAAAAACTGGATTGCGTGCAAGTATTTCTGATTGTAACTTAAAGAGAGCTCTCAGAATTGCTGTCAGCCGATCCCTTGTTCCAGACATTACTGGTATAATCGCATAGAAAAAGGAAAAGAAGAGCTAGAGAAGATAAATTGTCTGCTCAAACCAAATTGGAAGAAGAGTTTTTTAACACCAGTTACATTGTCCCATACAACAGTGTCTCCGCTCACTGCATGTAAATATTTCACAGTGAGAGTAGAATCAGCAGAGAAGGTGAAGACAGACTGAACGGGTGAGACAGATGTATGGAAAAAGGAGTGGGGGTTTGCACTCTGGTCAACCTAGTGAAGTCGTCTCCTGCACCTTGCGCCATGCAGTGCACTGACGCATGCACCCTGGGAGGCCCTGTCCTAACTCATTGTTCAAGGGCTATAGAAGGCTATTGGTTTAGAAGTACTGCCCATCCACAGAGTAAATGAACATCTAAACCATAGACACACAATGAAAGAATGTCACTTTGTCTCATCAACCAAAGATATATATAAATACAAAAAATTTGGACTAAAAGAAAACATTCTTCCCTAGATTTAACACAATCATCCATTTTCATATGAAATTTAACTAGTCATTATTCAAATAATGATCAACTTAATTGGTAGCAACTAGTTACCAGCTAAATTGTCTGTGTTAACTTGTGATTGCGTTTTCATGTGTACGCTACAGACTTCCTGATTATCAGGCTTATGCATGTGTTGTGCATGTTACATTAATAATTAAGGTAATAATAATGTAGTTGCTTTTATGTCCCAATAACTATACTACGATTTTTGGAGACTCCAAGGTGCCAGAATTTTGTCCTGCAGTTCTTCTACGTGTCCGGAAATCTATAAACATGGGGCTGACATATGTGAGCACCTTCAAATACCACCAGACTGAGCCAGGATCGAAACTGACAATTTGGGATCAGAAAGCTAGCGCATTAAACATCTGAAACATTCAGCCCGGCAATATTTAAGGTAAAGATTGGGAGAAACATAATAAGGATTTAATAAAAAGCACAATCTCAGCATCTGCTCCCAGTGAATATGAGGGACAGAAATCCAAAGACAAGGCATATTCACAATCGACAAAGATATCTACCAGTTGTCTAGGACTAACACTCTCAGTCCTCTCAATGCATTACTGGAATACTGTTATGGAAGGAAGAAGTAAATGAGCTGAAATAATAACAGGAGTCTATTTATGGGCAATGGAGCATTACTATGTTATTGTGTAGTTGGTAGGTGTGAATGGGGTTTTCTACTCAGGAAAACACATTTAATTCAGAGTTAAAGAGTTACTACTATATTTACAGCCAATTCACTAACTCCTTGTGCTAACTAGGGTGAAATACCAGAGGTCACTGTTCCTCACCACCCACCTCATTAAAAAGACCTTTAGTCCATGGCTAATACCAAGCGAGTTGGCCATGTGGTTAGGGTTGCGCAGCTGTGAGCTTGCATTCAGGAGGTAGAAGGTTCGAACTCCATTGCCAGCAGCCCTGAAGATGGATCTCCGTGGTTTCCCATTTTCACACCAAGCAAATACTGGGGCTGTACCTTAATGAAGGCCACGGCTGCTTCCTTCCCCCTCCTAGCCCTTTCCTATCCCATCGTTGCCATAAAACCTATCTGTGTTGGTGCAATGTTAAGCCAATTGTTGTTCCATAGCTAATAATCTTATTTTTCTCTGTCAAATAACTGTCACCACCTTTAAATTACAAATTTCGCTTACAAACTCATGAAGTATTTCCTTGCAGGCAAGTTAAATTCTAATCATTATAAAATATCAAAGCCATCTTATTAATAGTGCTGATGGTGGTACTTATTATTGTAATTAGTCATATACAGTTGTATCAGCACACTAAATTTTATTTCAGCACCAGTTTTCAGACTCTAAGGTCCATCATCAGTGTCAAAATTATTTTTAAAACATTTGATTTTACATGAGTGTGTTGTCACATCGAGTTTTAAAACAGTTAAAATGAAGCCCAGTAGAGATTTTACAGTTTATCTCTACAGGGCTCCATTTGAACCGTTTTAAAACTCATAGTGACAACACACTCATGTAAAATAAAATGTTTTAAAAATAATTTCAAAGATGATGGACCTTAAGGAGTCCGAAAACTGGTTCTGAAATAAAATTTAGAGTGCTGATAAGACTGTATATGACTAATTATAATAAGTTAAATTCTCTCCACAATCTGATTTTACGTTTTTTAATTCTTATACACGTATTAATTTGTACAGTAGTAATACTCTTCTTACACAGTCTTAATGACACCAGCACAGGTACCTGTTAACAATACATTCCACACTGTTCAATTAACTTATAGAAAAAAATCCAGCTTCCATCCTTCCTATAGCTACGTAAAATCAATAATTATTATGAATCTTAACTAATTAACTTTACAGTGAAGTTAAATATATTCCACATTGATGTTTATGTTTAGTTTCAATGGCTCATGACAGTGAGTGAGATTATGCAGTTTGAAAATACGATCTTAATCAGATGAAATGGGGCATTGTATTAATGCTTATCTTGTGCAGGGTAACTGTTTTTAATTTGTTATCTAAGAGAATCTGAATGAATTACTTTTTGTTACAAAACACAAGCAGTCAATTGTGCACAACAATGCATCAGCTCTAAGTTCTATTTGAACTATTCCTCCTCATATTTACAAGCACAGCCAAATATATTTTCACAATTTGCCATCTGGAACTCAATTTTGTGATATGTGTCAAGGAAGGACATCATTTTTCTACTTTACCTTCGAAAATTCTAGCTTATTTACAGATACATAATTTAGCACACACTGTGGGCTCCACAACATTTCCCTTTAGATGGTGGTGGTGATGATGATGATTATGATAATAATAATGATAATATTATAATAATAAAAGTAAGAATAATGCTTTATCACTGCCATTGTAGTTTCCTTTTTTAAACATTATTGCCTATTTTACAAACTAGTGCCTCACAGAATTTGTTAATAAATACCTTAGAAATAGTTTCACTTAATACTAAAAAACTTGACAAGATCAAATCATACTCATCGTGAGGCAAATACATATGAACAGCTGTTTTAACACTTTAGACCAGTTATTGTAAAATAGTTGCATTTGCAAACCATCTAATTCTACAACAATGTCTGTATCAACAAACTAGACTGTAAAAGGAAATCCTATTATTGTTAAATACCATACAATATTATTGTCAAAATTGAACAGTCAAGAATTATCATTGCTATGTTCAGCAAACTGTAAATAACATATTTTAATCAGCTTCTTGTAAGAGGGGAAAAAAAAAAAAAAAGAAAGAAAAAGAAAAAAAAGCCCAACCATGTATGAATACACAATGTAACAGACATTCTATCATATGTAACCTAATGAAATAAACCTAAGTACTTACCTTACCAGAAAATGAATGAAAATATGCATTTAGTAAATATTTCAAATATAATTAGAAGTAATTTACATCCACCACAATTTTATTTCATAATTATATGCATATTTACTTATAGATTGGGATCAATACTACTATGCCATTGTCATAAGATTTACTGTTTGAACTGCCTTTTTAATGCCTGAAAAGCACGAAAATAAACACTCTTTATGATTGGATGCTAGACAGTGATGGGCAATTTTCTTGCTCGAGACTCTGAAGACAGATGTCACATATCTCAAGACTCTCGCGAGAATCTCAAGACCGATTCTCCTGTGTGACGTCAAAGTAACTATGAGCGTAAGCTTGATAGTATGTCATCAGCAGTTATTGCGCGCAATAACGTTCTCATATGGAAATGAGTGTGCCGATAGATTGTGTCAAAAGCCTGGAAAAGTACTGCATGTTTAACTATAATCCCCTTAATACCATTAATGAAAGTGAAAACAGAATGTCAGTATCTTAAACAGTTCAAGAGTTATTTAAGGTGGACATCTTAGCTGAATAATCCTGTATAATTTGTTAATAACTGTAAATAGGATGTACACCTCGCTGGACACACTGCAGTTGTCGACAGGGTAGCTTCTTGTGATGAAGACCGGGCCGGAGGTATTCTCCCCGACGATTTCCCTTCAGTGATATGAGTTTCTAAGTGTCAGATCATGCCAGAACTATTTATGCTGATGTATTTTACTTATTTTGAACAAACAACACAGCAGACTGTGCTATGTGGCATCTCTTCAAAATAATCCCCTGCCCATGACTTACATTTCAGACATCTTAAAGTTGTTGCATACAATTAGAAAATTACACATTTTACAGTCATATACCAAAGTACCTAATTATGACAAATACTTTATAACACTGTAAGAAATTATTCCCTTCGTTGTCATAATGCTGGTGAACACAAGCATTGGTTAAATGGATATTGAATATGGGGTCTGATAAATTATGAGTGATAACCATGTACAGTATCGCAATACACTGTATCTGAATAGCTGAGAGAGTTCATGAAAGGAAAGGTCATGGGCTGTTTTAGAGTGGAGGACAGGATGAAGTAAATGGAGAAGGAATGATCATTAGAAAAGATATCCTGGAATATGTGGAGAATGTGAAGGTCAATGACAGCATTATCATAGAGAGGATGCAGTTTGAGACAGGAACACGAGACCTGTTCCAAGTATATGCTCCGCAGACAGGAAAGAAAGAAGAGAATACAAAACAATTCCTTGAAGAAATGGAGAAATACATAGAAGACAAGGAAATAATTATAATGGGATACCTGAATGCACAAGTGGGAAGAGAAAAGATTCTGGGGCCATACTGATATGGCAGCAAGAATCAAGAAAGGGATATGGACTTCTGCCAGAGGAACCAACTAATGGAAAACATATGGTTCAGGAAGAAAAATAGCCAGAATATTACCAGGTATGGATGGGGAGGGAGAAGAACAAAAATGTTGACAGAAATGGAATAATTTTAAGAGTGCATTTGTAAGGTGTGTAGAGAAGACATGTGGCAGAACATCAGGGAAGATAATAAAGAAAGATACAACATGGTGAAATGATCGAGTGAAAAATAAAATAAAATATGAAAACTTAAAAGCAATGGGAAACACAAAAGACTGCAGAGAGTAGAGCCAGATACATGGAAGCGAAAAGATTTGCGAAAAAGTAGTAGCCGAAGAAAAGTTGGGAAACATTCACCCAGGAAGTAAAGGAAGATTTGAACTGTGGGAAAAAATATTATTTGGAATTATAAGAAACTGTACGAATGCTGGAACAAAGAAATGATGATGGTCATGATAGGAATGAAAATGGTGAACACAGGATTTTTGAAGAATGAAGGAGTAATATTGACAAAACCAGAAGAGATAATGAACAAATGGAAATAATATTTCAGAGTGAACTGATGAACGTGAGAAACCAAACATGTGGAGAAGGTATCTAGGCAGCAGGAATAGAAGTAATAATAATAATAATAATAATAATAATAATAATAATAATAATAATAATAATGTTATTTGTTTTACGTCTCACTAACTACTCTTTTACGGTTTTCGGAGACGCCAAGGTGCCAGAATTTAGTCCCGCAGGAGTTCTTTTACGTGCCAGTAAATCTACCGACACGAGGCTGACGTATTTGAGCACCTTCAAATACCACCGGACTGAGCCAGGATCGAACCTGCCAAGTTGGGGTCAGAAGGCTCCTTAACCGTTTGAGCCACTCACCCCGGGGAATAGAAGTAACAGAGAAGGAAGCAGATCGAGTGACAGAGGTGGAATGGGCAGTACAAAAGATGAAGATGGGAAAAGCGGAGGGAACAGATGAAGTAGCCATAGAAGTGATCAAGGCTGCAGGACCAGTGAGACTCCAGTGCAGTGGACTTACAGTGTATATGGGAAGAGATAAAAGTGCCCAAGGATTGGGAAAAGGGTATTATAATACAAATATGCAAGAAAAGGGATAAGATGATATGCAGTAACTACCGAGGAATCACCATCCTTTCCCATGTTGCCTAGATAAAGGATAGGGCATTGGAAAAAATAATTAGAGAAAAAGTGGAAAATCAGTCACAAGAAGAACAATTTTGATTCAGAAATGCAAGGTCAACAGTAGAAGCCATTTTCATTCTGAAACAGATCATGTAAAAGAGCTGGGAATATGGAAAGGATATAGTAATGACTTTTATAGACTTAGAAAAGGCATACACCAGCAACTCCAGGTCAATAGTTTGGAAAAGCCTCACACACACTGGCAAGGAACTAATAACAATGATAAAACAAATATATGGTAAACTGTTACAGCTGTGTGAATGCAACAACAGGTAGGGAGTGTGTTGTCACTTTTACTGTTCATAATGGTGATGGATGACGACCTAAAAGCGGCAAGGGAAGATTATAGAGGGGAAAGAATGAATGTAATGATGTCTGCAGATGATGATGTGATCTGGGGAGAAGATAAGGAGGTAGAAAAACAGCTGAATGTACTGAATAGAAGGATTGAACAATGGAGAATAAGAATCAAAGTGGAAAAGAGCAAGACAATGGTGATTAATAGAGGAAGTAAAGAAGGAAAAGGGATTATCAAAATTGGAGACAAGAAATGTAAATAGCAGAACACTTCAAAACCTTGGGAAGTGAACTGACAGAAAAAGGTGGAATGGAAATTAGTAGGATACAACTGGGGGAGTGCCTTTTACCACCAGTTACGGAGAATAATGTTAAAAAAAAGATGAACCAATGAAGGCTAAAGACATATGCAGCAGAAAACTGGACAATGACTCAGAGATGAGTAGAGTATATGCAGCTGAAATGAAGTTCCTGAGGAGTATGATACAGAAGATATGGAGGGATAGAGTGAGAAATGAAGAAATCGAAAAGAGCAAGATGTGCAAACACTAAATGACAAAGTGGAACAGAAGAGATTGATGTGGTCTGGGCATGTCAAGCAGATGAAAGAAGAAAGACTGCCAAGACAAGCACTGGAAAGTCAGATGACAGGGAAGAGAGGATGAGGGAGATCAAGATTATGATGGATGGACTCTCTGAAGAACCGCATAGTACAATGGAACGTGGACTGGAACACAGTATTGGATGAGGAATGGTAGAGAAACATCTGGTGCTAGCTGGAAAAGGGGACTTGTTGATTATTATTATTATTATTATTATTATTATTATTATTATTATTAACAATGTACACCGTCAGTTTCTGTACTTAGCCTACTCATTCGTGTACTTACAATTGAATACAGTGCCAGAATATGTATCCTTTATAATTATATTGTATCAATAATAGAACTTAGTAAAATTAATGGCCTAGTCACTTTTTGACACGTATTTGTGGAATGGAGAAGCCCTGTGGTTGGCTATTCGCATACTTGGCACAAACAACATTCAGCTCCGTCTCCCTGTAGGCCTACAACACACTGCTCGCCGCACAATTCCGAGACAACACACTCAAGATATCTGAACATATCTCGCGAGAAACAGGTGCTTGAGCTAGTCACGAGAAATCTCAAGACTCCGTCTCAGTCTGCCCATCACTAAGTGCTAGATAAATGGTAGAAAACACATTTATTTCAATAATAGAGGGGACTTTTTAAATAGGTTTACTGGACTTATTTATGTTTATGCTGGGTGATAATGGATGCTATGGACTATTGACTGGATTATATGGATAACAGCAAGCAAGAAAATGTCTCCACAAACTATAATCAGCAAATATTTTCTTTATATTTAAATACACTTACTTTATTTACAAAAGTTATTATAAAGTTACACAAATCAATATATATTCTCCTATAAATGGTGAAGTACCCCTTCCAGACAAACTTAAAATATATTTAGGATAATATAATTCAGTTGTTTTCAATAATGTCATTAAAGACTAGCATATTTTAGCTTGCAACAACAAAGTTTTATGTAAATGAGATTGGCTGGAATACTTCCAAATAAAGTTCAGCTTTGTATACTGTCTTTTTACAACAGATTGACAATATAAGAACACATTTACAGTGATAAGCATTGCCGACATTAAACTAAAATTTAAATAATTCACATAATTATACCAAGTAGGAGGCAAGTAATCTATATTAAAAGCTGCATTAACTTTAAAATACAGGGCTATTCAGCTAAGATGTCCACCTCAAATAACTCTTTAACCTTTCAAGATATCGACATTTTGTTTTCACTTTCAGTAATGGTACCAAGGTGCTCATAATTAGACTTAAAGCACTTTTTCATGGCATGAATATCTTCTGAGATAATGATATATTTTAAAAAATAGAACTTTGCGGTTTTCTATACCGAGTCAAACTTACAGATATTATAAATTCAGAGTCGTGATTATTTTGAAAACTGGACAAGTACTTCAAGAAAATTTGATGTATTCAAACGTGCTTCATTTGCCAGCCGGGGACTGCACAGTTCCGATTCGTGCTACGTATGAAACATGGGCTAGCTGCTGACATACAGAGTTGCTTCACCTTCTTCTGACAGGTATTCACTCTACTGTGCTCATAAATACAGTATGATAAAATGTATGATTTAACAACTTCAGTATCGCCGTAGGTAACAGGTAAAGGATAAACAGATATGCGACTAGTTTTCTTTCCTATTGGACTTCCCTTAGTAAACCCTCATTCATTTGTGATCATGACTGAATTAAGGTTACAAAGCCTAGAGTGCGTCATTTTCACAGACTTAGAGGCAGTTCTCTTCTTTTGTTTATTCTTCAAAGAATCAAACCACTTCTTTCCTTCCAATCTGATAAGTGTTAAGAAGGGGCGATTGCCCAGTTTTAATTCTTAAAATAATATTCACTTCCTCTACCACCATTACTTTCAAACATTTATACCAGGCCTTTCTTTCTTTCTTGTTTATTAATGCTTCTCCTTTTCCAACATTTCTCCCACAACTTGGTGCAGATATGTTGTGATCTGTTTCACGGATGTCAAATTGGCCCAGTTTTACAGGTAGATTCCTTCCTCTTATCAATCATCAAGGGTTATAAATTTCATTTTTGTTCCTGTACTGAACTCTCCAAGGTGATTCAGAAAGAGAAAAAGAAATGCTGACAAAAATTCACTGAATCTCTGCAAGAAGATAGAACTGGAAAGAAGAAAAACCTTGGTGAAGGTGCTAACTTCATTAAAAATGAACAGGAGGAAGTGATGACACAAGAAGCAGGATATATTGTATAAGTGGGGAAAATCCTTTGAACAGCTTTAAAACTTGCAAAATACCTCGGTACAAGGAGAAATCGAAGAACCAGATTTACAAGGGGCATTCCCTACTCATCACCGATTTCACTCAAATTTATAGAACATGCAGGGCTTGGCTAGAAATGAAAGTACCCGAAGTGGGAACTCAGATGGCCAAGCGTATAGAAAATAAAAATGGCACTGTACGAGCCACTTACGTTAGTGCGCATGCCGAGCAGTTGCTGGCGTAGCGGTAAGAGCTCGGACTGGTAATTCGATGGTTGTGGGTTCGACTCTCCGTGTAGAGACTGGTTTTTTCTGTTAACTTTTATATTATTCATTTTCCAATTACGCAAAGAGGTGAATAATTCATTTTATTTATTTATATGCAAAAGGCATAGAAAAGGTTAAAAATTGGGGTTTCATTGTCAGACTTTTTTCTACCTGTGCCAAGAATCTGTTGTTTGTGTACAGCCGCCAGGAGCAACCTTCATTTGTCAGGTGAAAACGAATCTTACAGCAAAATGACTATTCACGTTTATGGCACATTCCCCAAAGAGGGGAGATAGCCAGTAAAGGAGAAAAAAAAAAGAATTTCTGTTTGAACACGTTGGGAAAGTTCGCAACTCCAAATTTTCTACAATTGTGCACTTATTAAAAAAAATGACGTATATGCCTTTTGCATATAAATAAATAAAAATAAATTAAAATAAATGAATGGTCCGCCTCTGTGGTGTAGTGGTTAGTGTGATTAACTGCCACCCCCGGAGGACCGGGTTCGATTCCCGGCTCTGCCACGAAATTTGAAAAGTGGTACGGGGTCCACTCAGCCTCGGGAGGTCAACTGAGTAGAGGTGGGTTTGATTCCCACCTCAGCCATCCTGGAAGTGGTTTTCCGTGGTTTCCCACTTCTCCAGGCAAATACCGGGATGGTACCTAACTTAAGGCCACGGCCGATTCCTTCCCTCTTCCTTGTCTATCCCTTCCTATCATCCCATCCCCCCGCAAGGCCCCTGTTCAGCATAGCAGGTGAGGCCGCCTGGGCGAGGTACTGGTCATCCTCCCCAGTTGTATCCCCCGACCCAATGTCTCACGCTCCAGGACACTGCCCTCGAGGCGGGTAGAGGTGGGATCCCTCGCTGAGTCCGAGGGCAAAGCCAACCCTGGAGGGTATGCAGATTAAGAAAGAAGAGAAAATAAATGAATAATATAAAAATTGAGAAAAATATTCTCCACACGGGGAGCCGAACCCATGACCATCGCATTACTAGTCCAAGCTCTTATACCGCTACTCCAACAACTGCTCGGCGTGCAGACTAACGAAAGTGGCTTATACGGTGCGAGAGCCGCGACAACATTTTTATTTTTATTTTCTATACGCTTGGCCATCTGGAGTTCCCACTTCGGGTACTTTCATTTCTAGCCAAGCCCTGCATGTTCTATAAATTTGAGAGAAATCGGTGGTGACGAGTAGGGAATGCCCCCTTGTTAGTACAGATGGAAGATAAGGAAAACAAGGTGTCCATGGCAGAGATTGAGTGGCCACTAAAAGAATGAAACGAGACAAGGCAGCTGGAATTGATGAGGTCACCATAGAAATGATAATAGCACCAGGAGATGTTGGTCTACAGTGGTTGTATAGACTCTTCAGAGTGATAATGAGAGAAAAGACTGTTCCAAAAGAGTGGACGAAAGGGGTCATTATACCAATTTTCAAGAAAGGAGAAAGGAAGCAATGTGAAAATTACCGAGGAGTGACACTGATACCTCATACAGCTAAGATCCTTGAAAGAATCTTGGATAGACGAATAAGAGACAGAGTAGAGGGGAAATTGGCAGAACACCAGTATGGATTCAGAATAGGCAGGTCCACATGACACAATATTTACATTGTGTCAAATGATGGAAAGGTATTGGGAATAAGGAAAGGACATGGTAGTAATGTTTCTAGATATTGAAAAGGCATATGACAGTGTCCCAAGGAATTTGGTATGGAAAACATTGACAGTGGCAAAGATTGGGAATGAAACAATGCAGATGGTAATAGCATTGTATCAAAATTGTAAAAGCTGTATTAGAACCAAAGTGGGTCAAACTGAATAGTTCAGAGTTGAGACAGGCTTAAGACAGGGAAGTGTATTTTCTCCCTTATTCTTCATTATCATCATGGATAGAATTCTACATAATATTAAGGAGAAGATGATGGACAAGCAAATAAAGTCTATGCTCTTTGCTGATGACATTGTAGTTTGGGGAGATAATGAAGAGGAAGTACAGACACAAGTTTATTTATGGAATGAGGAGATAAGAAATTTTGGAATGACTATTAGTACTGCGGAAAGTAAGACTTTCATCATGACAAGAGGTAACAGAAAATCCAGGGGAGAGAAAACAATAGGAACTGAACCTATTGAAGTAGTGAAAATTTTTTAATATTTGGGCAGCGTAATATCACAGGATGGAAATTTGAATGGAGAAATTGATTTAAGAATACAGCAGTCTGCCAGTTTCTAACAGTGTGCGAGAGACATTGTATGGAACAAAGATGTGCCAACGAAGTA
This sequence comes from Anabrus simplex, assembly GCF_040414725.1. NCBI lineage: Eukaryota > Metazoa > Arthropoda > Insecta > Orthoptera > Tettigoniidae > Anabrus > Anabrus simplex. The sequence goes on from NC_090266.1 coordinate 846,142,317, forward strand.
CAAGAAGGTTTTATGCTCGTCTTATTATAAACCTATACTGACCGATGCTTCAGCAGCCTGGACGTTAACTAAGCGGAACCAAAGTAAGATACAAGCAGCTGAAATGAGGTTCTTGAGGAGCATACAGGGAAAGACAAGACAAGATAGAATACGAAATGAGGAAATAAGGAGAAGTGTGGGAGTGTGTAAACTTCAAGAAGAGCTTGATATAGCAAAGCTAAAATGGTTTGGACACAGGATGAGAATGCCAGGAGAGATAATACCAAAGAAAATTCATGGATACAAAGACTGGAAAGAGGCCTAGGGGACGTCCTAGAATGAGATGGAGGAGCTCTGTTGTGGACTCTATTGTAAATAGAGGAGTCGATAGCAATAAAGTACTAGAAGAGGAATGGTGGAAAGATCGAGTAAGGTGGAGGGGTTTGGTACACTACCCTACCCAGAGAGAATCTGGAAAAGGAATGGGTGAAGAAAAGACTGAACTGAGATTACATATAATTAAATTTCACATAAATTGTTTATTCAACCTATTCAATACTTTGCGTTATTTGCAATGCATATATATTTACCCTACAACGGGACTAGTTTCGACCCTACTTGGGACATCATCAGCCTTAATTAAGTACACAATTTTTTGTCGAATGTCCTAAAACAGTACTTTCCTATAAAGTAATATTTTAAATAATATTTATATTTTAAATATTAAATATATGCATTGCAAATAATACAAAGTATTGAATAGGTGGAATAAACAATTTATGTGAAATGTAAATTATACGTTGTCAATCATGTATGGTTTTCATTTTTCCAAGTGTTAGCATTAACTCAGGTAGGTTTTCAGTGACTATAGGATAGGAAAGGGCTAGGACTAGGAAGGTAGCGTTCAAAGCCTTAAGTGCAAATGGTGTTAAAATGTCAAACCCCGTAAAACCATCTGCTGCTGATGATGGGGTTCGAACCTACAATCTCCCGAACACTAACAGTTAAGCGGCCCACACCTCACAGCTAGCTCGTTTGGTCCTATGTGGTTTAAAGTCACATAAGGATAATAATACTGTCCCACACAACACATCGCATATCCATTTTTTCCTTTACCTGTTACCTATGACAATACTAAATATGTTAAATCATACAATTTATCAGAATGTATTTATGAGCACAGTAGAACAGAGAAGGTGAAGCAACTCTCAACAGCTAGCTCATGTTTCATAAGTAGTGCAAGTCGAACAGGGTAGTCCCTAGCTGGCAAATTATAATTAAATAACGTTATTGTTTTTACGTCCCACAAACTACTTTTGATGGTTTTCGGACATGCTGGAATGCCAGAATTTAGTCCCAGAGCAGGAGTTTTTTTATGTGCCAGTAAATCTACCAACACGAGGCTGACATATTTGAACACTTTCAAATACCACCAGACTGAGCCAGGATCGAACCTGCCAAGTTGGGGTCAGAAGGCCAGTGCCTCAACCATCTGAGCCATTCAGCCCGGCCACTGGCAAATGAAGCACATTTTCTTGATAAATACTTGTCCAATTTTCAAAATAATAACTGTGCTGAATTTGTAGGTTTAAGGCTAGGTGTAAGAAACAATGCAGTTCCATTTATAAAAACAAAGTACCACTATCCCAGAAGATACTGATGCCATGCAAAGGTACTGTAAATCCAATTATGAATCCCTTGGTACCATTACTTCAAGTAAATGCAGAATGTCAATATCTTGAATGGTTCATGAGTTATTTTAAGTGGACAACTCATCTGAATAACTACAGTACGTACGTATGTATATTTGTATGTATTTTTCGGGCTTGTAGTCCACGGTCCAAGAACGTATGGTAGTCCCGACATTTCACTGAAAATTGCATTTGGCATTTTCGAGGGTTCGGCTTCTCTACGCAGATGTTCAACTTTGTAATCTGGAGCCATGGAGAGGAACAACTACAGCGGTTTCTACAGCATCTGAATATCACAATCGGTATAAATATTCTGTTGGAATAGATAATGAACAAAAGTGTGCTTTCCTTGGTGTTCTGGTAATGAGGAAGGCTGATTTAAACAGTGTACTGCAAGCTGACCCATACAGACCACTATATGCAAAAGATAAGCATGGAGTGATAAAAGCGCTAGCCGGCCATGTGAGAAGAATTTGTGAACCATGGCACATGAACGAGCAGTTCCGGCACCCCCATATGGCTGTATGTAATAATGGGTACAGGCATTAAGATATACAGCGAGCACTCCATTCCAGGCGCCCAGTGGCCAGGGAGAGAGAAGATGAGTGGCCAGCAGCTAAAGCTTTTCTGCCATACATTGGGAGGCTACTGGAGTCCCATGAAGTAAAAACCATATAGCCTATAGGCCAACGAAGAAAATCAAGGATTTACTAAGGTTTGCTACAGACAAGCGCCATCTTCACACCACAGAAAGTGTTTACAAGATCCCATGCAGCTGCGGTAAAGTGTCCGTAGGGAAAAATGCAACATCGTCACCCGACTACAGGAGCAAACAGAGACTTACAATAATTGAAAATCTTCCACCTTTTTGATACTTATTTGCTTTTTAGCAAATTAATTATAAACAATAAATGTTTCATTCTTATTTGAGAACATCTTCAGCTGTTTAGCTTAGGTGAATCACTAAGTTTTTGAGTACATTATTTTCAGGTACATTGTTCCTCTTAAAAACTATTTGAATATAAATTAAAATACAAATGATGTTAAAACAATGTGGTGGTTAATGCGTTCATGAAATGAGACAGGATGAATACATAGTTAGCCTACTTAAAAAACTATATCTATTCATTTGAATAGTTGTTGTTAAAAGTTTCAACTCTGTTACACTAAAAATATGTTTGTCTTCCAGTTAAAAGGTTTTATTAAAATATTTGACTTCTTGATACTGTTCTAATTATTGCTGAATGTTCATTTCTTTCACTCCTTCCAGGTTGGTTGTTATTTATTTTGAGCTTACTTAATGTGCCTTAAATCGAGTCTAATGCAGAACTATGAAGCTGATTGCCGTTCACTTTTTGAGAAGGGAGCTTCGTCTCAATTTCTGAAATTAAATGAGGAAAATAGGGATTTGCTTTATAATGAAAACATGTGTCTACATAGTAAGTTAATGTATAAAATGGTTCCATACCTTACTGTTGTTAAACTCCAATTCTACCGTGACCTTGGAGGAGCTACGTTTGAAGCTGCTTTACGTCTTGTATAATAATGATGTGTGTGTTCCATTGTTTGCTCCTCCTACCGGGGAGGCAAGGCTGTGGAGAGGGGAGGAGGCGTGTCGCTTACTGTCACGGCTTCGGCTTTAGAAGGGGTGGGGGGAGTGGATGTACAAAATGGTGGAGGCTCGTTCTTATTCATCCTTTTATTGTCTGTGTTGTTTCTTTTGCCTAAAGTTTTAAGATTTGATAATATCCCTTCAAATATAGGGTTTCTATTGTCAATTATATCATTCAGGTTATTGTCCGGATTACTTTTTTGTTCTAAATAAATATATATATTTTCTAATGTATTTAGAAGAGCTCCTTTGTCTATTTTACGCAGTATAGTTAAATCCTGCTCTATAGTTGTGAACTGATGTCCGGTTGTACTCGAGTGTTGGCCCATCGTGGAAATTTTTTTTATGCCTTTCAGCATTGACATGTTCCAAGTATCTTACAGTAAAACAGCGTCCTGTTTGCCCAACATAATTTTTTTCACATTGATGACTTTTCAATTTGTAAACTCCTGATTCTGAATGTTTGTTTTTTCCTAGGGAATTAACACTATTGTAATTAAAGAATTTTTGTTTTGTATTATTACTGGTTGAATATGTGATCTTATAGTTATATTTTCTGAATAAATTCGTTACTGTATATAAGTTAGGTTTGTTGAACGTGAACTTGGCATATTTATCTTTCTTTTTTATTTTGTGTGTTAGATTAGTTTGTAACTTCTGTTTGAATTTTCTGATTATTTTCTGATTATCTTGAACATACCAAAATAATAGGATAAATAGAGGGTCTCAATTTATGGTTACGCTTTGTAGACACTTTTGCAGTAATAGATTGTAGAGTGAACAACAGTGAAGATATTAAATACATTGGATTCTAGAATAAAGTTTACAGTAGAAAAAGAAAAATAAGGTCCCATAAATTTTTAGACAAATATAACGTGGAAAAAGGAAGAGTTTGACTTCAAGAGACACAGAAAACCCACTTTTACTCCCATTACAATACAGAACTACTCATTGCATCCGGAATCACAAAAAAGGTCAGCTTACTACAGTTACATATATAGAGCATTTAATATACCCCTTACACACACGGAACGAGAAAAAGAACTGCTCTGTATCCGTAAACAAGCCCAATACAACGGATCTGAACTAAAAATGGTAAACAAAATAATCAGAAAATTCAAACAGAAGTTACAAACTAATCTAACACCTGAAATAAAAAAAGAAAGATAAATATGCCAAGTTCACGTTCAACAATCCTAACTTATATACAGTAACGAATTTATTCAGAAAATATAACTATAAGATCGCATATTCAACCAGTAATAATACAAAGCAAAAATTCTTTAATTACAATAGTGTTAATTCCCTAGGAAAAAACAAACATTCAGAATCAGGAGTTTACAAATTGAAATGTCATCAATGTGAAAAAAATTATGTTGGGCAAACAGGGCGCAGTTTTACTGTAAGATACTTAGAACATGTCAATGCTGAAAGGCATAAATAAATTTCCACGATGGGCCAACACTTGAGTACAACCGGACATCAGTTCACAACTATAGAGCAGGATTTAACTATACTACATAAAACAGTGTCAAGAAGTCAATTATTTTAAAAACCTTTTAACTGGAAGACAAACATATTTTTAGTGTAACAGAGTTGAAACTTTTAACAACAACTATTCAAATGAATAGATATAGTTTTTTAAGTAGGCTAACTATGTATTCATCCTGTCTCATTTCATGAACGCATTAACCACCACATTGTTTTAACATCATTTGTATTTTAATTTATATTCAAATAGTTTTTAAGAGGAACAATGTACCTGAAAATAATGTACTCAAAAACTTAGTGATTCACCTAAGCTAAACAACAGCTGAAGATTTTCTCAAATAAGAACGAAACGTGTACTGTTTATAATTAATTTGCTAAAAAGCAAATAAAAAGTATCAAAAAGGTGGAAGATTTTCAATTATTGCAAGTGCCTGTGATTAGAATTTGATACGGAAAATGAAACTGATTACTTGCAATCAATACAGGAGCACAACCGACACAGCTGGCTGGGACAAACTTACGTCCTCTGTCACTGAACAATTGCTGCTAGCAGGCCATGACATACAACAGAGTAGGACCAAGGTACTGTCAACTATGTTGTCATATCGCGCCTGGCTATAAAGAGAAGCTACCGAGATCCTCCAGCACACCAACAGATACAACTGAAGGAGGAAGGGTGAACAAAGTCTTGTTTCCAGCACTTAAAACCTTGAAGCCTGGAGGACACTGTGGCTGCCGTAGGCCAGATACAGCATCGGGCAATCAGTTGGCTGTCTCCGTCAAGGCAGGTTGACCAATGCCGGGCTCCACATTGACTCAATTAACTAGCCATAAGAAAAGAAAAATGGCAACAGTTCCTCCACCATGGCAGACCAATAGGCAAGCAGTGCACCGTAGCCTGCACTATATACTGAGGTGGAATTCTGATACTGCTCCATTCCACTGGGAGCTTCATAGCAGTCTAAGACAGTGGAACCCTTGAAAATGCTGAACGCAGTTTTCCGTGAAATTTTAGGACTGCTATATCTTCTTGGACCATGGCCTACAAGCCCAAAAAATACATATATAAAATGTAGGCCATGAAAGCCTGAACTGTTATGTGCATTAACATTATATCAGAATGCAACAGACTATCTCAATGCAAGGTATACCATATCAGACCATGGAAATTATGTACAATATACAGGAATGAATAAAGAAAAATATTACTACACAAAACTATAGTCTAAAATAAATCACATTTAAGCTATAAAGGCAATTTTGGTAACATTTCTTTTCATTAATCAATGTATCAGGAATTTCATACCAGATACAGCAAAACTCCTAATTTATCATCATTTACTGGGGAACAAATTTTGAACAAAGTTGATGGATTGGAATCCGGACTAGCCATACGATACAACAAATTTTGAATATTTTGTAAACAAAGGTTTACACTACAAGAAGGTTTAGTTATTTTCCAATAATACAAAATTTGAGGAGATACTTTCATAACAATTTCTATACAATTAAATGGCAACAAACGCGGTTAAATATCACCATAAGCAACAACTAATTTCAAAAACTTTCAAGATCATATTTAATCCCGATACCAATAACAGACATTCTGTACTGAAACTTAACTCCAGTTATTTGACAATTTACTAAGGGCCTGTACTATGACATCTTAGATAAATACACAATTTAAATCTACGCAGCACACTGCAATTTATCTGGAAGATGGGTGGAAAAAGTGTAATATGACTTTCATTTTTATGCAATCTGGAGGAATATTTTCTAGCTTAGCTGTGCTCTTATCTGGGACCCTGCCGTAAGTATCAAGAAAGCTGCACATCGTGATGATGAATATGCATCTGCATGATGTTATACGAAAGTTAAATTTTTATAATTGAATATATATAAAAAACTTTCACGCTTCCTGCCTAGCAATCTGAGGGTTTTTAACGACTTTCTGAGCTAGCAAGAGGTTCCTACTAACTATGACTTGCATGCTCATCGCTCGACTGTGCAACATTCTGATTTGATGGCTCGAGTCCCGTTGGTTGAATTTTGTTTTACCATCTAAATGTTGGCCAGCAGGGTACCAGAGATGATGGTATACAATTCCTAATCACTATAGTGCATGTCAAAAGCCTGGGTTCCATTCTAAACTTCTCCACAGCACTCATATGGAGTGAGAGTAAATGACTGTTCATTTGTGATTAGGCCCATAAATGGAGACGTTAAGGTTATATTTCTTTGAATTCATAACAACTTACCAGTAGGTATTTATGCATAACTGAGAAATGCTTGCCAGTTACTAATCTAACACTGTCTTGGAAAAAATAAAATAAGTACTTATGAAACTTGCAACAATAAATAGAATTATGGTAATAATAAAATTAACAATCCCAATTTTTTTTTAATCTTAACAAAACTGATGACAATTATGACGTTAAACTTTACTTATGCCAGAACATGAATCCTCTTAATTACAATTAGGGAAAAAACAAAATTATATTGTGTGATAAGAATTATTTGACAAGAAACACAACTTGAATCTTACCTTTTGCTCCATGTAATAATAATATTATGTCTATTTTCTACAACAATTTTTGTATGTCGTTACATACTAAATTTAAAAGTTTCTTCATATGTGTACATTTCAGTCTTCATTTTTTTCTCGGCTGGAACTTCCACGTTAAATAGCAGTCAAATATTGAACTCTTATACTACAATTTCAAAATAAATAGCGCTTAACAAATGAAACACCCAGGAACAGGTATACCACCATGCTAAATTTTCAGAAACCTTATTGCTAATGCAGTAAAAATGGTAATCTTCACCATAACAATACCATAATTAAAATTTATTGGTAGTATGCAAGTAAATATCTTCTAGATTGCAAAACTGCAGTCTACATATCTGGATATTTATCAGTCATAGCACAGGCCCTAAAATGTGTTCTTTAATAGCTATGTTTAATTACAATATTGGGACAGCAATGGTTCTATACGAAGCTTTAAAAAAAAAAAGAGAATCTGATTGAAAATCCCAAACTGAAAGCGATTCAGTAATAGATGATCCAAGATGATGTAACAATCACCACAATTCCTTTTTGCAACAAAGGTCTCACCCATTCTTTCCAGGTTCTTTTGTCTAACGACATGCTAAACTACCACAAGGAAAAGCCAATAAAACTGATTGCTCCAAGTTCCAACCTGCCTCACATGAACAAAGAGTATCTCTCTCAATTTAAATTGTATGCATTTTTTTCTTGACCATGCTTAAATTGGGCAATAATACTATATTCAGGATACAACATTTTTTGTAAACCAGTGCACATATGGCATTACCATTCCACCAAAAGTCTGGTGAAGTTTGCTGCAAATGAGTCACAAGGACCTGTGTGCAGAAGCATGGATGTGGGAGATAATTCAGGGTGTGAACATCCAACAATGGCTTGACACCCACGATATGGCAACCCTGATACAGAAAATGCAAAACTGGAAAAATTACAACATATTTGCCAAGATCCTGGGAGGAGAAGGCACAGGGAAGAAGTAGAGTACTCAAATTATGAAAAATATTCAAGTTGTAAATAGGAAGTAACAAGTAAATCATAAAAACATATGTGAATGAGAGAGAGGGAGGGGATATTTTAAAAAAAGACTGCTTTGTGTGGCACAAACTGCATACTAAACTTTAAGATCCTCGACCATCCAAGATCACTACTGCCCAGTCAGATGGCCTGTACATAGTTGAGTGTCGTGGTCAATGTGGTGTTATCTTCAGCCTTATTTATTTTTAAATTTTTTATTTTACGCCCACATTGGAGCACTGAAATCAATCTATATACAGTCAAGTCTTATGAATATTGGTTACAAATTTGGTTGGTGTTTCTTCTTTTGTTCCCAAAAATGTTTCATTCTCTCTGACCTGGCTGCCTGTTCGTCAGTTATGTTGTACTGTTTGCGTGTATAGGTCTTCAGTTAAAGTCTCACGTCGTTATTTCTCAGAATCCTCTTCTCTTCTCTTCTCTGTTTTCAATTTGTTGAATTGTCAAGCCTAATTCATTTAAACCTTCTCAGACTTCTTTGAACCAGTGATTTTTAGTTTTATTATTCCAAAAGTAGTCGAATAAATGTTTGAGTATCCTAGTCTCTGGTAGTCGTGATATGTGACAGAAATGAGCAACTCCTCTTTTCCGCATTATATCTATTATAGACTCAGTCTCGTGGTATACAACTTCATTAGGTAGTAATCACCATTGTCCATCTACTTGGTGTTTTTTGTTTACAATTGTTCTAATGATTTGTCTATTTTCTGTAATTTATCTGTAGTTGATTTCGTATTCAAATTGAATAAGGTTTCACTAGCATAGGTTCCTTCAGGCTTAATAACGGAGTTGTAGTGTTTAAATTTTGCATTTATCGAGAGAGATTTCTTCTTTTAGGTTGGCCAAGTAATGTGTTGTGCTTGTTTTAATTTGGTAATTCTATTTTCAGCCTTATTACTTGAATTACCAGACAGGGTTCATGGACTTTGATGTTAAGGAACTCCTCACTTGGTCTCACAAAGCTAACTGAATAATGTTCCAGCTCACATTCTAGGATTAAAATCCCTAGACGAGTCACTAATTAAATCCAGGGCAGACATACCACCCCTAAAGCACAGGGCTAGGCTAATGCACTGGAAGAAAAAAAGAAATAGGAATGGAAGATTGGAAGCAATTCTGTACTTAATAGTAAAACAACTAATGGCATGGCCATATTGAAACATATGATCCTGCAAGATCTCCGAAGTTAAGCAACAATGGGTGTGATCACCACTTGAATGCATAGGTCCTAGCCATCCTACCGCAAGTAAACACCAGCTCAGGATGCATGATCAGTGGTCTCTGGCTTAGCTGGGGGCAATGACTAGGTTGCCAACATCCAGATTTGGATAAGACACCTGGTCATAGTAAAATACTTATTGAAATGCCCACAAGGCATTCAGATTCTGAGTGATACCATTTGTATCAAGATTTGAGAAGTTACCAACAGTCCTGAGTAAAGGGTATAAAATGGCACGTCCAAAGCAAAGGAGGACAGTAAATGGCCATCTGTTACACCAGCATATAACAAAGGCAACAAATATAAAAGGAATCTAAAATATCAGTGCTCCACACTTAAGTTAAGGCACAAGTAATTAAACATGTTGGAACAAATCAGCAAAAACACCACATAGGCCTAATTAGATGTCTTCAAACATACTTTTGGGGTAAGATGCCAAAAGTGTGCTAATGAATTATTTGGGAAATAAATATGGGATAATGAGGTTAAAAATGCCTTAGGAAGTTTCACAAAAAGTAAAAGCCACAGCCTTAATTTTCTTGATCACAGCTGCATATATGAACTGTGATACCATACCACGAGAGCACTAGAAAGTGAAGGTGTAGCAGTAAAATCCAGGGATGTGCAATGTTTAGCAAATTTATATTTTCCTTCATTTTTGATAGTCTGGCAATGAGCCTATTTCTTGTATCAAGGCACAACTCCTAGTTAAAAAAAAGTTGGATACATTTTTCTTGTTCCAGAAAAAAAGCTGGATTTTGCTATCTACAACTATTGAAGCATTTAAATGAGGTATTTCGTTAAAGACTTGTCCAGATGGTGACATACAGTGTTTGCAGTGTTTTATGTATTCTCGTATGGGCTACAACAAGTTTGTTTCTTTCATAGATCTGTCTTGGTCTGATCTTTGACAATATGGAAGTGAGAGACATACGAAGCGCTTGTAACATCATTCTGTATGAAGCTAGTCCTTGTGATGAATGGTATGAAAGTATGTCTTGTAAGGTTTGTTTGTTTACACACTTCATTGGGTACAGCAGATTGATATGTAATAGCCACTTTTGGCCCAACAAGAACAGCTACTAGGTAACTATGTCTGCTAATGGAAGAACTGTTGGAGATGCAACCAGCCTCTCAACCATCCACTCACACCCACAATGTACAGACGTGGAGTTTGTCTTCATGTTATGTTTGCCTAACCTTTCTGCAGTTTTTTTCCTGCTCATACTGATCTGTTATATTTACTGTTTTTGTGTGTTTATAAACATTATATACTTCATTCTTCTTCAATGACACCTAGACTATCTATGACAGCTGACTGTAGATCTGCTGGGGATCCAACAACCAGCCTCCAGGCTGAGGACTCAACGTACAACACTTGTTTGTTCCACTTCCATTACTTATGTAAATAAGACACAGGAAACTCCAAATTAAACGATCCACTACAGTGCATGTGACTGACGTTTTATGGCCGGAAGATGCTACAGGCGTTTACTCTCACAGTTGGTCACATCTGAAATATTTTCTGTTGTTTCCCATTTTGTCTTCAGGTGAATGCTGTGATTCTAACCTCATAACATGTCTGTGGTCGATTTCCTGTCTACATCTTTGCCAAACCATTTCCCTAGGTGCTAAACGTAGATAGGTAATTACCAATGTCCTTAAAGCCAATGGTAAAAGATTCAAGTTTTCTTCTGGGACGGTTCCTTTCAGAATTCTTGCTCTGTGTTGGTACGATGTGAAATCATACTCTGAAACATCGCCAGGAGGAATGCATTGTTGAGCGTACTTTTATAACCGCAGACAGATCTGAATAATAGCCTTTAAAATGAATCCTTGACAATAAGTGTTAACCTGCATCGCATTTCTTGGTGCTACTGAAGTTATGCACAGTTTACACGTGCTAGGAAGACGACATAAATGCAAACTTGTTATTTTAACTATAAAAGGTATTAGAAGTTATAGATAAGTTAGAAAAGAGCAAATCTGCAGTCAAACTACTCGGGATTATGGTATAGGTAGGTATACAAACAGTAAGAGATTAAAAGAAAAGCTGTTAAAATTTGCTACGATAGCTGATACCAAAGCCAGACCATCACACCGTTAAGTGCCTGAAAACTTCAAATTATGTAAAATTAGATGAAGCCCAGCACTTGTGGTTCCAGCAGAAAAGAGTAGGATTTTTCATATCAGGTCTGATGTTAATAGAGAAAGCAGGAGAGTTCCATTTTCTCCCGGAACAGATTTAATAATTAATGTTACTGGCTTTACGTCCCACTAACTATACTTTTTTATGGTTTTCAGAGATGCCGAGGTGCCGGAATTTAGTCCCGCAGATCTTTTATGTGCCATTAAATCTACCAACACAAGGCTGACGTATTTCAGTACCTTCAAATACCACCGGACTGAGCCAGGATCAAACCTGCCAAGTTGGGTCAGAAGGCCAGTGCCTCAACCATCTGAGCCACTTAGCCTGGCTGGAAACAGATTTACAACGCTGATGAAACGGGACTGCACTGGAAGGGCATGCCAATACAAAGTTTGTTGGTTCGAGTGGATTTACTTTTTTCAATCATAGTTCCCCTTTTCTAAGTTTCACAACTTAATTTGAGTAATGAGCCAAAACCAGGAGTAAATCTTGCTAAGAAAACAGATGTATTGTCATTATGTAAATTTTTGAAACCACTAAATGCTGAATGGCTTACTTGTGTCCTAAACACGGAATGTGTGAATAATGATGCCCCAAATAACATGTCAGATGTTGAATCAGACACTCAGGACTAAAGATTGTGCAGCAACCCTAAAAGTATTAGAGCTAGAACATTTATAAAAACAAAAGGGCTGAACAATATACATTCTATGCAATAACAGCATTAATATAGTTTCTATAAATGTCAATATTTATATTTGTATAATTAAATATGACTGGACGTTATGCCAAAACATTAGACATTTGCATATTCTCGATAATAAATATGTCTCTCAGTGCATTAGTGTTTTATTAAATCATTCCTACACTTTCAAAATTTTGAAGCCATTTATCTTATCATGGCATTTTTCCACCAACGCTCTAGTTGCACCTAGGTACTCAATTGCCTGGTGTGAAAATGGGAAACTTTGGAAAAGCATCTTCAGGGCTGCCGACAGTGGGGTTTAAACCCACTATCTCCCGGATGCAATCTTACAGCTGCATACCCTTACCTGCACGGTCAACTCGCCCAGTAAAAAATAATTGTTTAATTATACCAATGTTTTAACTCTTCTGAAAATTAAGACTCTGGTGAGGAAAAAATGTGAATGGAAAACAGAAACGGGAAAAAAACTGGACGATTATTTCCCAAAAGTGAACAGAAAGCAAGTCATACAAAATATGGCACATTTTAAAATGTAATTCTGTAAATAAGTTATCAGTTGCCAGCGAGCAACACTGTGGGCTTTCCAATGTTATATGTAGCATGTTTTTTTAAATAAAATAAATGCGCATTTTCTGGTAAGAATTGTATTTTGGATTATCCGTGTATTTCGACTATCCATGCAGTCTCAGGTCTGCAGTAACTATACCAATGTTTTACCTCTTTGGAAAATGAAGGCTGTGGTGAGAAAAAATTTCAATGAAAAACAGAAACAGAAAAAACTGGATGATTAACTAGAAAAGTGTATACATGCTATTCATGGATACCATTTTTATGCAGAAATATATTTATTATGGAATGTTTTTCAAAACCTAGAAAAAAAAAGAGGGTAAAATAACGATGTGTTGGGAGTTTTACTGTATCGTTCTTATTAGCTCATAGTCAACTTCTTCAGATTTCAAAAGTTCCAATACCTACCTAACAAGGATGTGCAATGATATCTCGCTTGAGTCTCTCAAGACTGACATCACAGAGCTCTCGAGACTGTTTCTCCACTGTTGCGTTTTGTGCAATGTCCCAATAACTACAAGCATAGTTGAAGCCCAATGCTTGGCAGCTGTTATATCATCAGCAGTTATTGTGTGAAACAATGTCTTCACATCGAAACATGATCATAATGTGTATGCCAATAAATAATGCCAAAAAACGCTGCCCAAGTTCTGAATTATTATTCAATGATATATAACAAAGCACAACAATAAGAACTAAATATTACAAAGTGTGTAATACACAATAATAGTACATAGATATGTTACATAAAACAAAGCATCAAAACCAAACAATTTCTAGACCCTGTATCCGTGAAAATGTTTCAGTAAAAAGAAATTGACGAACATTTGAGATTGGCTTTTCCCACACAATCATAATGTTAATATTGTTATGTACTTCATGAAAGTTGTTTCTATACTCCACTTTGCTGTGATGATTATTTTATTTTGCAGCAACAATGAACCCAAAATTACAAATTGTATATGAAGAACTGAGGCCAAACAGAGTACCATGAACGGTTTAAAACACCAACAAAACGCAGATGATGTTAATAGCATCAAACACGACCTCTTGTCATAACATAATTAGAAAGACAAGAGTTTTAAGACCTAAATCACTGGTTTGATGAGTAGCATTGAATACGAGTATTACCACAGCATGCATTGGCACAATATGAATTGCTACTGTCATGCAATACCACATCAATAAAACTCATGCTAGAACCAAGCAGCCTAGTCACTTGTTAATATGTATTTACAGATGGAGAAGGCCCACGATTGGCTACCCTCATACTCGGCACAAACAACATTCAGCTCTGCCTAGCTGTAGGCCTACAACACGATGCTTGTTGCACGATGTAGGGACAATGCTTTCGAGATCTCTCGCAAACAACAGGTCATTGCGGTAATGTTGTAAAATATCAAGATCCCATCTCAGACTGCTCATCACTTCTACATAATGCCTAATAAGTATTGTTACACTAGCCAAAAATGTTCAACTCCACTCGAAAGAAATAAAGGAGCACCTGTTTCCCCCCCCCCCCTCTTCAATATCACCGTTCAATCGAGTACAGTTTTAATGATATATGAAATGGCTTTAGTGCTCCCTAAACAATTTCTACAGTAATTAAAATATTAGGTATGGATATTTCTATAGTGAAGATCATAACAAAATCACGTTCAAACACAATTTCTCTAACCTTTTCACTGCCGTGATAGAATATACTCGAGCTGCCTGAAAAGGCTGGCCAGTTCTGCGATCGAGTATAATTGAGCAGGACTTTGCGCCACCAGTGCTGCGATCGAATATTTTCGATCTGCCTTTTCACCGTGTTATATGCTTCGGCCATTTATTAGCCACACTTTAAACCAATTAGTTTATATTACTATTATTAGTTCTGCAGGAAAATGGTTCCCTCATGACAACACACAGTTGTAAATATCATGTTGGAATGATAGCTGCCGCATACGAACATAAGATTCGTCTAGAGGAAATCTTACACTTTTAGAGGAGATTGAGTCCAATATAGATTTCGATAGTGGCGGTAGTGATTTGAGGATATTAGTAAAGTTATAGGGAGTGACAGTGGTGATGATTTGCTGCCAGAGGGAGGAAGAAATGACTGATCTAGGCCTGCCCCCAGAGTTGGACGACGAGTTTGTGCCGAATGAACATGCATTTCAAGCGCCAAACCCAGCTATGTAAAACAACAATTTGACCCCTGAATACCCTGAAATTTTTTCACGGTATTTGTGAATGAAGAGGTGTTGACAAAGGTAGCGAATGAAAAACAGATTTTATAAACAGACAGTTGA
The DNA here is from genome assembly GCF_040414725.1 of Anabrus simplex. Taxonomy (NCBI): domain Eukaryota; kingdom Metazoa; phylum Arthropoda; class Insecta; order Orthoptera; family Tettigoniidae; genus Anabrus; species Anabrus simplex. The sequence continues at coordinate 846,157,623 of NC_090266.1, forward strand.
TGCTAAGTTCATGACAAGTTCCCCCCCCCCTTTGCTAGTGGCTTTACGTCGCACCAACACAGATAGGTCTTATGGCGACGATGGGATAGGAAAGGTCTAGGAAATGGTGTGAAAACGGGAAACCAACTTCAGGGCTGCCGACAGTGGGATTCAAACCCACTATCTCCCGGATGCAAGCTCACAGCCGCACGCCCCTGAGCGCACAGCCAACTCACCCTATCATGACAAGTTTTGCTATACTTTTATCAACATTGTGTGTTTAATTTAATCTTTCTGCTGTTAATCATGTGTATGGATTGGTATTGTGTGTAAATGTAGTAGACAAAGCCCATAATGCTTATGAAAATTTCTAAGCATCTTCCTAATGGAAGAAATTTTCGCCACCTCATGTGGAATCGAACCCTGGATCCCTAACATGAACTATCTCCAACACTGTATGAACAAACTGGCAAGTTAAAAAATATTCTTAAAATATTATTCTGTAGTTAGTGCTTGTATTTTATTTTCAAATTGATGGCAATGTATGTTGAGGTTGTTGGCTGAAAAAATCCAGCACTGGGGGTTGGGGGGTCACACCAACCTGTCCAAGAATTCAGCAGTGAAAAGGTTAAATTATGCAGCACAAGCTTTTTCATTTCTTTTCCAAATGATGCACAGCTAAATACCACACTTTTCTTTGTTTGTATTTTTAGAAAGTTTTAACATCTCTTGCACAAGGCTTCTTTCAGTTTTTGTCTGTCACGTACTGTGAAATCCCCACTGAGTACCTTATATTTTATGCTTTCTTTTCAGTATTTACTGACATGAAGAGCTTTTCTATATGTGTGTGTGTGTATATATATATATATGTGGAAAATTTTATAGTATCTGCCGTGAAAAGCTTTCATAGACAGTACCTACAGAATAGATGAGCTTTAGGTAAATTTATGTGGATTTCACAGTAATGAGTTTAGAACTAATTCCAAACGTAAAATACAAGTAAAACAGCTTGGCTGTGTTTCTAAACACTTACACAGTATGGTAGAACATTAGCATACATAATGCTAAGACTGAAATATAAATACTGACTCCTCTATTCTGAAAAATTAAATATATTACCAGGCCCATGAAATGCAACAAATTAAGTGAGCATTTTACAGTGCTGCAGTCAGCCACAACAGCACCTGTAGGGTAAACTGAATAAATAGCATATGCATGAAAGAATTAATTCAGATACACACATTTTACAATTAATATTGCAGAATATCTTTCATGCATTTCACACAAACGCTTTGAACAAGAATCAGGGTGTTGGGATGAAAACTCATTTAACCCTCACTAACATGGTTCTGGGCCAAGAACCACATTAGCAATGGAAATATAATTCAGCCTACAAAAATACATCCCCTGACACAAAATAAATTCATACATATTGGTGTTCATAAATCATTCATAAAGTACAAAATCATACTGACAAAACACAATACAGTATAAATAAGATTAACTACAATTGTAACTACAGTAATTAGACCACAAGTCAGGATGAGTACCTTCTGCGCTTTTCAATTATTTCATCGATCGATCAATCAATCATCAATCAATCAATCTTGAAGAGATAATTTAATTCACATCAAATTATATCTACAGCTCTGTCTCTTCAGCAAACTGAAAATGTAAGCAAAACAAAATAGTCTATCACATCAGATCACTGGTCACAAAATTCCTAACCTCATAAAATATCCCATCAAAAACACAATTTTGGTCTAAAATAGTCCTATTTCAAAATTTTAGTTGCTATGAAGTTTTTGTCATTAAACCAAAACTATGCAATACAAATTATCCTTAGGAAAAAAATACTGTTTTAAACATGTAGGGGCTATTATTTAACAATATATAGATAATTTAATATATAACGTCACTTAACTTCCATAATTATAATATATATTTGCTGACAACAGCAACAATAAGATAAGTCACAAATATTCCACAACTAAATTTCTGTTTATAGAGCTGATCTATAATGACATTTAAATAAAGTTTTATAATTACCAAATTCATACATTTTTCTGATTTACTTTATAACATTTTGATGACTTTCAGTTAACAAGTGACAAGTCCTCTTCAGAACTGAACCCAATTGGCACCGCCTGGAGGACCTCTATAAAGAAATCAAATACAGTGCACTTGAGAAAAAGAAAAGTGGATGCAGAAAATTAAATCAAAGAAAACTATATTAACAAAGTAATGCTATTGCCAAGCATCAAGCAGAATATTCCTTTGGAGCACAAGAGACAAACAGGTGAACATACCTTACATGTAATGCTAGGGCAACAAAATTTTAAGTACAGTATACAAATTACACCTGGAAAACAAAAAACAATTAAACCCTTTGTTCAGCATTTAATTAACCCATCAAATACATTCAATAGAGACTGAATCATCAAGTACATGACTGTTACAAATGAAACTGTTGTTCAAGGACTGAAAAAAATCATGAGTCAATTTCCCATCCTGGAGTATTCCTATTTGGAATGTGATCATCAGATGACCCTAATAAACATACAGTGGATACATAATTTTTAATCATATCAAATGAACCCAGACTCATTTAAAGCATGATGATATAGACCAGGCATGCCTGTAAATGGATGATTGATTGTTTAAAGGGACCTAACATCCAGGTCATTGGCCCCTGATGGTATGAGATGAAGTTAGATTAACCCTACAATGGTAACTTGAGTAAATTTTATGCATATGACGCATAACCACGTGACCCTTCACCGAGTGGAGGGGATTAGCTCCATGAGCTTACTGCTATTCTACCCTTGTTTAGTTATCGTGAGGACTGTGGCATGGCGAGACCTGTGTAAGCTTCCTTCTCAGTAGCTGACCGGCGTACGCGGAAGTCACTATGCAAGTAATACACATCATTACCAAGGCCCGTTAATATCTATGAGTTAAAAATACGCATGATTTCCGATTGTGTATGCTTAACTTTTGTACACAGTAAACAACCATGCATTGAATTCTTATGTGCATGTTCGTCTTTTACATGTATTGTCCTGATACTATATGTATATACTGTGGTTGTGGTTTCCAATGTTGCATTATACAATTTGCATTAAATCTGTCAAGAATATGTTATAGCCGGGCTGAGTGGCTCAGACGGTTGAGGCGCTGGCCTTCTGACCCCAACTTGGCAGGTTTGATCCTGGCTCAGTCCGGTGGTATTTGAAGGTACTCAAATACGACAGCCTCGTGTCGGTAGATTTACTGGCACGTAAAAGAACTCCTGCGGGACTAAATTCCGGTACCTCGGCGTCTCCGAAAACCGTAAAAGTAGTTAGTGGGACGTAAAGAAAATAACATTAATTATTAAGAATATGTTATACAGAACATAATTTTTAACTTCAGATGGGTCCAGTAATTCCATTTTTCTTTTCTCAGAAAAAATATGGCCACTTCCATGGATCCGAAAGACACTAGAAGATACTAGAAGAAAATTCATCTGATGAAGAGAGTGGTGAAGAGAATTTACTTGAAGAAAATGAATTTGAAGAAGTCACTGAATTATAGCGATGTTGATCCAGACTTCATTCCTGACGCAGATGATTTGGATCTTGAAGACCGAATTTGTGAAGAGATTTAGATCCTTGTCCTGATACTACCCTTGTTTAGTAGTGATGGGACATTCGATTCATTTTACTGAATCCATTCATTTGATTCCGTTCACGTTACTGAATCGATACAGTGATCCGATTCACGGCTCATTGGTCACCGCTCCTACTGCATCTGTGTAGTATGTGCTGGTAAGACAGCAGCAACAGCATTCAGTGCTCGCAGCTGCCATCTGGTCTTCATACTATGAACTCTTTTCTTAGAAAAAATGCTAGTTACTCTAATACATCGAAGGTTTCCGGCGACGCAGGGTGGGAAATGTTAGGATGAGGAAGGTAGCAGCCATGACCTGAATTAAGTTACAGTCCCAGCATTTCCTGGTGTGAAAATGGGGAAACTACGGAAAACCATCTTAACGGCTGCCGACGGTGGGATTCGAACCGACCATCCCCCGAATGCAAGCGCATAGCCACACGATATTAACCGCACGACAACTCGCTCAGTCATTTTTGAAAATATGTATTTTTCTATCAGCTGAGGATTTTTTTAAATAGTCATATTTTGTATAGGCTACACGAGATATACAGTAGCCCGCTGGTTTTCTGATTCAACATACTGTTACTGCGTCTGTCCACATATGATTGAAGTCTTGTGCAACGATGTGACATATGAACCGAGAGAATACTGAGCCATTCTTCCCAATATAAAACAGGTACTTTTGAAAGGTCATGAGCATGACTCTTAGTCATAGGGCAGGCTAGAGTCTAGTTTAATTGTCGAAAGTCAACTAAGTTATAATACTAAGATTCATTAAAATAATAAATAGTATAACCTAATAGCCTACCTACTTACTAGCTACTTCAGAATTATGTTGCGACTACCCTTTTAACACTGCAAATAAATCCACCTATTATTTTTTTTTTGCTAGGGGCTTTACGTCGCACCGACACAGATAGGATGGGATGGGAAAAGCCTAGGAGTTGGAAGGAAGCGGCCGTGGCCTTAATTAAGGTACAGCCCCAGCATTTGCCTGGTGTGAAAATGGGAAACCACGGAAAACCATCTTCAGGGCTGCCGATAGTGGGATTCGAACCTACTATCTGCCGGATGCAAGCTCACAGCCGCGCGCCTAACTCGCCCGGTCACCTATTATTTAAACCTCCCTGTAAGAAGAGGACAGTGAATGCAAATGGGTATTATTTTCAAATGAGCTGAGCTCGAGAGTCCATTATAGCATACGATTCTTTCAGTGTAGCATGGCTCACTGTATGTCTCGCTGCAGTGAGCCGATAAGGAGCCATGAGTATCTTGGGTCTCACTGAGCCGGCTCGTTCACGATTCTTTCGGTGTGCCATGGCTCACTGTATGTCTCGCTGCAGCGGAAGCTCGGCTCTCCACGTGTCCAGTGAGCCGACAAGGAGCCGTGTTTATCATGTGTCTCACTGAGCCGCGCTCGTTCATGATTCTTTCGATGTGCCATGATTCACTGTCTCGCTGCAGCGGAAGCTCGGCTCCCCGTCAACGTCCAGTGAGTGCGCTACTCAGCACTGTCCGCTGGGAGTAAGCTGAATCGTGTGCCGTGAGCTCGCCGTTCCTGTGAATCGATTCACTCGGACACTTGAATGAATCGATACACTGCTTCGAATCATGCATTCAGTATCCAACACTATTGTTTAGAGAAAAGAAAAATTTCGAACATATCAGGAAAGAAAAGGAAACAAAACGAACAGCAACATGACAATGAAAACGGAGGAAAGCAGAATATTGTTAGGATTTCTGACAGTAATCAAATTGTTGGGAAGAATGGCTGTGTGTGGAACACGTGCAGTGAAATTCCTAAGGGAAAAGTTCCTACAAGGAACATCGTTCATATACGACCTGGTCCTTCTACAACTGCTGTCTCTGCCAACGAACCAGAAGAATACTTCAAGTTATATTTTTCAGTTGAGATAATGCAAATAATATTGCTGCACACAAAAGAAGAAATTCTTCACCAAAAAGAAAATTACAAAGCTCCAAATAGTGCAAATTTAGCGGAAGTGACACTGACTAAATAGCACGCATTGCTTGGAATTATTATATTATCTACTGCATTAAAAGACAATCATTTAACTACCGAAATTCTCTTTAACAGTTCGTATAGTGGTAATAGGTATCAGGTCATAATGTCCGAGAAGAGATTTAACTTTCAGATAAATTGTTTACGATTTGATGATAAAAATACCCGACCTGATCGCAAATAGCAAACCTGACTGGCACCTATTTCTGAAATATGGGAATTATTCATCAGTAACTGCAGGAATTTCTATAAACCAAGTTCATATGTGACCAATGACGAGCAGTTGGTTGGCTTTAAAGGTCGATGCCTGTTTACAATGTACATACCCTCCAAACCGACCAAGTACGGCATAAAAATTGTGATAATGTGTGACAATTCAACTAACCATGTTGTGGATGCTATTCCTTACTTAGGAAAAGGAACTGTCCCAGATGGCCAGCCTTCTGCCGACTACTCTGTCAAGACTTTGGTAGCATCTATATGAGGTTCCAATTGCAATGTAACAATGGACAACTGGTTCTGCAGCATACCACTACTTCAGTCGCTTTTGAAGGAAGATAAACTGACTATTATAGGTACTATAAAGAAAAACAAGAGAGTTTCCATCTCAGTTTATTGACCCCAAGTTTCAAAAGAGAAAACCAGGGACATCTATGTTCTTGTTCCATGAAGATTTGACAGTTGTTTCCTACAAATCAAATGCCCAGAAACTGGTGACTTTGATATCATCTGCACACAATGATTCATGAAAGCACTCAAAAGCCTGTGATGGTAATTAATTACAATGGCACCAAAGGAGGTATAGATTCATATAATCAGATGAGCCATTAATATGAACTGTAACCGTAAAACCAAACGATGGCCACTCTGCTTCATCTTCAATATGACGAACATGGCCACAGTCAATGCGGACGTAATTTATGTCCATAATTTTTACAAGAAGAACCAAGATGGGAGTAAACTCCTATCCAGATTGCAGTTCATGTTAAATTTGCACACCAAACTGACAAATGAATGGCAGATTGAAAGGCTAAAAAACCAACACTCAGCTAGGAACTTAGGAACGTGATTCAAGACGTGGCTTGAGAAAAGAAAGAAGTTGCAGATGGCAAGCAACTTCAATCTCAAAAAGGATCGAGAAAATATTGTGCGTACTGGCCTTACACCAAGAGAAGGTACAAAACTACCTATTGTTTGAAATGTCACAAACCAATCTGTGGTGAGCATCAAAAGAAAGAGAAGGCACACAACTACCTATTGTTTGGAATGTCACAAACCAATCTGTGGTGAGCATCAAAAGAAAATGTGCCTGGAGTGTTGAATAAGAACTTTCAGCTATGTGCAAAATATGTACAGTTTTTGACAATTCTTCTAAATGATTAATTCCAATTTTTAATTTGTTTATTTTTTAGAGTGTAAGGAACTGCTTGAGTATGATTAAATTATAACTGTTCCAATGAAATGTATTTTATTAACACTAACTGAAATATGCATACATTTTACACATCATTAACTATAACGTACAGAAAATTAAAGTTACAATTCTATGGTTAAAATTTACCCAATTACTAGGACTTTTTTAGAAAAGACAATATAATGAGGAAAATGATTATGAACTTAATTACTTGATTTAATTTGCAATACCTTACTTTCCTATAAAATGACTAAAAAACAGATTAAAATATAATAAAATTGAGTAAGGCACTGTCTTAGAAGTTATATCATGTATTTTATTCAATTTAAAAGCTAAAAAGAATTTAAAACATAGTTAAAAGAAGAACAATAGAGTTTACAACAAAATAAAAGTTAAAACATATTAACTCCTCAAGCTAAAATTCAAATTTCCCTCGCCCAAGCCTACTGGCGGTAATTTAAATGTCCAAGCAACAGCTATGTTACAGTACCACAAATAAACATTTATATCTCTGCAATGTCTGCACATAAATAACCCAAATTTTTAGGAGATACACACCACCAATAGACACTTTGTAAGAAAAATGTAAAAGGAAATTTAACCTACCTATTTTTTTTTTGCTAGTTGCTTTACGTCGCACCGACACAGATAGGTCTTATGGCGACGATGAGACAGGAAAGGGCTAGGAGTGGGAAGGAAGTGGCCGTGGCCTTAATTAAGGTACAGCCCCAGCATTTGCCTGGTGTGAAAATGGGAAACCACGGAAAACCATTTTCAGGGCTGCCGACAGTGGGATTCGAACCTACTATCTCCCGAATACTGGATACTGGCCGCACTTAAGCGACTGCAGCTATCGAGCTCGGTTTTAACCTACCTAAAAGTTGGCTTTAGTGTGATGAACATTTTCAGAAAAAGGAAAAACTTTTGATAGCAATAAGTAATAATTGATAGTAATAAGAATGAATTAAAGTAAAACAGGTGGTGATATATGTTTAAATAATATAATGTTGATAAAAATAATAACAATAGGCATTATTGATAGAAGTAAATTATTAGGAAGAAGAAAGAATGAAGGAAAGAAAAAACAATGGAAGAAAGAAATATTTCATTTAGGTGCACAAAGGTTGGATTTATTTTATTAAACAACTTTTTGTTGCCTTCATAGTTTTCAAATAGCGCATTATCAACAAAATGTAAAAAATCTATTTATCAGTTCAAACCTGTCCTCTGTGTCATTACTAGGACCTGGATTATTTAAAAATGCACATGTGCATACGCAAATGCATATTTTGAACGTTAGTGCATATTCAGATATATTTTTCTTATGTGTGATCGATTATCTAAGATTTCTGAATGAAATGGAAATCTCATGAACTCTATATGTTGTACCCTGAAGATAAGTGCTCTAGGCCTTTAGTAATTAAACTGTGGATATGAGACTATACAAGTCACATTGATGTAGTGTATTGTCAAGTATGCGACAAGAGTGTAAAATGCAATAAAATATTTCAAACTGAACAGCATTCGAAAACAACTTCAGATCTCGGATCAAAAGGACAGAGTAAGAATACGCAACACTACTTTTAACCGATGTGGAAGTACGGCGTGAAGTTAGTAAATTTTATGCTGATATTTGCAAAACTTTTGTATGAAGATTGAATAATCCATATATACGCTCGTTTCTTGAAAAGTATTGTGCTAATCAAAGGATACTAGATGAATCTATCCTTAGGAAGAACTATTTACTTTCAGTGAACATTTCTGTTGTGAATTCAATATGATCTGACATAGGAGAGAACTGTGTCTGGATATCGGTAGATGAAACAACACATTCGTGTGTTCGATACAGTGCGAACTTCATAGTGGGTCCAGAAGATCCTGGCAAACTTCATTTACTTTTGTGAAAGTGCTAGAAAAATCCAACCACGTTACATTTGCAAGATTTGTAAGTGTTTCTCTGCAACTTCTGTGGCCTAGTAAATCAGAGAGTGATTGTTAAAAAGTGCGCCTTTTAGTCACACATGCAACTTCATATATGATGAAGGCTAGTCAGTCTCTTAGTGTATTTTTTTCCAAATCACATCAATGTCATATGTTTGCCCCATGGATGGCATCCTATTGCAGAAAAGACACGTACCCTCTTTCCATCTGTCAACAAAGTAAGTGGTAAAAATCTGTTCCTAAAAGCACCGGCTTGTGTACAGTTGAACTAAACTCATCTTCCTCAGGTTTCTTTTCCGCCGGAACCTGTTCTACAAGATGAGGAACATGGTTATCTGCAATATTGTTCTACCAGGAGAACGTTAATCAAGTGAAACGTGTAGTTAAAAGTATTGATGAAAATCATACTGCATGCATTTGTGAAGCAAAGTGCGCATTTGTATATGAAACTCAATATAATATCAATTTCGTCCATGTGCATTATTCGTAATTTTTTATAGCGATTAAGGGCCTAGAAGCTCACGGTGCACCCCTACACGAATCCCTTCAGTTAATTCAAAACACCCATTAGTTCTTTAAATGGTGTCCATGGTGAAACTGGAGAAAAAGTTAAAAGGAAACTTGGTGCACACTGAAGAAGATTTAATCCATAAGCAACTACATAAGTGGAATAAGGCAGTGTTTGTCAGAAGAATGGTCCGAGCAGTCAGTGCCAGTGTACAAGTATTGCCCAGTTACGTCCGTCGATGTAGAACGATAATTTTCAGCGTATAAATTAATTCTATCCGAAAAGAGAAAGTCGTTGATCCCTGAAAACACTGAAAAAACTATAGCAAATCTACTGCCATGCATAATTTTGCAAGAAATGAAACATGTTTATCAATTTAACACTGAATTGAAATTAAATAATGTGTTTGGTAAGTATTCTGTTTTATTTTTAGTACATATTTTCAACATTTTTAGAGCATATGTGCATGCATATTTTTGGAGTTTTTAGTGCATATGAATCCGGACCCTAGTCATTACATTGTGGAATATAGACATGTCAAGAATATAATTTTTACTGAAATGTGATTTTATGGCAGGTTTCTGAATAATTCCTAATAATAATGTTATTTGCTTTATGTCCCACTAACTACTCTTTTACGGTTTTCGGAGACGCCGAGGTGTCGGAATTTAGTCCCGCAGGAGTTCTTTAACGTGCCAGTAAATTTACCGACATGAGGCTGATGTATTTGAGCACCTTCAAATACCATTGAACTGAGTATCGAATCTGCCAAATTGAGCTCAGAAGGCCAGCGCCTCAACCGCCTGAGCCACTCGTCCGGCTGAATAATTTCTACGAGCATCTGTAATCCAAAATAAACACACAGTTCACCAGTCGTGAACTATGGACTGTGTGTCTGGTCATCTTTCTTTGAATTCAAGAAGTCATTGGCAAAGCGATTTGTCTCACCCTCAATTGTAAGAAATATCTCATTACTGAAAAGGTTTAAATGGTTCTGAAACAAACTGTACCTGGTTTACAACTCCCCATTTTCCAGTAAAAGCAGTTTTTTGTGGGGTGTATGAATCATCCACTTTATCTCATTTCCAGTCTTCTTGTGTATGTTGGTGCTGCATTGGCAAGACACTTCCATTATCACCATTGTTGCCACTGTTCACACTTTCGTAGTTATTTTCAGTATCACAAAGTTCATCTAAATATTCTACAATCTGTTCAGACATACGACTAAGGGACGTACTCGGAACTGTCATGAAACAATAGCAGTTGGCTAAGTGAAACAAAGACTTATTTCATCACAATATTACAGTTCTAGGCCAAACACCCCCACACACACACACACATACACGAGGGGAAAGAACAGATTCTCAAGGTTTTGTGTCTCACATAATACAAAGAAATTTTGAGAGATGGAAAAGCTGGACTGTTTCGAAAGAAGTAATGCGCTCGGCGTGGCAGTCACGTGCATTGACCGATAGATAAGACTACGGCGCATGTGATACTTGCGCGCTCCCGGTTTTGAGAGGTTAAAAAAGTCACTCTTAAAACTGTAAAAAACAGCCCACCATCATCCATAAAATAGATAACAAGGTCTAATGACTGCTTGTCATCTCGTAGAATAAGGGAGATGGTACTTGGAAGTTTTAGAGTATGGCACAGATCAGCCAAGTCTGCGCACTTCGTAAGCATGTGTACTACGACCAGATGGCCGCTGCAAGTACACACTAGGGGGTCATCCTACTATACACTACAAGTTTCAAGAGAAACCTCTACTATACTGTAGCCAATCCTAAGATGACATAATATCGCAGCTTCTCTGAGAGACCCAAAGGGAAGTTTTCCATACCTTTGTTGTTCCTTTAATCATTCCCAGCTTTTCCGAAAGAGGGGTGGCCCACCACTCCTGCTCCCAATGGGACATTACCAAATGCCTCAGCTGAGAACGAATATTACTGGTTGGAACCCTGTAAGGCAAGAGGGGACAATGTGACTGCCTTGCTGGCAGCCCTGCGGGTTTGGAGCCATAGAAATGTAATTTTGGTGCTAATTCTTCACAACCTTGCCAGCAGGTTCTGGAGCTGCTGCACCAGAGGGTGTCGTGGGAAACATACATTGATAAGACTGTAACAAGCTTGAGGAGTCAGTATTAGCAGAAATGCCAACATTCGCTGGACAGCGCATACTGCAGAGCTTCAAGGACAGCACAGAGGTCTGTGTACATGCTACAAGTTTCAAGTACAGAAAAAACACCACCCTCTTATCACAGACAATGAACAAGAACAATGAATGAAGCAGCAAGGGCTAACAATGGGACTTGCACAGAAAGCTCCCACTGCCAGCCAAACTGCTGTGGTGGGCACTATATAGTTTACCAAGAATATTTTTCCTTGCTTATTCATATGTTGCAATGCAGTAGTCTAATCTAGATAAAATATGTGCTCCCTAAAAGCGTAGGAGCACCGTGCGATCATCCCCCCCATAGTATCACCAATAAGAAACCTCAAAATACTGAGCTCCTTGGTGCATTTTACTTTCAAGTGATGTATGTGTGACTCCCATGATAATTTACTATTGAAAGGAGACCAGGAAATCTGTACATGTCTACTACAGGAGGAGAGATTTCCCCTAAATAAAGTTCACGATGGGAATGAAGAGAGCACTTTCTGTGGAAGTGAACAACAGAGGTCTTGTCTGTTGAAAACTGAAAGCTATGTTGTAAGGCCCACTGCTTCACTCTCCTAATAGCTTGCTGTAATTATCACTCTGCAATTGCCAAATTTGTTGAGCTATAACGCAGAGCAAAATCGTCCATATACAGTGATGGCATTACTGTTGAACCCCCAGCAGTATTGATTAGGTGGGGAATCCAAGTTCATAAATGTGATTGTTGGAACTATCAATACGGGCTAACGAAGCTAATAAACTACAATACCGTTTATGGCAATTGTGAAGAGTGACACAGAACCGAATCCTGAGGGACTCCATATTCATGAATGTGGTGTTGTGAATATGCCCTCCCTACTCTGGACACTCAGTAGACGGAGGGACAAAAGATTTGCAATAAAAACTGGCAAGTTACCTCAGAATTTCCACACATGCAGGGGTTAAAGAATGCTGTACCACTATATGGTGTCATAGGCCTTATCTAAATCGAAGAAAACGGTCACAAAATGCTGTTTATGGAGAAAAGCATCCTGCATAGAACTCTTCTACAATACAGGGTGAACTTTAATAAAACCGACAAACTGCAGGGACTTATTTCCTGACTGGAAATGGAGGAATAAATGTCCTATGAACATGTGTTCGGAAATGCATCGTTGCGACATTAGATGGCATTGACGAATGAAATTTTCTCCGATTACTTGCAGTGTGTTTTTTCTGTTGCAGATAGTGTGACTGAAGCAGCGTACTGTCCGAAGCAGAATGGTCCGGTATTCATGTCCAGAACAAGCCGAGATGGTGTTTGTGTACGGCCAAGCCAATGGAAACGGTCGAGATGCAGTTCGGCTATACCAAAACAAGTACCCTCACAGACACCAACCACATCACACAACGTTTCAAGCCCTTTTTGTGCATTTGTGTGATCATGGGTCCTTTCAGACAGACGAACGTGCAGGGAGGCGGTGGACCTTAGTACAATCTCCAGGCAAGTGGCCTGCCAACATGGTGCAAGCCAGACTACGATTATGTGTATCCTGCATGACAACCGCTATTATCCCTATCACCTGCAACGAGTGCCAGGATTATCAGCAGCGGATTTCCCTCTACGGGAAGCATTTTGTCGATGGTTTTTACACCAGGCCACCACAGTTATGGGATTTCTGTCGTAAGTCCTCTTTACCGATGAAGCAATCTTTACCAGAAATGGCATCGTGAATCTGCATAATCATCTGCGGGCTACAGAAAAACCCCGGGGAATGGTTGAAGCGTCTCACCAGCATCGGTTCAGCACCAATGTTTGGGCAGGGATTCTTGGTGACCACATACTTGGACCAGTTATTCCATAACGCCTCAATGGAGGAACGTACCTGGACTATACTCTGCCTGGATTGCTTGAGAATGTGCCTTTGGCAATAAGACAGATTATGTGGTTTCTGCATGATGGAGCACCAGCCCACTTCCGCATTACACTTCGCCAACACCTCAACATCATCTTCCCCAGGCGCTGGATAGGACGCGGAGGCCCTGTTGCATGGCCTCCTAGATCACCGAACTTAAACTCCCTGGATTTTTACCCCTGGGGATATCTGAAAAGCGTTGTGAATGCTGAACCAGTTCCTGATGTGCAGACCTTTCAACAACGTGTTCACGACGCCTGTGATGCTATTCGGCGAGAGGCCGGAACGTGCAAAAGAGTGAGGCAATCCATGATACGTCTGAATGCGTGCATTGCAGCCCATGGAGGCCACGTTGAACATCTGCTATGACGTGGATGCGATTCAGCTATGTACTGTGTTCCGGGACTATTTGTTGTCGTCGTATGCACACCGTCCATTTCCGGACACATGTTTGTAGGACATTTCTCCCTCCATTTCCAGTCAGGAAAGAGTCCCTGCAGTTTGTCGGTTTTATTAAAGTTCACCCTGTATAGCATAGACTGTCCTTGCTGACCTGTTTCAAGATCTGGTTATGGACATTATCTAGTCCGGGAGCAGTGTCCTTGCAAAGCGCCAACGCGCGCCTGAGCTCCCACTCCATAAAGGGCATGTTATAATCCTCTGAAGCGTGAGAAGCAAAACATAGATGGTATTCTGTTTCTCGCTTCAGAGCAAGGAAATCAGGATCGTAATTCCCAGAACCAGACACAGGCGTGAAGTGACTTCTAGATGATTAGCAACCATGGATCAGTGATGATACTGACTGCACTGAAAATTCACAATACAAAGGATGGTTCATGTACACCTCAAATGCGTTGAAGGAAACTACAGCAGGGTACATGGCACTCCCATCCGATGGGCTGTGGACACCATCTGGGCTTTTGAGCGTAGTCGCACATGTAAGAGGCCCTTCCACAAGCACACATTTGATTTGTCTAAATTTAACCCTCGAGAGGGGACTGATGGCCACATAACTGTTTTAGTCTCCTTGTAAGACAGGCAGAATTACCTGTGGATCTATTTAAACCCACCCATCTACAGCAGGTTCAATTCACAATTCCAAAGCCATAATCCACTTCCATAACATGATCGCTCTTTTTTAGTCACCTCTTACGACAGGCAGGGGTGAGCGTGGGTATCTAGCAGTTGTCTTACGAGTCTACAGTTACTAGTAGAGTCACCAGATGTCAGGAGCAATCAGTTACAATGTGAGGGGGCTGTCACACTGGATCGATCGAACGACTGCGATCAACCGACTAAGAAAACAAACCTACAGAGGGCAGTGACACCAGTCACACAGCATCGATCGTCAGCGATCAACCACGGGCGATGAAGATCGACTGGTTTGTGAAAACAAACTTGATCGTTTTCAGTCGCAGTTGTTCGATAATGGCGGACGTAACATTGTGTTCTGTTGATGAAATCGAAACATTAATTTGCCTAGTGTATGAAAACAAAGTGTTGTATAATCCTAGACTGCCTGGATATAGTAATACGGAGACTGTAAATTTCGTATGGCATTTTATAGCGTTGAGAATTGGGACGAAAACTGGTAAGTAATTATTAGATTTATTATGATTATGTGTAGTGATATCTTATATTAATTATTAATAAAATATATTATGGAATATATTGGTAAAGAAAGTTACACTAGGAAGTAGTAATTATCATTCTTATGACTTAATTGAAGAAACGTTTGGAAAACATAGCAGTGCTTTCCTAACCTCAATCTCGTAGGCCCCTAGGCCTACCTAATGAAAGGAACAGCATTGTTCGTTTTAATGACAAATAAGTGTATGCCATAAGTACTACAAGTATATTTTCTTTGTCACAATATTCTAATTCATTGTTTCAGGAAAAAGTTGTGCCAAAATATAGCAAATTCTGAGGACAGGGTATCGAACTTTGAGAGATAACATCCCCTATCCCCTCCAAGGTTCTGCTGTACAGAAAACAAGAAATGGGTCTACTTCACTGCCCTCAACTTTCTGGAACCCTTCATTGCTGGAAGAAGGTACAATTCTGTAATATTTATTTTTAAAAGTAGGCCTACACTACAGACCAGTGTTCTAGTTATGAAAGACTGAGGGGAAAATTCAGTCTCTAGGCCATAAGTTCTACCCAACTGTTCATTAATGTATCAGATATAACTGAAAGTAGTATAATATAATCTAACCTAACAATCATCTTACTATAATAATTATTGAAACTAATAATTTCTTAAACAGAAGGCTTGTGTGCAGACTAAAATGTAGCTCCAATGTAGAAGAATTGCATTAATATATTGTTCATTTTTTTCAGTTCTATAACAAACACACCTATAGAAGTGGCACCTGGTGTAGGAGAGCCTTCTCACTAAGCTGAAATGGAGAAGGAGGAGGCAGAAATAATTTGTGCTGGATGGGTTTAAATCCTGCAGTTCAGTAATTACTGAAGGGGCATCAACTTGCAGTCCAGCGAGTTCTGCTTCTACCAACAGTTCTGCCGGCAGTTTAAAAAAAGAAGGAAATAAAAATGTGAAAGTGACAGTGATGTGTTAAGTAATTATTTAGAAAAGATACTGAAAACTGAAAAGAAAACATAATGTTATTTTTAGTGTCTTCATGATGACATGGAAAGATTGAGTGAATTAGGTCACAGGTTTGTCATACTTAAAATTCAGGAACTATTGTAGATCAAGAAAGAATCTAATAAAATTTATGCCCTTGAGAAATGTTCTTTTTAAAATTAAATCAGTTTTCCTTCTACTTATCTATCAATATTTATTGGAATCCTCAGTGAGTTATGTGCATTTGCACCTAATGGGAAGGTAACCTTAACTCCAATTTTTATTAATTATTAGCATTATTACAACTTAATTTGTATATTTTATGTGGTAGAACATGCATGGTTTTAAAAAAGGAGTAGCCTATTTTGAAATACTGGTAGCAGGTCCTCTCTGTGTGTATGTAGTAAGCAGTTGTACAGCACAGGTGGTCTGAAACCAGACTGGTGTATAGATACGAGTAGTATTGTCCAGGAGCTGACTGCCTTCTTACAGATTACTGTTGATTGGATATGCAAGCTCATTGCATTAGGTTTACTGCACCCATATTCAATGTTGCTTACTATAATGCCATCCTGGGAGAATACACATCCTAAATAACTATTTGAAATTATTTACCTGTTCCAGTTTTGTATTCCCAACCTGACATTCAGTTCCCTTTTAGGTGTCTTCCCTACTGCAATCACTTTAGTCTTGAAAATACTAATTTTATTATTATTAGAAAAGCACATGAATATGCATTACATAGATTATTAATTTTCATGTCATATTCATTGCATCTTTTTTTTTTTAAGTTGCTAGATATTAGATTGCACGGTTTCAGTAGACCAAGTCGTTCGAATAGGACAAACTTCTTACTAGAGTTATACCTAACTGAATCCCTCCCTGCCACTTTATACCTTTATAACAGCCTTTTTCTCCTCATTCCAAGTACTCTCCCGCCATTGATACCTGTTTGCACTAGCAATCATTCTCACTACTTTCATGTTTGTTACTTATAACTTATTAATAACATATAGGCCTACTGAGGGCATTCTCTTATTTCTTGTGCTGAAGGTCCATATAAACAATGAAAAACGAAGGTGGAAAATTCATTTGTAACTGTTTTGACAGGTGTTTCTACCAAAGTTTTGTAGATTTTAATCTACAAAATAAAAATCTGCATTTTGTGAGATGTGATATTAAGGGGATGTGATGGCAGAAAATATACATATTTATAAAAAATATATTCATATCCGAGTTACATGCTTGTAATAAAAGGTTGAGTATATTAATTACCTGTGAGTTAATCCAAGATCTTGCAAGAGCCAAGCACCCTACTCTGTCAAATATTATTTTATATAATCAGTATTTACAAATAATTTTGACACAATGTAAGATATAGCAAAATGAAATAATTTACCACCTGCCTGATTTTGGGTGAAATAGAAGGCAAAGTTTTCATTTTCCTCCAACTGATTCATAAGGGAAGTATTTCAGGATGGATAGATAGATAAGCTTGGTAGTGTTCACATCAGTAAAGGTGCATATGAAAAATATACAGAAAGGCAAAATCAACATTGAGGTAAGAATGAGAGTCCTACCAGACATTTGTGAAAAAAGTTGTAACTCTGTACCAAGGAGTTTACCAGTAACTTGGATGGAAGTGCAGGATTTAGATTAATAGGTTTATTATTGCCAAGTGAGCAATTAGATCAGCTTGCGCGTGCAAAGTTTGGGGAGACAGTACTGTATGCATAGCCATGAGGGTAATAAGACCTTGTGTGTAATTTACATGTAGTTGTGACAAGTATCAGTCTATTATACTGCCAACTTACTCATCAGAACAATATTCCAGAAGCTTTTCCTATAGTTATTAATCTAGCATACAGAGCACTAGCCTCACTTGAACTCCTCAAGAAATGTACACATATGTGAATACACAGAACCTTAATGAGAATTTATTTTTTTACTTTGGAAGAGATGTCCATAGACAACCTTTCTTCACAGCCATTTGGTAAAATTAGCTGCTTTTCAAGATGCTGTAGTCTGCAATGATATAAATTATGACCTGGATTCTTTGCACAAAAGACAGTACAGAAATTCAGCAACATGCTTGTCATGAAAGCAATATGCTACTATTCTGAACATGGCACAATAACAAAGAAGAAGAAAGGCAAGAAGATATTTACAGAGGATCCTGAGGGAGAGAAACAGTGTAAGGAACTCCATTGCTTTTCCTTTTCTCATTTTCACAATATTCAGAACATGTGTACATTTTTCTTTCATTCAAAATTATTTATAGGATTGTAATGAAACTTGACACAATATTTCTACAAAAGGTATAATGTAAATTTTAACTGGAAGCATTTCTTGATATATTTATTATTTTGGTAGGTGGGGTCTCGCCAAGTGGAATGAAAAAAATTAAAAAGCTGTTAACCTCCATCTAATAAACACCTCAAAATATCATCTGAAAAAGACAGTAATTATGTCCCAAGAACCAGCATCATTAAAAAAATAAGCATAAATGGTATTAGTCCTATATTTGAAGTACAATGAGCCACTGTTGTGAGGCTTTTGTTGCAATTTTCACCCTGTCAAGAATTCTGGCTGTAGTGCTCTATGAATGGCATCACATATAATAGGTACAAATCTGCTGATGTATTGTGAGCAATCCTAAATCTGTAAGATGCAGACATGTATGAGTCCCCAATGTCCAGAAACCTGTAGGCCTAAATAAATATATTTCCACTGTTAATTGTAGTACCTTCAAATTATGAATTCCAATTGATGTACATAAATGCCTCCATTGCTTTCAGTCCTTTTTTTATCAATACTTTATTAGCAACCTGTAGAATGCAAAGAAATGTACCTGCCACTAATCTTTTATTTGATATATTTTGTCACGGACATAGTTGTTGTGGAGGTGAACATCGCTTCTGACTTTAAACCTTAGAAAATCGTTGTGAATATTGAATTTAATAATACTATCAGCCTTTCCTTAAAACTTATACTTTTCCTGTAATTTGTTTGCCTGATGTTTATTAGTGACTTCATTTTCCCCCACTAATTCCTTATAATTATTGATGGGCATTCGGTACTAGTTCCTGAATTTTTCTTCGTCATTCCACAACGAAGGAACACGTTGGTGGAATTCTCCATGGCTCTTTGCCTTGTCCACTGCAATTGTCTGGTTCTTTCCTTTCTCCTAACATTCATACGTTAGAATATCATCTTCACACGAATTATCGCGTTCACAACACATTCTTTTCCGCTCGTTAATATGAATACATCCTATAGCCTGTACCCTACTGGGCGGGAGTATCAGCTGTTTCCGCGCAGTCGATCCCTCTCGATCGATGACCAGTGTGACAAGGTAAATGAATTTAGTCGTTAGTGCTCGATGGCAGTTGGTTGCTCTTGATCGTTCGATGCTCTGTGTGACAGCGGGCTAAGGGTTCGAGATACCTTCGTGCTCATCACTTGCCACATAATACTGCTGTTCACTGTCAATGTATTCATCACTGATCTGCATTTAGGGCTGTCGCTCAGGTGGCATTTTCCATATAAATTGTTTAGCTAGTCTTTTCTTAAATGATTTCAGATGATTTCTCATACAACCTCACTTTTTCCAGTACACACTGGAACTTCATTGATGGTTTCCACAAAATAAAGAAAAAAGAAAAAAAGTCAAACAAAATGACCTGATAACAAAAGCCGACAAAGGGAACGTTACCGTAATCATGGACAAAAGTGACTATCAATAAAGCACAAACTTTCTTTTACAGAAAATAACTTTATAACCTCTAAAAACAGATCCAACTAATAAAATACAAAGAGACCTAAAAACCATTATTAAGAATATTTAATTTTTTGTTTAATGACCACGAAAAATCCAAAATGATCATTATGAATTCGAAGCTTCCCACAGCAAAACCGCTACCCAAGATCCATAAAGCTGACATCCCCATGAGATCCATTATCAATTTCTGAAATAGTCCGACATATGAAGTATCCCAGTTCATTCACAAATTCCTTAAATCACATTATCGTTTTCAAGCCAATACATCAGTGAAAATTTCCATAGAACTTTGCAATAAAATTAAATGCTTTAATTTATCCAAACACAACACTCTTCATTCATTTGATATTACTAACATGTATGCCAATGTGCCCGTTAACAACACCGTACAATTGATTAAGACCAATCTGTCCAAATTAAGCAATTTAAGTATAGGTGAAATAGATGAATTTGTTCGGATTCTGAAATTTACAGTAAATAACAATTTCTTTAATAATGTCATTTATCAACAGATAGGTCTTCCCATGGGGTCACCAGCTTCAGAGATCCTTGCGGATATTTACATCGATCATTTAGAACATTCTCACATCACTGGTAAGATTAACGGAATTCAACACTGGACACGTTATGTAGATGACACGTTTGTTATTTTAGACTCCCGTGTTTCTAACAGCAACACAGTACTTGAACTTCTCAACTCCATTGATCCACATAGAAAATTCACCATAGAGTCAAAAAACAATAATGCCCTTAATTACCTGGACTTAACCATTATGCGCAACTGCATTTTATCCTTTAACATGTACAGGAAACCCACTCACACCATCAATACCATCCAACAAACTTCTATCCACGTAGACATACATAAGAAAGCAGCTTAAAATAGCATGGTACTCAGAACAATAACTGTTCCTTTATCTTGCAAGAATTATAAAATAGAAATTAAAACTATTTACAATACTGCAGAACACAACGGTTTCAGTAGAACCTTCATCAACAGAATCACCAATAGCAGACCCAAGACTACCCTAGGGGGGAAAAAAAACAAAACATTCCGCTCCTAAAGAGAAGTTTTCCACTTTCACATTCAATAATAGTAGCATTTACCCAATTTCTAATATCTTTAAAAAACATAACATTAAAATAGTGTTTAGAACCTCCCACACCAACTCCAAACTCATCATCAATCCACACACTGTCAACAATAACAATAATAATAGATGTTTGAACTGTGGAGTTTACAAATTAGAATGCCAATCCTGTAATTCCAGCTATGTTGGTCAAACAGGCTGCAATTTTGTCTAAGATATGCTGAACATTGCAACACTCTCAAATCTAATAGTTTTTCAGCTATGAGAGAACATCATAAAGAAACCAGTCACAAATACACATCAATAGATCAAGATCTTAAAATCTTGCATTATGAGCACAAAGGCACCTTGCTCAACGTTTTCGAGAGCATCTACATCAATATGATCTGTTTATGAACCCCTCTCATAATTTAAATGAAATCAACATTCTACTTGAAACATTAATTCCATATATTTGTCAGAACTTCTACAATAAAAACAAATCCCTTCTCCATCTCTCCAACTCACCACCACTCCCCCTCACCCTTCACTCACCACATCACAAACACAGCTGAGCCAACAATAGACACGATTGTAAGAACGGTACCGTTAACTTTGAGAAAGTCTGGCAGTTTCACGAGTACAACCACTTAATAAGCAAGTTTATTTTATTTTATTTTTTCTATTTGCTTTGCGTCGCACCGACACAGATACTGTATGTCTTATGGCGATGATGGGATAGGAAACGACTAGGAAGTGGAAGGAAGCGGCCGTGGCCTTAATTAAGGTACAGCCCCGGCATTTGCCTGGTGTGAAAATGGGAAACCACGGAAAACCATCTTCAGGGCTGCCGACAGTGGGGCTCGAACCCACTATCTCCCGATTACTGGATATTGGCCGCACTTAAGCGACTGCAGCTATCGAGCTCGGCAAAGCAAGTTTAAATAGTTTCTTCACACTTATTTTATACTTATCAGCCCAAGCTTCTCATACCACCTCATTTTTTCTAGTACACATTGGAACTTCACTGACGGTTTCCACTATGGTCTCATACAGTTTACCAGGCATCTGTTATCTTCTCTAACACAACTTCTCAATTTTTTCGCTGCCCTATTGACTTTTTAAAATAAGGCAAACACATTCAGCCAACATTGGAAACAGTCATTGAGAACAGGGCCGTTAAAATTGAGATCAGGCCTTTCGAGATTGCTACTATTCTAACATTTGATCTTCATTGGCGGTTTTCCATCACATGTCACAAATTTCACCTGGCACGCATTTCGCCTCAAACTTAGATTCTCAAGTTTTTCGCTCCCCTCTTGACTGTTCGTGATGGTGTCTCTACAGTCAATTCTGAATTTTCAACACAGTGACTTCATCCTGTTTTTTAATTGTATCACACTGCAAATTTTTTAGACTAAGAGGTCCACAACCGTCTTGTTTCCGTCTTATCTCATTTTAACTTCAATTAGGTAAAAATAATAACTTTTTTCACTGAAGATGTCTCAAACGAGTTGATTATTACTCCATCTAATGATGAAAATGTGTATATATTGAATTGTTTATTTCCGTCATGTTTCTTTTGTTTTTGATTTGTTCCTTCATCATGTTTTTAACACATTTTTAGCTTCTATTATGTAAATAACTTTAACCCCCTTTTTTTCACTGAAGATGGCTCAAACGAGTCTAAACATGTTTGACTTATTACTCCATCTAATGTTGGATATATATACTGTATGGAATAAGACACATTAAATTTTCCTTTGTAAAGTGAAAACTGTCAATACGGAATGATTCTAATATCTTGTAATCAAAGAACTTGGAAATTCACTGAGCATTTCCCTTTATAAATTATTCCAATTCCTAATTCCTCTTCCTGTCTGTTAAGTCATCAGCCCAGAGGCTGACTGGATCCTCAAACAGCATCACCAAAGGTTATGTATGCGGTTATAGGAAAATCGCAACAACCAACGGCAGTGCCAAAGTGAGGCATACTAGGCAAGATGAGTAAAGAAGTTTGTCATTGCCTTCTTTACTGGGCCACAAAGCGCCATTGTAGCACAGCTGACTCTATAAGCAACACCTTTCATTACACTCAGATGCACGAGTCTTGCTCCGGCTATTATTACTCGGCAACACACATACTCAGCAGCTTTCGTACTGTCACAGCCATGGATGAGACTGGGAATGTAGAGGAAATAATTTGCTTTCGCCTGTGTCAAGAGGTTCCAGACTTTGTACTTATCAGAACATAACATCACAGTTGACGAGTCACAAATCCTATGGCGGGGTAGGTTGTCTTTTAGGCAATATATACCTCCAAAATTCGCAAAATTTGGCATAAAATCGTACCTATTATGTGAGTCAAGTTCAGACTATCTTCGATCATTTATAATATACACAGGCAAAGATACCGTATTTGAAAAGACACACACATCAACAGACACAACAGAAACTCATGCTATTGTTTTATTGCTTGTGGAGCCACTTCTCAATAAAGGATACATGTGGATGGATCATTTTCATAACACCTGCTTTAGCTCATAATAATCACTGAAAACCGATCGTGTAGGAACTTTGTGCCTCAATAGAAAGGACATCCCAAAAAATGTGATCAGCACAAAACAAAAGAAGGGGGAAATAGCTCGACATTCCGACCAGACTTCCGCCCTAAGGTGGCTTAATGAGAAAGAAGCCACAATGATTTTTACATTACATGGGGAAGGAAACGTCACAAAAAACAATGAATTAGATTGTACAAGATCCACCTTTTCAATACAAGATGTGTTGCTGGTAAAAATTACACCCTCATTTATTTATGGTACCGGTTTCAACATCCATCGACGTCATCAGCCAAGTAGGGTAATTATACAAAGACACATAGTAAAGTTTAAACACACAAAATTGACCCTCATAATTGAAACTGTCTATAACAAGTTAAAATACAAAGCATAATAATGCTAAATGTCCAGGCATGAATACACAATTTGCACAAGTTTGACAACTTGTTAGTCGCAAAAAAAAAGAAGCTGAGGAGCCTCGCAAAACAAGTTCAAAATCTTTGAAACTTAAAATTTGTTTATAAATTGGGTCCTTTGTATGGCATTGGTAGCCACAACATATGCAGAGAACTGTATGCCGAGTGAAATACGGTAATAGGTTAAAAGAGTAGTTGCTGTTCCTCTGTGAGCATAAAAACGACACTAAGTCAATTGGTAATCTATATATTAAAAAAATTTATGAAAACTAAAGTCCAGCCATTCTATCCGGTTGATTTCCTTCATTTTTTTTAACTGAAAGGTATTCATGCACAGATTTGTCATCAAGTACTATACATCACTTAACTTCTCCCTTCCTCAAATTATTTGATTTTTAAAATTTTTTGTCTCTTTGATTCAATCATATCTTTGGTTCTAATTGAGGTACGGAGTTCGTTTTGGTCTAAGAACACTCAGTGGATCAAGCTCTTTCAATTCAGCTCTCAATTCTTCAAATTGGTTGATTCAGAGGAACGTTACGCGTGCACATTCAATTTGACGTCTCATTTGAACATTTTTTCTCACTGAAGCAATCATATCTTTCGTCCTAATTGCGGCATGCAGCTTGTTTTAGTCTAAAAACACTCAGTGGATCAAGCACATTCTTTTGAGGTAATAACTACTTAAAATGGTAGATTCTAGGAAAAGTTATGAGTACATCTATCTCCACGACGAAGATCTTCGAAGGACTTTTTAACAGTTCAGCATGTGGTGTTGTTCCAAGGAACATTTAATTCCATCTCTTTGTGAGATGTATTTTCAAGCATTTTGTTGACATTACATTCTATTACCACAGCAGACAAATACATCCGTGAGGATAGTAATGAACAACAAAATACTTTGTACATTGCGGGCGGAGCCAGCGGGAAACTGCTAGTATATATGAATACTACCTTCATAAAATACGACGTTATGTTTTATTATACAGGAGCGAGTGGATCTTGTGGCCGGAACTGTGTGCTGAAGATGTTAAAAGCAAAGGTTCTCGATCCAATGCAGGCCTGTAGTATGAAAGATAAAAACAAGTTAAACTCGGATTGTGAAAATGGGGCAAGAGAGTAAAACTTTCTGAAGGGAATCACCTCGGTGGGCTGGGAAGTTGAAGAGGAACTGCCTAGAAAGTTGCGTAGACCAGCTAGGGAAGGAAGAGGAGAGGAAAGGAGTGTGATAGGAAGGAGGAGGGGGAGGGACAATAGGAGGGGCGGGATCAGGGTTTTTTGGTGGTAGGAGGGCATATCGCGTCAAAGTGTTACGTCCTATTCGAAAGACTGAGCTTTTTTATTTTAATTTTAAAGATATTAAACACTGCAATGAGAACATCAAACAAGATTTTTGGTTTCTCAGAGATGTCATTAAATTAAAGTTTGGATTTAAAAAATGGTCTAAGTGAATGTAGCAGTTTTCGGTAATATCTAAAAGGGGACCTTTGCTAAGCGTGTCAAGGATTTCAATATCCTGGTCTATTCCGTAACACTTGTGCTTAGTGTCATGTATATGCTGGCCTACCGCAGAAAATCTATTATACCTAATTGCATTCGTATGTTCCGTGTACCTGATTTTTATGCTCCGACCAGTTTGCCCGAGATATGAGCTGCTGCAGTCATTGCATCAAAATCTGTATACACTTGATTCTGAGAAAGGGTTAGATCTATTGATCAGGTTGGAATTTTGTAAAACGTCTGAATTTTTATTGTTTTATTTGATGTAGAGCAATGCGTAAATTTATTGATTATGCATTCAATAAAAGTATTGTTATAACCACTGAACTTGGCAATAGCACGGATGATATTCAATTCCTCCCACAGATCTGTTTCAGACATGGGGACTTTAAATGCGCGGTCCGCTAAGCTGTTGTAAGTGGTGCGTTTTTGAATCTAAGGATGCATTCAGTCTTGTTTTATTGTCGATGCCGTGTGGGTGGGTTTTCTAAAAATTCTATAAGATGGAAGAGGAAAGTCTGGTGATTGTTAAATCTAAAAAATTGATGGAATTAATTTCTGATTCTAATGTAAAGTTAGTATTAGGATCAATGTTATTGAGATATATTTGAGACATCGGCACATCGGTAGACCATTCATCTAAGATGATAAATGTGTCATCCATATATCCGGCCCACATTTGAATATTGTTGAATCTCACATAATTTTTTGCTAGTGGCTTAACGTCGCACCGACACAGATAGGTCTTATGGCGACGATGAGATGAGAAAGGCCTAGGAGTTGGAAGGAATCAGCCGTGGCCTTAATAAAGGTACAGCCCCAGCTATTTGCCTGGTGTGAAAATGGGAAACCACGGAAAACCATCTTCAGGGCCGCCGACAGTGGGATTCGAACCCACTATCTCCCGGATGTAAGCTCACAGCTGCGCGCTCCTAACCGCGTGGCCAACTCGCCCGGCGAATCTCACATTATCAATTGCCGTGTGTTCAAAGAAATCCAGGTATATTTCGGCCAAAATGCCAGAGGCCGGTGACCACATTGCCACACCGTTCTGTTTATAAATTACATTATCAAAGATGAAATAGTTATTGTCAACTAACAATTTTAAAATGGACATAAAATCAGATATTTCTAGTTTGCTTAAAAGAGTATTGGAATTTAAATTCTTCTTGATATTAGAAAAAAGCTTCCCGGTTTTTATACTAGGATACATATTAATTATGTCAAATGAGTGTAAAGTGTGGTAAGGTTGGAGTTTGAACCTGTCTAGTTTCGTAATCAATTCAAGTGTGTTCGCAACGGATTTGTTCGAAAGGAATGTATAATGATTTTTAAGGAACTGTTTATAAAATGGGACAGCTTATATAAGGGACTTGGCCTATAATTTACTATGAGGTGTATGGAGACACCGGTCTTACGGATATTTGGCAGCGCCTTCACGGTCAGTAAGTCTGGATTCATGTTGATAAGTTTTCGTTTTTATCTTTCAATCAAAAGGAAAGATGTGTTTTTCAATGTTTGTTTCAGTTTTCGCTGAATAAATTGGGTAGGGTCTTTGTTGATCACCGAAAATGTACCATCTGTAAAAAAGTGTTTAGTTTTTGAAATGTAGTCAGATTTTTCCATAATAACGGTAGTATTCCCCTTGTCAGCCTTAGTAATGATCAACTGGTTATCCTTAATATTATTTTTCAGTTTGATGATATTTTTTCTTTCCGCGAATTGTACATTGGGTTTTTAAGTTCGGGAGAAATAAAAATCTTAACTGTCTTTTAGCGTCCAACCTTAGTTCAGCTTGTAAGTCCTGTGGCATTTTGTTGATGGCGACCTTTGTTTCAATGATATGCTCAGAAATTATATTAGGTACATTAGAATTAGGCCAGTTGTGTTTCGGAACTTCTGAAAGAATTTGAGATTTTATCAGCCTCTAGTATTGTATTGGATAAATTGACGAGCGGCGGATGAAACTGAGCAATGGGGTTGTCAGAAGTAATGGAGTCTTAAAATTTTATTGAGGGACCATAATGTGGTTTTGATTTTTTCATGAGCGAATCGAACTTTTTCTCCAAGTAAACTGCTTTTGGGATAGAGCATTGTCATGTCTGCAATAAACTTTATCGTGAAAGATATTCCATTCAGCATTAGCAAGTAAATAAGATACCGAGGTGAGCCTCGTATGAACGGATATTTAAAAAGGACCTTTTCTTATGAAGAAATTTCAATTGATTCTGTAGCCAAAGTTTGTTGGTTTTTTGTTGAACTTTTTGTTAGTGGAAAAGAACATGACTTTTATTATTAATACCCCTTAAAAATTTTGGGGTCAAATTACGCGTGATACAGTTCTTGATAAAGGCTATAATCTTTGTCGAATTTCCCTATTTTTATTCTTAAATTCATATAATAGAGAGGTTTAGATTTTGCCTGGTGGGCTGTTTCCTTTAAAGTCAAGAATTTCATGTTTGGTCCGTATTGAATAGAGCTTACAAAACAGTGAATTACATTGTACAAGATCCGCCTTTTCAATACAAGATGTGTTGTTGGTTTAAAATTACAACCTCATTTATTTATGGCACCGGTTTCAACATCCATGGACGTCAATCAGCCAAGTATGGTAATTATACAAAGATACATAGTAAAGCTTAAACACAAAAAAAATTGACCCTCATAATTAAAACTGTCTATAACAAGTTAAAATACAAAGCATAATAACACTAAATGTCCACGTTTGAATACACTATTTGCACGGGTTTGGCAACTTGTTAGTCACAAATTAAAAAAACTGAAGCAGAAAAACTTTAACTCTCTTAAAATTTGTTTATAAATTGGGTCCTTTGTGCAGCATTGGTAGCCACAACATATGCAGAGAACTGTATGCTGAGTGCAATACGGTAATAGGTTAAAAGAGTAGTTGGTATTCCTCTGCGAGCATAAAAAATGACACTAAGTCAATTGGTAATATATATGAAAACTATCTTCATAAAATACGATGTAGTGATACTGGAGCGAGTGGATCTTGTGGCCGGAATCGTGTGCTGAATATGTTAAAATCAAAGGTTCTCGATCCAATGTGGGCCTGTAGTATCAAAGACAAAAACTTTTGAACATGAATCCAGGCTTATCGACCATGAAGGCGCTGCCAAGTATCCATAAGACCGGTGTCCCCATACACCCCATAGTAAATTATAGGCCAAGCTCATTATATAAGCTGTCATTTTATACAACAATTCCTTCAAAAACATGCATTCCTTTCGAACAAATCCATTAAGAACACACTTGAGCTGATTAAGAAACTAGACAGTTTCAAACTCCAACCCTACCACACTTTACACACTCATTTGACACAATTAATATGTATCCTAGTACAAAAACCGGAAGCATTATTGTATTATCAAGAACAATTTAAATTCCAACACTCTTTTAAGTAAACTAGAAATATCTGATTTTATGTCCATTTTAAAATTGTTAGTTAACAATAACTATTTCATCCTTGATAATGTAATTTATAAACAGAACGGTTTGGCTATGGGGTCACCGGCCTCTGGCATTTTGGCCGAAATATACCTGGATTTCTTGGAACACACGGCAATTGATAATGATGTGAGATTCAACAATATTCAGATGTGGGCCAGATATGTGGATGACACATTTATCATCTTAGATGAACGCTCTACTGATGCGCCGACGACGCTAATATATCTTAATAACATTGATCCTAATATTAACTTTACATTATAATCAGAAATTAATTGCTCCATCAATTTTTTAGATTTAACTATCACCAGACTTTCCTCTTCTTTCTTAGAATTTTTAGAAAACCCACCCACACAGCAACGACAATAAAACCAGACTCAATGCATCCAGAGACTCAAAAACGCACCACTTACAACAGTTAAGTGGATCGCGCATTTAAAGTCCCCATGCCTGAAACAGATCTGAAGAAGGAATTGAATATCATCCGTGCTATTGCCAAGTTCAACGGTTATAACAATCCTTTTATTGAACCCACAATCTATTTAAGCATCACTCTAAATCAAGTTTAATAAAGGATAAATCAAAATCGTTTTAGACTTTCACTTTTGATTAAAACCATATATAACTTCACCAATATATTTAAGAAACATAATGTTGACATCACTTTCAGAGTTAACAATAAAAATTTGGACGTTTTACACAATTCCAACCTGATCAATAGATCTAACCCTTTCTCAAAATCAAGTGTATATGGATTTCGATTCAATGACTGGAGCAGCTCATATCTTGGGTAAACTGGTCGGAGCATAAAAATCAAGTACACAGAACATACGAATGCAATTAGGTATAATAGATTTTCTGCGGTAGGCCAGCATATACACGACGCTAAGCACAAGTTTTACGGAATAGACCAAGATATTGAAGTCCTTGACACGCTCAGCAAAAGTCCCCTTTTAGATATTACCGAAAACTGCTACATTCACTTAGACCAATTTTTTAAATCCAAACTTTAATTTAAATGACATTTCTGAGAAACCGAAAATCTTGTTTGATGTTCTCATTGCAGTGTTTAATAATATATGTTTAAAATTAAAAAAAAAAAAGTTCAGTCTTTCAGATAGGATGTAACATTTTGACGCGATATCCCGATATCCCCTCCTACCTCCAAAAACCCCCGATCCCGCAACTCCTATGGCCCCCCCCTAACACACTCCTTCCCTCTAGCCTTCCTTCCCTAGCCGGTCCACACGACTTCCTAGTCAGTTCTTCAACTCCCCAGCCCACCGAGGTGAATTCCTTCACAAAGTTTTACTCTCTTGCCCTATTTCCACTGTTTCACTTGTTTTTATCTTTCATACTACAGGCCCGCATTGGATTGAGAACCTTTGCTTTTAACATCTTCAACACAGTTCCGGCCACAAGATCAACTCGTTCCAGTATAATAAAACATAACATTGTATTTTATGAAGATAGTTTTCATATATATTACCAAATGACAGTGTCGTTTTTATGCTCACAGAGGAACAACAACTACTCTTTTAACCTATTACCGTATTGCACTCAGCATACAGTTCTCTGCATATGTTGTGGCTACCAGTGCCACACAAAGGATCCAATTTATAAACAAATTTTAAGTGTCAAAGCCTTTGAACTTTTTTTTTCCGCAAGGCCCCTCAGCTTCAGTTTTTTTTAATTTGTGACTAACTTGTACAAATTGTGTATTCAAACCTGGACATTTAGCATTATTATGCTTTGTATTTCAACTTGTTACAGGCAGTTTTAATTATGATGGTCAATTTTGTGCGTTTAAACTTTACAATGTATCTTTGTATAATTACCCCTACTTGGCTGATGATGACGTCCATGGATGTTGAAACCGGTACCATAAATAAATGAGGTAATTTTTAACCAACAACACATCTTGTATTGAAAAGGTGGATCTTTTACAATCTAATCCACTGTTTTGTAATCTCTATTCAATACGGACCAAACATGAAATTCTTTACTTTAAATTTTAACAAAAAAAAAAAAAAAAAAAAAAAAAAAAAAAAAAACAAAGTGTGGTCAGGAAAAAGAAAAGCCTGTTTCTGTTGCCGACTATAATGATCACGTGGGTGGAGTCTATCTGAGGGATCAGCTACTTCATGGCTATCTTTTAGAGAGGAAAAAGATGAAGTGGTACATCAAGTTATTCAGGAGGTTAATAAATGTTGCAATTCTATATGCAATGATCATTTGCCAGAGAAATTCACCCGAAACTAGAATACATCATATGAAATTTAGGGTGGATGTCGTCCAGGCACTGCTTGTGGAACATTCAAGTTAATTTGAAAGAAAAGTGCTTGGACGTCATTCTTCGGACAAAAATGTGCCCTGTCTCATAGAAAGGCATTTCCCTGAGAGAATTTCATCAACTGAGGGCAAGAGTAGGCCAACTAAATGATCTGTCATGTACTTCAAACAGAAAATTTGGAGAGAGACAGTGTCTTGGTGTCCAGACTGCGAAATGAGTCTCTGCGTTGAGGGATGCTTCAGGACGTTCGATACCAAACTAAACTATTAAGGTAAGATCGCAAATTTTCCAAAGGAATGAACTGTTC
The DNA here is from genome assembly GCF_040414725.1 of Anabrus simplex. Classification (NCBI taxonomy): domain Eukaryota; kingdom Metazoa; phylum Arthropoda; class Insecta; order Orthoptera; family Tettigoniidae; genus Anabrus; species Anabrus simplex. Next base: position 846,189,183 of record NC_090266.1, read on the forward strand.
TAAACATGTGAAAATGTTATTGAAATCCATAAAATAGTACCAACAAAGTTGTGTTTTGAATAAAGCCTTACACGAATCTGAGAAAGTTTAAATACCACGGTCAGAACTCCTCCCGCAGCACAGAGTCAACCGGGCATTTAAATCCACCGCGCTGAGGGGTTAGTTACTTACAGTGGTCCCAATGAGGTACTTTCATCCCATCAACATAGTACTTAAAAATGAGAGGACTTTTCTTCTTGTTGATACTTACAACCTGACTTTACATCTCGTTTAAAAATCATATTGTCCATCTCACAACATTGTTGAGGTCTCTTTTGAAGTTGCTCAAACTCCTGTAACTTATTTGCTACACTATCCTGTAAAAAAAAAAAAAACCACAACCTCTGATTAAAGGTCTTTACTCACGTATTTTGTATACATAAAAAACAAAGGTTCGATATGCTTTACAGGATCCCTGTCTTATCCATTACAGGATCAGATAATGATTCACCTACTCTAATTCTATTAGTTCTATTTTCTAGAAATCGAGACACCCATTCAACCAATCTTTTGTCTAGCCCAGCAGCCCTAATTTTTGTAAGCAGTCTCTCATGATCTGCACTACCAAAAGCACTGGATAGGTCAATAGAGATACAGTCCATCTGACTACCTCAATCTAAAATATTTGCAATATTTTGGTGGAATCCAGCAAGATGAGCCTCATTGGAATACACTTTCCAAAACCCAAACAGCCTTCTATCAAACCAGTCAATAATTTTGCAAATTTATTTTTAAATGGCCATATTTTTATTAATCATGTTTGGGTCATACTTTGTAATTTTTACGTCATATTTAGTCACTTTTGAGGTCATATTTGCTTGCTATTTGGGCTATTTTTAGGTCTCAAACATCCGAGCCCAAGTTGTTATATAGCGAGTCTTTATCGTTCCTTACCAACTTTTAAATATAGGCCTACATACCTATTTTACACTCTGTAAGAGTGATAACCCACCCAATAGCTGCTCCTATTGAGAAATTAAAAGATATGAACAAAATATTTATTTTATATGATGTTCGAATTAAGCAGGGCTTGAGTCATAACTCAAGATTAAAATTGCCACCATCAAGCATATTGTCTCTTTCAGATTTTTTTTTTTTGCTAGTTGCTTTACGTTGCACCGACACAGATAGGTCTTGTGGCGATGATGGGACAGGGAAGGGCTAGGAGTGGAAGGAAGCGGCCGTGGCCTTAATTAAGGTACAGCCCCAGCATTTGCCTGGTGTGAAAATGGGAAACCACGGAAAACCATTTTCAGGGCTGCCGACAGTGGGATTTGAACCTACTATCTCCCAAATACTGGATACTGGCCGCACTTAAGCGACTGCAGCTATTGAGCTCGGTCAGATTTTATTTGAAAAAGAAAATCCAATACAGGGTGCTTCAAGTTAGGGATTCTGATTTGTGTCTAACAATCGCCAATAAATCTTTCAATGCAGAATCCGCTATGGTCTGGATAATTGTGTCCAGGATTTAAAAACAAAGTCCATCGCTTTAGGCTGTTTACTTTTTTATTCACCATTTTCCCTGATCATTACTACTTTTTAAAAACTCCTCCATGCCTCTCACTTATCAACGATATGGTATTCCCTTCTACCGCATTTATTTTTAATTATGACAAAAAGAGCTTTGTGATCACTAATAACATCAATCACTTCAGTTATTCTATAGGGCTCATCTGGTTTTATCAGCACCACATTGAAAATAGTTTTCCCTCTAGTTGGCTCATCACATTCCGATTCAGCAGTCCTTCCCAGATTAACTCGTTTACCATTTGTTGTTCATGCCTTCCGTCATTCACACTACCTTCCCAGTTAATAGAGTGAACCTTTATTTTCCATTTCTGGACAGATCACAGAAAAAGAAACAATGTACAACACAGGAAAATGGGAAATCCAGGAATGAATTAAAACCATCAACAATTTGGCTAAACATCACAAAAATGAAATATGTATAGGCTAATTATAATCTCATAAATACTCCATCTACCAAGCGAGTGCTGATCAGTCTGAAGGCCTCCAGATTACAAGGCAATGCACGGTCAGTGTGGTGAATCCTCTCGGCCATTATTCCTGACTCTAGATGGCAGTCAACACCTCAGCATCAGAGAGCTCCTCAATGGTAATCATGTAGGCTGAAATGACCTAGAACCAGCCTTCATATCCAGATAAAAATGCCTGACCTGGCCTGGAATTGATCCCAGGGCCTCTGGGTGAGGCAGACAAGCTGGACCATGGGGTCGGCATCAAACAATTACTCGAGTTAAAAATATGATACTTTACCTCAGTGCTTAAATTCAGTTTTACCAGAGAAACTTTGTTACTTTCCCGTGAAAACTTCTTTCAGGTCAGAAACTTTGTTCAGTCTAACTCATTGAAAAATCTAATAACACCAAGTCAAACAACAATCGCCAACAAGTTAGTTTATAATTCCCTAATCTAATATAATAAAGCAAATTAGATACAAAAGCACCCAAAATGATGGCAAAAACCCTCATTTATTTTATCTTCCATTGTAATTTGGTCACCAATATACTGTTCGTAGTAAGATTCTGGAAATCTTGTGCTGCGTAAATTAGGTCTACATCGACTTTTAAAGGTTATGTTAGACTCGACAATATGGTTTTGAATGTACTGATTCTCGAAATTTCTCGAATGCATTATATTCAATTCATAAGCAAAAAAATCATCAAAACTCCACAAATTTCTCTTATTCGTGACCTTGAGCTTAGCTGGAAAGCATGCTCACTGTACAAGCTAGTACGAGTAAGAAATGGTACAAACTTTTTAAATGTTACACTGCACAAATAAATCAACTGCAGTTAGGCCAAGGCATTTTAACACAAAAACATTAAAAAAACAATCTTAGCAAATTTACGCGAATAATACCAGCATATTTTTTAAAAAATGTTTAGGCACGAAATTCGGGTGCGGTTTTGCTCCTGGTTCGCATAGTTTTCTATGTTGGGTGTACAGTTATGCTTCGTGTAACGGCAGGCAGAAGAAAACTGCCCTCCACATGTCATATTTAAACGGAAAACAATTCAGACTTTTAATTCACAACTGCCTTTATATTAAAAGGCAATAATTTTTATGGAGTAATTTAAATTCACATTTTCTCGGCGTCATAATAGAACACGTCTTCCAGAACGTGCAGGGGTAGCTTTCGCATTTTCACTCGCTTCTGTGAATCTGCAGTGTGTTTCATAGTTGCTAAGTTTGAGTGAAATAATAATTTGTTAGTATTCAGAGTTTTAAGGAATGCCACAATATCACGTAGCAGGCAATGTGAGGAGAAACAGAATCCGAATCCGCAAACACTGGCAATGCCGACTTTTAGCGAAAAAGCGTGGCTCATAATTAAAATCAATTCGTACACAATGAACAATACTGTCAATGAGAATGAAACTGCCATATTTTTTTAAAATGCAGAGATGAAACGGACTTATGGTTTTAAATGAGATGGGGTCACTCTACTGTGTTGCAATGCAGACTGAAGCGAAAGACTTCCTCCCTTTGTTATAGGAAAGTTCGATAGGCCACGATGTTTCCGGGCAAATACAAGGCATCTAAAAATGCAATTCAAATTGATGAGGTTTTACTCTATCGCAAAACAAGTAACAAAAAAATATGGCACTTTCACAGGGGAGCCAGCATAATTTGTCCTTGTCCTTCAATCTTTTTATCTTTTGTTGCATGAAATTGTATTTGCCATTGATTTATCCAAGTACTTTATTCGAATAACGTAAATACACCTTGTTGGATACATTTCAGAATTAGTTTTTTCCCATGGCATTTGAAAGATTTAAACTGTGAATCAAGGTTATTGCACGAGGTAATGGGTCTTAGAATAATTTGTGATGCGGCAAGGGGCATTTCTGAATCACGAGTTGGCAGTTAATTTGAAATCGTATTTTTGCATCCCTATGACTTCAAATTGACGAGGTTTTACTCTAACGCAAAACAAACGAGTTTGCAGGTGTGTGTGTTTCAAGTGTTTACATTGCACGAAAAGAATTATCCACCACTGGCCGTGTTTGTTACTCTCCGAGTAAGAGAGATCGCGTGTGAGAAGTGTTTTAGACATGGAATGTGACGAATTTGTAAGTAATTTAGGAGAGGATTCTAGAGACAGAAGAGACAAGAATCTACCAATCTACAGCGATTCGAGCCTATTGCATGTTCAGATTAATGAAATACCTGTCACGTAAGAACGCTTACTTGCTAATTTTCATGGCAAATATATTTTGTAGGAGTGATAATGCATTTTTATCATCCCAAATATGTTCGGCAAAGTAGCTGTATCCGTTATGTTCATATTTGCGTACAGACCACGTGGAACATGAGGAGTGATATGAAATGTTTGTTTATGCCTACGTTACTCTTTCGCTGGAAGGAATTTTAGTTCATTTAATTTTTTCAAAATTATCCTTCCTAAAATCAGGGTGCAGAGATTATTTGGCAGCAGGGATTATTAGTGAAAATACGGTACATTAGGACCAAAACAGTGACAGGCAATCCCAAGATCTCCCATGGCTTTATGTATGTAAGGTGCAACATCACTTTGGGTATTACATTATATATTCTGTTCTGGTCTCAGGAACAATTATCGGTAATATTAATATACTAGATTTTTGTTACAAAAGAGCAATTTTGATTCCTGTTTGAAAACTCAGCGACTATACAGTGCTCTAAGGGAAGTGCCGAAAAACTGTTTCAGCGATACAATAAAAAAATATTAAATACCAACATCTAACCCTCGACATAACTTACGACGTTTCACAAGCATGAATATTTGACGAAACTCATTCCGTCTTCAAGCAGAGCTGTCGGAATGTACCGTCTCCTAATTGTTGTCCTGGAATTTCCTACTCAGAAATCTCACTCGTCACACAGCTTTGTTATCGCAGCAGGCAATCCTTACCAGTTATCGAGGACATTCAAATGTGTCTGCAATCATCGCATGAAGAGCTGCGGCATCTAAAGATAGGTTGACCAAACTGATTTGTTGAAATTCTTATTTGGAATTTGTCAAGCTTATAAAAGACGTACTGTGGTGAAAATGCAAAAGACGTACAATTTGACCTCACTTTGTCCCAAGTATGCACCTGACACTTCTTGTGATGTAGAAAGATAATTTTCTGTGCTTCAGAATGTGCTGACAGATAAACGGATAAGCTTAAATCAATTCAATTAGGAGAAATTACAGTAGTTATATAAAGTTTCAAAAGGAACTGAATTTTGATAGTGCATATTTTACAGTTTATTGTACATTTTTGCCATATGACAGTGCATAAATGCATGCACATTTTGAGATTTGATCATGCAAGGAAATCCGGGCTCTAGTTATCACTAATCTTTTGTAGTTTAAGACCTAAAAACCATCCAGATATGCAAGCAAATATGATCTTAAAGGTGATGAAATAAGACTAAAAAATAAATATGATCATAATTGACTATATGAGGCCCTTTTTAAAATTAAAAATTGCAACTGCAAAATTTGTTATTCTAAATTCTTGTCTTTCCTATTAGGTTTCTGGATACATACATTCAGATACAGTGCATTTTCACTGGCTCTGCTATCAAACAGACTCTTTACCTGAGATTTCATAGTCTACCTTTAAAGTTTTGTATAAAACATTCTAAAAGTCCAACACAAAATAGTGCAAAATCCTACCATCAGGCCAGCCAAGAGTGTGTGTACTGTGCCATGAACAGTGTGATACATATCACGTAATGAAGTGCAAGAAGAGAAGAGTGACTCAATTTTACTCTGAGCAAAGTACTCCTTGAGTGAAATGTAATTTACTTGATGTAATATGCAACTTTGCACATTGTGCGCAATAACATTTATTATTATTATTATTATTATTCTAAAAGTCAAAATACAAGTTACATACAGGGCTGGAAGTTTGATACTGAGGAGAAATAGGATACAACACAACTAGGAATCAATCTTACATTTACTATTTTAGGATGATAAAGGAATAGCTAAAATACACAATTTTAAAAAACTAGAAATATTAAATTTCTAAACAAATTAAAAGTCATTCACGAGCTGGGATGAAGTTCAAATGCATGTAGGTCTACGTCTTTCATTCTCCTCTACGGGTGGCACTGAACTGTATAATGAGATTTTTCTACAAATTGTCAGGTAAGAAAGATCTCCTATCACTTAATAAATTCTTGTAATGAGAGAAGCTTCTTTCTAGGTCACAAGATGTTACTGGTGTATATTTAAAATTAAGCTAAATCACTTGCAGTCACACATGCACACACTTTGCAAACGTACTAGTCACTACTCCTTTATGAACATCACTTCCACAATTGACTGTAACTATTATTTCTCCATAGCACATTTTGAAGTTCACATTTCCAACCATCATCAAATATTATATGTGACTGTTGCACTGCAAGTTCAAAACATGTTGCACAATTTTAATGGCTTTGTGAATTTCCAGACCAACAAATTCTGTAAGAGTAAACTCACTTGATATGTAGTAATTACAAAGTCTGACTTAATATACACCAGATGGATAAAACATCTTGAGGCATCCAGCAGTTTTGACAATAAATGAACAACACTTTTCCGTTTGATTCCATCCTCCCACAAAATATTCATTAATAATTACATTATAAAATATAATTGCAATGCTTGAATGATTTACTTTCTAAAACTTCTGATGTCAACAGAAAAATAAATGTCCCCAGGGCAATCAGTTTGGAGTGTTCAAATAATTACATTTCCTTTGTATCTACGTTCAGTATCTGTTGTCCCATCAGCTGACACCCAAATCTTCTCTGCCATACATTGCCATACTTTACAAAGGAAAAAATTAAATGTATCCTCCTAATTCAATACAAAACATAATTCCATCATTAGATGGAGCAATAAAATTCAAAGTGTTTCGACTTGTTTGAGCCATCTTCAGTGAAATATGGGGGGGGGTTAAAGTAATTTACATAATACAAGCTAAACATATGCTAAAAACATAATGAAGGAAGAAATGAAAAACAAAGACAGACTGAAATAAAACAATAACAATATTTACATCACTAGATGGAGCAATAAGCAACTCGCTGAGATAAATTCAGTGAAAAAAGGGTTAATATAAAACATAATTGAATCCAAAAAATGTGCTAAACCTAGGAATAAAATAAAATAAACAAAACAATAAGTGCTAATAGTGAGGTAGCGGACCTCCTAAACTTAATTTTTTAAAGTTTGATAATTCAAAAACAGGACGAAATCAATGTGTTGAAAATTCAGGCTGACAGTTTGTCCTTGGATTCAATTATGATTTATATTAACCCTTCTTTCACTGAATTTGTCTCAGCGAGTTATTTATTGCTCAATCTAGTGATGTAAATATTGTATATTGTTATTGTTTTATTTCAGTCTGTCTCTCTTGTTTATAATTTGTTCCTTCATTATGTTTTTAGCGCATTTTTAAGTTGTATTATGTATATTACTTTAACCACCCCCTTATTTCACTGAAGATGGCTCAAACGAGTCGAAACATGTTGGAAATTTATTGCTCCATCTAATGATGGAATTATGTTTTGTATTGAATTAGGAGGATACATTTAATTTTTTCCTTTGTAAAGTGAAAACCATCAATACGGAATGATTCTAATATCTTTGCTTTAGAGTACTGTTTCTTCATAGCTACACAATAGTTTTTGTGCAGTGTTGATTCTGTAGGAACAGATGTGTGTGTTTCTCTAGGAAATTCAATGAGGTAGGGATTGTTTACTCTGTTCAGTATGATGTTCATAGACACCATCATCCCTGGAAGTTCCTTTGAAAAATCCAAACTTTGGTCTGTAGTTGAAGGTGGTAAAGACTTTTGAAGGAACAGTTGTTGTCTCTTCTTATTTGTGTCATCACTTGGCATTGCTGCAATGGTTAATTGTGTCACAATGCTGCTGCACATTAAAATGTCTTTCAGCCTTGACTTTCAATTATCACACTTTGCAGAAAAATAGCTAATCTATCTGTATGGAAATATTCTTCACTAAATTCCTTAGAGCCCTGTAACTTCACACTGGTAGAACACTTCTCCTTTGGCATGATGAAATCTATACTGAGCTGCAGTAGCCATAGCCATCAACTGTGAGTAGTGACTTTTACATTGAGTTAGAGTAACTGGTTTCATGGTGCATACAGTTGGGAATTTATACCCTCACTGGAAGGGACAGTCCCAGGGAAATGTTTACATTCCCTTTAGATCCAAACTCTGAGAAGATTTTTTTTTTGCTAGTGTGTCGCAACGACAGAGATGTCCGCCTTCGTAGCGTAACGGTTAGTGTTATTAGCTGCCGTCCTCGGGGGCCCGGGTTCGATTCCCGGTACTGCCAGGAATTTAAGAATGGCAGGAGGGCTGGCATGTGGTTGGAATGGTACATGCAGCTCACCTCCAATGGGGGTGTGCCTGAAAAGAGCTGCACCACCTCAGGATGAGGACACGAGTTTACTTTTACTTTACCGACAGACATAGGTCTTATGGCGACGGTGGGATAGAAAAGGCCTAGGAGTTGGAAGGAAGCGGCCGTGGCCTTAAGGCACAGCCCCAGCATTTGCCTGGTGCGAAAATGAGAAACCATGGAAAACCATCTTCAGGGCAGCCGACAGTGGGATTCGAACCCACTATCTCCCGGATGCAAGCTCACAGCCGCGCTTCCCTAACCGCACGGCCAACTTGCCCGGTGAGAAGATTCTTCAGTCTGTCTAAACTAATTTATGAATAAATCAAATTTAGAAAATACCTGAAAAAGAAAATATATAACAACAGATTATATCTTAAAAAGAAACTATAACAAATTTCTCATGTAGTTCATATTGTTAAACAGGTTTCACAATTCACTTCCAGAGGGCCCATACAGAGTAGTTCCATTCAGCCAAGATAGATAAACTTAACATGCCAGTGTCTCCGATTCAATTCCAGCCAATCAGCTTAGACATTAGTATAATATCAGGCAGCCTGTTAAGTCAGAAATTAACCATTTTCAGGCCCATAATTAAACAAGCTATTTTTCTTTCCTACATATAAGGAACTTATTCCTGAAATCTTGCTCTTTTTCCTTACAGCCTGTGTTTTAAAAAAATCCTCTATATTAAAAAGAAGGAAAGTGCAGGACAAATCTATATATATAAAAGAACTTGTCCTGACTGACTGACTGACTGACCGATTCATCATCGCCGAGCCAAAACTACTCCATATAAAGAAATGAAATTTTGAGAATACATTTATATTACAATGTAGGTGCTCGCTAAGGGAGGATTTTTGGATATTCCGTCGCTAAAGGGGTGAAAAGGGGGATGAATTTTTAAAATGGGTGTATCTATATCTCAAAACTTGAGAAGTTTACAGATGTAAAAATTGATATTTAGCATCGCCTTTAAAAATAAAGAAACACGTATTTTTTTTGTTTTCGGAAAATCCCAATGGGAGGGGTGAAAAAGGATGAAGAAGAGGTGGAATAGCTTTAATGAGGATACTTATATCACAGAAATTGAAGATATTACAAGACCTGAAATTTGGTATTTGGGATCTCCTTTAAGAACAAAGTAACACTTATTTTTTGTTTTTGGAATATCCAGTTAAAGGGGGTTAAACAGTAGTGACAAATAGGGGTGAATTTTTAGAAAGACTATATCTGCAGTATATCTCCAAAACGTAAAATGTTACAGGTGTAAAAACTGGTATTTCGAATCTCCTGTAAAAGTAAAGAAATATAGGTGATTTATTTTTGGAAACTCCACTTAAGGGGAAGTAGAAAGGGGGTGAAATTTTAAAATGAGCATTTCTACAGTATATCCCAAAAACTTCATATGTTACAGAAGTGAAAATGGTACTTTTTTAATCTCTATTAAAGATAAAGAAACATTTATTTTTTGTTTTCGGAAAAAACACTTGGGTTGGAGGGGAGTAAAAGTGACTTAAAATGGGGTTGAATTCTTTTAATTAAGATACTGATACCTCAAAAACTGAAGATTTTACAGACGTGAAATTTGTTATTGGGATCTCCTTTAAAAATAAAGAAATACGTATTTTTTGTTTTTGGAAATCAACTTAAGGGCAAGGGGGAAAATTGAAAAATTCGTTGAATTATTTGTATGAAGATACTATTATCTCAAAAACAAAAGATTTTGCAGATGTGAAAATTTGTATTTGGAATCTGATTTAAAAGTAAAGCAACACGTATTCTCGGAAAATCCAATGAAGGAGGGGGGGGGGGGGTTGCGGGGTTGAAAGAATTGAAAAGTTAATTTAATTAACTGTATGAGTATACTTACATCTAATAAAAAACTAAAGTAGTTACAGACGTGTAAACTGGTATTTGGATCTCCTTTAAATAACAAAGAAAAACGCGTTTTGCGGGGGAAATCTTGGGTGGGGGATGAAAAGGAGTTGAATTCCTTTTATGACACAGATCACAAAAACTGAAGATGTTAGGTGTGAAAATTGGTATTTAGAAGACCCTTTACTACTAAAGAAACAAGTATTTTTTTGCCAGAAAATTCACTTAAGGGGTGGGGAGTGTGAAAGGAAGTAAAAAAAGTGAATTCTTTTTATCGGGATACTGATATCTCAAAACTGAAGGTAACAGACGTGAACATTGGTATTTGGAATCTCCTTCAAACATAAACACGCCTTCTTTTCATGGGGGAGGTGTAAATCAACTTAACGGCGGTGAGGTGAAAAAGGAGTTGAGACCAATTGATTTTACTGTTCATAATGTACTTATTCTGGTCATAAACCGATCATTTTTAATCTTTCCTGGGTTCGTTTTCAAAAACATTCTTTTCCTTTGGAGAACTTAAAGTTAGATTACAGTATCTTCTCCTGGCATATAAATAAAAATTTAAACACATTTGAAATAAACGATAGGAATATTGACCGTGCAGTTGTTCATCTGTATAATAAGCTCAATAATGCACGGAAGTATAGAATTTGCATCGCCAGAAATCCCGCGCACTTGCCTACGCGCGACAATGGTGCTGGTCACATTGTCAGCAATGATAATGGCAGCAGATGTAATTTACCACAAAGTAGCGGTCTTGCGTCTTACTGCGAGGGTTCAGAAAATCAATAATAATAATAATAATAATAATAATAATAATAATAATAATAATAATAACAACAACAACCTAAATTCAACTAATATCACCCACCCTAATAATAATAATAATAATAATAATAATAATAATAATAATAATAATAATAATAATAATATTCTGGACAGTCGTCAAAATGTGCGGACCGCGCTGGAAAAGGGTCCTGGCAGGGTAATGACTAAGAATGCAGTCCGACAGTGGGTTCAGTACCGCCAAGGCATCCAAGACGACACCACGCCCGATCTCCTCAAGGATTTGATCCATATTAAAAACGCTTATAGGAAAAGATGGCAAAGATTTAGGGACCCAACTGACTGGGTGGAATACCTGGACCTAGCCCGGGAAGTACGAAATCACTTGTTGGAAAGAAAGATTGAAAAATGGGAGGAACTTTCCGTAACCTCTCGGAAAAAGAGTCAGATCGCGAATTTTGAAGGATTCTCTCAGAAAACGAGTCAGATCGCGAATTTCGGCGGATTATATATAAAGAGTTAAGTATTCAGTTATAAATTCCAGTATAATACCGTTGCGAAGCACGGGTATCTTGCTAGTATCAGATAAAACATAATGAGAGTTCATTTTGAACTCATTATTTGTGTGAAAATGTTAATAATCAGGATGCTTCGCTTTCATTTGGGTAATGTTCTTGGATTGTAGATGCATTTCTAATCAAATCAACACTAATCAATGTTCAGTGCTCATTTGCACTTGTCTAGAGATATTAATAACATCTTTGAAGATGCAGGAACTTGGTGGAGCGTATTCATAGAAGAGTTTAAAAGAAGTTGGAAAATAACAATACATAAAGATGTGTACATGAGAGTCTATTCAGAAATAGAATTTGGATAGCTGCCTTAGATTTAATACAGAGTACTGTCCCGATATGTTCAAAATACAAATTCAGGATACATGTTTTCAGAGTAGGAATTTAAAACCTTAAACCTTCAAATGGTCCAGCTTCTTAGCTTTAACATTTCAATTAAGGCAACCGAATGAATCATCATTTCCAGTTCCATACCTAAATGCCGGGATTTTAACCTTTGATGATTACTTCTGATGGCTCGGGGGCTTGCTGTGTGTGGCTCCTTAAGCATTATAATTAATCATAGGTAGGGCCCCCTACTCACAGATGGACACGGGCTCACTAGCATCAACAGAGTGAAGTGTGCCTCTAGATCAGACTAGAATTCCTCTTTTTCCTCAACCGGGCATCCTGATTGTGGTGCACAGCATGAGACAACATGCAAAGTCATTCACCAAGTGACTATCCAAACGCTCATCAGATGGTTGGAGATGCCTACCTTGGTGATACCACTTGCAAACTGCAACTGCTACACCATGTGTCAAAGAACAGTAAACTCAACCCTCGATAAGTAGATATCTCCAGAAGTTTTTTTATTTTACAGTGGATAAATCATGAAATTAGTCTTAATTTCTGTACTTACACAGGTCAAGCAGTATAACTAGGGGAGTAATTTATGGAACATATTGTAATACACAACGTTTTGAAAACTGGATGAAAATAGTGAATTACAAGGCAACAGTGAAATAGCTGCATTAGTTAGAGAGATGGAAGAGAAACTGTGTGATGTAACCGCCATAAGGGGCTACAAGTGTGAGAGACAAACCACAATCACCCGATTTTTCTACAATAAAGACTAAAAATTTCATGTACATGTAAGCTGTTTTATCCCTTTCTTAATAAATTGTTCTAGGTTATGTTCAGTATATTAATATAACCTGAAATGAGTTTTATATTACCATTCACCAAGTTCATAAAACTTATTTTTGAAACTCGAAACCTCACAGTCCATATTTAGATGGAGAGACTATTGTAATAATAATAATAATAATAATAATAATAATAATAATAATAATAATAATAATGGGTGTGTGAGTTTAATATCACTAACCGTGTCTTAAGAAATATCAGTGCGATTAAATTGCCCTGGAAAGGGTTCACTAATGTCTCGGAAAATCCATATGAAGAGGACTTACAATTAACAGCATGCTGACTAACAAACCAGCGATTTTGGATGGAAGGAAGCATCTAACCAACAACTTCTCCATCAAAACAATTTTTGAGACTTAGGCATAGCAGTTATATCACTTTATCAACAGCACTAGATTTTCTTCCTGTCTGAACTCCACTTAGTTTATTGTAATGCATTACAATATATGAAACATACCCTTGTTGAGCAGCACTAGTGAAGTCACCCCAGGACTCTGCACCAGCAGGTCTAGTCTGAGGAATATTTTGAGGAGAGACAGTTGAAGCTGCAGATGGAGCATCAACACTTCCAACATCCAAAAGCAGGTCAGCATTACTTCCAGGAGCTTGTGCAGTATGTGAAGGTGATGAAGTAGGAGTTGTTCTCAGACCAACTGCTGGTGGTGGTGCTATTTTCACTCCACCAGGTGGTGGCGGAAGAATTCCTGAACCAAGATTAGGCCTAGCTTTAGGCTTGCTAGTTACTTCACTCCCATCCTTTTTCTGCAAAAGTGACCAAATAAGCACTTAAAAAGAATAGTTGCAAAGACTTTGAAAAGGATTCCACAGAGGAGAGAAATAATGAAGAGTTTCTTTACACACCGTAATTTTCATATTTATCTTTATTGTTTCTCCTTCCTTGAATCGTAGATCCAATTCTTGTTTAGGAACTTCCTTTTCTTTTTCAATCTCCTCTGATTTTTTAAGCCACTTAAAGTGATCTTGAAGTGCAACATTCAAGTCAAAACTATCTGAACGGTCCGAAAAACCAACCCCAATAAATGCTGATCTACCTGCAAAGATGTATCATTAATAAAAGGGGCAAAAATTATAAACTGTCCAAAGTTATTTATCAATTCATTCTCAAAAGGCTTTTGCCATGAATATTTACCATTATCATCCTGAATCCTGATCACAAAATAGCGAGAGGAATCTGTGACAGCTTCTATTGCAACGCCTGGGTATGTGTCAATTGGGCATTTAGCAAACAGTTCTCCAGTGTTTTTGTCTTCCAGTTTTAAGATGCATTCCTTGTCTTTGGCTACCAATCGAAGTCTGCCAGTCCATTGTGGTTCATTAAGATTCCAGTCAGCTGCTCTGAAATATAATGTTTAATTTAGACTGCATTATTACCTACAGTATTTAATACAAACAAATATATGGAAGAGCCTTTCTTCTTTAAAAAACTGTGTGCAAAGCAAAATTATACAATATCCCTTCAATTACTGGGAGAACCTGCAGAATAATACAAATCAATGTTCATGTACATGTGTGTCGAATGTAAATATTATTCTCTTATTACGTAGGGCTATTATTAAAATAAACCACAATTTATCCATCCAATAAGCCCTCTACTATGAGCTTCAACATAATGGATAAGGTACCAGTATTTCAGCAGCTAACATAAGTAATGGAAGTGTAGAGTATGAAAGTTCTGAAAGAATGAAAGAAATGAAGAAAGAATTGTTAAAAATTTTACCAGTATGTTAAAGATATCATTAAAAATTTGGAAATACCAAGTAAAACCAATATTATGGTATATAAATCACTATCTGTCCATGTTAATTCATGATGCTAAAACATGGACATTGACCAAGCAGCATTTTCTGTGAGGAATTCCAAGGACGATGAACAAGAATACAAATAGGAAATCAAATAAAATTTTTGTTTTGCAAGTTGTTTTACGCCGCACCGACACAGATACGTATTATGGCGACGATGGGATGCGAAAGGGCTAGGAGTGGGAAGGAAGTGGCCCGTGGCCTTAAGGTACAGCCCCAGCATTTGCCTGGTGTGAAAATGGGAAACCACAGAAAACCATCTTCAGGGCTGAAGACAGTGGGGTTCGAACCTACTATTCCCTGAATACTGGCCGCAATGAAGCGACTGCAGCTACAGAGCTCAGTAATTAAATAATTAGAATCACTCTAGATGTGCATAAGAAGTCAGGACAATCTCGCTCAATGGCCAGGCACATACTACATTACAATAAGAAGAGTATCCAATTTGATTTTCTCTCTCTGCTAGCTGCTCTACGTCGCACCGACACAGACAGGTCTTATGGCGACAATGGGACAGGAAAGGGCTAGGAGTGGGAAGGAAGCGGCCGTCGCCTTAATTAAGGTACAGCCCCAGCATTTGCCTGGTGTGAAAATGGGAAACCACGGAAAACCATTTTCAGGGCTGCCGACAGTGGGGTTCGAACCTACTATCTCCCGAATACTGGATACTGGCCGCACTTAAATTTGAGTTTCAAGGACACAGCAGGAGTTCTTAATCTGTGCTGTTTTTGATTGGACTTGCACTAGTTTAGGTTCTACTTAGTATTGTATAAGGGGACTGCATTATCCAATGGGTCATGAGACTCAAAAGCAATGAAGGAAATAATAACCGCAGCAGAACTACATTTTAATTCTGAAGAATTGGCAAGATTTTGGAGGCTTCATCTGTCGATGTTTTGTTTTATAATAATGAAGATGTTTTAATATGAACTTTCAGCGTTTAGCTATATAAACAGATTCATCAATTTAAGTGCAAACGTTTACCCTACAAGATAACTTTTTAATGTCTTGTGTGTAATAATTTCATATTTTAATATCAATATTGATGTATTTGTTTCCTAGAATATGAGAAATTATATTTGTGATGTTCATTCGCCGAAGAAGAGAATGGTAGTTCTCAAAACTTGCACGAATATTGAATTAATGAAGGATATTAAATATAGACAGGGCGAACCTAACAACCACCCCTTGTGTTATTCTAAAAGATTGTCAATATGGACCAATTTGTGAACCAATATAGTTAAATTTCTTGATGCTATCAAGAGTAGGTCAGGAACAAGGAGGAGTTTAATAGGAAGAGATATAGAATGTAAGACTGGGAAAAGAAACACAGGAGAAGACTTGTATAAAGTAGAAACATTAGAAGAAAAAACATCTACCGGTACTTTTCATTACCTGGTAGTGAACATAACAGTGGGAAATGTAAGTTTAGCATTGATAACCGAGGACTGATCAGATTTCATGCATAACTGTTCTGCAGTCAAGTTGTTTTGGTAGAATCAATCAATCATCTGCATTTAGGGCTGTCACCCATGTGCCACATTCCCAACTTATTGTTTACTTAGCTACTTCTTATATGTTTTCAAAGAACTTTGAAATTTATCAAACATTTTCCTTGATAATTTATTCCAATCCTTTTACTCCTCGTCCTATTTTTCTCCAATTTGTCCTCTTGAATTCCAAATTTATCTTCACATTATGACCTTTTTTATTTTTAAAAGCTCCACTCAAGATAGTCATTCCACACCATCTCTCCACTGACAGCTAAAAGCATACAACAGTCTAGCATCTCATCTCCTTACACCTAAGTCTTCCCAGTTCAAAGACTGCAACATTTTCGTAACACTACTCCTTTGTCAGAATTCACCCAGAACAAATCGTGTGCTTTCCTTTGAATCCCCTCCTCCAATTCTCACATCAAGTAGACCTAGTGTGGTTCCCATACACTGGAGCCATACTCTAATCGGGGTCTTACCACAGACTTGTATGCCCTCTCCTTAACATCCTTACTACAACCCCTAAATACTCTCATAACCATGTGAAGAAATCTGTAATCCTTCTTACAACCTCAATATGATTACCCCAATGAATCAATTCTTATATTAACACCTACGTTAGGGTCTCCCTTATTTTTCAAAGATTTAATTTTGCAATGCATAGGTTATTGTTTTATTCATTTGGGCTCAAAACACCCGAAAACAATTTTTTTCCTTATTTGGAACAGTGCAACCCGTACCGACTCGCGTGCAAACATGTCCATACAAGTTGCGTTACAAGAGTGGCGCACTCTCATTGTTATTGTGTCCGGCTCCATGGCTAAATGGTTAGCGTGCTGGCCTTTCGTCACAGGGGTCCCGGGTTCAATTCCTGGCAGGGTCGGGAATTTTAACCTTAATTGGTTAATTTCGCTGGCACGGGGCTGGGTGTATGTGTCGTCTTCATCATTTCATCCTCATCACGACGCGCAGGTCACCTACGGGTGTCAAATCAAAAGACCTGCATCAGGCGAGCCGAACTTGTCCTCTGACACTCCCGGCACTAAAAGCCATACGCCATTTCAATTTCATTGTTATTGTCACTTAGTTTTCACTTATCGGGTAGCTATCACGGATTGTTTTATATTTCGAAGATGTCAGTGGAACTAAGGAGCAATAAAAAAAAAGCATTTTCTTGGTTGGTGAAGTAAATCACCAAATAACAGGCGCAAAATTACCATCTAATCGTCAAGTTCTCGCAGTTCTATTTTTCAACATACGTGAGGTTAAATTGACTGTTAGTGAAAGCGCAGATCTTGTCATTCGGGAGTGCAATATATTCTGGGAAAAGGCCAGAATACCTACCAGAGCTGTGCCTAATTGTGTTAAGAAGTTAGTGGATCTTTATCAGGTCTGGCAAGAACTGAAAAAAAAAAAAAAAAAAAAAAAAAAAAAACAAGAAGATTCAAGATCTAAATAGGTGCTGCGAAGAGAACTTTCAACTTGAATTAGATAATTTATTCGATATCGCACATGCTGATGCTCTTGAAAGAATAAAAATCAAAGAAGATAAAGTATTTTTGCAAAAGCAAAGAGAGCCTAGTGGGTGTTGACAAAAAGTTGGCTGATATTGAAGAAAGGGCCATGCTGAGAAAACTCGCAGAAGATAAAAAGAGACAAAAGCAAATGCCTTCCGCGAGCTCATTGGAATCTGCAACTTTACAGACTGATACCATGAAGACAT
The DNA here is from genome assembly GCF_040414725.1 of Anabrus simplex. Lineage (NCBI taxonomy): Eukaryota > Metazoa > Arthropoda > Insecta > Orthoptera > Tettigoniidae > Anabrus > Anabrus simplex. The sequence goes on from NC_090266.1 coordinate 846,207,112, forward strand.
AGAAGAACAATCCACAAGCTCTGAAGAAAGCCTGGAAGAATCTCTGCCATCCATATCTCAATCTGTAACTTCTTTAGCTACGTCGACAAGAAGAGGAAGAAAAGATTTTATCACATCTAAATTAGTTGCAACTTTAGACAGACGTCAACTAAGCATCAGAGATTCTGTTTATATAATTCAGTCTGTAGTAGAAGCACTTTGTCTTAGTTCTGACAATTACCCGATCAACAAATCTTCTATTCAACGCATTCGAAACACAAATGAGAAAAGATAGAGCGAGATCCATTAAATCTGATTTTCAGAATAACATGCCCGAAGTAGTTACTGTTCATTGGGATGGAAAATTGCTACCTGCTCTGGAGGTAAGAAGTTCTAAAGAAGAACGCCTACCAATTATTATTTCATATGATGAGGAAGAACAACTTCTTGCTGTGCTGACGTTAGACAACTTTTCCGGCAAAGAGAAGCGAAAGCAGTGTAATGCCCTTCATAACTGGAACCTGGATGATAAGGTACAAAAAATGTGCTGTGATACAACAGCATCTAATACAGGACTCTTGAACAGAGCTTGTGTGCTTTTAGAACAAAAACTAGAAAGAGAGTTGTTACCCTTTCCTTGCCGCCATCATATTTACAAACTGGTGCTCAAAAGTGTGTTTGAATCAAAGATCCAACAAATCACTAGCAGTCCTGATATTACGCTGTTCAAAAAGTTTAGAGACAACTGGAAGAATATTAAACCTAGTGCCATTGAACCGTGCACTAATTTTGTCCAACAGCTCTGTAACTCTGTAAGGCAAATATTATTGAATTGGTGATTTTTTTAACAATGAGCTGGCAAAATCGACTGTACGAGATGATTATCTTGAGCTCATTGAGCTCGCTATTATTTTTCCGGGTGGGGACAGTAAGAATAAAATAAAAAGCAGACCTCCTGGTGCAATGCATCAAGCACGATGGATGGCAAGAGCTATTTACTCCTTAAAAATGTGTTTACTGAAGTCCCAGTTTAAAATGAGAGCTAGGGACAAACAAGCTTTACAATATGTTTGTTTATTCATTGTAGCAGTTTACATGAAGCCCTGGCTTGGATGTAGTTTGGCGATAAAAGCGCCGAATCAAGATTTTTGTTTCTTAAAGACCTTAAAAGATTACAAGAAAGTTGACAAGTTGATTTGCAATGCGGCTTTAAACAAGTTCAGTCAACTGTTGTGGTCGTTATCGGAGGAAATAGCCATCCTTTCAATTTTTTATAATGAAGTTGATGAGCAGACTAAAGGAAACATTGTAGAAAACTTACTATAAGAAAGCTTTGGTGATTCCGGAAAGAGATATGTTCCATTGAAAAAAGAGATGTCTGGCTCTCTATATGGTACGTAGTAGACTAGTAGTGTTTAATCTGGTATTTAATTTAGAACTTATTTGTTTTATTTATAGGCATGACAAGTAATTTTTTAATCTTGTTTCAGGAAAATCTTTGAGTGATTTTGATTCTGTCAAGAGTAAAGATTTTCACAACTGAAACTTGACAGTGGTTTCCTTCAAGAAATTGTATCTTCATGGAAAGACAACGTGGCGTTTGTGGAAGCTAAAAAGGTTTCTACCTTAAAAGCAGTTAATGACACAGCTGAAAGAGCTGTTAAACTAATGACAGACTTTCATGGTTTGATTACCGCAGATGAAGAACAGAAGCAGTTCTTATTACATTGTGTGCAAGAACATAGAAAAATTTACCCAGACTGTAAAAAAAGAGACAATGAAGAGGAAATATCCAAATGAATAACTATAAAAATTGTATCTTTTTGTTACTTACAAGAAGAGCATTATATAAATTTCTGTTTTCATTTATATTTCTCTAAAATAATTGTTTTGACTGATCATCTACAACTACATTTAAGAGACCCTTTAAGCAGCTATTTTCTAAAACTTTTCGGCCCCGTAGGCACGGGTTAAAATCAATGTAGGATGTTGAAATTCTGTACTTGGGTAACTAATAGACTAATAAACACAACAACGGGGTATGCGTTTCAATAAATGAAAAAAAAAAATGTTTGCCCTTTTAAGGGACACCCTAACCTACGTACTTACAGTGTTCCCCATGAGGCACTATCACCCCATTAACACAGTACTAAAACAGAGGACTTTTCCTCTATGTGGAACATAAAACCTGACTTTTCTCCTCATTTATCACCATACCAATGTACGCTCACCATCTCGCAAAAATCTCTGTCCCCATGCAGCCGCTGACATCCTGCAACTCATTTACTACTCTATACAGTATAACATCATGTGCAAATAGCCTTATCTGTGATTCCAGTTCTTTATTCATATCATTTATATATAAAAGAAAACAAAGGTCCAATAATACAGCCCTGTAGGACTCTAATGCTCTGAGTTCTATTTTCTAGAAAGTAAGCCACCCATTCAACCACTCTTGTCTAGTCCAATAGCCCTCATTTTCGTCACTAATCTCCCATGATCTAATCTATCAATAGCCTTTGATAGGATGATAGGTTATTAATGATACAGTCCACTTGACCTTCTGAATGTAAAATATCTGCTATACCTTGCTGGATTTCTACAAGTTGAGCTTCACTGGAATAAACGTTCCTAAACCTGAACTGCCTTCTATCAAACCAGTTAGTAATTGTGCAAAAGTGTCCAATATAACCAGAAAGAATGCTTTCCCAGAGCTTACAAACAATACAGATCAAGCTGACTGCCCTGTACGTAGGTGCTTTAAAAGTTCTCGGAATGTACTAGAGATAAGTATCTTACCTCGGTGGAACTGCTTTTATTTTTCAACATAGTCTCCCTGTAGACTAATGCATTTGGTCCAGCAATTTTCCAATGCCTTGATCCCACCTCGAAAATGAGATTCCTCCAGGCCTGCAAAATACCTCTCCAATTCGGCTGTCAGTTCTTCCCTTGTAGAAAATCTCCGTCCACCGAGGAAAATTTTCAGCTTGGGGAATAGATGAAAGTCTGATGGTGCCAAATCAGGAGAATAAGGTGGATGTGGCAACAATTCGTACCCCAGTTCATGAAGTTTTGCCATGGCAATAACACTTGTGCGCAGCAGAGCGTTGTCCTGATGAAAGATGACCTTTTTCCTTGCCAAACCAGGCCTTGTTTCACGTATCTTTTCCTGTAGTTTGTCTAGGAGGTTTGCATAGTATTGCCCCATAATTGTTTGGCCAGTAGGAAGATAATCTATCAGCAGAATGCCTTTTGCATCCCAGAAAACTGAGGCCATGACCTTTCCGGCCGAACGCACTGCCTTTGCTTTCTTTGGTGGTGGCGAATCAGCATGTTTCCACTGCTTTGACTGCTGTTTTGTCTCTGGGGTATAGTAGTGGACCCAAGTTTCCTCTGTAGTCACAAACCGGCGCAAAAAATCTTGTTGGCTGCACTGAAAACGGGCCAGATTTTGTTCGGACATTTCCTATCTGGTGCGTTTATTGTCCAATGTCAAGAGCCGCGGATAATTTTTTCATACCCACTTCTTCGGTTAAAATATAACATACCCATTCAGAAGACATCCCTACAGCTTCAGCAATCTCCCGCACTTTCAGTCGATAATCCTCCATGACCATTTTATGCACTTTTGCGATAAATTCTGAGGTCATAACACACTTTGGCCGTCCACCACGCGGATCATCATCCAAGCTCTCCCGACCAAATTTAAACTCGCTGGTCCACTTGGCAACAGTTGAAAATGAAGGAGCAGAGCCCCCAGTGTGTTCTGAAAGTCGGCATGAATTTCCTTTGCTTTCATACCTTTCTTTACAAAGTATTTAATCACTGCTCAAATCTCAGTTTTTTCCATTGTCACAAATCACTATGCGGGAACAACAACAAAGAGTCGTCACTACCACACTCCTGCAGCTAGAGCACCGACGCGCCACGTGTTCACTCACAAAGGATGTGTGATTATTGCGCGGGAACCTTGTTGCTCTAGCACTGACATCTAGCGGTGATTCCAAGAACTTTTCAAACCGTCCTCGTAATTAGTCACTTATGTTTGTCACACTTTCCCTGTACATTGTACACTAGGGCTACAATTGCAACTCTCCATTCATTTGGTATTGCTCCTTCATGCAAATAGTAATCAAATAAGTATTTCAGATATGGCACAATATCCAAACCCATAAACTTTAATATATCCCCAGAATCTTGTCAATCCCAGCTGCTTTTTTTAGCATTCAACTTTTGTATCTTTGTATATATGGCTTTTTAAATCATAGGTAAATTTTTCTAATTTGCCATTATTAATCAACTCCTCTATCTGGACATTATCTTTATACCCAACTACCTGCAAATATTGCTGACTGAATATTTCTGCCTTCTGCCAAGTCCTCACATTCCCCTTGTTTATTAATAATCCCTGGAATGTCCTTCATCAAACCTGTTTCTGCCTTAAGTTATCTATATACATATCCTTCCATTGCTCCCTAAAATTCATATGGCTGCCAATTATGTTTGCCATCACATTATCCTTAGGTGATTTTTTTTTTTGTTAAATTCAATTTCCTAGAAAGTTCATTCAATCTCTCCTTATCCCTGCAGCCATTTATAACTATTTCTTTCTAATTTCTGCACCATCTCCCTACTTCTTTATTTCTCTCATCATTTTCATTTCCCCTTGTCCAGCTCATGCCGGGCCAGGGTGTTGATGGCACTTCTCCACCATTGCCTCTCCTTCCAACACTCCTTCAGTATTGTATTCCAGGCCTATCTTACCATTTCCCTATTACATTATTATTCCCTATTATAATGGGTCCTTACCATTTCCCAACATTTTTAAAGGTACATACCCGTTTTCACACTCCTCCGCAAAGGCATTAAAACCTACCCCATAGGCTATTCACATTTGTATGTACCATTTTCCGTTGATCATAATGGCTTTTTAAAAATTTCCCCACTCCTCTTCAACAATATGGTATTGCCCAATAGTCCTAAATTTACTACATTCCTTTCTATCACATTTATTCTTAGCAGTACCATCTATTACTTCAGTTTCTCTTTAGAGCTCATCTGGTTTTACCAGCACAGGCAAGTGAACTTCCTATTTTACATAATAGTCACTGCTTGCAGTCAACCTCCAAACTTTGACCCAAACCAATCTGCAAGTTCTACAAGATGGACAAATTTAACACTACACGAGTGGACAGTGAAACAGGTGGATCAATAATGATCCCATATACATCTGAAACATGCTGCAGGTGAGACTGAAATATATATACATCAAGAAGTTACAGGAAGACAATACAACAATTACTGCATGCACTGTAATCTGCAGCAACTCCATCACATTCCTATGTAGCTCAGTTGGAACAAGCATGCATGATGTTCGAGATTAGCAGTGGTGAGGTGCTTGATACTGAGCAGAACGGTTTGTTTTCTGATTTTGTATCTCCTTTTGTTTCTTGCTAGTGGTTTAAAGTTGCACTAGTGCATAGGTTTTCAGCGCTGCAAGGATGAGAAAGGGTTAGGATTGGGGAGGTAGTAGCCGTGACCTCAAGGTACAGCCCCAGTATCTGTCTAGTGAAAATGGGAAACTACACAAAACCAGGGCTGCTGAAGGTGGGATTCAAACCCACCATATCCCAAATGCAAGCTTACAGCTAAGCGTTCCAGAACAATATCATCTTTACCTTTATACAACCTGCCATCTTTCTGCCACGTCTTCTTTCCCTAGAAGTGGTTTTTCAACTGAGCTCATAATATTCATACACCTAGTTTTCCTTTCTCCAAAGGTTTCCTTGATTTTTCTATATGGAGCATCTACCTTTCCTAGGAACATACTACTTTCAACATCCTTGCACTTTTCCTTCAGCTATTCCTCCTTAGCTGCCCTGCACTTTCTATCCACTTCATTCTTTAATCGCCTGAATACATTGCTGTCCTCTTCATTTTTTGCATTCTTGTATTTTTGTTGTTAATCGATCAGGTCTAGTATTCATAGGATATAAACTTCATGGTTCTGATCCGTATTGAATTGTAATTACAATATAATTATTAAATTAATGTCATAATGGTCCACCTTTCAATACTATAATATGCAATATTCTAAATTACATTAATTAGGGACTAGTTTCGGCCAGGGTTGGCCATCTTCAGCCATAATGTAAAACATCTAATAACTAAACAATGTACATGCACACAATTGATATAAAACAAATATATACAAATTGGCATTAAGAACTGAGATGAAATTATGAGTAAATTTGAAAATAACTCATGAGCATACTCAAGATGCAAGAATTTAGAACCTAGTTATTTTCAAATTTACTTATAATTTCATCCCAGTTTTTAATGTCAATTTGTAAATATTTGTTTCATTTGTTTGATGTCAATTGTGAGCATGTACATTTGTTTAGTTATTAGATGTTTTACATTAAGGCTGAAGTTGGCCCCGGCCGAAACTAGTCCTCTTTTTTTTTTTTTTTTTTTTGCAAGTTGCTTTATGTCGCACCGACACAGATAGGTCTTATGGCGACGATGAGTCAGGAAAGGGCTAGGAGTGGAAAGGAAGTGTCCGTAGCCTTAAGGTACAGCCCCAGCATTTGCTTGGTGCGAAAATGGGAAACCATGGAAAACCATCTTCAGGGCTGCCGACAGTGGAGTTCGAACCCACTATCTCCCGAATACTGGATACTGGCCGCACTTAAGCGACTGCAGCTATCGAGCTCGGTAGTCCCTAATTAATGTAAATTAGAATATTGCATATTATAGTGTTGAAAGGTGGACCATTACGACATTAATTTAATAACTATACAGGTCTAGTATATCCTGAGTTACTGATCCTTAGTTGATCTTTCCTTTCTTCCTAGCATTTCTTTAGCAGCCCTACTGACCTCATTCTTCATAACTGTCCATTCTTCCACTACTGTATTTCCTTCAGCCTTTCCATTTAGTCCTTGTGCAACATGTTCCTTGAAACAATACTTCACACTCTGTTCTTTCAACTTGTCTAGACCCCATCTCATTGGATTCCTTCCCTTCAACTTCAGATGGCATTTCATGACCAACAAGTTGTAATCAGCATCTGTGTCTGCTCTTGGGAAAGTTTTGCAATCCAACATCTGATTTCTGAATCTCTGCCTAATCATAATGAAGTCTATTTGATACCTTCCAGTGTCTCCAGGTCTTGTCCATGTGTACATCAGTCATTTGAAGTGTTTGAACCAAGTATTAGCAAGGACTAAATGGTTTTTGGTGCAGATGATGATGCTTGTTGTTTAAAGGGATCTAAGATCTAGATCATCATCTCCTAATGGTATGAAATGAGACAAAATTTAATGACAATTTAAAAGTCCAAAACTCATCCAGTGACCAGAATTCAAAATGTGATATTATGAATGGATGAATATGAATTTAAAATAATCAGCGGATCCAACTCGCAATAGTGAAAGTTAGAAAGAATTCCAAAAGACGATGAACAATGATTATGAACTTAATCAGTGGATCCGACACGCAATGCCCCACCTTCCCAGAACAATAGTATTACTGACCAACGGACTGCGTCCAAAGCACAATCCTGAATCGATGATGCTTGTCTATAAGGGTCCAAAATCCAGGTCAACAGCCCCTCATAATGGTACTTATCGCTAGGAAAGTAGAACCATGCTATTTCTCATGTAGCAGGACTAATCAAAAGTAACAGACTCACGGTGTTCCACACATTATGGTACTAATCACAAGTAATGTATGTCGCACAGGTAACACAGACCTATGGTGTTTCTCATACTGCAGCGCCACTTATATGCAACGCAAACTCATGGCGTTTCTCACATAGGTGTACTATTCATAGGGGCTCATACTATCTCGTGGTGTTCCTCACATAGTGGGTTCTAATCACAGGCAATGCAGACCCCACAGTGTCGTAATATAGTGGTACTAATCACAGGCAAAGGAAGCATGTGGTGTTCCGCATTTAGTGATACTAATCACAGGTACTGGAAACCCACAGTGAACTGCTCCCTGTTGCTACTAATCACAAACCTATTGTGTACCTAACATAGTGGTACTACCTAGAAGTAAAAGCGATCCACGTTGTACCCGCGTGATGTTACTAATCACAAGTAGTCTCATGATTCTTAATCATCCCTTGGTCGCCCCTTACGACAGGCAGGGAATTCTATGGCTGTATTCTTAGTCTGCATTCCCCACCTACAGGGGGTGACTGGTGCAGTATTCAACCAGCCGACTTCCTCTTTCGTTCCTTTGTCCCAATCCGAATTCTCCTACTGCATTACCTTCTCATCCTTGGCCTACCACTGCATTCCACACTCTCATCACAATTAGATTCTTGTCATCTTTTACATATTGTATTAAATCTTCTATTTCTTCATATATTCTTTCGATTTCCTCACCATCCGCTGAACTAGTAGGCATACAGACCTGCACTATTGCAGTGGGCATTGGTTTGGTATCTATCTTGACAACGATAATCCTTTCACTATGCTGGTCATAGTAGCCTACCCACTGCCCTATTTTCTTATTCATTATTAAACCAACTCCTGCATTCCCCCCCCCCCCCCCCCCCGTTTGATTTTGTGTTGATAATTCTGTAGTCGCTTGACCAAAAATCCTGCTCTTCCTGCCAACCTACTTCACTTATACCAACTAGCCTACATTAACATTGGTCTATCCGTCACCCTTTTCAGATTCTATAACCTATCACAACGATTCAAACTTCCAACATTCCACGCTCTGACTCGCAAAATGTTAGTATCCATCTTCCTGATGTATGCCCCCACTCGTGTAGTCCCCACCTGAAGATCCGAATGGGGGATATTTTACCTCCAGAATATTTTACCCCGGAGGAAGACATCAGTACATCATTCATACAGAGAGAGCTGCATGTCCTCTTAGAGTTAGTTACGGCTGTAGTTTCCAGTTGCTTTCAGCCATGTAGCAGTATCAATACAGCTAAGCCATGTTGAGTATTATTACGAGGCCATACCAGTCAATCATCTAGACTGTTGTCCTTGTAACATCCGAAAGGCAGCTACCCCCCTTTTGATGAACCATTCGTTAGTCTGGTCTCTCAACAGACACTCATCCGATATGGTTGCACCTGCGGCTTCGCTATCTGCTTCATTGGAACGAGCAAGCCTCCCCACCGTAACAAGGTCACATAGTTCGCAGGGGAGGATTAATTGAATTAATTTGATGTTGAGGCTAAAATCTAGAGTTCTGTGAAACTTTCATACAAACTGTAATCCTGTGTTACTTTATCACGATTGTATTTTACTTGATACAGACACGAACTCTTAAATGTGACATGTTATAAAAATTTATTCAATTTCACAGTCTCATTTTATTTACAATGTGTATTTAAGAGAATAGTTTATAATCAATTAAAATGTCTTCATAAATAGCCAGGTACTTATTATTTCAAACCTATCAGTTAGGGAATTTTTTTCAGGCGGGGTACACTGAACTTTTAGCCATGAGTGAGGGGTACAATCTCATACTGGTTTGAGAACCTCTGTGCTAGAGTATTCTCTCAATACAACTTTTGTGTTAAATAAGAAAGAAAATGAAAAACTATTTGATTATCTGAAATCTATGTATGGTAACATGGGAGTAAAATTGACCACAATAATTTTGAAATTCAAACTGCGAACATCACCCTTTACTGGAACACTTTTATAACCACAAATGATGTAGAGCCACAGAGTGGTGAAAAGTACTCAGGAAACGAAACAAGTTATTTCAGAAGTAAAGATAGTTATGCAACACTTTATCAGCAATTAGATCTTCTGTTCGAATGGAACATATATTTTCTACTCCTGGAATAGTGCATTTGAAAATCGGGGGCAAAAGTTCAGTACTGTTCCCAAGCAGAGCATGGCACTGTGCAAGGGGACAAAAGCTCTCTTGTTGTTAGCTGCTATGTAGCTTACTGCTCGATACGTTGCTCGCTGTGACAATGCTACTACCTGGGTACATCAATTTCGGGAGAGGTGGTAGAGGCACGCAAATGGGGTTTGAGTGAAAGCCGCTAGGTTAGCTGCCGCAAAGCTGCATCGCACACTTGCTTGGTAAGCAAACGAGGTTTAGGGATGTAAAGCACCCAGGTTAACTTCCACAAAGAGGTGTACAGGCCTCTAGCATCCCCTGGTAGCATAAAGGATTAGACTTTGTTTAGAGCCAGGCTGAGCAGCTCAGGCGGTTAAGGCGCTGGCTTTCTGAGCCCAAGATAGCAGGTTCGATCCTGGCTCAGTCTGGTGGTATTTGAAGGTGCTCAAATACATCACCCCCATGTCTGTAGATGTAGAACTCCTGTGAAACAAAATTCCACCATCTTGGCATCTCCAAGAACCGTTAAAGTAGTTGTGTGTGTGTACGCACGCACATGTACAGTTCTCAGCCCGAAGGCTGGTTGGATCCTGAACAGCTCCACCATTAACTGTCATAGATGGCCTAAGCAGCACTGAAGAGGCATACAAGGGAAATGAGGAGTTAGGTAGTTTCCCGTTGCTTTCCTCACGAACCAGAAGTTGCTATTACATATCAGTCTACCAAGATCACTGAAATGCCTGCACCAACTGACCTTATGAGCAAAATTTTCACACCATTCATAGCAGGGACTGGCTGCATATTGAATGGCATTAATAGTGTCACTCATACCACAGTCAATTTCATATTGTCAAAGCCAAGGATAAGACTGAGTCAGGTCAATGAGTGGAATGTGATTATGACGACGATTGTAGTTGTTGTTGTTTGAAGGGGCCTTGATATATTTTACGGGTGTTAATTGAAAGCGTGTTTATTACAAAACTAGCTGATCGTGATTTTTATTACGTCTCGTGAACATACGATATAATAAACTACTGTCAACTGTTTCGTCATTATTAGACCTGGGATTTTAAGGCAAATGCCTATTTCGTTCCTTACGAAATAACATGATTTTTTAAAAATATGTTGACGTTTCATGATAAATCCCTTACATTAATAGAGTTTTATAGTGCCCTAAAATGCCTATTTGGACCTTTAGAGCCTATTTTACTATTTAGGTGCCTAAAATTGCCTATTTTCTACATTTTAAATAAAATTCAACTTCTGTAATTTTTACAATCACACAATGGACATCCCTGGAACAAGCGGAACCGCAGAGGGTGGGTTTTTCACAGAAATGTGTTCTTCCCAGATAACTGTCACCAAAGGAATGCTGAGTGAAGGGTGGAGGTGGAGGATTAGCTCAGAAGAACAACGAGCAGGTAGTAAAGGACGTACTGTGTCGTGACGGGGTGAGGGGGAGGATTATCTAGGAAGAACAAGGAGCAGGTAGTAAGAAGGGACATACTGTGTCAAGTCGCCAGTGAAAGAACATCTGTTCAAGTGAATATAGTTTATCATGCCTAAAACGAAATCATCAATTTCCAGGGATGAGTTTTGATGGCAAGATTATTTTCTGCCAGTACTGCAATAAACAGGTCTGTGCACATATCTTAAATTTCATATTAATCTAAAACTAAGGTTTTGATGTTGGCTCCTCTAATTAATTGTAGAGATCTAGTCCAGGCGATCTGGGTTCGATTTCCAGTGCCGGCAGTAATTTAGAAATCTACGAGGTCTGGAACTGTGTTGACCCAGCATCGTGAGGACAATTGAGAAGCTACAGTGGGCAGGGGTCATGGAGGCAAGGCAATATGGCGGAGGGATGTATCGTGCTGACCACACACCTCCCAATATCTGCAGGCCATGAGCTGGGCAGCAACCGTTATTGAAAGCCAAGTTCCCTTCGGGGACTGTAGTGTTCCTGTTCTTAATTAACTTTAGAGTAATAATGGCTTAATTTAAATAGTTCAAAATTACAAATTTTATTCAAAAGCACACCTTTTCTATTCCTCATCTTAGTCTCTAATTGACATCACTTTATTGTGTTTTAGATTTCACATGAGAAAAAATGCCACCTTCAGCAGCATGCAGATACTGCCAGTCACAAAGTGAATGCAGCCATGGAAAGTAACATTAGACAGACTCTGCTCACACAAACTATATTTCCTACAACCCATAATGGTTTCTATGCTGATACATGGAGAGCCCTAGTTGCAGCAAATATCCCCTAGAATGCTGTGCATATCCGGTTTTCAGAGATTCTTTCACAGAAATTCACCAAGCAGCACATCCCATCAGCATCTACATTAAAGAAAAATTACTTAGATATTTGTTACAATGCGGTCATTTTGTCAATCAGGGAGGATATTGGGGAGTCTTGCATATGGTTGTGTGTGGACGAAACCACCGACTCTGTGGGCAGGTACACTGCTAACATTACAGTGGGAAAACTGGAACCCAATCAGGCATCTACCGCTCACCTTCTTTGCTCTAAACAGCTTGAGGAAGTCAATAGTCAAAGCATTGCATACTTCATCAACAAGGGGTTGCAATTGTATCCTGGGAGTGCTGATGATTCTAAAGTCCTTCTCCTTGTCTCTGATGCTGCTTCCTACATGACTGCCACAGCACCTCTACTCAAAACTTTCTATCCTTCTTTAATTCATGTTACTTGCATGGCTCATGCCTTGCATAGACTCGCAGAAACAGTTAGGGCCGAGTTTCCTGCAGTAAATACTCTTAATTTCAAGAATGAAGAAAGTGTTCTGTAAGGCTCCATCAGGAATAGCCAACTTTTGAGAGAAACTCCCCTCTATTCCCCTTCCACCATAGCCAATCATCACCCGTTGGGGTTCCTGGATGGAAGCTGCCCTGTATTATGCGGAACATCTTGAGGAAATCATGACCTGTGATAGACAATTTGCCTTTAATGGACAACTCTGCATGTGTGTCGTCTGTCAAAGAGATGTTAAATGATTGTTCCAGTGTTCAGAGACACATTGCGTATATTCAGGCAAATTTTTCATTTCTTCCAGTCACAATTACAAAAATGGAGGGAAAAGGAAACAGTCTCAAACAGCAATTTTCTGTAATTGAGGAAGCTGAGAATACCATAAAAAGTGCTAGGGGCAAGGTAGGGGATAAAATAAGAGACAAGTGGTCTAGTGTTCTGCGGAAGAACCCAGTGGTGAAAAGGGTACATCAGGTAATGGATGGGTAAAAGGTAGACTTACCAAGTGAAATTGAACTGAAAAATGTAGGTAAATTTTCCTATGCCCCTCTAACATATGTGAGTGTGGAGCGCTCTTTGTCTGCTTTCAAAATGATTTTAACCGACAAAAGACACAGCCTGAGTGTGGAAAATTTGGAGAAGATTATTGTCGTGTACTGTAAAGCAAACTACGAATGTAAGTACTGTAGGAATGTTCCTCACAAGTAATAAACACATACTCCATTCACGTTTACACCGTTATTGGATGCCTATAGTGCTGTAATTGTGTACAGTGATTTTAGTATAAAGGTTTTAGATCAGTACTGATGATATATCATATAATCCATAACTTTCTTCACATATGACTTCTTTACATTGTTTTTGATAAATGTCTTTTTTATTCTGTCTTAATTTTGCAGTTATTTCGATTAAGAATAGGGATACCACGTTTGTTAAATTAAAAAGGTATCACATTACAGTTAAAGTGTATATTGTAATATTTTAAGGTCTATTTCCTGCCTACGCACACAATTTTAAAACATATTTTAAGTGCCTATTTTCTCTTTTAGAAGCCTATTTACTTGTTTTCAAAGCCTATTTTAGGCACCTAAAACTAATTTTTTAGAGCCTAAAATCCCAGGTCTAGTCATTATCTATATCAACTGTCAACACACAAAAATAAAATTCTCTAATTTGTACATGGTCAATCTTCAACATCCTCCCCACCCTGGTCGGTCGATTTCTAAGGGAACGACCAGCTGCACTGGTCTTGTGACCATGGAGCGCTCCGGGAGCTGAAGAATGACTGTTCGGATTCTGTCATCTCGTCCTCGGTGCAGTTCACAAACTCTGCCTCGTTTCCACGCCAGTCTGGGCTTCAGATCCTCTTGTAAAAGTACTACATCACCTATCCGTAGTTCGGTTTCTTTTTTGACCTGCTTCACTTCGTGGCAACTCCTTCATTGAAGGAGGTATTCCCTTTTCCATCTTTGCTCAAAGTGTAAGATTAGCTTTTGTCTGTCTGTACACCTTAGTCAAATCTTGATAGATGAAAGTATCTGGTGTACTTGGAAGAGATATCAGCCTTTCTCCTATGAGGAAGTGTGAAGGTGTCAGGATATCAGAGTTACTGTCATCTACGGTAATAGGGCGCAAGTTTAGAGTGGCCTCGATCCCCACCAAAATAGTATTTAGCGCTTCCTGGTCTACTTGAGCTCGTCCGAGTATCTTCTTGAGGCACATCTTAGTGGACCCTACCATCCTTCCCCAGAAGTCTCCCCACCATGCGGCTCTTGGTACTATAAATTTCCATGTAACATGGTGGAGTGACAATTTTCTAATAATTCCCGGGTTTCCGCACCATGATATATTTTACGGGTGTTAATTGAAAGAGTGTTTATTACAAAACTAGCTGATCGTGATTTTTATTACGTCTCGTGAACATACAATATAATAATCTACTGTTAACTGTTTCGTCATTATCTATATCAACTGTCAACATACAAAAGTAAAATTCTCTAATTTGTACATGGTCATAATCTTCAACAGGCCTAACAGCTAGGTCATGAGGCCCTAATGATACGAGGTGCAACGAAATGAAAAGATAATGTATCCAATTAGAAACTAAAATGAACGATGATGAAAGAAGACCATGAATCCAAAACAATCAGTGGATCTGATTCACAATGCCTTACTTTCTGGGATGATGATTGTTGGCCAAAAGCATCTATAATCCAGGTCACCAGCCCCTCATAAAACTGTAGTACTAATCACTGGTAAAGCTTCTCCTACGAGGGGGCACGACCCCTCCTGTCTTTCATTTTCAGGCAATTTTTCTGAGCATTTCATCCTACACATGCACGGAGGCTGCACTACTTTATCAGAAACAGTCCTACCTTTTTTATTTACATATTCTTTCCCACCGGCTACTTTGCGTTTACGGCCATTACATTTCCATTTGCCAGCAAGTACTACATGCTTTCTACCATGCTGTGTAATATTAGTTTTATTATTTCCTTTCCTTCAAGCAAGTTCATTCTTTTCGAAAACTGCACAATTTCTTATAGCACTTTAGCTATCACTGCTTTAAGTATAAATGTGCCTCAAGTAAATTTGGCATTTGTTATTCATTTGCGACAGTTTGAACATTATTTCTGTTTTTTAACCTATTGTTTCATTGATTATGTATGCCGTTATTGCCATCCGAATCAGAACTGATGATGCTTGTTGTTTAAAGTGGCTAACATCTAGGTTATCGGCCCCTAATGGTATGAAATGCAATGACAATTTAAAAGTTCAAAATCATCCACTGACCAGAATAAAAAATGTGATGAAGGAATGGATGGATATGAATTTAAAACAATCAGTGGATCCAACCCAAAAACTATCATAAAAAACAGTATTACTGACGAAGCGACTACTTCTAAAGCACAATCCTGAATCGAGCATGCTTGTTGTCTAAAGGGGTCCAAAATCCAGGTCAATGGCCCCTTATAATGGTACTTATCGCTAGTAAAGTAGAATCATGGTATATGTCACGTTGCGGTACTAATCAAAAGTAGCGGAGGCTCACGGTGTTCCACACATTATGGTACTACTAAAAAGTATTGTACATCGCACAGGTAACGCAGGCCTATGGTGTTTCTCACATAACGGCGCCACTCATAGGCAATGTAAACCCACAGTGTTCCTCGTCTAGGTGTATTAATCACGGGCGCCAGTATTCCAAGAGGTGCTCCTCATATATTGGGTATTAATCACAGGCAATGCAGACCCATGGTGTCGCTCATATAGTGGTAATAATCACAAGTAACGCCCAGACCCGTGGTGTTTCTCACAATGGTACTAATCACGGGTACTGGAAACCCACAGTGAACCACTCTCTGCTGCTGCTACTAATAACAAACCTATTGTGTACCTAACATAGTGGTACTACTCGAAAGTAAAGGTAACCCATGGTGTTCCCCGCGTGATGGTACTAATCAAGAGTAGTTTCATGGTTCTAATACAATCATCCCATGGTTGCCCCTTTTAGTCCCTTCTTACGACAGGCAGGGGATACCGTGGGTGTATTCTTCATTTGCGTCCCCCACCCACAGGGGGTCGAATCAGAACTTGCCCCACTTGAAGGTTCAGAAGTTTTGTCACAATTGGAATCATCCTGTTCGTCGTAACTCGAATGCTCTCATATGTCTTCTTCATTGCCAATATTCTGATAGATAGATGGATTAGTATTTGATTCTGAAACAAAACAGACCATATAATGGTTCCTTGTCTGTTGAAATACAAATGCCTAATAAGTTAGGTTATGTTTGCTCGAAATACAAATACCTACGGTACCTAATAACTTACGTTATGTTTGCAACCACATTTTTCATTATCAAATAAAATCAAAATCTCTTTATTTGCAAATGAGGTGTCTACCTCGGTGGCAAATAGTACACTAAGTATAAGAACTGTAGAAAATATTATAGCTTACCTATTTAGGCAGTACTATTACTGCCTTTACTCATCTATTGAGAACATGTAGGGGAACTAATGCACTGAGCACTAAATATTTTGGTAATGAATATAAATTAAAAGTAGCAAGAGAGAAGGAATTTGATACAATAGCTAAATCTATATATATAAAATAAGAGTTTTGTCTGTACATTGCTCAGAATTTGAAAACAATAGTATTTCTGTATCGGTCATGTCCACAGTAACAAGAAAATGCACTTTTTTCTTTTCTGTAATTTCTGTCTATGTATGTACACGCATCACTAGAAAACGACTAAAGAGAATTTAATGAAAATCGGTATGCAAAGTCGGGGAATAAGTCGCTACAATCTAAGCCATAAATAATTTTATTCACGCTGATAGAAATGGTAGTTTAGGGGAAGGCCTAAAATTTAATCTTCAAATATTTATGTTATTAGTGGTCCTATCTTAATAACAATTGGTATTCAAAGTCGGTGAATAAGTTGCTACAATCTAGACTGTAAATAATTTTATTCTCGCTGAGTGAAATGGTAGTTTAGGGAAAGGCCTAAAATCTAATTCTTAAATATTTACGTCATTAGTGGTCCTATCTGATTGAAAACTGTTATACAAAGTGGGAAAATGAGCCACTACAATCTAGGCTACAAATAATGTTATTCACGCTGAATGAAATGATAGTTTAGGGGAAGGCCTAAAATTTAATTCTCGAACATTGATATTATTAGTGGTCGTATCGATAAATACTACATAACCAAAGTTATATAGAATTAAATTTCCACCCATTTATGTCTTATACATTTTTACCGTACCGGCTATGACGACACAGATATTCATGAATTTATATTTTTGTTGCTAAGTCCAGAGCGACGCCGAGCCACGAGAAAATGGGTTACTAGAATTTAATGAAAATCGGTATATAGAGTCAGGGAATAATAATCTACAGTCTAAACTATAAACAATTTTATTCACCCTGGATGAAATTGTAGTTTAGGGGAATGTGCCTAAAATTTAAGTTTTAAACACCTGTGTTTTGGGTCCTATCGAAAAGTACTAGATAACAAAAGTTACAAAGAATACAATTTCCGATCATTTATGTATTATTCAGTTTTACCGTACCGACTATGATGAGTGGTATTTCAGAGTCAGAAGAAAACAAAATGTGAAGGCCTACAATATCGAAAGTGCATAACATTCATCAACAATAACATTACATTGACCATTGTTTGTTGTCTCTTATGCTGCCTCTCAACTCCGATAGATGGGATTACTGCTGCGTACCGCGTATAATAGCCCAACTGAATATTAGCGGGAAATAGCTGGAGAGTTAGAAAACGTTCTTCTTTAGCATGCCATTCCTTTGGTTCATATATTTTCTGATACTGCTGGTACGTAACACACTGGTTCATCATAGTATTCCAGCTGTTCGATCCCTACTCTGACGCGATGTTTTGAATGAGCAGTGTGCATACTTAAGGTAGAGGCTGACTTAGTAGTAGTAGTAGTAGTAGTAGTAGTAGTAGTAGTAGTAGTATGACCTGGTCTAGAATAACAATTTAGGCCTATCCCAATTTATAGCACCGCAATTCACTAAATAACTCAAAATTGAACCCTGAAGAGAGCCGTTTCTTAAGAAAAGCTTCTTCCTCTTCACTTTTATTAAATTCTACATTCATTTTATTCCAAATCTTCAGTGAAGAGTGGGTTTCTCCTCTGGCTTGGAGGAAAAATTTGCCTCCAAGTCAGATTTTTTTCCGCAGCCATTGTAGTGAATTGATATTTTCCGACTCCTTGGGTACTCCTAGGAAACAGATTAGTAAAAGGGCATAGATTTTGCCCTGGGAGTTGCCACTATTCGACCCTCTCCCCGCCGAAAAAAAGACGAAGAGTGTTCACGGATCACGGCTGTCTGCGGCTTGGTCATTCCAGCTCTGGAACTTTGGACTGTTAGATGGGCAGTGTAATCCTGTTCGTTAAGTGATAAAATGTGTGGTATTTCATTTGATTGAGTATTTCATATGAAAGCATTTCTTTTAACTGCACCATTCCTACTGACGTCATTGTAATGTATGTTCCTTTCAGTTGGGAAAACCATTAACACAGTATTTCTGAGGATGTAAAAAGGCAGGTGGAGAGCGAGTGTCTACCATTATAAGGAAAACTCCCCAACCTGATTGTGACTGATGGTATGCAAGTGGGTCTACCACTACAGTGAAAATTCCCTAACTCAGTCTTCATATGAGAAAAGATGTTTGGGGACTTCCCCGTCTTACTGAGCTCGATAGCTGCATTCGCTTAAGTGTGGCAAGTATCCAGTAATCAGGAGATAGTGGGTTCGAACCCCACTGTCGGCAGCCCTGAAGATGGTTTTCCGTGATTTCCCATTTTCACACCAGGCAAATGCTGGGGCTGTAACTTAAGGCCACACCCACTTCCTTCCCATTCCTACAGCTTTCCTATCCCATCGTCGCCATAAGACCTATCTGTGTCGGTGCGACATAAAGCAAATAGCAAATAGAAAAAAAAATCTTCCCCGTCGCGTTTCTAGGATAACATTAAGAGCTATGCAATTTATTACAATCTTGCTCACGTGTACACCAGAATTCCGTAGCGAAGCACTGGTACATCAGCTAGTTGTTAAATAAAGAATGGAGCACCCCAGGAAGAATAGCTAAGTTTTTTTGTATTTTAAGAAGCATGTGGCAGAAGGAAATGAAATAAGAATAGCACTAACTAAAAGTACTTTTTTAACTCTTACCAAACACACACTGGAGATAACGATGTCAAATAACATGTAAAACTGACTGGACTGAACTCAGTTCATGCTAACTTCAACAGATTGTGCAAAAGTATACAACACTATCCAGATGGTGTTTTATACCTGTAGGTGAAACTGGACTTGGTGTTAATAGCACCATAACTCAGCCAATATTTGATGTAGGACATAATGTTGTATACATCTGGGCAGAGGACAAGAAACCCATATGACTGTGCCAATAATCACATCCTGGCCAAAAATGGACAGTGTCCTATTCCACCGACCCACAGATAAATAAGGGACAAACTAGGTAAAAGAGTAAAACTGATGAATGTAAAAAGGAATGGCAAAAAATTGTCCAGGGGACTGAGATCCACCACGGGTTGTAGCCCAAAGGAAGAAGAAACAGCACTCCCCTCCCCAGCTTTTACTAATGCCCACAATAAAGAGTGC
Source organism: Anabrus simplex (assembly GCF_040414725.1). Lineage (NCBI taxonomy): Eukaryota > Metazoa > Arthropoda > Insecta > Orthoptera > Tettigoniidae > Anabrus > Anabrus simplex. The sequence goes on from NC_090266.1 coordinate 846,226,866, forward strand.
AGTACTTTTCACAACAGACCAAACACTAAAGCCTTCGCATTGTATAACAAGATGTCTAAAGAAACAAAAGACTGAAATTTCAAAAAGAAGGTTAAGTTTTCCCTCACAGTACTACTAATTCATATAATTTTTTACGATCAAAAAACTTTTCTCAGCATATCACAAATACTCCTGTGGTTGCTGAAGCCACTCTGGCTCTCTCTTGTTTTCTGTTTGGCTATGTTGTCTGATTCACATCGCTGTAATATGTATAGGTTTTCAGAAATGCAGGAAAAGGCTAGGACTGGAAACTTAGAGACTGCAGCCTTAGTTAAGGTACAGCCCCAGCATTTGCCTGTTGTGAAGAAAAGAAATTAAAAAAATTATCTCCAGGGTCATTCATGACTGGGTTAGGACCCACCATCTCTAGAATGCAAGTTTACAGCTAAACGACCATGTACAATGTAACCAACTAGCTGAGTCAATTTACAGTTTTGGCCAAGTATAAGTCCTAGTCAGCTTGGAATTCACACAGACATAACAGTTAGCAAGCAGCAAATCGGGTAGTTTGACTGCTGCTTGGAATAATGACTGATTGCCTCGGATAGAGATGGGGTATTTCAGTCGCCTTGAAAAAGAATACTGCAATGTATTTCAAACGCTGGCAAACTGTAAAGAATGTACAGAAAACAACAACACAGTTCAACCCGGAAACAGAAATAAATAATTCTACACACCGTGGAAGCTTCACTTCTAAGATAGCCTAAAAGAAATCGGATGAACTGCATCTAAAAGTTTCTCTAAAATTCACGTCCTAACAGATAATTTATGTTGAAGAGCAGGTTTTCACAGATCAAAGTATAATACAGAAAGATAAAATATGTTCCAACACCTGATGACATCTAGAAAATAATTTTAAAAAGTCTGATTGTTAAGTTTAACACAGAGAATACTTATTCAATTCAGAACCTGTCTGATGGAATTTAAGGAGGCATAGAAGGTAACATTGCATCAAATGTATTGGTATGGAAATAAACTTGCACAAAAGAACATCCATCAACCAGATGTTTCTGAAGACAACAAATATCAGTATTCAGGGATATAATTGTAATACAATCAAGGATAACATTTCTAAACTGACATAACAAAGGAAACTGGAGCAACTTTTATTATGAGAAAAGTGTGACAAAGTGAAATGGCTGGAGAAAGAGACGCTAGGTACCGTCATGTTAAATTCATGAAGTCAACAGGATATGCTTATCCACAATGAAATGAAACAGTGATGAAAGATGTGATTTACAAATATTAGTAGTACAGAAGTAGAAATTTAATAATTGTGTACATTTCCCACCATACCCAGTCATACTGATGGCTATTAAAGAAAACAATTAGGATATATATGTCTGAACTCTCCATAGATACTCTTTGATGTTAAGTGTAGTATACACATCCGAATGAGGATAACATTGAGTATGTCACCTTCTTGCAATAAACTCTACGGGTGAAGATGAGAGCCTTTTCCCATTTTGTTCATCCTGCAAAATTATTCATAACTAAAAGATGTATTCTTTTGATAGACAATAAAATTCATCTGTCAATCATAAATCAATGACACCCACAAGAGCAAAAATAGATTGGCTACTGTAGCTACCTGACAATTGCATGTTTCCAAGAACACCGAGATGGAATGGCATAAGACTTTTAGTGCCAGAATGTCCAAGGACAAGTCTGGCTTGTCAGACGCAGGGCTTTTGATTTAATGCTCATAGGCGACCTGCACGTCACAATGAGATGTACAGGGTGTTTGATAAGTTGCTCCCTATTTTCAAACTAGTGTAACTTCACAATTAATTTTGTTTTGTTTAAAATTTTGCTTTACATTGCATCGACACAGATTTGCCTGGCTTGAAAATGGGAAACCACAGAAAACAATATTCAGGGCTGCCGACAGTGGGCTTCGAACCCATTATCACCTGAATGCAAGCTCACCGCTATGCGATCTTTAGTAGTTAAGTGACTACTTTGAAACTTAGTTGCTCTACGCACTAGACCTCGAGGTTTTGCTTGACGTATCATTTCTTTATTGCAGGTGAATTATAGCGCGAAAGTTAAGTGTGGAAATGAACCGAGATAACTGCACGATATGATGTTTGGGGACGTTCAAAAGTGGTGGAGGGCTGAATGTGATATTCATGTGAAATTAGATGCAAAAACAATTAAAAACTGTCCTTGGGAGCTGCTAACAGTGGGCAGTGTCACCAGTGTAAGAACAGGAAGACAGTCAGCTTTGAGAACAGATATCCATGTTGCCACCATCCGCAAGATATTTACCACAAATCCACACAAATCATTTGTCAAGGGTCTTGTGAAAGTGGTCTAACAATTTTTGCAGTTAGAAGCATTCCGCAAAAAGGATCTCTCCTAGAAGAAATGGAAACCACATTACCTACAGCAATTGTTTCCTGAAGATTGTGACCGAAGGTTGGAGTTCGCAGAAATCTTGTTGAGCTGGCACGATAATTGGCCAGAAATGCTTGATAATGTGCTGTGGTCAAATGAGGCTGTGTTTCATGTTGGTGGTTTTGTCAGACAACTGTCATTACTGGGCAAGTGAAAATCCATACATTTGTGCCAAAAAGGCACAGGGATGTCTCAAGGTAACAGTGTGGTGCAGGATTACATCATCTTGAATGGATGGTCCTTTCTTTCTTTCTCCCCACAACAATGACTGGAAGTAGATTTCTGAAAATACTACAAGATCATGCGTTGCCAGTAACTGCTTAGTGGGACAAGACTGCTAAACTTTGCTTTATTGGAGGATAGTACAACCCCATATTTCATACAATGTTTACGAATGGTTGCATGACAGTTTCCCAGGTCGATGGATTGGTAGACGTGGCCCACACAAATGGCTGGCTTGCAGTCCAGATCAGACACCCTGCAACTTTCTCATTGGGAGATGGGCAAAGGAAGAGGTGTACAGATAGAAACAAAGAGCCTTGCAGAATTGGCAACAACTATCACCACTTTATTCACAAAACTTCCATGTGACATACTGAAAGCAGCAGTCAAAGAACTTACCAGATCGATTAAGTGTTACCAGTATGGAGGCTTATGTGGAAAGTTAGTTGATGTCAAACAAAACCTCACGATTTAGTGTGTATTATGAGTATGTTTCAATGTAGTCACTTAACTAGTAATAAAGGACGAGTAATGTTAACATTGATGCTTTCACGGTGCGTACTTGTATACATGATATGGGCTTATGCAGTGTCTAGAAAACAAGATGAATCTATTTACGTTTCACAGAGAACTTTGCTCCGCATCTTCAGAAGAAAATCTCGACTGTTCATAAGGAAGTCTTCTACAATAATGAGGGTTTGAATTTAAGATTGCTTTACCGTTTGAGAACTGTAGTGGTATGCTCGTTCGTCACCAGGTGTCTTGTATGCTGGCGCAGCACTCCAAGGAGAGCTGACAACATTAAGCTCCAATTAAGATGTTCTATCACACCATATGCGCTTGATGCTTTCACAGCCCGTACTTGTAGACATGATATGGGCTTTTGGGCTTAGGCCGTGTCAAGTAAACAAGATGAATTTATTTATGTTTCACAGAGAACATTGCTCTCCACCTTGAGAAGAAAATCTTGACTGTTCACAAGGAAATCTTCTACAAACGGTGTGACAAAACATCTTTATTGGAGCTTAATGTTGGTGTCAGCTCCAGCTTGGAGTACTGTGCCAGCATACAGCAAGCCACCTGGTGGTGAATGAACGTACCACTACAGTTCTCCAACGGTAAAGCATTCTTAACTTCAAACTCTCATTATTGTAGAAGACTTCCTTGTGAACAGTCAAGATTTTCCTCTGAAGACGTGGAGCAAAGTTCTCTGCGGAACGCAAAGAGTTCCACCCTTTGACACGGTAAGACCCAAAAGGCCCATATCGTGTCTAAAGGTAGAGTAATTTGAAAATAGAGAGCAACATATCAAACCAGCTGTAATAACAAAACCTATTCCTTCAACCATGGTAAAGCTAAAGGTTATTTGATACCGCCATTACATTACAATGGGTCAAGACATTCAAGTGGTTTTTTTTCAGAATGCAGCCTGATAAGACAGTTTCTTCTGCACCTATAAAGTGTTCCATGAAAGCCAAGGAAAGGATTAGCCTAGCTTTCTACACAAATGCTGAAAACTGTGACAAAAGAAAATAAACTCTCATTGGGAAAGCTGCTCAGCCACGATGCTTCAACAGTTTTAATACTAATTTGTGTGTCATCTACAGTTACAAAAAAACCATGGATGACTTCAATTGAATTTATGACCTGGTTATGGGATTTCAATGAAGCCATGAAGAGAGAAAGGAGGCATGTCTTACTTATCCTTGATAATGCAACGTGTCACAAGACTCAACAATGTAACAACTGAATGCATACCACATAAGTAACTGCACAAGATTCCTTCATCTTCTGGACGCTGGAGTCATAACATGTTTTAAAGCACATTACCGCCGCCATCAGGTCAAACTCATTATAGAATGCACTGATAATGATGTGACAATCTATTTGTCACTTAAGGATGTGCTCTTGTTGGTACAACGTTCTTGGGATTAAATTTTATCAACAACAAATAAGAACTTCTGGAGCCATACAGGTTTAATCCCTCTCCAGAAGAGTTCCTTAGATGATGACAATGCTGAGGAAGAACTCAGAATTGTATTAAACGACACTGAAATCTGTGCCCCTGTTGAACTCTCTTTAGCAATGGAGAATTCTTATCAGTAGACAATTAACTATCTGCCTTTGAGGAAATGATCAATGAAGAGATACTGAAGACTGCACAGCATGAGGAGTCAGACTCAGAAGATGAGGCTAATTGTAATGACTTGCCAGTTCCTTCAAGTACAGAAGTTAGGAAACGTTTAAAGAAAATACAGGTGTATTTACAGAAACATTCCAGTAATTTTGCTGTGATTGATCACCTGATCACTGTGACTGATGCAACTGAAGAATTAAATGAAAAGAATTAGAAGAAGACGCAATAACAGATTTCTTGTGCAAGGACTAAGAGTTAAAAGAGAGCATTAACAGTGCAAATTCATTTTTCATATAGTATTGTATTAGTGTGCCAATGTAATTAAGAAACGTTTTAGTGTATTATCCTCTTATTTAGCAAATTAATAAAAATGTCTTTCAATTAAGTCTCTATTGTCTTGCAATAGTAGCCTTTATGCACAGTTATTTAACGTCACACTTAAAATTCGCCCCCCCCCCCCCCTAGATTTATGCCATAAAATTATTCAACAGATTGTGGTGCTGCGCTGTATCGGGGGTTGACTGTACACCACTCCCAGGACTATTAATATAAAGATAGTCAATGATAATTACAAGTACCACATATTGTTTAAATTCCACTGATAATGTTCAGAAAAATAAAAAATTAAAGTGAAGGTAGTATAAACACTATCTATTGAGAAGATAAATTTATAAGCATATTACCTTAGAAATGTTACTACGCAGTAAAGAAATAATAATATTTAAAAAAAATTCTCCACTTGAATGGGACTTAAATAATAACAGTCAGAGAAAAACAATACTAACCTTCTGTACATTCATATTCTCCAAGGAAATAAACTGAACGTAAATGAGCACTTATATTTTGATAGAAAATGGATTTTAGAACTGTCAGAATTGACTCTCATCAACAAAATTACAGAAAATTAATTGTTAACACAAAAAATGTCAACCAGTCCAGTAAATACATGCATGTGACAGCTTTGTCTTTTGTCTTAAACACTATTATGATTACGATGCAATACTTTCCATCACTAAGAAATTATGTGTTCGAAAACAGCCATTAGGAAGGGGAGTCTCCTGAAACTTCCGCTGATTATGACAGCTTATCCAAGTTCCACGTAGTCGGCTAGGGGCTTTAGACCTACTACTAGGAAAATGGTTTAGTGCAACTGTCACATACTCAACTTGCCTGAAGGACGTTTCTGTTGAAATATAAGAGAAGCTAACCGTCAATGATCTCACATGAAATTACCTGTATCCTCTATTAGTAGTTCGAGGAGGTATTTTAAATACAAACACCTCTGATTTCACAAGCAATACACTCTCATAGGTCTCCATGTTCGCGTTAGTGCACTCTACCGTCAAGCACCGTAGCGACAAGTAACAACTGACAACAACTGGAATTCTTCTTCTACTTTATTACTTTTTAACTTTACAAAGCCCTATCAGGGCCACCAACGGTATCATCAGAACCGAATGCGTATATCGATATGACAAAATGGCCAACATATTAGGCCATGACGAAGCGGTATGGACAGAACGGCTGCGATCAACGTGGCATATTGCGGTTAACTTTTTAACTTGTTGTTGTTGTTTGAGTCATCAGTCCATAGACTGGTTTGATGCAGCCCTCCATGCCACCCTATCCTGTGCTAACCTTTTCATTTCTACGTAACTATTGCATCCTACATCTGCTCTAATCTGTTTGTCATATTCATACCTTGGTCTACCCCTACCGTTCTTGCCACCTACACTTCCTTCAAAAACCAACTGAACAAGTCCTGGGTGTCTTAAGATGTGTCCTATCATTCTATCTCTTCTTCTCGTCAAATTTAGCCAAATCGATCTCCTCTCACCAATTCGATTCAGTATCTTTTCATTCGTGATTCGATCTATCCATCTCACCTTCAGCATTCTTCTATAACACCACATTTCAAAAGCTTCTATTCTCTTTCTTTCTGAGCTAGTTATCGTCCATGTTTCACTTCCATACAATGCCACGCTCCACACAAAAGTCTTCAAAAACATCTTTCTAATTCCGATATCAATGTTTGAAGTGAGCAAACTTCTTTTCTTAAGAAAGCTCTTCCTTGCTTGTGCTAGTCTGCATTTTATGTCCTCCTTACTTCTGCCATCGTTGGTTATTTTACTACCCAAGTAACAATATTCATCTACTTCCTTTAAGACTTCGTTTCCTAATCTAATATTTCCTATATCACCTGCCTTCGTTCGACTGCACTCCATTACTTTTGTTTTGGACTTATTTATTTTCATCTTGTACTCCTTACCTAAGACTTCATCCATACCATTCAGCAACTTCTCGAGATCTTCTGCAGTCTCAGATAAAATAACAATATCATCGGCAAATCTCAAGGTTTTGATTTCCTCTCCTTGGACTGTGATTCCATTTCCAAATTTCTCTTTGATTTCCTTTACTGCCTGTTCTATGTAAACATTGAAAAGGAGAGGGGACAAACTGCAGCCTTGCCTCACTCCTTTCTGGATTGCTGCTTCTTTTTCAAAGCCCTCGATTCTTATCACTGCAGACTGATTTTTATACAGGTTGTAGATAATTCTTCGTTCTCGGTATCTGATCCCTATCATCTTCAGAATCATAAATAGCCTGGTCCAATCAACATTATCGAATGCCTTTTCTAGATCTACGAATGCCATGTACGTGGGCTTGTCCTTCTTGATTCGATCCTCTAAGATCAGACGTAAAGTCAGGATTGCTTCACGTGTTCCTACATTTCTTCTGAAGCCAAATTGATCTTCCCCCAACTCAGCTTCAACTTGTTTTTCCATTCTTCTGTAAATAATACGTGTTAAAATTTTGCAGGCATGAGATACTAAACTAATAGTGCGGTAGTTTTCACACCTGTCAGCACCGGCTTTCTTGGGAATAGGTATAACAACATTCTGCCGAAAATCGGATGGGACTTCTCCTGTCTCATACATCTAGCACACTAAATGAAATAACCTTACCATGCTGGTTTCTCCTAAGGCAGTCAGTAATTCAGAGGGAATATCATCAATTCCAGGTGCCTTGTTCCTATTTAGGTCACTCACAGCTCTGTCAAACTCTGACCTCAAAATTGGGTCTCCCATTTCATCAGCATCAACAGCCTCTTCATGTTCCAGAATGAAATTATCTACATCGTTACCTTGATACAACTGTTGGATATGCTCCTGCCATCTTTCTGCTTTGTCTTCTTTCCCTAGAAGTGGCTTTCCATCTGAGCTCTTAATATTCATGCACCTAGATTTCCTTTCTCCAAAGGTTTCCTTGATTTTCCTGTATGCAGCATCTACCTTTCCCAGGACCATACAGCCTTCGACATCCTTGCACTTCTCCTTCAGCCATTCTTCCTTAGCTACCTTGCACTTTCTATCCACTTGATTCTTTAATCGCCTGTATTCTTTTCTGCCCTCTTCATTTCTAGCATTCTTGTATTTTCGTCGTTCATCAATCAGGTCTAGTATCTCCTGAGTTATCCACTGATTCTTAGTTGATCTTTTCTTCCTTCCTAACATTTCTTCAGCAGCCCTACTGACTTCATTTTTCATGACTCTCCACTCTTCCTCTACTGTGTTTCTTTCGGCCTTTTCATTTAGTCCTTGTGCAACATGTTCCTTGAAACGATCCATCACACTCTTTTCTTTCAACTTGTCTAGATCCCATCTTTTTGCATTCTTTCCTTTCTTCAATTTCTTCAACTTCAGATGGCATTTCATGACCAACAAGTTGTGGTCAGAGTCCACGTCTGCTCCTGGGAAAGTTTTGCAATCCAACACCTGGTTTCTGAATCTCTGCCTAATCATAATGAAGTCTATTTGATACCTTCCAGTGTCTCCAGGTCTCGTCCACGTATACAGCCGTCGTTTGTGGTGTTTGAACCAAGTATTGGCGAGGACTAAATTATGGTCAGTGCAGAATTCAACCAGCCGACTTCCTCTTTCGTTCCTTTATCCCAATCCAAATTCTCCTACTGTGCTACCTTCTCTTCCTTGGCCTACCACTGCGTTCCAGTCTCCCATCACAATTAGATTCTCGTCACCTTTGACATATTGTATTAAATCTTCTATCTCCTCATATATTCTTTCAATTTCTTCATCATCCGCTGAACTAGTAGGCATATAGACCTGCACTATTGTGGTGGGCATTGGTTTGGTGTCTATCTTGGCGACAATAATTCTTTCACTATGCTGGTCGTAGTAGCTTATCCGCTGCCCTATTTTCTTATTCATTATTAAACCAACTCCTGCATTACCCCTGTTTGATTTCGTGTTGATAATTCGGTAGTCGCCTGACCAAAAATCCTGTTCTTCCTGCCAACGTACTTCACTTATACCAACTACATCTAACTTTAGCCTATCCATCTCCCTTTTCAGATTCTCTAACCTACCACAACGATTCAAACTCCTAACATTCCACGCTCCGACTCGCAGAATGTCAGTATCCATCTTCCTGATGATCGCCCCCTCTCGTGTAGTCCCCACCCGGAGATCCGAATGGGGGACTAGTTTACCTCCGGAATATTTTACCCGGGAGGAAGCCATCATCAGTACATCTTTCATACAGAGAGAGCTGCATGTCCTCGGGAGGTGGTTACGGCTGTAGTTTCCCGTTGCTTTCAGCCGTGTAGCAGTATCAACACAGCTAAGCCATGTTGAGTATTATTACAAGGCCGTATCAGTCAATCATCTAGACTGCCGCCCTTGCAACAACCGAAAGGCTGCTACCCCCCTTTCGATGAACCATTCGTTAGTCTGGTCTCTCAACAGATACCCATCCGATATGGTTGCACCTGCGGCTCGGCTATCTGCATCATTGGGACACGCAAGCCTCCCCACCGCGGCAAGGTCACATGGTAAGGGACGTTTCTTTGAACAGCTGTTTTCTAGCCGCCTACTTTTAAACCTCACCGTCATAAAGACGTGTCTTCACATATTTCCTTGCTTTACACAAAAAATTGGTTTAAAGTATGTACGGTACTTTGCACAGGGATCATATCCTGTTTATCCTGGCCCTGGCAATCCCTCATTGTTGACAACAGGAAAGAACCGCAACGAGTGGAAGAACCTATGTTTAGTAAAAATTTTAGGGAGCCATGGATTGAACTGAGAAGGCAATGTCCACCAATAAGAGGCTACGGTTGGTTTCGTATTGATACCCATGTTGAGAAGACATTGCATTCCCTTAATTGCAGACACTGCGATACTGACCCAATTCTTTAGAGAAGTGGGAACATTCTCTCTCTTACTTGTAATGAACTGATGGGCATATCGATTAGATTCTGTCACCATATGAGAAAGAATAAAATCTGTGAAAAACAAAAGGAAGTAGGCTAATGGAAGAGAATTAGGAGGTGGCATGTGATTGGGCCCAGATAATTCATGATATTGAAATGGGAGAGAGACTGGATTTTCAGGCGACAGAATCTCCCTGTAGTCTTCATCATTTATCACATCATCGTCACTCCCAGATATATTGTGTACCTCCCAACGAGCTAGAATAACATAGAGAGGCGGAAGCGCTGCCTGGCTGAACCTAATAGCACGAACGTCCGCCATGTTTCCTGTGGTCACACAAGCAAGGGGACATGGCCTTTAAATGACGAAAAGTGTAGAAAATGCGCATTTTAGAATCGCTGGGGGAGAATTAAAGACCGTTGCCGAAAGCTTGAAGCATGAAAGCGAACACTGCCACTTCATCATATTGCGGCACGAGGCCAACATCACGATCAGTTGATTGTAGGGTAGTTCGAAATCATCGCACAGTGACATACGAATAGGCCTCGAAATCGGAACAAGAGCGTTACCCTGCTTGGCTGTTGTGGTTAAGCGTAAATTAGAATAAAAACGATGGACCTAAAAATTTATGACAGGAAACCTTAAAATCATAGGAACCTACAATAGGTTACAACCTCATTCTGTTCATATTTTTAAAATTATTGCATCCTCATGAGTACTGCGTTCCTTTCTTAATATGTTTACCCTCCCGGGTTGGTTTTTCCCACGGACTCAGCGACGGATCCCAACTCTACCACCTCAAGGACAGTGTTCTGGAGCGTGAGACATTGGGTCGGGGGATACAACTGTGAGGGAGGGCTGCACCTGCTATGCTGAACAGGGGCCTTGTGGGGGGAAGAAGGAAGCTATTAGGTACCATCCCGGCATTTGCCTGGAGGAGAAGTGGGAAACCTCGGAAAATCACTTCGAGGATGGCTGAGGTGGGAGTCGAACCCACTTCTACTCAGTTGACCTCCCCAGGCTGATAGAATCCCGTTACAGCCCTCGTGCCCCTTTTCAAATTTCGTGGCGGAGCTGGGAATCGAACCCGGGCTTCCAGGGGTGGCAGCTGCTCACGTTAACCAGTGCACCACAGAGGCGGCCCATGAATACTTTACCACAATAATCGTTTAGTGTAATTATTTATTATAATATAGGGGGGATATCATGTTTCTCGCATTACCATATCATACTGGGTTTACTAGCTGAAAGGTAAGCTTGAAAGTTGTCCATTATGAAATGTGGCACAGTATTAAAAACCAAGGCAACAGACATCTACAATAAAGGCTGTATGCATTTCAAAAATAGCAGTAAAATGCTGTATTTATCATATTTGGTGTACGTTTGAACAAAATAAGTGATTTTTTGTGGTTACGTTTTCTTGGTGGTGGGCGCTACATTTCGCTTATTTGTAAATGTGAATGAAAATTAAATAGGGCTGGAAATGTACAGAGCATAAGCAACTGAATTGAGTGGGATACCATTTATCTCTTTTCGCCCTCACAACGCATTGTTCGGTTAATTCCTTGTTCTTTAAACGAAATCTGAAACAAAATTCGACAAATAATTACCGTGGCTATCCGTACTTTCGCTAAGTAAACAATAAAATGGATTTAATTACAAACAGAAATTACAAAAAGGAATCTCGGCTATAATTCAGTAATACTTACTTAAAGTACGATATATCCTTGGATCTATTACTCCGATTAGTACAACCATACGCTGAGCTTACGGCTGGCATTCTTGAAAGCGAGAATCTATGTTTTCACTTCTTAAAACTTCGGGAATTAAATTGGCATGCACGATCTCCCTGTCACCTCAACATATGCTCTCGCGCCAATTCGCTTTGTTTTGACAACCGTTAACATGGCTGCCCCTTATCAACTTGCTTCAAGTAGGGAGTGCTGATGTCAGGTATACAGCCCCTCTATGTTATTCTAGTTCGTTGATACCTTCATAGGTAAATTGTTAGCGCGCTGGCCTTTGGTCACAGGGGCCCCGGGTTCGATTCCCGGCAGGGTCGGGAATTTTAACCATCATTGGTTAATTTTGCTGGCACGGAGGCTGGGTGTATGTGTCGTCATCATCATCGTTTCATCCTCATCACGACGAGCAGGTCGCCTACGGGAGTCATATAAAAACCAGCACCTGGCGAGCCGAACATATCCTCAGACACTCCCGGCACTAAAAGCCATACGCAATTTAATTTCATATTGTGAACATCTATTTTAGTTATTTCTGGGGCACTATCATCACTTTCTGTAAAATCTGAAGCACTCTTGGCAATAAAGTCAGTCATCGTCTAAAGCATCTAAAAAATCCAAGACTTCAGAATTACTTAGTCCAGAACTCGGCCCAACCAATGAGAAAATTAGGCCTACTCATGTCACGAAAACCTAATAATACAAAATCATAAAATATACTTCACTTGAAAACACTAATAAATGTTGAATGTAAACAAAATGTAACAAAGAATAAACTAATATTGAAATGGAAACAATCAGGGGCGTATTCTCCTTGAATGCAAGGCATTCATTGCATGCGTTACGATACCGCAAAGAACTGTCTAAAGTATGATTTTAGGTTGTTTCAAGTCAAATGTTAACAATTTAATCTCTCAGAAGTTCAGACGTTCCGCGCAACTGTACTAGTTCCGTTGCTTGACTACGTATGGTGCTGGTGTAGTCTCGCCATCTATTCCACTTTTGAAAGAAAGAGACAGCAAATGGAGGAGTTAAGGATGTAAGGCATTCAATCTTAAAATTGCATTCGGTGGCAGACATAGTTCTGAAACCCTCCGAATGATGTCGCTGCAATTGAAACGTGGTCACACTTAGTCACCCTATACACGTGCTACTCTCTGCCATCTGTTAGCAATTTGGAGAAAGTCAGCATGTCCAAGTTTACTACGAACGGGGCCCACGGATTACCCCCTAGCGAGAACGCAACATGACGAAACTGACAAATCCCACTGGGGTACCTTACCTCCAGTGCTTGAGTTGTGGCTGACTAGTGAGTTCATTCATTGTGTGTTTTGCTGATTAGTGAGTTCATTCTATGTGTGTTGACCCTGTGCTATTCGTCGTTTTTTGGTGTTTTTTATATTCTCTGCATGTGTGATATTAACGATGGATGAGTCTAAAACGGATATAATTGTAAATCTGTTTGAAAAGCCATTTACTGGCCGTTCGTTTGATGAAAAGAATCAAATACAAAGCCGGGAGACCTCTCTCTTCCCTAGCACATTTAAATAAATGTAAATAAAAAATTTAAAAACAGAAAACAAGAATTGTGTTCGCACGTTCAATCCAGAACCTTGCAGTAAAACTGTTTGGCTCTCTGGCTCTGAGCCACTAAACAAATTATTCTGTTGGCCTTGCTTATTGTTTGTTGCTGAAAATTCCCCTTGGAACAGCAAGAAACAATTGTCATATCCACGCATGGATATCCTTAGGTACCTTTGGTAAAACTAGGATAGATTTGCAGTTGGATAAGCAGAAGCAGGAAAATGTTCTAAGGCACAACGAAGCCGTTAAGAAAAACAGGAAAATTCTGAAACGGCTGATTGCGGTGACATGCTTTTTGGGGAAGCAGCAGTTACCATTCCGTGGGCACAATGAGGCTAGTGAATCCAACAACAGAGGGAATTACATTGAACTAATTAAATTGTTGGCCGAGTTTGATGAATAATTAGAGTCACTTCACAAAAGCGAGTGCATTTAAGGACTGCTTCCACTCATTCAGAACGATTTGCCCGGCTTCATGGCTAAATGGTTAGCGTGCTGGCCTTTGCCCACAGGGGTCCCGGGTTCGATTCCAGGCAGGGTCGGGAATTTTAACCATAATTGGTTAATTTCGCTGGCAAGAGGTCTGGGTGTATTTCATTCCCATCACGATGCGCAGTTCGCCTGCGGGTGTTAATTCAAAAGACCTGCACCTGGCGAGCCGAACTTGTCCTCGGACACTCCCGGCACTAAAAGCCATACGCCATTTCATTTCAGAACGATTAATTCAAAGCATCTGCATCGTAATGACCGCTAAAATAAAGTTTCAGGTTGGGGAAGCTAAATTCGTAGGAATTATGATCGATGAGACTTCTGATGTTTCGGACTTTTCACAGTTATCTATTGTCCTCAGATATGTTCATAATGGTGGTGATGTTAAAAGATTTGTTGGTTTCTATAATGTGAGTTCTGATAGGACAGCGAATGCATTGGTGAGACTTGCGATTGAGTGTCTGGATAACTTTGACTGCCGCGAAAAATTAGTTGCGCAGACTTTCGATTGAGCGGCGGTGCTTGCAGGTCAACTGAATGGTATGCAAGCTAAATTAAAAGTAGTTCCTGAGGCTGTATCCACCCACTGCTACGCTCACAAGCTAAATTTAGTCTTCTCTCAAGCCGTTGCATGACAAATGAATGTCGTATATTCTTCGCAACGATGAGTGGCTTTGCGACATTTTTTAGCAATTCTTCTAAGAGAACTAACCTGCTGGACAGTATTCTTAAGAAAAGGTTTCCTAAACTTGCTCCAACAAGGTGGAACTATTCCAGCCGTTTAGTATGGACCATCGCGGAATATCGTGCTCCTCTCCAAGAGCTTTTCGAAAGTATTTTGGAGGAACCTGGGAACTGGGTTAAGAATACAATTAATGAGGCAAGCGGGTTTCTCGCGAAGTTAATAGAATTTCAGTTCAATTTTCTTCTGAACGTTTTTAATGAAATATTTTCATTGACTGATGTTACATATGTCATCCTTCAATCTAAGGCCCTAGACATTACATATTTCACCAGAGAAGTGAATTCTTTAGAAACTAAAGTATCTATAATGCGAAACAGTGGATTTGATAACATGTGGGATAGAACAGAAGAGAAATTTGATCCACTAAGGAAGAGAATAAAGGTTGAAACTTCATTTTCGGTTAAAGATGAGTATATGAGGGTTTACCTGGAAATACATGACATTATTCTAGCACAGTTAAAATATCGCTTCTGTTCATTAGGAGATCTGTCCTTCATTGAAATGCTTGATTGTAAGAAATTTTCATTTTTTCTGGCGATTTTCCTGAAGAGCAATTCAGTAAATTGATTGAAGTTGATGAAAAATATTTTTATATAGTACGACGTAAATCCGAGTTGAGGGCAATGCTCGCTTCTGAACACTTCAAAGATAAGACTGTGGCTCAAATCCAGAAATTCCTATTGACCAGTGGTCTCCTCAGCGGTCTTCCCGAGCTTTATAAGTTGTGCACAGTTATTACTACTATTCCCGCTACATCATCTTCTGTAGAACGTATTTCTCGGCCGTAAAGCGAATAAAATCTTTCGTCCGCAATTCTCAAAGTCAAAGTCGTCTCTCTGCATTAGGAATGATGTCCGTAGAGAAATATCTTCTTGTTAAGATGAAGACACGTGAGGACTTATACAGTGACGTCACCGACGAATTTCGCAAAAAGAATCGCAGGGTCGAGTTCACCTACATGTAATTAGGGTGAGTAGAATTGAAATTTACTTAATACATTTTGTCACTTGTTGCATGCCTCAGTGGAGATTCCAGGATAAGCCACTGGAAACAATATAATGAAGGAAAACATGTATTTCGAAGCTTTCATATGACTATACTTCCACACAACTCTTTCCAACTCTCCATGCGGTAAACATACGCGGTTTGCTAATTTAATTTGTTCCAAATAAATGCACCTAGTGTCTGTATCTGTTGAGTAAAGTGTAAACCAAATCCAAAAGCTACTATCTCAATCTTCACCTGACATCTGGAAGTCCGCTAAGTCACTGATAAGCCATCCCAACACACAGCCGATAGATCGGCACTCTAAGCGTTCTTGCCAAAACCACCTGAGCCGATATATCAGCTCGCATAGCATATAAGAGTTAAACCAACTCCTGCATTTCCCATATTTGATTTTGTGCTGATAATTCTGTAGTTGCCTGACCAAAAATCCTGCTATTCTTGCCAACGTACTTCACTTATACCAACTACATCTAATTTTAGTCTATCCATTTCCCTCTTCAGATTCTCTAACCTACCACAATAATTTAAACTCGCAACATTCCACACTCTGACTCGCAGAATGTCACTATTCATCTTCCTGATGAGTGCTCCCTCCTGTGTAGTCCCCACCCAGAGATACGAATGGGGGACTATTTTACCTCCGGAATATTTTACCCAGGAGGAAGCCATCATATGTACATCATTCATACAGAGAGAGCTGGATGTCCATGCGAGATAGTTACGGCTGTAGTTTCCCATTGCTTTCAGCCGTGTAGCAGTATCAACACAGCTAAGCCACGTTAAATATTATTACAAGGCTGTATCAGCCAATCATCCAGCCTTCCGCCCTTGCAACTTCCGAAAGGCAGCTACTCCCCTTTCGATGAACATTTCGTTAGTCTGGTATCACGACAGATACCACTCTGATATGGTTGCACCTACGATTCAGCTATCTGCTTCATTGGGGCGTCACTTCCGCAATTACACTTCCACGAAGGTTCCTATCATATGGTAAAAATAGTGGCAAAAGATCTGCAGAGGTCGACGCCATGAACAAATATTATTTTTAAAAATATAAATATATATAATGCATTGGGACGTTCAAACCTCCCCACCGCGGCGAGGTCACGTGGTTAACAGGGGAGGACTTGGGCGCACCAAATGAAATACACAAAATTCACAGGTACAGTACACACGAAATGACAGGAAATAATCGCTGCTTGCAAGTAGAAATTATCAGCTGAAAAAACACTATTCACATGTTGTTATTATTATCAGAAAATAAGCATAAGCATAATTTTCCTCGCAAGATAGCCACTCGTAAAAACAAATACACTTTCCCGCTAAAAACTGATAATTGCGGACAGTATAATAATGTGGACATCAACATGAAATTGTCATTGCCCAGTTCTCTTTATATGTGCACCAGTAATTGTCGGTGGTAAGCAAAGAAGGTGCGGGCCAAATGATCAGAGAATTTTACCAGTAGGGCAACGAACATAACAGATAAATTAGCGCGGACCAGGGCTAATTGCTATGCCAAAAATTTATTAATTCGAAAAGCCAAACATATTATAGTTATAAGTAGAATACACTCAGTTACAATAGCCAGAGATACTGTCTCTTTTTAGGTGCATGGACTCTCAAAGGGGGACCAGCCCCATAACCAACTAACAAGTTTTCCAAACTTTTAAGGAGGAGAGCCACCAAACATTCGCTTAACCCATTAGAAAGATTAAGTAAGGACATGAGTTACATAAGTATTACATAAATATTCTCCCTCTGATACAAAGTTCGCTAAACGCATAGCACTGAAGGTCGAACCGAGGAAGCAGAAGGCTTCCTGTCAAGGAAAGTTAACAGACTTCAATCACGACTTTCTAAGAATTCTCAGTCCTTTATAAGCTTCGTGCATTCCGAGCACTTAGAATATTCAGCTACATTACTTCACTTCGAAGAGGGCGAAATCACATACTGTGGCCAATATCCATGAAAACTTAAATACAACGTAGCAAACGGGGGATCAGCCACCCAGGAAACATTATAAAATATACTGGAACAATCTAGAAATGACCCAGTTAAATCTGGCATATACAACAATAATTTATAACCAAGTGCTCAATTTGAAGGAATTTTTGCCCGTAGGCAACCCAAAATATCATTTCAACGTAATAATACAATTTGCAAATATGTGAAAAGTCCATCTCTTTGTCTTTAAAGCATTTTGACAAGCCAGCTTCCTACCTTCCACGCCTGTAGCAGTCCGGGGGTCGAGCTGGTCCAGCCCACACTAACGGCCATGTCCAGTTAAGTGTCTCGCACACTGCGATATAAGGAACCAGCCTCAGAGAGGCAGACACCCCAAGCCAAGCCAAGAGAGCCGTGGAGTGTCAGCGTACGCATGGAAGGAAGAAGCAGGCCAGCCAATGTAAATGGACAGGGGTGCTCCGAGGCGGAAGAAAACTTCCTTTACCCCGCAACCATCAAGAGGGGAAAGGGACAAGAAATACAAATTATTAAGAAAAGATAACACACACAAATAATAGAAAATATAATTCAGAGCGACCTTCAGGAGCTCATAAAATGCGAAATAGAAAAGGCGAACAGTGAGGGGATGAAATTCATGGCACAGATCTCCCTCCCGAAACCGCAACCAGGTTTGGAAAGTTTGTTTTTCTTTTTACACATGAATCTTCTTGAGGTAGAGTTCTATTCTTCAGATAGATAAATATCACCTTGCCTTACAGCAAATAAAATAACAGTCACGTATTCTTGCTTCACAATTTGTTTGAGAATAAATCGATGAAAAAAGAGGCTGTCAGTATGCGTATCCAGGGATAAAAGACAAACCAATTTTTCATAAATGATGAAAGGAGTTCCAACACAATCACCAGGCAAAAACTTCAGCCATCAAGGCCAGACAAGACATGGGCCAAAGAAAACCCAAAGTTCATAATCATGCAAAACTTGTGGCAGGCAGCTACAAGAAGACTTGGAGAGAGCAATCGGAGCATGCGCCCCTAAATAGGCAGTGGAGACTGGCCAAGATAGTCCATCAAGTAACAGGGGCCAGAAGAAACGGCCCGAGGAGTCAATGTACGCCAGAGATTAGCTCGCATGAGGGGCTCTTCCCATGGGCTCAGGGCAAAGATAGACAATCCATAACACTGGAACACAAAACAAAAAGGCCAGCAATTGTCCAACACAAGCCGATTAGATAGAAGGAGTGGGACCGCAAAGGCGACCCGGACCGCTAAACCGGGCGTGGAAGGGAAAAGCAAAGATAGGACTCCGGGAGGGCTCACATAGCAGTCAAACCAAACACCTACAAGATGAGGGGGATAGGAGACTTCCAAATAAGCAAATTACAAGGTCAAAAAGAAAAATGTACACAGAAAAAATTTAGCATAACAAGTAGCACATGTAAACGCCAAACAAATAAAACAAATGAAAAGGCCACTAAGCAGGTTTAACTTGGGAAAGGTGAACGCAAAAAGCCCCCTCCGTCTCGGGGTCCCTCACCAATAGGGTGACCAGAATAAGAAAGTCAAGAACCTGGGAGGGGCCGAGAAAGCAAGGAGCCAACTTCCCAGAGGGAATTAAATTCTTAATAAATACATTGTCGGGATATTTGATGTTTTGATGTTGGTCATGTTTTATTGTGAAGTGTAATTGTAACCTTAAAAACAAAAGAAGTGAAGATCGATCAGTCCTTGTGAAAATTGTAGTATTCGCTAGTCTAAGTATTGCATTAAATGGATTTGAGATACCTAATTATTACACGACACATGATATGATATGTACAAACATTAACATCTGGCGACCGTAACAGGACAGTTCTGGTCGTGTAATAATCCTATGAAGGTAAAATAAGTGAAAACTTGCTTCGCGGTACACCTTTCGATTTCGACCGACGTAAAGACAAAGCTGCTTTAAATGTATTATTGAAAGAAAGAACACAGTTACGTCGTTTATTTACAAGAGCGTTTAATATATTCCAGAACAAGATTGTTGAGGAAAATGTGACGCAGGAAGATGATTCCACCAGTTTTAAGGTACTCGAAGATAAGGCCGATCAACTGTTTACACTTGATGAGAGAATCCATGAAGTTTGGCATACCAATGAAGGCACGGACGAAGATGTACCTGCGGAATATGAAGAAGTCGAATCATATCGAGATAAGTGGACAACAGTGAAATGTAAGTACGAGAAATTCAATGCATGTCAAATAACATGTGATGCTTCTTCCATAAACTCGATTTTTTCTAGTAGATTGATTACGGTAGTAAATTGCCGAAGTTATCGCTTGTCAAGTTCTCGGGAGATATTAATCAGTGGTTATCATTTTGGGCACAGTTCAAACGAATACACGGAAGTAGTGAGCTGGATGATGCAGAAAAGATTCTCTATCTAAGAGAATCCATGACTCCTGGGACAAGGGCTTATGAGCTTGTGAATGGTTTTCCACCTATTCCTGAAAATTATAGTAAAGCTGTTCAGTTGTAAAAAACACGTTATGGTCGAAAGGATTTATAAGTAGAGCTTTACGTAAGAGACATTATAAATCTAGTGACTGAAAAACCTTCCCTGTCAGTGTTGTATGATCGAATTGAGGTTAATGTTAGGTCGCTAGAATCAATGGGCCTAACTACTGACAACTATGCTGCATTATTATTTCCTCTCGTGAAGTCTTGCTTGACTGATGAATTGATCCGTGGGTGGCAGAGGAATGGAGATAATATGCAAGAAGCTGGGTCACAAGAAAAGCTCAAAGGACTGTTAGAATTTCTGAAATCTGAAGTAGAAAATGAAGAATACGTGCAGCTAACTAGGAAGATCAGTGATATTTATGGGTAAAGCTCAAACATCAAAACATTTGAGAAAATCTGATGTTATAACTGCTCAAGGTTTAGTTTACACTAGTGCTGTAGATAATGCATGCGCTTTCTGTAAAGTAGAGACTCGTGCTTCATCGCAATGCCTGCAGGTAAAAAATATGACTCTCGAAGAAAAGAAAGCTATACTCTCCCAGAACGGTGCATGCTTCAAGTGCTTCAAGGTTGGGCATGTAGCAAGAAAATGTTACGCTCGCCTCTCCTGCAATGTGTGTAAGCGGCAACATTATCCGGTCATGTGTGATCTTTCAGAAAGGAAAGTTGAGAAAGAGTCACAGGCTTCACCTCAGTCTAGGTCAGTAACTAATTTCTGCATTAATTCCTCGTGTGTCTATCTTCAAATTGTCTTGGTTAAAATAGTGCATGGATATAATCAGGAACTTGTGCGTGTCCTTCTGGACTCTGCTTCGCAGCGTTCTTACGTGAAAAAAGAACTGGCAGAGAGATTAGGTCTTCAGGAGATTGGAAATGTGACTATGAGCCATGCTGTGTTTGGTGATATTCTGGGTCCCCTTTAGAACATCGTGTATTTGAACTTGTTCTTCAGAATCTTGATAATTCTAATCAGTTGAGACTGACTGCTCTTAGCCAGCCTGTTATTTGCAGTCATGTTCCTCGCCTTACAGCAGAACACGTGATGCAACTGGGACTGTCACACCTAGATGTGGGGAGAGATAAATAAATAGAGATCCTTATCCGAGCAGATTTCCTAGGGTCAATTCTCTTGAATGAACATAGAATACTGGGGGATTTGACGGCAATGTTGACTACATTGGGGTGGACGGTATTCGGCAGAAATCAGCGCTCAGGTTGTGATGAGAGGGAAGCGACACCTATTCTGCTGAATATAGAGAAAGTGAGTGACCTGTGGGAACTGGACGCTTTGGGGATAGAAGATCCTATCTCTGAAAAGTGGAAATGTCAACTGGAAGAAGAATCAAGACTAGATTTCCTGGAAACCGTACAGAAAAAAGAAGATGGTAGGTACGAAGTTCGACTTCCATTCTGGAAGATCATCTGCCCTTAGGTCCATCATACGAGATAGCAGAAAAGCAGCTAGAAATTACAAAGAGAAAGCTTGACAGCAACGGGCTCTTAGAAGAATATGATAAAGTTTTTCAAGGCTGGCTTGATGAAGGGATAATAGAAGACATTCCGGGTGATCAGGCTGGAATCTGTGGGCATTATCTTCCTCTTCGACCTGTCATCAAGAATTCTGCAACAACACCAGTGAGGCCAGTCTTTCATGCTTCCGCGAGAAGAGGTAACAATCCTTCCCTCAACGATTGTCTAGAAAGGGGTCCCAATCTCATCAAACGAATTCCTTCTCTCCTCCTACTGTTCCGAAGGAAGTGAGTTGGGGTTATTGCTGATATCCGTAAGGCGTTTCTGCAAATTTCAATAGCACCAGAAGATAGAGATTTTTTGAGATTCCTGTGGGGCAAGGAACAAGTGAAAACCTATAGGCACAATCGAGTAGTTTTTGGAGTGACATCGAGCCCTTTTTTACTGGCAGCGGTGATTGATCACCTTCTAGACCAAGGCTTGCTAAATGCTCAAGATGGAAATAAAGTGACTGTTGGTATTATCAGACAGCTTAAGGAGAGTTTTTATGTTGATAATTGTGTGAAAAGTGCCTCAAATGATGAGAAGCTGGAACTATTTGTCAGTACTGCTCAAGAGGTTTATTCCCAAGACAAGTTTGAGCTCAGAGTTTGGGAGAACACTGATCCTTTGCTTGAAGATGATTGTAAGTTGTCACCCGTCCTTGGAATAATGTGGAATCGCAAGGAGGATGTGCTTCGTTTGAATTGTGAGCCTCTGGAAAATATTTCGCAAGAGAAGATAACTAAAAGTATAGTGCTGTCTACTGTCCATCGGATTTATGATCCAATAGGATTTTCGGTGCCCATTATGCTGCTGCCGAAGCTTTTACTACAGAAAGTAAATGAGGTCTCTTTGGACACGGAAATACCTTTGAAAATGAAAAGCACATTTGGAAAATGGCTTTTTGAACTGCGAGAATTACATCAGTTGGAGATCCCCAGATTATTCAATGAGGTATATATAGAACGTAGCCTTCACGTCTTCTGCAATGCGAGTCGAGATGCATATGCCGCAGTGGTATTTTTACGTACGCATACGGAGTCAGGAGTTTACGTCCAGCTCCTTCAAGCAAAATCAAGAGTAGCTCCTTTACCCCGGCCGACCATTCCTCGACTCGAGCTCATGGGAGCAACAATAAGTGCTCGATTGTTGTCAACTGTGAGAAAAGATTTTGACGCTGAGTCAGTTTACTTTTGGACAGATTCTACGACAGTGTTGACATGGATACAGCGTGAGATCCTGTGGTCAGTCTTCGTTGAGAACAGGGTTATGGAAATAAGACAACTGACTCAAAAGAAATCTTGGAGGCATGTGTCTGGTACAATGAATCTTGCTGATCTGCCTACTCGAGGATGTGGGACAAGAGAACTTATAACCTCCAGATGGTGGGAGGGGCCATCCTGGTTGTACCTTCCAGCGGAAGAATGGCCTTCAGATTGCAGCGTCAGAATGACATTATGCACGAAAGAAGAAAGACTGCCACACGCCTCGTCGTCACAGAAGATCCATTAAGGTCAGACTGCTACTACAAATATTTTTCTCGTTTTCACAAGATAGTGAGATTGATTGGTTGGATCAAACTGTTTATTTTTAACTGTGAGTCTAAAAGGAGGAAAAGTGGAGAGCTGAGTTGTTCAGAATTGGAAAACTGCGAAAGAACAGTTATTAAACTTATCCAGAATGAGAGTTTTCGAGGACCTGAGGATCAAAAGCTGATTTCAGTTGTACCAATCCTGGACGAACATGGTATTTTGCGAGTGAATACGAGAGTATCAGAGAGGGAGGATAAATTTGAGTTTCGTCAGCCCGCTGTCTTGCCAGGAGATCACCCTGCTGTTCAGCGACTTATTCATGGTGATCATGTTCAGAATTGTCATGTAGGCCCACAGACTCTGTTGGGTATTCTCAGAGAGAGATTCTGGAACTTGAATGGAAGAAGAGTCGTGAGATCATGTGTGCGAAAATGTGTTATTTGCAAGCGATATAAGAAATAGAGACTAAAGGTTTCTACACCACCTCTACCTCACGATCGTGTGAGAGATGCCAAGATTTTCGAAGTAGTTGGTGTTGACTTGGCTGGCCCGTTGATTGTGAGAGGTCATCAGAAGATGTGGGTATGTTTGTTCACATGCTATACCAAATGAATGGAAGGTTGCTAGAGTAGCCCCTGTGTATAAAGGAAAGGGTGAACGACATAAAGCTGAAAATTATAGGCCAGTCAGTTTCATATGCATTGCATGTAAGCTTTGGGAAAGGATTATTTCTGATTTTATTAGACCAAAGTCTTTAATATTACTTATCTAGACTCACAGAGTGCGTTGATGCTATGTGGAATATTGAACACTTTCACGCATCGCCATGTTGTAGGCGTTTCAGCTTCGAATGCATGGCTAGCACATGGTAATGTTCACAGTCCCTTGGATGTTTTCGATATGAATCATGACTGTTAGTGGATCTGTTGTAGTATTATATGTGACGGAGTGATAATATATTGTCAAATATTTTCAAGGTGTGTGGAAACTTATACATTACTGTGACCGTTCATGACCTCGTCATACGTATATGGAGACATCCTGTAGAGAGAATATGCCGTTTTCCGCGCGGTTCTACGTTAAATAGCCGCCGAATCTTGACGGTTCCGGATGCGAGCCGCCCCCTGTAGAGTCACGCGCCTCTCCTCTCGTTGCGCGCAATTGAGAAAACAGGGAGTACAGGCGCCCGTAAGTGGAATTCTTTCTCTCTCTGAGCGAGAGAGCTGGGGCAAGCGAGATGTCACATGACTGAGAGGTGAGGTCACGAAACAGCCTCAAAGAAGTCGTCCCAACATTCGAGACGATATCACCCCATGTATTCCCCTAAATATCTAGTGGCACCAATGTATAGCTTTCAACTGTTTCGAGGCTATCAACATTAATAACTCGGAAATGCTTGATAGATAATTTCGAGTTACAGCTTCAATAAATGAGGGGATTTTATGTGGATTTATCATGTGGAGAACCATTTTACATAATAAGAATAACAGGAAGTACGCACATAGCTGATCGCCTGAGATGAGAAAAACCAGATGCCTGGCTATGACGGGACCAGGAAGACTGAAAAATCCCCGGGGGTCAAGCTCCACCTACTTTAAATTGGTACTGACGCTTTGATAATTACAGGCGAGCCCGTGAAGGATTCGCAATGAAAATTGATCAACGGAAAGTGGAATGTACAGGCTTTAATTCAATACTAAATTCAACGTGTAAATGTATCTGCTAGCGGATCGATGTTTGACAAGAGGGCGTGGACTGATACCCCCTCCAGAAATAATTCTTTCCACCATATAGGCGAGAGGCAAGAGACCAGTGTATTCCAGTATATTCTGTGCATTCGGTCTAATCAACAGGCCTATTCGTGAGTGAACAGTTAGTATGAATACTCAGTGTTTTACATTGTGGAAATTCCTCATCGAACAGTGATATGTAATAGTAAATGATAACATATAGTGAGTGACAGTGCGTTGCAAGCCAGATATTTATTATGTTTCTAATGCAGTCTGCAATGATCTGGATGTGAATTTTTTATTCGGATTATGTATCAGAGAGGCGTGGGGTGTTAAAGATATAGTTCGATCACAGTGTTGCAGTGAGGTTCGAACCGACGACATCAGTGACTGGCATTCAGCCATCATTTTTTTGTAGACCGGGCAGTGTCCGCCGTATTCGCTCTAACGCAGTGAGTTGCACATTGTATTAAAGATTACTGAAGCGGAGTGGGTCGATTGATGACCGAACAAAATATATTAACACGTATGTTCGAACCCTGTGAGTGCGCCCGTCTAGTGTGTGGTGCTCCTAGATTCAACTACAGTATTTATGGAGAACTAGTGTGTGCAAGGGAAGGCAACGGTGTCGAGCTGCCGGACAGATTAACAATCTAGGGTTAGGATACTTGAATATATGAGTACCTTTAGCCGTGACAGAGTTATAATGCATGACACAATTAGTGCATTTATAACACATTAATCCTTCCTCGTTGCATATTTGACCTCCGAGAATTTCAGGGCTGGTGAGCGGTCCGCTGTATAGTCACTTCAACACATCAGGTATACTCTGGACTTTCCGACGACATCCGAGGATCCAATCGGCATGCGGACGAACCGGCATATGAGGATTCTGGACAACCCTGCAGATATCAACGCCCCGATGAGCGCCTAAGCTGATGGATGTACACCCTGAGGAGAGCTGATTGCTGAAGTGTTGAGTACTCTTTCATTTATCTTGATAGCTAGTCACGTGTAGGGAAGTAAAATCATTTGCATGTAAATACTTTGAATATCATTTGAGTATAACGCGGGTTTCAGGGATTATAGTTGATAAGATTTTCCTGTGAGATTTTCTTCGTGGCTGGAGTCACTCATTTCATTAATTAGGGGATATAACGCATGGTAATTAATAAGGCCCTAGTATAATTTACAGGTGACGTGATGTAAATAAAGGGGAATAAGGCTTCATAATATGATCCGATCGTCCAAGGCTGAGTTTACATGCTACGAATCATCACAAAATTCCCGATTAGTTATTTAGGATGATACGTCACCTGATGATAGAATTTCCTCCTGTATAGATTTAAGGCTGCATACTACAAGACGGCAATGAACCAATTGTGGGGTGTACTTGAACTACATAGACCGCGATTAACCATGATTTTTTTTCTATTTTGTCCTGAAGGCTAGAGTCTTATATTTAAATGTGCATAGATTTCGGGGTATGAGGATCGAAAGGACGGTACTTGATTTGTGAGTTCGTAAGTATGGAAGTACAGTGTGTTTACATATGTGGATTTCCCGGTAGAACAGATATATGGGACGATGGAAATGCCGTCATATGAATGAGATGGCTGAGGCCATATGTAGGATGTGACGCTGACAGCGCCAATGAATCGCAGAGAAAAAGTTGTTTTGCGATAATACGAGTATTTAATATAGCAAGTAAGTGAATAGCCTCGCTCTGTGGGGGAAGAAAGAAAGAAAATAAAGGACAGGCGAGCCGAGCCGACTGACAAGTTTATGGCCTGGAGGGGACGAGAGCAGCTCGCTGGCCACTGTGTAAAGGGATGCTTTCAGTCCTTCTTCTTTCCATAGTAGAACGAAAACATGCATAATTCAAGATAAAGACACCGTCGCATATATCTCAGGTTTGACAAATGAATGAACTCCTTCCACCTTTGTTATTATAATTAAAATAAAAACCGTGATAGGATTTTCAGGTTTTTTTACACCCCACGAATGGGAGCCCTGAGCTCGAGGCTCCGGGGTTCTACGGAGACTGTTGCCCACATGTGGTAACTAAGCTGAGCTGTACCAAGATCCTGTGTTTTTTTCTCTTCTCTGGCATGGGGAAGCAAATGCAAGATGTTATGTTCGTTCTTCCAGTAAGTGTATTATATGAGGTGATGCAATTTATTGGTTGTCGGTTGATATGCCTGTTATTTTTAGGAACACCGTTGAAATGAAATGTCACGTGTTATATTAACGCCTAGGTAAATCGCTATGAAACAGGCGTTATGAGGGGTTAATACTCCGCGTGATAAATCAGGCGAGGTTATTACCATAGAGAATGTGACATAGCTATCATGTGTTTCAAAGTGTACTCGATAATTTCAATGACCCTCAATTAACATGATATGATTAACTTGAGTGATACAGCTCATGCCGTGAAGAAGATATGCCCTTGTAAATAATATATGTGTAAAATGCTTAATATAATAAGATCTTCGTGTGTTAGGCAATTCAAAGGGGACGCCCTTTTCAGTGTGTTTAATGATTTGAAGGTTATGAAATGACAAATGCCGGTCTGAGAAAAAGACAGAAAAGGACATTCAAGCTCAGACCTGATTATGAATTAGTGTAGTGTATTAATAAATATCTCGGCATATCAGTATGTAATGAAATTTCAAGTGTTTTCCTTAGTTAATTAAAAGTGTTTCTGCAAAGTAGACGATGTTCCTTCTCATTAGTAATATGTTCGTATTCCTTTGATGTCCGAGACTCTTTCCCTCTACTTAGAATTAAATAGTTTAAGCCCCTTTCCGGACAGACCACGTACCCAAGCTCTGAGCAAGCCAAGGAAAGACTCAAGTAGGGGTGATGGGCATCGATTCCAGGATCCGTCGAGGGTCTCGTGAAATAAATCCTTACAGCCGCTTCACAAGCCGATTAATGTAGATTGTTATGCACTGGAGCCCTGGACAGGTGCATAACGGTAGTTAAATTGATCGGCAATATTAAAGGGAAGCAAGAAATCATTTAGGGAAAGGCTAGGAAAACAACAAATAGGGAATCCGCCCCCTGGGCGATTGCCCTAAATGCAGATCAGTAGAATTATTTTAAAAATCGTGTTCGGAACACTTGATTGTACAAAATACATTGTTCATACCTTATTTTTTATTAGTACACGTATATCGTGCGAGGGAAAGGGATTAGATAAGTGGGATTCAACTACTGTTGCTTTTTTGTACCAATAAAGTATTTCTCCTTTCTCTTCTTCTTCTTCTAGTCCCTATCCATTCCGGATGTCGGGAACCATCTTGGCTGTGTCTTCTCTGTTGTGAGCTACTTGGAGTAACTGCCGATGTCTTGAGAGTCCAGTTTCTTAGGTTTTTTAGCTAGGAGATTCGTCTACTGCCAACACCTCCCTTTCAAGGTAACTTTCCTTGCAAGATTTTTTGAATTAGATGGTACTTGTTCTGTTTCTTATGATGTGACCGAGATATTTTAGCTTTCTCGTTTTTACAGTTGTCAGTACACCCTTATCTTTTCTCATTCATCGAAGGATCTCTGCAGTTGTGACATGTTTTGTCCATGACACTCTTAGAATCCTTCGGCATAGTCACATCTCAAAGGTCTCTAATATTTTACTGAGCGACTTCGTTAAAAAGTCCATGTTTCAACACCGTAATAGAAAACAGAAAATACATGGCAACGAAGGAGTCTCATTTTTGTAACTAGTGTTAAGACATGACATTTAAACAGTTTTCCCATTTTGTTGAACACAGTCAGCTTTTCCAATTCGGGACTTCACTTCAACCGAATTATCCCATTGATCACTAACGATGGTGCCGAGATAAGTGTATTTCCGGACTCGTTCAATAGGTTTAGGGTCAATTACTAGAAGGCATGCAGGGAAAAGTTATTACTTATGACCATAACTTTGGTTTTCTTTATATTAATATCAAGACCGTATTCATAGTGAATGCTACTCTTTCAATGAGATATTGTAAACTTTCCACACAATCTACAAAGAATACACTGTCATGTGCATATCGAATGTAGTTTATCCATTGTCCATTTAAAAGCACTCCCATTTTTATATTATCCAGTGCTTCCCTGAAGATATATTCTGAATAGATGTTGAAAAGCAACAGAGACATTATACAACCCTGTCCTACACCCCGTTGGAGATGTACGTCTTCCGTATTTTCCTCTCCCAGTCTAACAGAAGCAGTCTGATGCCAGTATGAGTTGACAAACATTCTTAGATCCTTATCATCTAGAGCAATACTTCTTAACAGTTCAATCATCTTGTGATGTTGCACTCTATCAAATGCCTTCTGATAGTCAATAAAACAGGCATAAATTTCACAATGTATGTCTCTACATCGCTGAAGTAGTACCTACATGCTAAATAGAGCTTCCCTTGTGCCAATTGCATTTCGGAAACCAAACTGTGTAGGTGAAAGTAGTATAATTGGATGGTTCGGGCCCCACCGCCACCGCAGGCTCCCAGAGGCCACCTCCACCACCACCACAGCCGGAGGCCACCTAGAGGCCTCCTCCACCACCACCAAGCCAGAGGCCTCCCGGAGGTCTCCTCCACCACCCGCGGGAAATTTGAATTTGTAAACAAAGCCACGTGCTTTTTGACAGCTATCATCGACAACAACGCATCGCTAACCTCAGTACTGCCATCTTGACGGGCCTAAACCTCAGTGGTACCAACTTAAACTAACTAGCGCGAGATAAACAAATCCACGTGTTTTTGACAGCCACGTGCTTTTTGACAGATAACAACACATCGCTAACCTCAGTACTGCCATCTTGACGGGCCTAAACCTCAGTAGTACCAACTTAACCTCACTAGCGCGAGATAAACAAAGCCACGTGCTTTTTTGACAGCTGTCATCCGCCAACTTTAAACCACAGAGCACAGTGCTGCCCTCTTTATCGCAGTAGCTGCAAATTCGTCACCTGTCATCGGCAGTGCTGTCATCTTGACGGGCCTAAACCTTAGTGCTACCAACTTAACCTCACTAGCGCGAGATAAACAAATCCACGTGCTTTTTTGACAGCTGCCATCCGCCATCTTTAATATATAGAGCACAGTGCTGCCCTCTTTAGCTACTTACCTTTGAAATCTGGTACGTCACAGCTGTCATCCACCATCTTGCATCGCAAACCTCAATGCTGCACTCTTTAGCTAGATACCTTTGAAATGTAGTGGCGGCAATTTGAGAAATTCTTTATGTTCTTGTTTGGAAACAAAGCCACGTGCTTTTTTGACAGCAGCCATCCGCCATCTTTAAACCAGAGAGCACCGTGCTGCCCTCTTTAGCTACTTACCTTTGAAATGTAGTACGCCGCAGCTGTCATCCGCCATCTTGCATCGCAAACCTCAGTGCTGCACTCTTTAGCTAGATACTTTTGAAATGTAGTGGGGGCAATTTGAGAAATTCTTTATGCTCTTGTTTGGAAACAAAGCCACATGCTTTTTTGACAGATGTCATCCGCCATCATTAATCCAGAGAGCACCGTGCTGCCCTCTTTAGCTACTTACCTTTGAAATGCGATACGTCACAGCTGTCATCCGCCATCTTGCATCGCAAACCTCAGTGGTGCACTCTTTAGCTAGATACCTTTAGATGTAGTGGCGGCAATTTGAAAAATTCTTTATGCTCTTGTTTGGAAACAAACCTATGCGCTTTTTTGTCAGCTATCATCCGCCATCTTTAATCCAGAGTGCTGCCCTCTACGTGGTGGTAGTAAATTCTACACGCTCTTATTTGGAAACAAACCCATGTGCTTTTCTGACAGCTGTCAACAGACAGAGAGCACCGTGCTGCCCTCTTTGTGCCGGTGGCAAATTCCACGTGATTTACAAACTCACGTGCTTTTTGACAGCTGTCATCCGCCATCTTGCATCACAAACCTCAGTACTGTACTCTTTAGCTAGATACATTTGAAATGTGGTGGCGGCAAATTCCACGTGCTCTTGTTTGGAAACAAAGCCACGTGCTTTTTTGATAGCTATCATCCGCCATCTTTAATCAATAGAGCACTGTGCTGCTATCATGCGGGTAATTTCGTCAGCTGTTATCCGCCATCTTTAATCTACAGAGCGCCGTGCTGCTCTCTGTAGTAGCGAGCAATTTGAAAAGTTCTGTTAGCTGTCATCCGCCATCTTTAATCAAGAGAGCACCGTGCTGCCATCTTTAGCTAGATACCTTTGAAATGTGGTGGCGGCAAATTGAAAAATTCAACGTGCTCTTGTTTAGTAAACAAAGCCACGTGCTTTTTTGACAGCTATCATCCGCCATCTTTAATCAATAGAGCACTGTGCTGCTATCATGCGGGTAATTTCGTCAGCTGTCATCCACCATCTTTAATCTACAGAGCTCCGTGCTGCTCTCTGTAGTAGCGAGCAATTTGAAAAGTTCTGTTAGCTGTCATCCGCCATCTTTAATCAAGAGAGCACCGTGCTGCCATCTTTAGCTAGATACCTTTGAAATGTGGTGGCGGCAAATTGAAAAATTCCACGTGCTCTTGTTTAGTAAACAAAGCCACGTTCTTTTTTGACAGCTATCATCCGCCATCTTTAATCAATAGAGCACTGTGCTGCTATCATGCGGGTAATTTCGTCAGCTGTCATCCACCATCTTTAATCTACAGAGCGCCGTGCTGCTCTCTGTAGTAGCGGGCAATTTGAAAAGTTCATTTACTTGTCATCCGTCATCTGTAATCAACAAAGCATCGTACTGCTATCTTTAGCTACATACATTTAACATGTGGTGGCGGATAATTTGAAAAAAAACTTCCGTTAGCTATCATCCACCATCTTTATTCAACAGAGCATCGTGCTGCTATCTCTAGCTACATACATTTAACATGTGGTGGCGGCAATTTGAAAGTCTATCTAGATCCCATCTTTAATCAACAGAGCACCGTGGTGCTACCCCTTTGAATTGTGGTGACGGATAATTTGAAATTCCGTTAGCTATCATCATTAAACATTAGTGCATTCGCTAACCTAACCTCTCATCTACTATCTTGAAGGAGACTATACGACACCTCCTCTACCTCCTGCTCTTCCTCCACCTCCTCCTCCCCAACTACCTCCGCCTCCTCCTCCTCCTCCTCCTCCTCCTCCTCTCTCAAGGTATAGCTCTATCGAACACGCATCGCGAAGGCAAGAGTGTGCAGCGATATGCATGTTTAGACTCGCGGATTACGAAAGAAACATAACAAGACTTGAATCGAACACTGCACTCGATGTCGTTAACTTCAACATGTGATTAAAACATTGTCTGTTGTGTTCAGAACACTACAGAAGTAGAATCGAACGCTGCACTTAATACAACATGATCAGATTGAAACATAACAAGACAAGAATTGAACACTGCACTCGATGTCGTTAAACTTAACATATGATCAGAACATTGATTGACGTGTTCAGATCACTAAACAAGTAGAACCGAACACTGTACTCGATACAACATGTTAGGGGATACCTTTGTTCTAAGAAAATTAGATTGAAACATAACATAACGCAGTGTCCTCGTTCAAGGTTAGTACAGCCGGAAGCCGAGTGTACAACTTCAGCCAACACATGCATTCCACACTCCGCTCTGACTAACTGCGCCGATACAACTTCAAAGATAGTGTTCTAAGTAGTAGAACAAAAAATGTAACCCATAACCGGTTCCTAAAGCTTAAAACTGTAAATGTTTGGAGCTCCTGTTTTTACAGCTAGATGTGGTTCCTAACGTAGCAGGGCCGGGATTAAAAATATGTTTTACAGCCGAGTGCCCCCCTTCCATAACATGAGATTTTAAATCGCAAGTATCTGTTTTACGGCCGGTTGCCCTTCCTGACGCGAGATTTTAAATCGCAAGAATCTGTTTTACAACTGGATGCCCTTCTAGGATTTAAAAAAGCAGTATCTAGCCTCTTTCATCACACTACTGTTTTACGGTCGGTTGCCCTTCCTGACGTGAGATTTTAAATCACAAGAATCTGTTTTACAACTGGATGCCCTTCTAGGATTTTAAATAGCAGTATCTAGCCTCTTACATCATACACTATTGGTTTCGACCGGTTGCCCTTCCTGACATTAAAGAACTGGGATTAAAGATCTGTTTTACAACTAGATGCTCTTTTTAACACGAGAATCGGGGTTTTACAGCTAGATGCACTTCTTAGATTTTAAATCGCAGTATCTAGTGTTACACTTCACAAGAATCTGTTTTACGACTGGTTGCCCTTCCTGACACAAAACTAGCAGTATCTAGCCTCTTACATCATACACTATTGTTTTCGACTGGTTGTCCTTCCTGACGTCAAAGAACTGGGATTAAGAATCTGTTTTACAACTAGATGCTCTTTTTAACACGAGAATCGGGGTTTTACAGCTAGATGCACTTCTTAGATTTTAAATCGCAGTATCTAGTGTTACACTTCACAAGAATCTGTTTTACGACTGGTTGCCCTTCCTGACACAAAACTAGCAGTATCTAGCCTCTTACATCATACGCTATTGTTTTCGACCGGTTGCCCTTCCTGACGTCAAAGAACTGGGATTAAGAATCTGTTTTACAACTAGATGCTCTTTTTAACACGAGAATCGGGGTTTTACAGCTAGACGCACTTCTTAGATTTTAAATCGCAGTATCTAGTGTTACACTTCACAAGAACCTGTTTTACGACTGGTTGCACTTCCTGACACAAAACTATTAGTATCTAGCCTCTTACATCATACACTATTGTTTTACGGTCGGTTGCCCTCCCTGATGTCAAAGAACTGGGATTAAGAATCTGTTTTACAACTAGTTGCCCTTTCTAACACGAGAATCGGGGTTTTACAGCTAGATGCTCTTCTTGGTGCAGGAACTAAGATTTTAAATCGCTGTATCACGAACTATTGTTTTACAGCCGGATGCCCTTCCTGACGCGTGATTTTAAATCCCAAGGATTTGTTTTAAGACAAGTTACCCTTCGTGATGCAAGAAATAAGATTTTAAATTACAGTAACTAGCCTCTTACATCATACACCATAGTTTTACGGCTATTTACCCTCCTTGACGAGAGGACTAAGATTTTAACTCGCGATAATCTGTTTTACTGCTAGATACCCTTCCTAACGCGAGAACTAAGATTTTAAATCACGAGAATTATTTTTACAGCTGGGTGTTATTTTTGATGAGAGAAACAAGATTTTAAATTGTGTCCCACACCACAAACTATTGTTTAATAGCTAGATGCCCTTCTTGACGCATAAACTATTAGTATCTAGCCTCTTACATCATACACCATAGTTTTAAGGCCGGTTACCCTTCCTGACTAGGAATTTAAATCGCAGTATAAGCGACAAATCAGTTGTAGCGGGTTTTATAACTAGATGTCCCGGTACCGGCACATAGCCTACTCCTACCGAAGATGCTTGCACAAGGCTTATCACCCCCATCCGACAAATGAATCACCCTCAAACACTCTTGTACCCGCAATCATTCTCGCTACTTCGGGAGATAGCAGGTTCGAACTCCTACTGTCGGAAGCCGCAAAAAATAGCAAACGCTAGGCGAGGGACCTGCACGATCGTTATAACGTGTAATTACATGATCTAGCCGGATGCCCTTGCCAGAATTTGAATCGCGGTATCCATTATTGTGCCTGACTTGCATGTATGCAAGCTCACGCGTATTTTTTGCTGAGATATCATGCTACTTCCGTTCGCCAGCTATAGCGGAAACTCGCAGTACTGCGTCTATTTCGTCTTACAACTTGGAGGAGACAACATGTGTACATATAATTTATGATCTTTCATCCCCCTATTTAAAAAAACATGTAAGTATGTAGTATCTCACAACATTCTTATCCGTGTGTGTGTGTTTCGAGAAAAAAAAGAGTAACGTGTATCAGTGTTCTAGTCGTGTTGCAATTACTAAGCGAGTGACCGAGCGAGTTGGCTACCAAGTGTGCTATCTTGATTTTCGTATGACATATATCAGTGTATTTGCAATTACTAAGCGTCTTAGCAGTGCGGTGAACCAGTTAGCTACGCGGTATAGATTTTTTATTTTCGCACTAAGCAAATCATTTGAAATGTTGCCGAGTTAGCTATGCGATATGTGCACAGTGTGTTTTTAATTTTCGTAATAGGCAACTGATATGCGAGATAGCTATGCGATATGTGCACAGTGTGTGTTTTTGATTTTTACACTAGGTAACTCATTGAAGTTGTACTTTTGCTTTGAACACATCAAACAATGTTCTTACAATGTTCGATTCTAGTCTTGCTATGTTTCAATCTAATGTTCTCAGAACAAAGGTATCCCCTAACATGTTGTATCGGATCACATGTTAAAGTTAACGACATCGAGCATTCGATTCTAGTCTTGTTATGTTTCAATCTTATTTTCTTAGAACAAAGGTATACCCTGACATGTTGTACAGTGTTCGGTTCTACTTGTTTAGTGATCTGAACACATCATCAATGTTCTGATCATATGTAAAGGTTAACGACATGGAGTGCAGTGTTCGATTCTAGTCTTGTTATGTTTCAATCTAATTTTCTTAGAACAAAGGTATCCCCTAACATTTTGTATCGAGTACAGTGTTCGGTTCTAGTCTTGTTATGTTTCAATCTAATTTTCTTAGAACAAAGGTATCCCCTGACATGTTGTACAGTGTTCGGTTCTACTTGTTTAGTGATCTGAACACATCAATCAATGTTCTGATCACATGTAAAGGTTAACGACATCGAGTGCAGTGTTCGATTCTAGTCTTGTTATGTTTCAATCTAATTTTCTTAGAACAAAGGTATCCCCTAACATGTTGTATCAAGTACAGTGTTCGGTTCTAGTCTTGTTATGTTTCAATCTAATTTTCTTAGAACAACGGTATCCCCTGACATGTTGTACAGTGTTCGGTTCTACTTGTTTAGTGATCTGAACACATCAATCAATGTTCTGATCACATGTAAAGGTTAACGACATCGAGTGCAGTGTTCGATTCTAGTCTTGTTATGTTTCAATCTAATTTTCTTAGAACAAAGGTATCCCCTAACATGTTGTATCGAGTACAGTGTTCGGTTCTACTTGTTTAGTGATCTGAACACGTCAATCAATGTTCTGATCATATGTTAAGTTTAACGACATCGAGTGCAGTGTTCAATTCTTGTCTTGTTATGTTTCAATCTGATCTTCTTAGAACAAAGGTACCCCCTAACATGTTGTATTAAGTACAGCGTTCGATTCTACTTCTGTAGTGTTCTGAACACAACAGACAATATTTTAATCACATGTTGAAATTAACGACATCGGGTGCAGTGTTCGATTCAAGTCTTGTTATGTTTCTTTCGTAATCCGCGAGTCTAAACATGCATATCGCTGCACACTCTTGCCTTCGCGATGCGTGTTCGATAGAGCTATACCTTGAGAGAGGAGGAGGAGGAGGAGGAGGAGGAGGCGGAGGTAGTTGGGGAGGAGGAGGTGGAGGAAGAGCAGGAGGTAGAGGAGGTGTCGTATAGTCTCCTTCAAGATAGTAGATGAGAGGTTAGGTTAGCGAATGCACTTATGTTTAATGATGATAGCTAACGGAATTTCAAATTATCCGTCACCACAATTCAAAGGGGTAGCAGCACGGTGCTCTGTTGATTAAAGATGGGATCTAGAGAGAATTTCAAATTGCCGCCACCACATGTTAAATGAATGTAGCTAGAGATAGCAGCACGATGCTCTGTTGAATAAAGATGATGGATGATAGCTAACGGAAGATTTTTTCAAATTATCCGCCACCACATGTTAAATGTATGTAGGTAAAGATAGCAGTACGATGCTTTGTTGATTAAAGATGACGGATGACAAGTAAATGAACTTTACAAATCGCCCACTACTACAGAGAGCAGCACGGCGCTCTGTAGATTAAAGATGGTGGATGACAGCTGACGAAATTACCCGCATGATGGCAGCACAGTGCTCTATTGATTAAAGATGGCGGATGATAGCTGTCAAAAAAGCACGTGGCTTTGTTTACTAAACAAGAGGGCGTGGAATTTTTCAATTTGCCGCCACCACATTTCAAAGGTATCTAGCTAAAGGTGGCAGCACGGTGCTCTCTTGATTAAAGATGGCGGATGACAGCTAACAGAACTTTTCAAATTGCTCTCTACTACAGAGAGCAGCACGGCGCTCTGTAGATTAAAGGTGGCGGATGACAGCTGACGAAATTACCCGCATGATAGCAGCACAGTGCTCTATTGATTAAAGATGGCGGATGATAGCTATCAAAAAAGCACGTGGCTTTGTTTCCAAACAAGAGCACGTGGAATTTGCCGCCACCACATTTCAAAGGTATCTAGCTAAAGAGTACAGCATTGAGGTTTGTGATGCAAGATGGCGGATGACAGCTGTCAAAAAGCACGTGAGTTTGTAAAGCACGTGGAATTTGCCACCGGCACAAAGAGGGCAGCACTGTGCTCTCTGGTGGTTGACAGCTCTCAGAAAAGCACATGGGTTTGTTTCCAAACAAGAGCGTGTAGAATTTACTACCACCACATAGAGGGCAGCACGGTGCTCTCTGGATTAAAGATGGCGGATGGTAGCTGACAAAAAAGCGCATAGGTTTGTTTCCAAACAAGAGCATAAAGAATTTTTCAAATTGCCGCCACTACATTTCAAAGGTATCTATCTAAAGAGTGCACCACTGAGGTTTGCGATGCAAGATGGCGGATGACAGCTGAGACGTACTACATTTCAAAGGTAAGTAGCTAAAGAGGGCAGCACGTTGCTCTCTGGATTAAAGATGGCGGATGACAGCTGTCAAAAAAGCACGTGGCTTTGTTTCCAAACAAGAGCATAAAGAATTTCTCAAATTGCCGCCACTACATTTCAAATGTATCTAGCTAAAGAGTGCAACACTGAGGTTTGCGATGCAAGATGGCGGATGACAGCTGTGACGTACCAGATTTCAAAGGTAAGTAGCTAAAGAGGGCAGCACTGTGCTTAATAGATTAAAGATGGCGGATGACGGCTGTCAAAAAAGCACGTGGATTTGTTTATCTCGCGCTAGTGAAGTTAAGTTGGTAGCACTAAGGTTTAGGCCCGTCAAGATGACAGCACTGCCGATGACAGGTGAAGAATTTGCAGCTACTGCGATAAAGAGGGCAGCACGGTGCTCTGTGGTTTAAAGATGGCGGATGCCAGCTGTCAAAAAAGCACGTGGCTTTGTTTATCTCGCGCTAGTGAGGTTAAGTTGGTACTACTGAGGTTTAGGCCCGTCAAGATGGCAGTACTGAGGTTAGCGATGCGTTGTTGTCTGTCAAAAAGCACGTGGCTGTCAAAAAACACGTGGATTTGTTTATCTCGCGCTAGTTAGTTTAAGTTGGTACCACTGAGGTTTAGGCCCGTCAAGATGGCAGTACTGAGGTTAGCGATGCGTTGTTGTCGATGATAGCTGTCAAAAAGCACGTGGCTTTGTTTACAAATTCAAATTTCCCGCGGGTGGTGGAGGAGACCTCTGGGAGGCCTCTGGCTTGGTGGTGGTGGAGGAGGCCTCTAGGTGGCCTCTGGCTGTGGTTGTGGTGGAGGTGGCCTCTG
Source organism: Anabrus simplex (assembly GCF_040414725.1). Classification (NCBI taxonomy): domain Eukaryota; kingdom Metazoa; phylum Arthropoda; class Insecta; order Orthoptera; family Tettigoniidae; genus Anabrus; species Anabrus simplex. Next base: position 846,265,296 of record NC_090266.1, read on the forward strand.
GGAGCCTGCGGTGGCGGTGGCGCCCGAACCATCCAATTATACTACTGGTGAAATTTGATCTTCGGAGAGGTTGAATGTTCGTCTGTGAACGACCTTCAGAAAAAGTTTCTGCAAAGGGCTCAAAGGCTTATCATTCTGAAATCGCCACATAACTTAGCTCCGGTTGTTTTAGGTAATACAATAAATTCTGATTTTAGCCACTCATAAGGAATTTAGCCGGAATCGTCGATGTCATTGAACATTACAGTCAGCCAGTTCACATTGTCCTCATTAAAAAGTTTTAAAAATTCTGCATTGATGTTGTCTGGGCCTGGGGCTTTGCCTTCTTTAATTACCTTTATTGCTGTTCGTACTTCCTATACTAACAAACTTGGTACTGTTTCACAGTGTAGCTGTGGAGGCTCTGGTCGGTCGTCCAGAAACAGTTGTTATATATCCCTTCCATGTATGTTTGATTTCTTCAAAGTCCACTATGACTTTTCCTTCACTATCTACCAGGTTGTTTGCTGTCCTTGTTTTTAAGTTTCCTGTCAGCTCCCTAACTTTACGATGAATGTTGAAACCGTCATATTTTAGTTGTAAATCTTCTATTTCAGCAAATTTTTCCTGCATTTCGTGTTCTTTAGCTTCTCTTCTTTTATTCCAGATTCCTTTATTAATGTTTTTATATTCATCAGTGTTACGATTAGCTATCCTTCCCCTCTTAATTAATTTAAGGATCTCATCAGTCATGAAGGTCTTCTTTTTGACAAAATTTGTTCGCCGATGTTTATCTTTAATTAGTTCCATCGGGTATTTCGTTTTTCATTTTTCGCTTCAGTGCACTAATTATTAGGTACAGTGCTTAGTAAGATATTTAGTTGTAGTTCAACTTGATCTCTTGTGGAGGGTTGTTTAAATTTTCGTAAATCAGACTTCGTAATCATTTTCTTTAACCCTTAAATGCGCAATTTTCATTTCTTTCAAATATGATGGTTTTTCATTCCAGAAGTAATACATTACTATCAGAAAAATCTATTTTAAAAATATTGGTCAACTTAAGCATTTTTATTTATTAGGATCGCCAAAATGTTAAGAGTTTTGAGTGTTTTACGTAGCGGTATATGAAAAGCTGTACGATTAAAGCAGATACTGCCACACTTCATAATTAGGGAAGTCCTTGCTTACGAATACTCTGACGTAAACAACTTTGTATTTATTTTTCTTAAATTATTTAAAGTTTACATTTCACCTACGTTGTAAGGTACAAATAAATGCACGTTTGTAAAACCGTAACGCAGATATAACAAACAAGTACATTCTCTTTTGCACATATGCAATACTGAGCATTTAAGGGTTAAAGTTTTCTTCAACCTAATTTTAAAAATATCAACTAAAGGATTGTGATCTGAGTAAATATAAGCGCCAGGGTATGTTTTCACTGAAGTACAACAGTTCCTGTATCTTTGGTTTACCAGGATATAGTCAATCTAATAGTTTAATAACAGTAGTATAAGTTACGCGTTCTGGAACCTCCACCTCCACTGGTCCTCCGCAGAGGCCTCCTCCACTTCCTCCTCCACACGCTCTCGGGAGAGGCTTCCTCCTCCTCCTCTTCCACAGGCCCCTCCGCTGGGGTGACCAGATGTCCTGCTTTTCGCAGGATACTCCTTTTTTTAACACCCTATCCTGCGGTCCGCGAAGAGGCTCGAAAATTGTACAAATATCCTGCTTTTTATAAAATATCCTTCGAAAATACTGCGAAATATTTTTACATTATAAATGATTTCATTTCTATTGTAGAATATGGTATACGTAATTATTAATGTTTTAAACGAATGAAAGGGACGAAAAATAACGAATATTTAATTTGAGATGGCTACAGCTTCAAAATATAAACACTCCTGTTTCCGGTTGTCGTTGCGGTCGTTACTTTCACGATGGGAAGAGCAGTTTGGAGCAGTGTAGTTGTGTACCGAGGAGCTGCTGGCTGATGCTGGCGTTGTGACAACTCTTTCACGGCTTTGAGTATAACGTAGGCAACGGTACTGGTGATTATCCAGATGATCAGGTAGTGTGGTTTAAGATAGCCGTGGTAATCATGCCGAAAGTTAAAGGTAAATGTGTACTAAATGCCGAATTGCAGTTTCTCTACCCGTTTATAGTACGAGATTAATCGAAAAGCGATGTTCGCTGCACCAAATTTTCAGCTTTGTTTTCAATAGCAAACTGCGGAAAAAGCGAGATTGTACGATATTTGGATACTAAGAAGCACAAACTCGCTGACAATGCTGCTGCATCCAGCTCATTTCTCACTACTTTCTTTCGAGGAGCTGAACTGGGGTCAGCTGAACAGAAATTGGCAGCTTCTTAAGGCAGATTTGCATTCCATATTGTTAAACATAACCAAACATTTCGCTCGGCAGACTGCACGTCTAAACTGCTTCAGAAGTGTTTCGAACCAAAATATTCGTGTGCTAAGACAAAGTGTGAAGCTATTGTCACTAATGTGTTTAGTCCATTTGCGATATCTGAAGTGAAAAAGGACTTGGAAAATGTGAACTATGTCTCGGTCTACACAAACTCTTCAAATCATAAATCCACCAAACTTTTCCCCATTCTTGTTCGCTATTTTATTTACAACAAGGGGGTACAGGTAAAATTGTTAGATTTTGAAGAACAGGTAGGGGAAACTGCTGACATTATTTCGTCATTCGTCCTCAAAACGCTAAACTATTTTCATCGTGAAGGTAAAGTGGTTGGACTTTGTGCAGACAACACTAATACTAACTTCGGTGGCTCATCTCGGAAAGGTTCTAAAAATGTTTATTCCATCGTGCAGAAGTCTCTTGAGAAATCAATTGTTGGTGTTGGTTGCAGTGCTCACATAGTCAACAATGCAATACAAACTGCTGTGGACTGTCTTCCAGTTTGTGTTCAAAGTGTAGTGCAAAAGATCTACTCATATTTTCACATTTATACTGTAAGTGAGGCCTCCTTGATTGAGTTTTGTGATTTTGTCGAAATTGAGTATTCCAAAGTTCTTGGTTTCAGTAGAATAAGGTGGCTTTCCTTGTTACCTTCCATTGAACGAGTACTGAAGTTGTATCCGGCCCTGAAATCATATTTTGAATCACAAAGCAGGTGTCCAACTGTAATCAAACAGTTCTTTGATGATCCCTTGTCTGAGGTGTGCTTGAATTTTGTGCATACTCAAGCAGCAATTTTTCACAGTGTTTTTCAGTTATTAGAGGGGCAACATGTTGTTATGTTGGATGCTTGTAAAGTACTTGAGGATCTCAAGAAAATGCTCTCAAATAGGCTAGACTGTTTGTTTGTACCCTCAGTTGTTCAATCTAAACTAAAGAACCTTGAAAATGATGGCTTAGTTAATGTCTCACATTTCAAGAAAAATGTTGAAATATTTTACTCAACTTGCTTGGAATACTTAGGCCAGTGGACTTTTCATGTTTCTGAACTCAGTGTGTTAATTTGGGCAGATCTTAATTCTGTGTTCGAATGGAGTGATGTAGATAGGTCATTAGATTTTATACTTAAGTAAACTGGGAAAGACATATGTGATACAATGCTTTTTGATGAGATTGTTAATGTCAGGGAATATGTCACAGTTACTAAAGTAAAGGAATGGAATTCGTCTCGTACACCAACTCATTTGAGGTGGGTGGAAATATACACTAATTTTGAAGATAGGAATATTGGCTTCAGGAAAATAGGTGATATTGTAGAATTTGTTTATGATTGCCTGCTACAAATGCTCTTACAGAACGGGTATTTTCATTAATGAACAATCTTTGAACAGATGAAAAATCCAGGCTAAAGCCTGAAAATTTTAAACACGTGGTAATCCCTAGATGCAACTTGGATTATAACTGCGTAGAGTTTTATGACATACTGCATGGAAACTTAAAGTTGTTGAAGACAATTCATTCAAGTGAAAATTCGAGAGCCTGTCACAGTGACTTCACACTGCAACGTGTTAATGTAACACTGTGTGTTGTAATGTAAACAAATGTAATAGCATAATAGGTTAGTAGGTTAATAAAATTTGGTAATTTTTGTTATTGGAACATATTACTTTCTTTTTATAGCATCTAAAAATCACATTTAAAAAAGTTTTATCATGCTGTATTGAGTAATAATGTACGATTCGCTGTATGTTTTTTTACACTTGGTATGTTTAACAGGAACGAGAAAAATTGGCGATCAAGTTCGCTGCTAGATCATATTTACGATGAGGTCCTGCTTTTTGTCTCTGGATATCTGGTCACCCTACCCTCCGCAGAAGCCTCCTACTCACCGACCTTGCTGGCTAAGAGCGCGACTCCAACCTCACATCCGCCATCTTGGACGGGCTTAAACTAACTTTCTATGCGTAAGAGAGCTAGCCCAACCTCATGGAAGGGAATAAATTCAGTTTTACGGCGGGATGCTCTTCCTGACGCGAGCCTAACACCACATCCGCATTCTTAGAGGGGCTTAACCTAACGTTTAACACACAAGACAGCAAGGCTAACCTCATGGAAGGGCCTAATCTCAGTTGTACGGCCGGATGCCCTTCCCGACGCCAATTACTCAAGATGGCGGCTATACCCAGCTCTTTATGAGACACCTTAAGGGTGCTTGCGCAAGATGGTGGCTGCAAGATGGCTGCTATACATAGACACTTATGAGACTACCTAGGGATGCTTGCGCAAGATGGCGGCCACAAGATGGCTGCTATACATAGACACTTATGAGACTCCCTAGGGATGCTTGCGCAAGATGGCGGCCACAAGATGACTGCTATACATAGGCTCTTATGAGACTCAATAGGGATGCTTGCGCAAGATGGGGCTATACACAGCTCCTTATGAGACGGCTTAAGGGTGCTTGCGCAAGATGGTGGCCGCAAGATGGCTGCAATACATAGATACTTATGAGACCCTAGGGATGCTTGCGCAAGATGGCAGCGACAAGGTGGTCTATACACAGCTCCTTATGAGACGGCTTAAGGGTGCTTGCGCAAGATGGCGGTCGCAAGATGGCTGCTATACATAGGCACTTATGAGACACCCTAGGGACGCTTGCGCAAAATGGCGACTATATATAGCTTCTTATGACGCGGCCTAGGGGTGCTTATAGCTGCTGCTCTTATGAGACTTCCTAGGGATGTTTTCGCAATATGGCGGCTGCTGTTATGCATGCGGTAGAGGGCAATTTGAAATTCTACGTGCTTTTTTGACAGCTGTCATCCGCCATCTCGCAACGCTAACCTCAGTGCCGCTATCTCGACCGGGCTAACCATTATAGTTACCAACTTAGGCACGTGGTGGCGGGAAACTTGAAAAAATCAACGTGCTTTTTTGACAGCTGTCATCCGCCATCTTCCATCGCTAACCTTAGTGCTGCCCTCTTTACGGCACTGCTTGCAACTTGAAAAATTCCACGTGCTTTTTTTGACAGCAGCCATCTTTAGTCAACAGAGCATCGTGCTGCTATCTTTAGCTACTACCTTTGAAATGTGGTGGCGGCAATTTCAAATTCTATGTGCTTTTTTGAAAAGCTGCTATATTTATTCAACAGAGCATCGCGCTGCTATCTTTAGCTACTACCTTTGAAATGTGGTGGCTGCAAATTCCACGTGATTTTTGACAGCTATCATGCGCCATCTTGAATTAACAGAGCAAACAAAGCCACGTGCTTGACAGCTGTTATGCGCCATCTTGTATCGCTAACCTCAGTGCTGCCATCTTTAGCTGATACCTTTGAAATGTGCTGGAGGGCAATTTGAAAAATTCTACGTGCTTTACAAACCCAGATGCTTTTTGACAGCTGACAAGCGGCCATCTTTAATCAACAGAGCATCGTGCTGGTATCTTTAGCTACTACCATTGAAATGTAGTGTCGGGCAATTTCCACGTGATTCTTTGACAGCTGTTAGCCGGCAAGTAGATATGATCACGGGTTCTGCGGCCTCCGCCTCCGCAGGCTCCCAGGGGCCCGCTCCTCCACCGCCACCCGAGGTGCCTTCCCATGGGCCCGCTCCTCCTTCCGCGGGAAATTTGAATTTGTAAACAAAGCCACGTGCTTTTTGACAGCTTTCATCGACAACAACGCATCGCGGACCTCACTGCTGTCATCTTGACTGGCCTAAACCTCAGTGGTGCCAACTAAACCTTACTTGCGCGAGTTTTGAATGGGTAAACAAAGCCACGTGCATTTTTGACAGCCACATGCTTTTTGACAGCTGTCATCGACAACAACGCATCGCTAACCTCAGTGCTGCCATCTTGACGGGCCTAAACCTTAGTGATGCCAACTTTACCTGACTAGCGCGAGATTTGAGTCAGTAAACAAAGCCACGTGCCTTTTTGACAGCTGTTGTCCGCCATCTTTAATCAAGAGAGCACCGTTCTTCACTGTTTACGGCACTGCTGGTAATTTGAAAAGAATCGTCAGCTGTCATCCACCATCTTGCATCGCAAACGTCAGTGCTGCAGTCTTTAGCTACTTACCTTTGAAATGTGGTGAGGGCAATTTGAAAAAAATATATTTGACAGCAGCCTTCTTTAATCAACAGAGCACAGTACAGACCTCTTTAGCTACATGCCTTTGAAATGTGGTGGTGGGTAATTTAAATTCTATGTTTTTTGACAGATGTCATCCGCCATCTTGCATCGCAAACCGAAGTGCTACACTCTTTACGACACTGTTGGTAATTTCAGCTGTCATCCACCATCTTGTATCGCAAATCTCAGTGCTGCACTCTTTAGCTACTTACCTTTGAAAATTGGTGGCGGTAATTTCAACGTGTTTTTTCTGACAGCAGCCATCTTTAATCAAGAGAGCATCGTCCTGCCCTCTTTAGCTCTCTTGTTTGGAAACAAACCTACGTGCTTTTTTGACAAGCAGCCATCTTTAATCAACAGAGCATCGTGCTGCTCTCTTTAGCTACTTACCTTTGAGGCGGCAATTTAAAAAATTATACTTGACAAGCTGCCATCTTTAATCAACAAAGCACCGTGCTTCTATCTTTATCTTAGTAGTGGGCAGTTTCTACGTAACAGCTGTCATCCGCCATCTTGCATCGCTAACCTTAGTACTGGTCTCTTTAGCTACTTACTTTTGAGGCGGACAATTTGAAACATTCTATTTGACAGCAGCTATCTTTAATCAAGAGAGCACCGTGCTGCCCTCTTTAGCTACATACCTTTGAAATGTGGAGGCGGACAATTTGGAAAATTCTATTTGACAAGCTGCCATCTTTAATCAACAAAGCATCGTGCTGCACTCTTTAGGTACATACATTTAACATGTGGTGGCGCATAATTTGAAAAATTCCGTCAGCTGTTATCCGCCATCTTGCATCGCTTACCTCAGTGCTGCCATATTTACGGTACTAAACCTTACCGTTGTGGTGGTGGGAAATTTAAACTCTACATGCTTTTTTGACAGCTGTCATCCGCCATCTTTAATCATGAGAGCGCCGTGCTGCTATCTTGCGGGTAATTCCGTCCGCCGTCATCCGCCATCTTTAATCGACAAAGCACCGTGCTGCTATCTTTAGCTACATTGTGGTGGCGGCAATTTGAAATTCTATCCAGATGCCATCTTTAATCTACTGAGCACCGTGCTGCTATCTTTAGCTACATACATTTAACATGTGGTGGCGGATAATTTGAAAAAATCCGTTAGCTATCATCATTAAACATTAGTGCATTCGTGAACCTAACCTCTCATCTACTATCTTGAAGGAGACTATACGACACCTCCTCTACCTCCTCCTCTGTCAAGGCATAGCTTTATCGAACACGCATCGCGAAGGCAAGAGTGTGCAGCGATAGCATTATTGTGCATGTTTAGACTTGCGGATTAGAAAAGAAACATATCAAGACTAAAATCGATGTTGTTATCTTCAACATGTGATTAGAACATTGATTGATGTGTTCAGATCACTAAACAAGTGATCAAGACTAGAACCGACAACGGTACAGCATGTGTTTAGAACATGTCAGGGGATACCTTTGTTCTAAGAAGATCAGATTGAAACATAACAAGACTAGAATCGATGCTGTTAACTTTAACATGTGATCAGAACATTGGTTGGTGTGTTCAGATCACTAAATAAGTGATCAAGACTAGATTCGAACACTGTACTCGATACAACATGTGTTTAGAACATGTTAGGGCATACCTTTGTTCTAAGAAAATCAGATTAAAACATAAGAAGACTAGAATCGATGCCGCTAACTTCAACATGTGATTAGAACATTGATTGATGTATGGAGACTACAATCGATGTTGTTAACTTCAACATGTGATTAGAACATTAAAAGAGATTGAAACATAACAAGAATAGAATCGAACATTGCACTCGATGTTGTTAACCTCAACATGTGATCAGAACATTAATTGGTGTGTTCAAAACACTAAATAAGTTATCAAGACTAGAATCGAACACTGTACTCGATACAACATGTGTTTAGAACATGTCAGGGGATACCTTTGTTCTAAGAAGATCAGATTACAAAAGAAGCGATTAAGAATAGAATCGAACACTGTACTCGATACAACACATGATTAGAACATCGATTGATGTGTTTAAAACATGCCTGGGGTATACCTTTGTTCTAAGAGAAGGAATAATAAGACTAGAGTTCTAAACAGCTTGCGTAAGATAGCGATTATTATAACCTTCTTTTCCTCTTCCTGCTCTGTCAAGGCATAGCTTTATCGAACATACAACGCGATCTTATGCATATCACGTATCTAACTCGCTCAGTAAACGATATAGCAACACTTCAAATGATATACGTAGTACGAAAATAAAAGCCATACTGCGTAGCTAACTCGGTCAGTAAACGTGGATTTGTTTACAAACAAGAGCACGTGTGTCGTGACGTCACGGTCACGTGGTCATGACGTCATGGGGTCAATGACTAGTCCGGGATCAATGACCTCGGGTGCTGACTCAGCAAAAAAATGCTGACGCTTGTATCCAGAACTCTCAATGCTCCCCTTCTGGTACATATATTACAAACCATTTTTCCGTTTCTGTACGGTATAGGGTATGAAATTAGATGAAACTTCTTAGCGTGGTTTTACGAACGGATGCCCTTCCTGACGTCAACCTCATCAGAGGTTTAAATGAGAAGAAACGAATGGCCTGATATGTGATGTAAGGAAAGGAGAGAGTGATACACGGAGCCGGCACATAATCTACTCTTGTCGAATAGCAGCATGGAGCCTGTTCGAGGCGCTTCATGCCCATCTGACGCACATAGCGGTATTTAATGCATAAAATGGCCAAAATTATTTTTGGGTAATTTCTGTACTGCGAGAGCGTAGATAACATAGTGCTAGGATATCAGGTACGAGGGCGAATCAAAAAGTAATTTAGATTCGCTCGCCGTGAGAGCAGACTGTGTGTCGTGACCCAGCTCAATGCGGAGCAAATTATAGTAAATGCTGACACGTCCGAAAGGAAGGTTGTTGTGGTATCCGGTCGTGTTGTGTGTGCAGAGCGGGCTAGCCTCAATGGCGCTTCAACTGGATGTAAATTCCAAATCTGAGGTGCATACAACGATCATATTTCTCCGGGCCAAACGGCTCAATTGCACAGACATTCATTGTGAAATCACGGCTGTATATGGTGAGCGTGCAATTTATCGGCCAGGTATTGTAACGTGGTGTAAGGAATTTGACGCCGGACGCACGGATCTGACGGACGAATATCACGAAGGCAGTCCCACGGCGTCCATACCGTTGCAAATGTTGACCGCGTGGATGGAAACCTTAGAGATGTGGTGGTGGTGATTACGGTTTAATATTAAGTACAACTAAGCAACCATGAATCGGCGCATAACACTGCAGGTAATTGTCAGCATGCTGAACATTTCATATGGCTGTGTGTTCTCCATTGTTCACCAGTACCTAGGATTTCGTAAACTGTGTCAAAGATGGGTTCAATGTCTGCTCGCCGATGTTCAAAAGGGACAACGTTTCCAATCGTCACTGGAATTTTTGCAACGGTATTCCGTTTAGGGCAACGAGTTTCTGCGGGGAATTATCACAGGGGATGGAACGTGGGTCCACCATTTCACCTCCGAAACAAAGTGAACATCCATGGAATGGGTGCATACCACAGCAGCACCACGAAAGTAGGCCAAGGTCAAATCTTCAGCTGGAAAGTTAATGGCGACAGTATTCTTTGATATGCAGGGTATAGTGCACGTGGAATTTATGTTAAAGGCACGACAATCAATTCAGCTTCGTACTGGCAAACGCTGCCCGGATGCGTAAGGCAATTAAAGAATAGCGATGGGCAAAATTGAGCGCCGTTGTGATTTTGGTGCATGAAAACACAACACCTCACACGGTCCGCCAAAGGTCCGAACTGCTGTAGCGAATCAAGTGAGAGGTACGTTAACTTCCTCTACACAGACCAGAATTAGAGCCATGTGAATATCATGTGTTCGGTAAGCTCGTAAAGGATCTCGGTAGACGACGATTCCGAAAGGACGAGGAGGTGACAGCAGCTGTTTATAGGTGGTTACATAGTGCTGGAGGTGATTTCTGCGCATCCGGAACCGAAAAGTTGGTTGACTATTCCGAGAAATGGTTACAGTCTGTTGGGGACTATGTGAAAAATTGAACTTACATTGTATGCTGTCATAGCCGTGTTGCCTATGTGCAGGAGTTTTCATAAATAGCGATAACTTGGAAGTGTAACTTACTCCTTGATACGATCCCGTATTTGTTATCCAATTCTCCCCTCCCACTGTCCTGTTCTTTGATTTACTTGTCACTTCCACCAACTCATCACCTGTTATTCTTTTATCCAACTCATGACTTGCTATCCCTAACCCCCTAACAGTTTCTGGAAATACTCCACCCAAGTTCCATACTCAGCTTTTGGCTTTGTAGTATTTTTCGCACCCCTATGAATTTTATTTACCATCCCTCACAACTTTTCTGCTTCCCTGTCCTTACGCTCCCTGTATATCACTTCCGTTTGCACATTTTGCCATGCTTTCTTCCTTTCTACTAAGATTCTCTTAAATTCTTTCCTTAACCTTCAAAACTCTTCCCTTAACTCCTTCCCCCATATTTCCTGTACTCACCTAGACCTCTCATCATTAACTTCCTCTTCTCCATACTCTCTTTATTGTACCACCCTCCACCTCTTCTCTAATAATCCTCCTACATGCTTTACAACCACAACTCTCCTAATAGGATATTCAATTACACAAAACCCTATCAATATTTTAACCCTCCAAAACCGCATCGAATCATATCCTAACAGTTTGAAATTCTGCGTTTTGAAGGTAGTTATTTAACTTCGATTTGCATTCCTCTGTTCATATATACTTAGAAGCTCTTCGACATTTCTCCAACCCCCTCTTCCTAATCTCCTGTCCTCTAATTTCCCTCTTCTATTTAAAGTTACATACTGGGAAATGGTGTGATTCCACTCAATTAACAACGTTCATCTTCCTTATTGTGTCTAACATGTCTTTCGAACTAATTACCATACACTTCCTCCCTCTTTCGTAATATATGCCATTTTCCTTTCCCTATCTCCATTCCACCAGTCGTTCAGAATGGACAAGTTACCCGCCTCACCTACAACTAGCCATTTCTCCCTTTAACACTCCTTCTTCCACCCGTTCTTTTTCCCTTCCCCTATTTTTTATACATTGTATACACTGGGCTGGAGGTCCTTATTCTCGCGTTCCATTTCCCTAACATAATTGACCCATCCTCTTCGTATGTCACGCCAATCAGACTTATTTCCTCCATCATCCCTTCAAAAAATATACATTCGCGTATATCGATCGATACCTTCGGCTGATTATATTGTCCTCGTAACATTGATGGGATATGTTTTACCGGGTTAACGGGGACAATATATAAAACCCAAACCCACCTTCTTCGTCTCTCTCCCCTCCATCAAAATCCTAATCCACATCACCTCTTCATTCTCATTTTCTATTTCTACAATTAGATCACGTATCTCTTCCTTTACTAGTAACGAAATTCTACACCTGCTCCACTGCATCTTTCCGTAGTATTCCTAACCACGTATCCCTTCCTTGTCAAAATTTTCCCTTATTCGAGCTATGTCTCGCAGAAGGCTACTGTATTAAAGCTCTCCACCAGCCTACTTACTTCTCCATCGCCCAGCTTACTTACAACCCCTTCAATATTTACAACGCCTATCTTCCACCATAGTTATTTGCTACCCTATATTGTCCCCATATTCCCTCCCTTATTCTTATTCTAATCAGCTATATTAGTCGTGTTGCTTCTAGTTATCCGCATTCCTCTTTCCTCACTGCTTTCCTCATTTTATACATTTTAACATAACCTTCCCCCCCTGTCCTCTTCCCCATTACTTTACTTCCCCCACAAATCTTTTAGTCTTAAATTTCTACCCCTGCACTTTACATTCCCTCTCCACCATAAGTCTTCGCGGGTTCGCTCCGTTGCTCCCTCCTTTTGCCGCTCGTTAATCAGCCGCTTCCTCGTTCTCCTGGCTTTGTATACTCTCTCTTCTTACACTGCATTTGGCACCGCTCCTCCCCTCTCCTTCAGCCTTTGCTCTGTAATGACGATGTGGCCCCTTCTCGTCTTTCCTTTTACTTTCCGCTGCCGCTTGTATTTCAGTCTCTTGATAATTTTTATCCATTTCCTGCAACTTATTCATGGACCACTCTATCGACGCTCTCAGCCCTGGTTGCTCAGCTCTCCCCATATATCTTTCATGTAATTAGATAATTAAGTTGCATTTGTAATATTATTACTCAAGCATGTAATATTACTGTCATGTAATGGGGCATGCTGTGAATAAACGGTTATTAAAAAGTCTATACTAGCTTCGCTGCCTATAACCTATTTTATCCAGGCCTTCTCTCCTTTTAGGTTCCCTGCGTTCCTTAGAACAATGTCAGCCATCAGGGTAGATATTAAAGTAACTTTAATTGGCCTACAACTTTTCCCTTTCACTTTTCCCACTCTTTGGACCTCATCGATATCCGTTTCACTAAGATTTACCTTTTTGATCTGTATCATCTCAACAACGTTATATACTAGCGTCACTTTACATTCTTTGAGATATTTTTCTACTCCATATATAAAAATGTTTTTCTTTCTACGTTCCTGGAATCCATTCGCCACTTCTCTCTTCAATTTAGCCATCTTCTCCCTACAACAACTGCTCTTCCTTTCGCATTTTGCTTAACTCCTCCTCATTGCTCTCTACTTGTCTCTCTATTCCTTCCACTTCCTTTGTAATGCACTGTCCTTAGTCCTTTTACTCCTTCGATTGATCCCTTATTGTTTCCTTTATTTGGTTTGTTTGACATGCTTCCCTTACCACGGCTTTTATCGTTTCAATTTCTTCCGACTCAAGGGCGGCCACTGGACCAGGTCCTGGGTTTACCTCCATCACCACCGCCACCAATAGCCCTGCCATTTTTCCTATTGTCTCTCCCTTTATCTTCTCACAAATTTCCGTTTATTTGTTTCCCCTGCACTGCCAACTCCCTATCCTCACTCAGTATAGCTCCAGCGTAATCCCCTTCCTTCTGCACTCACTCAGCACATCCGCACACATTGCTTACTCAGTCAAGACTGGTATTCAGGTACTGAATTTTATGTTTGCTTACTTTGCAGTGTTATACGATTCTGGCAATAATATATTTCTTAATTAACCTAAATTCGAGATTCCTTAAGTTTAGTTTATTTTCAGTAGCAACTTAAAAATAATATTGAAAATGCGAAAATGAAATGTATCCTTTACTACAGAAACCATTTTTACGGTGGAGTGAAGGGAACAAAATCGGCGTATTATTAATGGATAAGCCGACGCTCGCTCTTAAAATATCGGCAAGAAAAAGAAAGAAGAGTTGCAAAGTGTTACCTTAAAATTTTTAAAGTGAATGCATATTCATTCAGATTCTGCAGATCATCCTAAAAGTATATTACAATGAAAACACTTGAGAAGAATCAGATACAATTGCTGATGCTCTGGAAGAAAATTTCCAGTTTATGTAAGTGCAGTACCACGAAAATGTCCGATTGAAATATTGGGTTGCTTGCTGTAATCAATACGGTGTTATTTTTGGCCAAGCAGAAACTAACATTTCGAGGGCATGATGAAAATTCATCTTCACCTAAGACCGACTATTTTAAAGAACTTTTGTCCCATCTAATTTCAACAAGTTCATCATACATCCGCAACAATCAAATGTGTTTTCCTGCAGATTTTCAAGCATCGGTAATCTAAAATGAGAGTCACTGTGTTTCAGTCTACGTTATTGATTATATTAAACTTGAAATAAAAATTTTTGATTCTCTATTCCAAATGACTACACTACATATATTAAGCAGATATCCAAGTAGTCATTGACTGTAAGACATATAGACAAACATAGTGAATTAGTGGAACGCTTTTTGAATTACTCTGATGTGTGAGATTTATGTAATTTTTTGGATACAATGTTCGAACCGCTTGTGTATAAAATTACGCTTACAGGACAGTGTTATGGTGGAGCAGCTGTGATGTCAGGGCAATTAAATGGGTACCAGTAAAGTAAAGGAACGTGCACCAAATGCCATATTTATTACAACACTTGTTATAAAAGATATATGAACACCGTAAATTTTTGCTGATATTAGTGGAACCCCGTCTTTTTTCATAATTTTTCTAAGAGAAGTTATGAACTGAATACGATTGCTGGCAGGCGCATAACCACCATAACAGATATAAGATGGGGCTCAAATTCAAAATTTACGAAAGTAGTTCTAGAGAAGATGAATGATTTGAAAGCGGTATTTGAGGCAATAACTAACAATTTTGAATCTGACCATATAGCAGTTAGAGTTTAAAAATGGGTTCCTCAATAGTGTAAACTATTTTGAGTTTGCATTATTGGTTATTGCATTTAATGCGATCCTTCAGATTAAAAGTTTTCTATTTGATCACTAGACGTGTTTTTTATAGAGACCAGTAAATGGCACTGTCCAGTTGATTAAACGAAAATGACCAGATTAACTGACCGCCCGAATTTTTGAACACCTAAACAAAGGAGCGAACTCTGAGGGAGAAAATATATTAAGCTATCACAAAACAAAGTATTCCAGAAGTATAAACAATAAAAAATATTTTTTGAAATCCTTGATGTGATGCTGAAGCAAATTGGCTGTAGATTTCAAAGCATTGTCCAACATCAGCTTTGTTTCCTCGCCGATCCTTCAACATTTCTTCTAACTTCAACAGATTATCCTCTGAATGCACTGCCCACCTTTTAAAAAACCTATCCAAATTTGTTTAAGATAAATCCTTTGAAAACAGGAATACAGCAACTTTACGCAAATGACCTGTACCAGTTCTCCCCTGGAAAACCCGCTAATACTTCGTACGAAAAACAAATATACGAGGGTCGAGTCATAAGTCATGGCAACTATTTTTTTCTCGCGAACAGGCGACAACACGGAAAATCTAAGATATGCATTTGAAGACAAATTCTGACTTCAAGAGATTCTCGTAGGAAAGTGTCAGAACACAGGCCATTGGTAAGCATTCCTTTATTATGGTATAGACAGCAAATACACAAGACTACGTACAAAGGACAGATCTCCACTGGTTACAGACCTTCGATATAATCACCCAGGGCATCCACTGTGCGTTGCCAGTGGTGGGTCAGGCGCTGAATACCATTCGCTGCATGTGTATCGCTGACGTGTGACACCTCTCTCCGAAATGCTGTTACGATGTCCTCTTTGTTAGCAAACCGTTGTCCACATAATGGCTTCTTGACTTTGGGGATTAGATCATAGTCACATGGGCTCAGATCAGGCGAATAAGGCGGGTGTGGAAGAACATCCCATCCCCACCGTTGTAAGAGACACTGAAGATGGCTGCTGTGTTTGCTGTCGCGTTTTCGTTTAGGATTGTGGCGTTGTCCAAAAGATCTGGACGTTTGGTTCGCACTTCACGGCGCAACTATGTACAACAAAAAGGAACTGTAATAAACTGCATTGACAGTGTGCCCCTCACGCGCAGGATGACACACAAGAACACCTTGAACATCGTATGACCGGATTACCATAACCTTACTGGGCGACTGATTTTGTCGAACCTTGTGTCTCCGTTGTGACCACTGACGACGCCATTCACTTGACTGCCTCTTCAGTTCAGGTTTATAAGCACGTGACCATGTTTTTATCAACTGCAATAATGCTATTCAACATAGCTTGTCCTTCTTGCTGAAACCTCTCCAGACATGTTCCGTAACGAGTCCACTTCTGTACCTCAGTTCAGTGATGTGGCAAAAACTTTGCACAAAACTTACGCATATGTAGGTCCTTGTGTAAAATGAGCCGTATTGTTGCCGCTGGTATTGCTGTATGTTCTTGCAATTCCGCTAGAGTCCAGAGCCTGTCCTCATGTAAACACTGATCGATCACCATTATCCGTACATCTTTGTCGATGGACACTGGACGACCTGGGCGAGGCAAATCGGCAGTTGATACTCTACCCCTTACCGAGCTCGATAGCTGCAGTCGCTTAAGTGCGGCCAGTATCCAGTATTCGGGAGATAGTAGGTTCGAATCCCACTGTCGGCAGCCCTGAAAATGGTTTTCCGTGCTTTCCCATTTTCACACCCTGTACCTTAATTAAGGCCACGGCCGCTTCCTTCCCACTCCTAGCCCTTTCCTGTCCCATCGCCGCCATAAGACCTATCTGTGTCGGTGCGACGTAAAGCAACTAGTAAAAAAATAGATACTTTACCCCGTTTGAACGTCTCCACCCACCTCGCCACTGTTCTATAGGGGATAGCATGCACACCTAATGTTTCTCGCAGCTCTGCATGGCATTGGCGTGCATTTCTGCAGCGGAGAACTGCTATTTTAATATACGATCGTTGCTCCTGCATGTTGACTTCCATTTTGTGACATTCTCACTTCCACACTGAACTTGGGGGCATGCTTAGACCCACACTGTTGTTTACATTCACCATCTAGTGGCAACATACGTAAGTACATACCGTACGTTTCCTAATGCATATCGTAGATTTTCCGTGTTGTCTCCTGTTCGCGAGAAAAAAATATTTGCCATGACTTATGACTCGACCTACGTATATTTCAAGGAACGTGCTGACTATTTCATATATTGTGACATTTTCATAATTATAAATGTGTATCGGATGGGCAAGGATTATCTGCACTCAACCGAATAAAGACCTATCTTCGCAATTCAGATTGTTGAGGAATATTAACATCACTACCATGCATTTCCTTTCACAGGGATCTTCTATACGATCTGATGGAGATACGGCCATTCCAAACCGACATAATTGAAATCTTCTCAACCCGCAAAGACATAAGAGTCAATTCAACCAATTAAAATGAGTAATATTAACTTTTATATCGCACTAAGTACAGGTATGCAATCAATCAATCAATCAATCAATCAATCAATCAATCAATCAATCAATCAATCAATCAATCAATCAATCAATCAATCAATCAATCAATCAATCAATCAATCAATCAATCAATCAATCAATCAATCAATCAATCAATCAATCAATCAATCAATCAATCAATCAATCAATCAATCAATCATCGAACCAACCAATCAATCAATCAATCAATCAACATTGATCTCAATTTATAGCAGTCGCCCAGGTGGCAGATTCCCTATTTGTATTCCTAGATAATTCTTAAATTATTGCAAACGATTTGGAAATTTATTGAAATTTATTGAACATCTCCCTTGAAAAATTATTCCAAAACCTAACTCCCTTACCTATAAATGAATATTTGCCTTAATTTGTTCTCTTGAATTCCAACTAAACTATCTGATCTTCGCTGTTATTAAAACACCATTCAAAAGTATACGTCTACTAATGACATTCCACGCAATCTCTACACTTCAACTCGGAACGTCCCACTTAGTCGACTAGCTCGTCTCCTTTCTCTCAAGTCTTCCCAGCCCAACGTTTGCAACATTCTCGTAACGCTACTCTTTGTTCGGAAATGAAATGTCGTATGGCTTTTAGTGCCGGGATATCCCAGGGCGGGTTCGGCTCGCCAGGTGCAGGTCTTTCTATTTGACCCCCGTAGGCGACCTGCGCGTCGTAATGAGGATAAAATGAGGATGAAGACAACACATACACCCAGCCCCCGTGCCGTATGAATTAACCAATTAAGGTTAAAATCCCCGACCCGGCCGGGAGTCGAACCCGGGACCTTCTGAACCGAAGGCCAGTACGCTGACCGTTCAGCCAACGAGTCGGACTCTTTGTTCGGAAATAACCCAGAACAAATCGAGCTGCTTTTCTTTCGATTTTTTCGAGTTCTCGAATCAAGTAATCCTGGTGAGGTTCCCATCACTGGAACCATACTCCAGTTAGGGTCTTACTAGAGACTTATATGCCCTCTCCGTTACATCCTTAATACAACCCCTAAACACCCTCATAACCTTGTGCAGAGATCTGTACCCTTTATTTACAATCCCATTTATATGATTACTCCAAAGGAGATCCTTCCTTATATTAACACCTAGGTACTTACAGTGATCCCCATAAGGAGCATTGATCGCATCAACGTAGATATTAAAACCGAGAGGACTTTTCCTATTTGTGAAACTCACAGCCTGACTAACTCCGTTTTTCCTCATACCATTGCGTGCTGTCCAACTTACTTCGGCTCAGATAGGTGTCTATCTGAATTCAAAGCAAGTACCGGTAGTTGCTACGTTGATCGTGGAGTGTGGAGGGGGAGTGGGAGGGCGTATTCTGGGCGAAGGAACAACGTGAGTGTCACCGAGCGTGTGAGACGTTATAGTTTGACTTTTTTTTCTAACTTTCGCTTTAATCAATTCCCATTACATGATGTTAAACTTCTCAGAAGCATCGTTTATACTCGTATTAACCCATTGGATTGTTCTTCTGGGCCAGATAAATGTAAATTTCCTCGTAAATGTTCAATAATTGACCTTTATTTATAGTTTTCAAGATTTTGAATTCATTGTCTATGATTGTAAACATGTGATTGAAGTCTGTAATGATAACATTCATGGCCGAATATTTGTCATATTTCTTGGCCCTGGCATGTTCCTGGTACCTTGTAACAAAGTTTCTTCCGGTATGTCTGATATACGTAATTAAACAACACGCACATTTCAATTTGTATACACCCGAATTTTGAAATGTATCATTTAGAGTTCGTGTTGTTGGTCCTAATAGCGATTCTTAAATTACGTCCCTTGAATAAATTCGTGATCCTGTGTATTTTACTGTTATTATATGTGAATACGGCAAATTTCTTATTCTCTTATTCTTTCCGTTCTTTTACTAAAGTAGTCACAGGTTTATTTTTATTTTACTTACAAACCTGTCTACAAATTCTTTATTTTAGCCATTGTTGTATGCTATGTAGTATTAATTCTGTTTTTAGATCCGGAGCTGAAAGATGAATATTAAATAGTTTGTAAATCATACTTAAAGTAACCGGCTCTTTTATGAGCTCCCGGGTGCAGAAAATCAGTTTGGTCATGTTAACGGTCTGCGTTGGTTTCCTAAAAGTATTTAATGATACATTTTTATTATTTCTAGTCACTTTCAAGTCAAAGTAATTCAAATTGTTATCTACTTCAGAATCGAGTGTGAACTTAACATATGGATCAAGAGCGTGAAGATGATTTAAAAAGATCTCACCATTAATTATTCTTTCATCTACTATTACAAAGTTGTCCCTGCAAATCTAGACCTATGGTGAAATCCTTCAAGTTCATCAATAATTTTAGTTTTTTCCATGTGGTACACGTACATTTCGGCTATGAATTTAATGAACAATTCAACAAATACTAATGACTATATGACTTGTATCTTTAACAAAGTTTACTAATAATTATTTTAAAATGTTTTTGTGTATAAAATTGCTTTCAATTTGTCTTTCCAATCTTGTAATGTAATTTTTGCTAGGGGCTTTACGTCGCACCGACACAGATAGGTCTTATGGCGACGACGGGATACGAGAGACCTAGGAGTTGGAAGGAAGCGGCCGTGGCCTTAATTAAAGTACAGCCCCAGCATTTGCCTGGTGTGAAAATGGGAAACCACGGAAAACCATTTTCAGGGCTGCCGATAGTGGGATTCGAACCTACTATCTCCCGGATGCTTGATTCGTAATCATCACCGAGATCGATAGCTGCAGTCGCCTAAGTGCGGCCAATATCCAGTATTCGGGAAATAGTGAATTCAAAATCCCACTGTTGCCAGCACTGAAGATAAATTTCTGTGGTTTGTCATTTTCACTAAAGGGCAAATGCTAGGGCTGTACCTTAATTAAGGCTACAGTCTCTTCTTTCCCGATTGTAGCTCTTTCCTGTCCCATCGTCATCATAAGAACTATCTGTGTCGGTGTGACGTAAAAGAAGGTAATCAGCTGGTGAGAGACACTGCACCCGTTGAATATGATAAGGATGCATTCACTCTTCATGATATGTCCTACGCACGGTCCAAGTTGGAACTCCAATGACACGTGTGATACTACGCCACCAGGAATAACTCGGATTTCCTAGTGCCGGTCCCAAGCCCGGTAAAGGAGGAGGGTCAATGGCTGGTTGTTGAGCCTTGGGGGTTGCACTGATGTCAAGCAAGTGCTGCCATTAAAACTCAAGAAATGCTTTAGTAGACAGTCCATCTGTTAATGTAACCAGCAAATCCTACCCCTCATTGGGATGGGGAGGGCGAGTACCTGGAGCCTTAAAACTGGGTCCGTCGGCTAAGGTCTGGTAAACCCGACAGAAGAGTCCCTGGTCTTCCAGGTTGGGGGTTGTGCGATGGGTTGGTAACTCTTCCACTTAAAATTACCTCACTCATAAATTTCAGACGAATAATCGGATGGATTCTATAATGACGACAAAGGCAAGATCAAAGGACAAACGATTTGGAATTAGAGAACATGAAAATTGGGAACTTGGAACGTGAGAAGCATAAAAGGCTAAGAAGAAGAACTGGATAGAGAGCTGGTCTCGAAAGAAATCAATGTTGCTGTAATTACTGAGACAAAAAATAAATTACAAGGGAAGAAAGAAATTGATAAATACGCTATCATTTATATAGAGGAGTTACACAGGATAAAAGAGCTCCAGCACGAATCGCAATATTAATAGACAGGAAGTGGAAAAACAAAATAGAAAGCTACACCATTATAAATGAAAGGATTTTAGTGCTGAGGTTGAAAGTAGAGAGAGGGCAATTGACCTTGGTAGCCGTGTATGCTCCTGAAGAAAACAAGCAGGAAGAATCTGAACAGTTTTATGAAGTTCTTCAATCAGTGTTAGATAACATATGTAAAAGTGACTTTGTTGTTCTGGCTGGTGATCTCAATGCTCGAGTAGGGAACAAACCAATTGCAGAAATAGTGGGAAATAAAGGTGAACCAGCTTTAAATGAAAATGGCAAATTATTGATGAAATTTTCGTCTTATAATCAATTAAAATTACCAACGCCTTCTTTGGGAAGAAATACATATATAAATTTACATGGACTGCAAGTGGACAGCGATCAGTTATTGCCTATATAATGGTCAATAAAAAGTTATTTATACGCAAATCATTTTCTGGTCATTGTAAAAATTGGAATTCTTGCTAAATGGAGGAAAAGGCTGAATAGAAATATACACAGAAACCAAGAAATCTATAAGGTATATTTACTACAGGATGATGGAATAAAATACTTATATCAAAATCGGCTGCAACAGTATTTAGTTCAGATTCCGACAAGTACCGATATTAACAAAGAATGGGAAATCATAACCTCAGCAATTCAGAGGTCAGCATATGAAGCCATTGGAATGAAGGAGAAATTTAGGGGGAAAACTGGGCTTAAAATATGGAATAAAGTAATTTCAGAAGCTGTCAAGCAAACACAAATATTATACTTCAAAATGATACAGCAACGCACTCCACAAAATGAGAAAGAATATAAAAACACCAGGAACAAGGTCAAGTCACTAACGAGAAAACTCAAGCATGAATCATGCGATAGGTTAATAAACTCATTAGAAGATGATATCCATGGTAGGCAAGATAAGGCGTATAAGTTAATGAAGCACCTCAACAGTGATGAAAGAGAAACGGCTAATATAAATACAATCGAAGAAGAATCGTGGATACAACACTAGAACTAATTATGTATAATGGGGAGTATGGAGAGAGTCAGGATGATCAGGATATAGATAACGACGTTGAAGGAATTGACCTAATAGATATAGAGGAACTTAATACTGTTCTGAAATCCTTCAAAAAAAGAAAAAAACCCGGGTTAGACAATATAAATATTGAGTTGTTCAAATATGGTGGGATCATTCTTAAATTTAGATTGTTACATTTAATTAATCTTTGTTGGAAAAGAAGAAATATACCCGAGGAATGGACGATATCTAAAATAATATCACTTTTCAAGAAAGGAAATATAATTTTTTGCAGTAGCTATCGAGGAATAAGTTTATTAAATGTTGGTTATAAAATATATGCTAAAATAGTAAACAATAGACTTAGAATCATTGCACACATTCTCTTATTGGAAGAACAATGGGATTTTAGAAAAGGCATATCCTGTACAGATAATATATTTAGCCTCAAACAGATACTGGAGAAGAAAAATCAACTTGAATAATAATGTTGCTTTTGTCGACTATGGAAAGGTTTTTGATAGGGTAGATAGAGAATAGTTATGGAATATAATGGTAATAAATGGATTCCATAAACATCTTATTCAAATTATCAAAAGTCTGTACAAAATAAGAGAATTGTGTTAGATCTAGGATACAAACTAATGGGTGAAATATTAATGAATCAAAGTGTACGTCAGGGATACAGCCTCTCTCTAACAATATTCAATAAATATCTATCTATATATATATATATATATATATATATATATATATATATATATAGATGAAGTGATCAGAAATTGAAAACGAAATGTTCACTCTGGAATGAAATTGAACACAGACACATACATAAATACTATGCTCTTTGCAGATGATAAATTTATCCTGCAGGATGATGAAGATAAAATCCAGAAATCAATACATCAGTTAAACACCATTTGTAAAATTTATAATCTTCGGCTATCCAGAACGAAAATCGAAGTTATGGCATGGCAAGGGAAGTATCCTATCAGAGCTAAGGTAGTAATTGACAATCAACCAGTAGAACAAGTCTAAAATTTTAAGTGTCTTGGATGTGAAATATCTTTTAATGGTGATGACGAGGTGTAGAAGAAACTTCATCGATTTCAACATATGTGTGGGACAATTCACCGAACGCTGAAAGGAAAAGTAAGAGAAGATATTCAACTTAAATTCTATAAGACTATGGCTGTACCAACTTTGTTATATGGAAGTGAGACATGGGTGGATAAAACAAGCTATAGGAATAAAATACAATAATCTGAAATGAGATTCTTAAGATCAGTGAAAGGATACTCCCTAAAAGAAAAAAATTCGAAATGAAGATGTAAGACAACAATTAAATAAATTCTCAGTGAGTGAAAGAATATTCCAAAACAGGATAAATGTGAAAAACCGCGTTCTGAGGATGGATAACAACGGAATCCCAAAACATATCCTGGATTACCATCCTACTGGAAGAAGAGATATTCGTCGTCCTATGAAGAGATGGAATGAAATCTGAGGTCGGAACAGTCTATTAGCCTAATCCATGAAGAGGAAGTAAGTAAGAATGTGCACTGCCTTATGCATAAGATCGCGTTGTATGTTCTATATTAGTGTGCTGAACACATCAATCAATGTTCTAATCACATGTTGAAGTTAACGGCATCGAGTACAGTGTTCGAATCTAGTCTTGTTATGTTTCAATCTAATCTTCTTAGAACAAAGTCATCCCCTGATATGTTCTAAACACATGTTGTATCGAGTACAGTGTTCTATTATAGTCTTGATCACTTATTTAGTGTTCTGAACATATCAAGCAATGTTCTAAACACATGTTGTATCGAGTACAGCGATTGATTCTAGTCTTGTTATGTTTCTTTTATCATCTGCAAGTCTAAACATGCACAATGATGTTATCGCTGCACACTCTTGCCTTCGTGATGCAGGTTTAAACTTGTTCGATAAAGCTATGCCTTGATATAGGAGGTGGAGAAGAATGATGAGGCCTTAACAGCCTACGTATAGCCGCCATTGTTTAAAGATGACAGCTGTTAAACATTTTTTCAAATTACTGCCACCACATTTCAAACGATGCTCTGTTGATTAAAGATGAGAGCTGTAAAACAATAGCACGTAGAATTTTGCAAACGAGTGCACGTAGAATTTCAAATTGCACTCCACCGCATGCATAACAGCAGCCGCCATCTTGCGCAGTAGCCTCTAAGCTGGCTTTCTTCATAAGAGTAGCCGCCATCCTGTGCGAGCACCCCTAGGCTGTCTCATAAGGAGCTGTGTATAGTCACTGTCTTGTCGCTGCTATATTGCGCAAGCACCCCTAGGGCGTCTCATAAGAGCAGCAGCCATCTTGTACAAGCGCTCTTAAACCGTCTCATAAGGAGCTATGTATAGCCGCCATCTTGTGTCCGTCATCTTGCGCAAACATCCCTAGGGCGTCTCAAGCCATCTTGTGCGAGCACCCTTAAGCTGTCTCATAAGCGCAGCCGCCATCTTGTGGAATTAGATAGCCGTTAATGCCAAAGGGCCTAAGTAGGAACCGAACCGTTGATCTCATCATTAAACTAGGTGTTTTCTTATGCTATCATATTCCTGATACTGCGAAACTGTG
The DNA here is from genome assembly GCF_040414725.1 of Anabrus simplex. Taxonomy (NCBI): domain Eukaryota; kingdom Metazoa; phylum Arthropoda; class Insecta; order Orthoptera; family Tettigoniidae; genus Anabrus; species Anabrus simplex. Next base: position 846,290,101 of record NC_090266.1, read on the forward strand.
TATTAGGCAGAAAAATGTTGTCCATTTTGCTCTACGACGTACCGTTTTGAAGATATTTAACATTTTGCATTTAAGCCCCAAATTTAATGAATCGAACCAGCATTGCACGTTATACTCTCTAGACCTGATCATGTTACAAAAATTGCTTCAATATAAGCTAAAACAGAGCAAATGCCAAAGGGCCTAAGTAGGAACCGAACCGTTGATCTCATCATTAAACTATGTTTTTTCTTATGCTATCGTATTCCTGATACTGCGAACCTGGGTATTGGGCAGAAAAATTTTGTCCGTTTTGCTCTACGATGCACCGTTTTCGAGATATTTAACATTTTGCATTTAAGCCCCAAATTTAATGAATCGAACCAGCACGGCACGTTATACTCTCTAGACCAGATCATGTTACAAAAACGTGCTTCAATACAAGCTAAAAGAGTGGAAATGCCAAAGGGCCTAAGTGGGAACCGAACCGTTGATCTCATCATTAGACTATGTTTTTCTTATGCTATCATGTTCCTCATACTGCGAACCTAGGTGCGAGGCGGAAAAACTTTGTCTGTTTTGCTCTACGATGCACCGTTTTCGAGATATTTAACATTTTGCATTTAAGCCCCAAATTTAATGAATCGAACTAGCACGACACGTTAGCCTCTAAGCTAGCTTTCTTGATAAGAGCAGCAGCCATCTTGCGCAAGTACAATAAGGCGTCTCATAAGGAGTCGTGTGTAGCCGCCATCTTGTGTCCACCATCTTGCGCAAGCTTCCTTAGGCCGTTCCAAACCATCTTGTGCAAGGACCCTTAAGCCGTCTCATACGAGCAGTCGCCATTTTGAGCAAGCATCCCTAGGGCATCTCATAAGGAGCCATGTATAGCCGTCATCTTGCGCAAGCATCCCAAGGGTGTCCCATAAGAGCCTATGTATAGCAGCCATCTTACATAAGCACCCTTAAGGAGTCATGTATAGCCACCATCTTGTGCAATTAGCGTCGAGAGAAGGTTGCTGTAGAATTTTTCTTTTTAAATTATCAGTCACCATATTTCAAAGGTATCTAGTTAAAGATGGCAGCACGATGCTCTCTTGATTAAAGATGGCGGATGATAGCTCACAGAACTTTTCAAATTGCCTGCTACAACATGCTTAAGGTAGTAGCTATAAATAGGGCAGCACAGTGCTCTGTGTATTAAAGATGGCGGATGACAGCTGACGAAGTTGCCTGCATGATAGCAGCACGGTGCTCTGTTAATTAAAGATGGCGGATGACAGCTGTCAAAAAAGCACGTGGGTTTGTTTTGCAAACAAGAGCGAATAGAATTATTCAAATTGCCGCTACCACATTTCAACTAAAGAGTGAAGCACCGTGCTAACTTGATTAAAGATGGTGGATGGTAGCTGTCATAAAAGCATGTGACATTGTTTCCAAACAAGAGCACTGGGAATTTGCCGCCACCACATTTCAACTAAAGATTGCAGCACTGTGCTCTCTCGATTAAAGATGGCGGATGACAGCTGTCACAAAAGCACGTGGGTTTGTTTCCAAACAAGAGCGAGTAGAATTTTTCAAATTGCCGCCACCAAATTTCAACTAAAGAGTGAATCACTGTGCTCTCTTGATTAAAGATGGCTGCTGTCACGTTGAATTGCCTGCCACCATAGTGCAGCACGAAGCTCTGTCGATTAAAGATGGCTGCTGTCAAAAACATTTTTCAAATTATCCGCCACATTTCAAAGGTATTTAGCTAAAGAGGGCAGCACTGTGCTCTCTTGATTAAGGATGGCGGATGACGGCTGTCAAAAAAGCACGTGGATTTGTTTACCGATTCAAATCTCGCGCTAGTTAGGTGAAGTTGGTACCACTAAGGTTTAGGTCCGTCAAGATGGCAGCGCTGAGGTTTGCGATACGTTGTTGGCTGTCAAAAAGCACGTGGATTTGTTTATCGATTCAAATCTCGCGCTAGTTAGGTTAAGTTGGTACACTAATGTTTAGGCCCGTCAAGATGGCAGTACTGAGGTTAGCGAGGCGTTGTTGTCGGTGATAGCTGTCAAAAATGCACGTGGCTTTGTTTACCAATTCAAATTTCCCGCGGGAGGAGAAGCAGGCCCCTGGGAAGGCCTCCCGGGAGGAGGAGGAGGAGTGGCCCCTGGGAAGGCCCCTCGGGAGGAGGAGGAGCAGGCTCCCGGGAGCCCGGCGGAGGGGGAGGCGCCCGAACTCTCCCATTATACTACTGTTATCCAAAAGGAATTGCTTCTCCTGAATCTCCACCTAGTGCAGTCGACCTTATTTTTTTGCCACGCAAACCTGACGCCCCTGCTTACTTGGGCGACACTTTCGTACACTTTCAAAAGCGATCATTATCCCATTTGGATTACATACGGTTTTTGCCGACCTGTCCCCTCTGTTCATCCTCATGCCACTGCCAGTAATATCCGACCTTTACGGAATTTTGATGGTCAAACTTTTCCCTCATACCTAGAGTATCACTTTCAAAATTCCTCGACACGCCCCTTAACGTATTGAACCCATGACCTTTGTGCCCTAAGAATTTTAAGTATGAAAAGTTACTACATTTCTGAAAATTTCTTGATATCACGGGAGTGAAACGTGGCAACGAGGTACCTACTTTCCGTCCCACGCTGGGATACTTGACGTCATCCGCACGTGTCGGCAGTGGAAGGATACAGAAGGAAGATTATTTCAGAAGGGCGCGTGTGTCTAGCGTTCCCCCGCGAAGTCGACAGAAAAGTAGTGCCTATTAAATGAGGTCAACTAACCAGTTAAATTAAGGTGCATAAATTTTAAATGTCCAGGAACACTACCGATAGCCATGTAGCAAGTATGTGGTTACATCCAAAACTCTTTTAAATGCGGTTCATTTAAGTCAGAATCGTTACGCGAATTTTCCTGGCGTCAAAGGGAAAATGCCTGGAGAGGGGGGTACTGTATATAAATATAGAAAGGACGCAATGTTGAAACCCCTGCATTTTGTATCGTGAGGCTGAAGACAGAGGGTTGAACTGCTCTGTAAATCGATCGACAAAAGTAGACTAAGTCCAACCAACAGATGTTTGCCGATGTGGCTGGGGTCTTGACTCCATGTGGAGATAGTTTTTCTTGGAGTAGAAGTAATATTGTATAAAAAGGACGGCCAAGATAGAGGAAGACGTTTTTTTACATTTGTGTGTGGTAAGGGAAGTAATTCGTGTGCGGGGAATAAATACTATCAGTCGAGTGCGATCAACAAAATCAAAAAGTGAAGGGTATTTCTTTTTTTATGTTTTATTTCCAGGAAAAATAAATAACTATTATGATGTACAGCCAGAAATGTAAAATGGCTAGATAAGCGGCGGAAGGTCACCGGTGAGCCGAAGGATGGAATCCGGCGTCAGTCTGAGGTAGGTGTCCTGCCATCTTACCACCTACTATATCTTGTTTTGTGATGTCAAACTTATGTGCATTTGAAATGGGTTTTTATGACGCAGTTGGTCACCACTATGTTTTTGGCGAATTTCAAAATATGAAGAAAGGTCATTTGTTTTAGTTCCTGCTTGGATGAGTTTAAAATATTGCGAGTGCCGCGTGACATGTAAAAGTTATTAGTGAGGGCTTCGAAGTGATATCACGCCCAGAGTAGATCGTCATTTTCGTGAATTTATTGCCTATAATTTGTGATGTCAAATTCAGATATTTTATCTGACGTAAAAATTTTCCGTTTGAAATTTGATGGAATTAATGTAAGAAGTCCATGGTTACCCATTTTCAATCGAGTGGAAGAGCGTTGTCGGGTTGAGAAATTTAGAGTGCTGAATTTGGTCACGAAGGGAAACGTTCTTCTATGTCGATTTAAACAGTGTCTGACTGACGATAAATGGTAGAATTTTGACCGTCATTTTTGTGAAATCCAGTTTTGGAAATACGAGATCATTATGCGAAGTGTTCATTATTAATGTATTTGTGCGTGTTATGCGTCGTGGATTCTAAATATTTTATTCAATTTCTTTGTTAGTGAGCCAACGGCCGTAGCCGTGTTGAAACACCGGATCCCGTGAGATCTCCGCAGTTAAGCAACATTGGGCGTGGTCAGGAGTTGGATGGGTTGCCACGCGCTGTTGGTGGGGGTAAGGGAATGGAGGAGCGGAAAGGAACTGGCCACCCTACCGCACGTAAACTCCGGCTCAGGAACATCTCTGCGGAGGTTCGGACCTGCCTTCGGGCAGAATAACCCTTACCTTACCTTTGTTAGTGAGAGCCGTCGAGTTGAGGCAGAGTTCAGAGTTGTCCTATGAGTTGAGATAGGATTTTTTAATCAGGTGATTGGAAATCTGTATATGTGCCGGGATATGTATAAGCCCAAGGAAGAGTTTGTGCAATGTTTGGGATGGAAAGTAGAACTAGAGAATCCATGCCGGTATTAATTTGCGACATGTACCATTAGTGTGGGCATTTTGAAGTATAATCTGTGTGCATTTTGTTGGTCAGAAATATCGTATTTGTTTAATTATGTCGGCGAAGTTAAAGGTTTCATTCTGAGAGGCCAGTCAAGCAAGACGAACAGATGTTCCATATCACAGCAGAGCAAGGGTCGTGTCTCAATGCCATCAGCTGATAGGAGTTCGCAGCTCGTGTAACGGGATCTCGGTAGTGTGTCAGAATTGTGACTGCATTTCATGGCAGGGGATAACGTTAACTGTTGGATCTAGTTGAAATTTTCATCCGGGAAGAACGTGTGTGTTATTAGATACTGTAAATTCCTTTAATTGAGATTGTAATGTACATTTGAGACCACGAACTTAGAGTATAATGAGTAAGGTTAGCCAATTTCAGGGTTCTCCAAAGTATAGAGTGATGGTAATGATGATTGTTTTGTTTGTGAGGGGCGCACAAAGCTTCACGGAAATTTTATGGCAAGATATGACATCGTAATCGGTTTACATTGTACGGCGAGTTCCTTATGGTTTTGCACTTAATCAGGGTTATCCAAGTAGTAATAATTGTTAGAATTAGATTAAATTACAGTGTGATACCACGAAACAAGATAAATACTGGAAATAATTGATGTAAATTTTTCCAGCTACCGACGATATCCATCCAACATGATTAAAAATGAATTACGTCAAGACGTTATGTAGGGACTTGTGAAAGAAACCATTCGTCCGTGGAGATAGATTGTGTTGTTCATTAAGATTTCATTAAATCATTTAAATTTATTTAATTATTAAATTCAGTGAAAACGTATTTTGAAATAACTTTAAATCAAGCGAATGACTTGAAGATGCATTCTGGAAATCTTAGTTTATTTTTCAGGGGAATACGTAAATGTTAACGTAACGATTAAGGGGACATATCCGAAGGTTATGGATTTTACTGCCACAAAGTATTGTGAGCATTGTTGTTGTTGCATTATTTGACTTTGATTGATGGAGCAGTAAATGTGCTGGGGTTAGCAAAAGTGGAAACTTTGGTCATCAACCTATGTAACTTAATCGTGATTAGCCTTCAGCTTAGAAACTTGGATGGTCATGGGGTCATCAACCTCAGTGACTTAGAGTACGGCCATATGCCACCGTAGCATCATTTTCCTTGCGGTCATCATCCTCAATGACTTTAAAGTAACTTAGAAGTTTAGATGTCGGTCCATGACATAGTCGCAGGTCACATCGATTCAATGAAGGATCCATGCCGTATAACCACTGTGTGGCACACACCGATTGGACTGCTTTAATTATACCCAGAGTCCAGAGTTCGTGTTACGAGAACTGGACCATAAAGAATCACTATGATGGTACATGTAGTCTCACGTGGGAACCGAATCGAAGGATTTCCAGACTTTCTTTTCTTTAATTAATAATTGAGACAATGGTTTCTAATAAGGATGCCCATCAGGCAGTTATGTCAAAGGCTCACACCAGTGTTCTGACCTTCTGTGTAAGGTGATTGTGGTGTCCAGTGGACACGATTGGATCCCAATGATACCGATGCTAAATTATTCACTCTTCAGAGATTACTTGAATAAATAGGAATATTTTTAAATGGACCTTTCATTTGAGTAGATAGATTAGAATTACTGAACCCTACCTTTACCTTAGCAAGTGACGAAGAACCCGATACGACCCAAGAGACAGATCTCATGAAATTTTGCTGATAGGTAAGGAAGGTAGGTATCCTTCATAGTGGACCAAAAGGGTTCAGTATCAATCTCTTGTGGCACTCCTTACCCAGTATCTTGATACTTACCATCCTTGTAAACCATTTGTTACCTCCGTCCCCTGTCCCTTTTAATATATTCACTGGTGGGATAATGAGTGCCATCAACTCATTATACAGCGTAAACTTTTATTTCGCACGTATCGCCAATCCCACACACGTTTGAATTATCTCAAATTGAAAAATCATATTGCTAAAACTAAATTAATTTTCAACAAAAACGTCGTGCCGCGTGGAAAATATGTATATCTTATCTCACTTCGCATATACCTCCGGTCCAATTATGGAGCGCCATCCGGACGTTGTCACATTCCTTCGCACATAACGGCCCGACCCATACCGCAAGATATTCTCCTTTCCTTTTACCGTTCATTGACTCCGGATGATACATTACCTCTTTTTTCAATTCCTCAATATCCCGCAAACTATCAATATTCCACCCTCCTTCAACCTCTCCAATTACGTGAATTGCAAGCTGTTCTCCATTGCGCATCTACATCCTCTCCTGGTCCAGATTACATTACCTATAAAATGCTTCGATTTTTACCCTTGCACGCGCAGTCGATACTCCTGCACTTTTATCATGACATCATGCTTACCACTCACACCCCTCCTCAGTGGAATGATTTTTCTAATTCCTATTCTCAAACCCCAAAAATCCCCTACAAATCCCGATAATTTTCGTGGTATCGTCCTAGGATCTTGCGTGTGCAAAGCGTTTTTAAACTACTCTTACAACGTTTGTTATGGACACTGGAATATTATCATTTACTCCCTAAACATCAATATGCTTTTCTCAAAGGCCGTGGTACTCATGACCCTATTAATATTTTGACCATAGACCTTCTTCTCGCCAAACACCGTAAAGAAAGTACCCTTGCCATTTTTTTGGATATACAGAAAGCTTATGACTCAGTCCCATTACATGTGCTTTGGGCTAAACTCTCAGCGAAACGGCTACCTACCGCCTTCCTAATTATCTTACAAAACTTATATAACTTTCGCTCGTTAACAATTAAATCGTCATACCATCAGTTAACTAGTCGAACTTCCTGTAGTGGCTTGCCTCAAGGTAAGGTAAGGATTCTTCTGCCCGAAGGCAGGTCCGAACCTCCGCAGAGGTATTCCTGAGCCGGAGTTTACGTGCGGTAGGGTGGCCAGTTCCTTTCCGCTCCTCCAATCCCTTACCCCCCCCCCACCAAGAGCGCGTGGCGACCCATCCAACTCCTGACCACGCTCAATGTTGCTTAACTTCGGAGATCTCCCGGGATCCGGTGTTTCAACACGGCTACGGCCGTTGGCTGTCTTGCCTCAAGGAGATATATTAAGCGGACTTCTTTTTGCATTTTATATTAGTGATCTTGAACACCTAATTTCGCAGCGTGTTCGTTTTCTCATCTATACGGATGATATAGTTTTATACACTTCCCATACTTGTATTGATGAAGCCCGTACACTTATGACCAACGTCATGAGTGAGGTATACATGTGGTTTCATGATAATGGACTTCAGTTATCTCTTGATAAATGCGCTGCAATGCTCTTTACACACAAGCGCTCATATGATCGCTCCCCTCTTTCTTTCCAAGGGCATAATATCTCATTTACCACCCATTACAAATACCTTGGGATAATATTTGACCAAATGCTTACTTGGCAACGGCATCTTACATCTTTAAGTCAAAAAGATAATAGATACCTTCAAGTTTTAAAACTGTTATACGGCGCCAATGGGGTGCTGATCAAATTACTGCCCTCTCATTATATAAAGTGACTATTCGCTCATATTTTGACTACTGTTCTCATATCATAGATACAGCATCATCTACTACCCTTACGGTACTTGATACCATCCAGTTTCGTGCTTCAGGACTTTGCATTGGAGCTCTCAGGACTACACCTACCAATGCATTATTAGTAGAGGCAGGCGAATTTCCCCTAGTACTTAGACGGCATAAACTTGCTCAGAAATACTTGCTAAAACGCCTTGCCTGTTCCTCCTCTCCCTCATTTCCGAAGCTACAGCTCTTATTTGAATATTATCAAACAAGCCCTCCCCGTAATGTACGATTTCCCGCTATATACACTGACTGACAGAGCAAATGCAACACCAAGAAGGAGTGGTCAGAACTTTATGCCAATTGCAGGGTAGACTAACGTCACTGAGGTATGCTCATGATGTGAAATGCGCCGCTGTGCTGCGCACGTAGCGAACGATAAATGGGACATGGCGTTGGCGAATGGCCCACTTCGTACCGTGATTTCTTAGCCGACAGTCATTGTAGAACGTGTTGTCGTGTGCCACAGGACACGTGTATAGCTAAGAATGCCAGGCCGCCGTCAACGGAGGCATTTCCAGCAGACAGACGACTTTACGAGGGGTATGGTGATCGGGCTGAGAAGGGCAGGTTGGTCGCTTCGTCAAATCGTAGCCGATACCCATAGGGATGTGTCCACGGTGTAGCGCCTGTGAGTAGTATAATACAGGGATTCGGGCGACACCACCACCACCGGGGTCCCAGAGGCCTCCTCCACCACCACCACAGCCAGAGGCCTCCCAGATGCCTCTTCCACCACCACCACAGCCAGAGGCCTCGCAGAGGCCTCCTCCACCACCCGCGGGAAATATGAATTTGTAAACAAACCCACGTGCTTTTTGACAGCTGTCATCGACAACAACGCATCGCTAACCTCAGTACTGCCATCTTGACGGGCCTAAACCTCAGTAGTGCCAACTTAACCTAACTAGCTCGAGATAAACAAAGCCACGTGTTTTTTGACAGCCACGTGCTTTTTGACAGACAACAACGCATCGCTAACCTCAGTACTGCCATCTTGGCGGGCCTAAACCTTAGTGCTACCAACTTAACCTAACTAGCGCGTGGTAAACAAAGCCACGTGCTTTTTGACAGCCACGTGCTTTTTTGACAGCTGTCATCCGCCATCTTTAAACTACAGAGCACCGTGCTGCCCTCTTTATCGTAGTAGATGTAAATTCGTCACCTGTCATCGGCAGTGCTGCCATCTTGGCGGGCCTAAACCTTAGTGCTACCAATTTAACCTCACTAGCGTGAGATAAACAAAGCCATGTGCAGCTGTCATCCGCCATCTTTAATCCACAGAACACCGTGCTGCCCTCTTTATGACATGTAGTAGCGGGCAATTTGAAAAGTTCTGTTAGCTCTCATCCGCCATCTTTAATCAAGAGTTCACCGTGCTGCCATTTTTAGCTAGATACCTTTGAAATGTGGTGGCGGCAAATTGAAAAATTCCACGTGCTCCTGTTTAGTAAACAAACTCACGCGCATTTTTGTCAGCTGTCATCCGCCATCTTACATCGCAAACCTCAGTGCTACACTCTTTAGGTACATACCTTTGAAATATGGTGGCGGATAATTTAAAAAAGAAAAATTCTACAGCAGCCATCTCTCGACGCTAATTGCACAAGATGGTGGCTATACATGACTCCTTAAAGGTGCTTATGCAAGATGGCCGCTATACATAGGTTCTTATGAGACTCCCTTGGGATGCTTGCGCAAGATGGCGGTTATACATGGCTCCTTATGAGATGCCCTAGGGATGCTTGCGCAAGATGGCGGTTGCTCTTATGAGGCGGCTTAAGGGTCCTTGCACAAGATGGCTAGAGACGCCCTAAGGATGCTTGCGAAAGATGGCGGACACAAGATGGCGGCTATACACGTCTCCTTATGAGACGCCTTAAGGGTGCTTGCGCAAGATGGCTGCTGCTCTTATGAAGAAAGCTAGCTTAGAGGCTAACGTGTCGTGCTAGTTCGATTCATTAAATTTGGGGCTTAAATGCAAAATGTTAAATATCTCGAAAGCGGTGCATCGTAGAGCAAAACGGACAAAAATTGTTCTGCCCAGTACCTCGGTTCGCAGTACGAGGAACAAGAAAAACATAGTCTAATGATGAGATCAACGGTTCGGTTCCTACTTAGACCCTTTGGCATTCGCTCTGTTTTAGCTTGTATTGAAGCAAGTCTTCGTAACATGATCAGGTTTAGCTATGGTAGAGAGTATAACGTGCCGTGCAGGTTCGATTCATTAAATTTTGGGCTTAAATGCAAAATGTTAAATATCTCGAAAACGGTGTATCGTAGAGCAAAACCTGATGCCTAGGTTTGCAGTATCAGGAACAAGAAAAAACATAGTCTAATGATGAGATCGACGGTTCGATCCCTACTTAGGCCCTTTGGCATTGGCAGCTATCTAATTCTACAAGATGGGGCTATACATAGCTTCTTATGAGGCAGCTTAAGAGCGCTTGCACAAGATGGCTGCTGCTCTTATGAGACGCCCTAGGGGTGCTTGCGCAAGGTAGCAGCGACAAGACGGTGACTATACACAGCTCCTTATGATACGGTCTAGAGGTGCTCACACAAGATGGTGGCTGCTCTGATGAAGAAAGCTAGGTTTGCATCGTGCAGATATCTTTACAGCACTAAACCTCATACCTTTGAAATGTGGTGGCGGGTAATTTGAAAAATTCTACGTGCTTTTTCTTAACAGCAGCTATCTTTAAACAATAGCGGCTATACATAAGCTGTTAAGGCCTCCTCTTATGTCAAGGCATAGCTCTATCGAACAAGTTTAAACCTGCATCGGGATAGCTAGAGTAAGCACGTGCTGCAGTGATGACGTCATTATGCATGTTTAGACTTGCAAATCACTAAAGAAACATAACAAGACTAGAATCGAACACTGCACTCTATGCCGTTAACTTTATCATGTGATCGGAACATTGATTGAAGTGTTTAGAACACTAAATAAGTAGAACCGAACACTGTACTCGATACAACATGTGTTTAGAACATGTCAGGGGATACCTTTGTTCTAAGAAGATTAGATTACCGCACATTCCTTGTAGGGCTAATAGGCTAAAGGGCTAATGGGCTAAAGGGCTAAAGGGCTAATGGGCTAAAGGGCTAATGGGCTAGAGGGCTAGGGTGCCTCTCCTCTCTTTATCCGGGCTTGAGACCGGCTCTACAACTAGAGGCGGAGTTAACACCCTAAGGAAGGGAGAATGTTGGGAAATAACCTATACGAATATAGCTACTCGATCGACTATATACTACAGATGGATGACTTAGGTGAGGGTAAGCGCTTACTTAATAATACCTACACGACGTAATTCATACTCTATTTCAAAAATATCTTCTTTGTACTGTGTGTAACCAGCATCATGATAGGCTCTTAGCAGTTGTAAACGTTTTACGAGTACGTTGGGGTCTTTACAGTAGCTTATATCTACATAGGGTAACAGAGGCTTGTTGTGAACTTTGAGTCTATATGCAGACAGTTGATGTGCAGGGACTTGTTTTGATGTAATACGTGCTTCAGTAGTAGCGTTTCTAGGTACAAACTTAACTTGTTTCGATAGCGATGAAGCGTTGAAATTTCCTTCTTCTTTACCTTGCATCTCTTCTTGAGATGCTTGCACTTCGACAGAACGTGTAGTAGGCTTAGGAAATGAAGTAAAATCATCAAGCTGAAATGGCAATGAAACATTAAGATTTTCTTCTTCTTCTACTTTCCCTTTACTACTGTTTTGATCAACATCATTATCCTTATTATCATAATCATGACCTTGCCTCTCTTTATCTTGAAGTTTGTGCTTAGTAACAGAACTTGCAGCAGGCCTAGACAACAAGGGAGAATTAAAAATCTCTCGCAGAGGTGTACTTTTTAAACATAAATCAGTGTTCGCTGGAATGTGGTTGAGCTCTTTGTATTTTGTTCCAGATGAAGCTACATTACACGCGGCTTCATGACGTTGAGCGTTGTATGCGTTCTTGAACTCTCTTCTACAATGTTTGCATCGAAAAATTGTCCTACATGATATCTCATGACGTCTCCTGTGATAGCTTCGGGAAAATGCTTTTCCACACTCTTCGCAAATATACCTAGACATAGGTTTTTCCATGACGGACTTTTATCTTCTGCTAACAGATTCTTCTTTAAATCTACTCGACATTTGTTACTCTCTACTTCGATGATGCGAACAGCTTAGCGATTAACAGAAAACTAACACAAAAGCGTATAACCAAGGTAGCAACAGTAAGGTTTAAGCCCATCAAGATGGCAAGAGTGAGGTTAGCGACGTTCTGCTGTTGGATTTTAAATTCCGCGCTATAACATGCATAAGGTGGCAGCCTTGAGGTTTACCGCCGTAAAGATGGCAGCAGTGAGGTTAGCGACGCTCTATTGTCCTTCAAAGTGAGGTTAGGGTTCGTAAAGAAGACAGCTGTCAAAAATGCACGTGGCTATGTTTACCAAACAAGAGCACGTGGTCGTGACGTCACGGTCACGTAATCAATCCTTAGCTCTACGTCGTTAAGAGCAGCATTAGGATTAGCTATGTTTAAAAATCTTAGGAACAGAGCAGCAGTATGAATAGCCATGTTTTGAAGCGTGTAGACATCACCTATCGATTTTACATGCATCAAATATCGCACTAATCTTCTTCCTCTAGATCGTGCTGCTATCTTAGCATAACCTATACGTATGAACTTAAAGTATAAAGAATAGCCATGTTTCAAAGCGTGTACACATTACCTATCGATATTGCATGCATCGACTCTCGTACTAAACTTCTTTCGCTAGATTGTGCTGCTATCTTAGCATAACCTATACGCATGACCTTAAAGGACAAAGAATAGCTATGTTTCAAAGCGTGTACACATCAGCTATCTTTTTTGCATGCATCGACTATCATACTAAACTTCTTCCGCTAGATTGTGCTGCTATCTTAGCATAATTTATACACATGAACTTAAGGTACAGAGAATAGCCATGTTTCAAAGCGTGTACACATTATCTATCGATTTTGCATGCATCAAATATCACACTAAACTTCTTCCGCTATCTTAGCATAACCTATACGCATGAAATTAAAGTACGAAGAATAGTCATGTTTCACAGCGTGTACACATCACCTATCGATTTTGCATACATCAACTATCACACTAAACTTCTACTAGATTGTGCTGCTATCTTAGCATAACCTATACGCACGAACTTAAAGTACAAAGAATAGCCATGTTTCACAGCGTGTACACATTACCTATCGATTTGCATGCATCAGCTATCGTACTAAACTTCTTCAGCTAGATTATACTGCTATCTTAGCATAACCTATACGCACGAACTTAAAGTACAAAGAATAGCCATGTTTCACAGCGTGTACACATCATCTATCGATTTTGCATGCATCAGCTATCGTACTAAAATTCTTCATCTAGATTGTGCTGCTACCTTAGCATAACCTATACGCACGAACTTAAAGTACAAAGAATAGCCATGTTTCAAAGCGTGTACATATTACTTATCGATTTTGCAAGCATCGACTCTCGTACTAAACTTCTTCCTCTAGATTGTGCTGCTATCTTAGCATAACCTATGTGCATGAACTTAAAGTACAAAGAATAACCATGTTTCAAAGCGTGTACACATCACCCTGAACTTCTTCCGCTAGATTGTACTCCTATCTTAGCATAGCCTATACGCACGAACTTAAAGCACAAAAAATAACGATGTTTAACAGCGTGTACACATCACCTATTGATTTTGCATGCATCGACTATTTTTTACCGCCAGAGTGTACAACGATCGCATATGTGTATTGCTAACGTATGTGTATAAAGTTAAAGCACAAAGAATAGCCAAGTTCAAAGCGTGTACACATCACCTATCGATTTTGCATGCATCGACTATCGTACTAAACTTCTACCGCTAGAGTGTACAACGTTCGCAATTGTGTGCTGCTACCTATGTGCGTGAACTTAAAGCACAAAGAATAGCGTGTACACAACACCTGTCAATTTTGCACGCATTAACTCTTGTACTAAACTTCTTCTACTAGAGCGTGCGATCATTGCTTGTGCATGCTGCAATCTTAACATAACCTATGTGCACGAACTTAAAGCACAAAGAATAGCCAAGTTCAAAGCGTGTACACATCACCTATGCATGCATCGTCTTTCTTACTAAACTTTTTCCACTAGAGCCTGCAACAACCTTATAAGTATGCTGCTAACTTAGTATAACTTATACGCATGAACTTAAAGCATAAAGAATAGCGATGTATAAAAATCTTGTGAACATAGCAGCAGCAGTAAGAATAGCAATGTTTTAAAAGCGTGTACGCATTGCCTATCTATTGTACATGCATCAACTAGAGTACAAAACTTCTCCCGCTAGAGTTTGCTGCTATCTTAGCATAACCTATGTCCACGGATTTAAAGCACGAAGAATAGTTAAGTTTCAAAGTGTGTACACAACACCTATCGATTTTGCATGCATCAACTATTATACTAAACACATCCCGCTAGAATGTACAACGTTCACATGTGTTTGCGCTGCTACTTTAGCATGACCTAAGCGAACGAACTTAAAGCACAAAGAATAGCGATGTTTGAAAATCTTGCGTACATAGTAGCAGTAAGAATAGCAAGGTTTACAAGCGTGTACATATCACCTTTTGATAATGCATACATCAACTATCGTACTAAACAACCTCTACGCGAGCGTGCGAACATCGCTTATACTTGTGCTGCTATCTTAACATAACCTATGTGCAGGAACTTAAAGCAAAAAGAATAGTTATGTGTAAAAATCTTGTGAACATAGCAGAGTGTTAACTACGTAGGTGTAGACATTGAACTTTGCATGCTGAAGCAGCATACTATGTGACCGTGACGTCACGACCACGTGCTCTTGTTTGGTAAACATAGCCACGTGCTTTTTTGACAGCTGTCTTCTTGACGAACCCTAACCTCACTTTGAAGGACAATAGAGCGTCGCTAACCTCACTGCTGCCATCTTTACGGCGGTCAACCTCAAGGCTGCCACCTTATGCATGTTATAGCGCGGAATTTAAAATCCAACAGCAGAACGTCGCTAACCTCACTCTTGCCATCTTGATGGGCTTAAACCTTACTGTTGCTACCTTGGTTATACGCTTTTGTGTTAGTTTTCTGTTAATCGCTAAGCTGTTCGCATCATCGAAGTAGTGAGTAACAAATGTCGAGTAGATTTAAAGAAGAATCTGTTAGCAGAAGATAAAAGTCCGTCATGGAAAAACCTATGTCTAGGTATATTTGCGAAGAGTGTGGAAAAGCATTTTCCCGAAGCTATCACAGGAGACGTCATGAGATATCATGTAGGACAATTTTTCGATGCAAACATTGTAGAAGAGAGTTCAAGAACGCATACAACGCTCAACGTCATGAAGCCGCGTGTAATGTAGCTTCATCGGGAACAAAATACAAAGAGCTCAACCACATTCCAGCGAACACTGATTTATGTTTAAAAAGTACACCTCTGCGAGAGATTTTTAATTCTCCCTTGTTGTCTATGCCTGCTGCAAGTTCTGTTACTAAGCACAAACTTCAAGATAAAGAGAGGCAAGGTCATGATTATGATAATAAGGATAATGATGTTGATCAAAACAGTAGTAAAGGGAAAGTAGAAGAAGAAGAAAATCTTAATGTTTCATTGCCATTACAGCTTGATGATTTTACTTCATTTCCTAAGCCTACTACACGTTCTGTCGAAGTGCAAGCATCTCAAGAAGAGATGCAAGGTAAAGAAGAAGGAAATTTCAACGCTTCATCGCTATCGAAACAAGTTAAGTTTGTACCTAGAAACGCTACTACTGAAGCACGTATTACATCAAAACAAGTCCCTGCACATCAACTGTCTGCATATAGACTCAAAGTTCACAACAAGCCTCTGTTACCCTATGTAGATATAAGCTACTGTAAAGACCCCAACGTACTCGTAAAACGTTTACAACTGCTAAGAGCCTATCATGATGCTGGTTACACACAGTACAAAGAAGATATTTTTGAAATAGAGTATGAATTACGTCGTGTAGGTATTATTAAGTAAGCGCTTACCCTCACCTAAGTCATCCATCTGTAGTATATAGTCGATCGAGTAGCTATATTCGTATAGGTTATTTCCCAACATTCTCCCTTCCTTAGGGTGTTAACTCCGCCTCTAGTTGTAGAGCCGGTCTCAAGCCCGGATAAAGAGAGGAGAGGCACCCTAGCCCTCTAGCCCATTAGCCCTTTAGCCCATTAGCCCTTTAGCCCTTTAGCCCATTAGCCCTTTAGCCTATTAGCCCTACAAGGAATGTGCGGTAATCTAATCTTCTTAGAACAAAGGTATCCCCTGACATGTTCTAAACACATGTTGTATCGAGTACAGTGTTCGGTTCTACTTATTTAGTGTTCTAAACACTTCAATCAATGTTCCGATCACATGATAAAGTTAACGGCATAGAGTGCAGTGTTCGATTCTAGTCTTGTTATGTTTCTTTAGTGATTTGCAAGTCTAAACATGCATAATGACGTCATCACTGCAGCACGTGCTTACTCTAGCTATCCCGATGCAGGTTTAAACTTGTTCGATAGAGCTATGCCTTGACATAAGAGGAGGCCTTAACAGCTTATGTATAGCCGCTATTGTTTAAAGATAGCTGCTGTTAAGAAAAAGCACGTAGAATTTTTCAAATTACCCGCCACCACATTTCAAAGGTATGAGGTTTAGTGCTGTAAAGATATCTGCACGATGCAAACCTAGCTTTCTTCATCAGAGCAGCCACCATCTTGTGTGAGCACCTCTAGACCGTATCATAAGGAGCTGTGTATAGTCACCGTCTTGTCGCTGCTACCTTGCGCAAGCACCCCTAGGGCGTCTCATAAGAGCAGCAGCCATCTTGTGCAAGCGCTCTTAAGCTGCCTCATAAGAAGCTATGTATAGCCCCCATCTTGTAGAATTAGATAGCTGCCAATGCCAAAGGGCCTAAGTAGGGATCGAACCGCCGATCTCATCATTAGACTATGTTTTTTCTTGTTCCTGATACTGCAAACCTAGGTATCAGGTTTTGCTCTACGATACACCGTTTTCGAGATATTTAACATTTTGCATTTAAGCCCAAAATTTAATGAATCGAACCTGCACGGCACGTTATACTCTCTACCATTGCTAAACCTGATCATGTTACGAAGACTTGCTTCAATACAAGCTAAAACAGAGCGAATGCCAAAGGGTCTAAGTAGGAACCGAACCGTTGATCTCATCATTAGACTATGTTTTTCTTGTTCCTCGTACTGCGAACCGAGGTACTGGGCAGAAAATTTTTTGTCCGTTTTGCTCTACGATGCACCGCTTTCGAGATATTTAACATTTTGCATTTAAGCCCCAAATTTAATGAATCGAACTAGCACGACACGTTAGCCTCTAAGCTAGCTTTCTTCATAAGAGCAGCAGCCATCTTGCGCAAGCACCCTTAAGGCGTCTCATAAGGAGACGTGTATAGCCGCCATCTTGTGTCCGCCATCTTTCGCAAGCATCCTTAGGGCGTCTCTAGCCATCTTGTGCAAGGACCCTTAAGCCGCCTCATAAGAGCAACCGCCATCTTGCGCAAGCATCCCTAGGGCATCTCATAAGGAGCCATGTATAACCGCCATCTTGCGCAAGCACCCCAAGGGCGTCTCATAAGAACCTATGTATAGCGGCCATCTTGCATAAGCACCATTAAGGAGTCATGTATAGCCACCATCTTGTGCAATTAGCGTCGAGAGATGGCTGCTGTAGAATTTTACTTTTTTAAATTATCCGCCACCATATTTCAAAGGTATGTACCTAAAGAGTGTAGCACTGAGGTTTGCGATGTAAGATGGCGGATAACAGCTGACAAAAAAGCGCGTGAGTTTGTTTACTAAACAGGAGCACGTGGAATTTTTCAATTTGCCGCCACCACATTTCAAAGGTATCTAGCTAAAGATGGCAGCACGGTGCACTCTTGATTAAAGATGGCGTATAACAGCTAACAGAACATTTCAAATTGCCCGCTACTACATGTCATAAAGAGGGCAGCACGGTGTTCTGTGGATTAAAGATGGCGGATGACAGCTGACGAAATTGTCCGCATGATAGCAGCACAGTGCTCTATTGATTAAAGATGGCGGATGACAGCTGTCAAAAAAGCACGTGGCTTTGTTTCCAAACAAGAGCACATAGAATTTTTCAAATTGCCGCCACCACATTTCAAAGGTATCTAGCTATAGAGTGCAGCACTGTGCTCTGTTGATTAAAGATGGCGGATGAAGGCTTTCAAAAATGCGCGTGAATTTGATTCCAAACAAGAGCATGTAGAATTTGCCGCCACCACATAGAGGGCAGCACGGTGCCCTCTTGATTAAAGATGGCTGCTGTCATGTGGAATTTCCTGCCACCACATTTCAAAGGTATCTAGCTAAAGAGGGCAGCACGGTGCTCCCTAGATTAAATATGGCTGCTGTCAAAAAGCATTTTTCAAATTATCCGCCACCACATTTCAAAGGTAGGTAGCTAAAGAGGGCAGCACTGTGCTCTATAGATTAAAGATGGTGGATGACAGCTGCACGTGGATTTGTTTATCTCACGCTAGTGAGGTTACGTTGGTAGCACTAAGGTTTAGGCCCGCCAAGATGGCAGCACTGCCGATGACAGGTGACGAATTTACATCTACTACGATAAAGAGGGCAGCACGGTGCTCTGTAGTTTAAAGATGGCGGATGACAGCTGTCAAAAAAGCACGTGGCTGTCAAAAAGCACGTGGCTTTGTTTACCACGCGCTAGTTAGGTTAAGTTGGTAGCACTAAGGTTTAGGCCCGCCAAGATGGTAGCACTGCCGATGACAGGTGACGAATTTACATCTACTACGATAAAGAGGGCAGCACGGTGCTCTGTAGTTTAAAGATGGCGGATGACAGCTGTCAAAAAAGCACGTGGCTGTCAAAAAGCACGTGGCTTTGTTTACCACGCGCTAGTTAGGTTAAGTTGGTACTACTGAGGTTTCGGCCCGTCAAGATGGCAGTACTGAGGTTAGCGATGCGTTGTTGTCTGTCAAAAAGCACGTGGCTGTCAAAAACACGTGGCTTTGTTTATCTCGAGCTAGTTAGGTTAAGTTGGCACTACTGAGGTTTAGGCCCGTCGAGATGGCAGTACTGAGGTTAGCGATGCGTTGTTGTCGATGACAGCTGTCAAAAAGCACGTGGCTTTGTTTACAAATTCAAATTTCCCGCGGGTGGTGGAGGAGGCCTCTGGGTGGCCTCTGGCTGTGGTGGTGGTGGAGGAGGCATCTGGGAGGCCTCTGGCTGTGGTGGTGGTGGAGGAGGCCTCTGGGAGCCCGGTGGTGGTGGTGGCGCCCGAATCCCTGTATTATACTACTCCTGTGGCGAAGATGGTTGGCGCAGGGACATGTG
Organism: Anabrus simplex; assembly: GCF_040414725.1. Classification (NCBI taxonomy): domain Eukaryota; kingdom Metazoa; phylum Arthropoda; class Insecta; order Orthoptera; family Tettigoniidae; genus Anabrus; species Anabrus simplex. The sequence goes on from NC_090266.1 coordinate 846,309,576, forward strand.
GCACGTGCGAGGGGTCCAGGCGCAGCCCGAGTGACGTCAGCACGCGAGGATCGGCGCATCCGCCGCCAAGCGGTGGCAGCCCCGCACGCCACGTCAACCGCCATTCTTCAGCATATGCAAGACACCCTGGCTGTTCCAATATCGACCAGAACAACCTCCCGTCGATTGGCTGAAGGAGGCCTGCACTCCTGGCGTCCGCTCAGAAGACTAACATTGACTCCACAGCATAGACGTGCACGCCTGGCATGGTGCCGGGCTAGAGCGACTTGGATGAGGGAATGGCGGAACGTCATGTTCTCCGATGAGTCACGCTTCTGTTCTGTCAGTGATAGTCACTGCAGAAGAGTGTGGTGTCGGCGTGGAGAAAGGTCAAATCCGGCAGTAACTGTGGAGCGCCCTACCGCTAGACAACGCGGCATCATGGTTTGGGGCGCTATTGCGTATGATTCCACGTCACGTCTAGTGCGTATTCAAGGCACGTTAAATGCCCACCGCTACGTGCAGCATGTGCTGCAGCCGGTGGCACTCCCGTACCTTCAGGGGCTGCCCAATGCTCTGTTTCAGCAGGATAATGGCCGCCCACACACTGCTCGCATCTCCCAACAGGCTCTACGAGGTGTACAGATGCTTCCGTGGCCAGCGTACTCTCCGGATCTCTCACCAATCGAACACGTGTGGGATCTCATTGGACGCCGTTTGCAAACTCTGCCCCAGCCTCGTACGGACGACCAACTGTGGCAAATGGTTGACAGAGAATGGAGAACCATCCCTCAGGACACCATCCGCACTCTTATTGACTCTGTACCTCGACGTGTTTCTGCGTGCATCGCCGCTCGCGGTGGTCCTACATCCTACTGAGTCGATGCCGTGCGCATTGTGTAACCTGCATATCGGTTTGAAATAAACATCAATTATTCGTCCGTGCCGTCTCTGTTTTTTCCCCAACTTTCATCCCCTTTGAACCACTCCTCCTTGGTGTTGCATTGTCACTGTCAGTCAGTGTATTTCCTTGAATCAATTTCGACCTTCGCTTCTTAAACTCTCTACGCTCCCTATGTATTCTTTCCCTTTTAATCTCTTTCACTATATGCCTACTGTCATTTACTCTAATAAGACTTCATTCTACGTATCCACGACCAATTCCAGTCTCCCTTGTCCCTCCTTGAAAAAACCGCGCCTAACTCCTTTCGTAGGTGGTGTAAATATATATACTGACGGTTCTAAACATTCCCACGGCGTTGGTGCTGCTTTTTGCATTCCTCATTCCCACACAATTGAACGTTTTCACCTCCCAGCAACATTTTCCATTTTCTCGGCCGAATTATTTGCTATCCAACAAGCCTTACTTTATGCCCAACAACATTCCTTTCCCAAAGTCACAATTTATACTAATGCTCACAGTGTTTTACATGCTCTAACATATTTTTCCCCCCTCTCTCAATTGGTATGTATACCATGTTAAATCTTTACTTCTCCAACTTGAGCGTGATGGAGTATATTTAACTCTGTTTGGATCCCAGGGCATTCTCACATCGCAGGTAAGGAACACGCCGATTCTGCTGCTAAAGCAGCCAGTCGACATTGTACCGCTCCCCTTCCAGTAGCTATACCACCCCTAGATTATTTCCCGTGTTTACAGGATGCTGCCTATCGGGCTTGGCAAGACCAATGGAGTCAATCAGTACGTTCCAAAGGTCATTACTATTATCAGCTTCAACCATTCATCCCCTCACAACCTTGGTTTTATAAGGGAACATATCCACGACGACAGATCACTAATATTATACGCCTCCGGTTCAATCATGCTCTTACCCCTCAATATAAATATCGTTTTCGGCTCGCTAATTTGCCTTATTGTGTGTGTGGTGATTCTGATGGCGACTCTAATCATGCTTTTTCCAATGTCCTATCTATTAACATCCTCGCCGTAAATTTCTCCATACTCTCATACGGATTAAAATTCCTTTTCCTACAAGTATTCCTTGTTTGTTATCTGACCCTTCCCCTGGCACGATACAGGTTCTTAATCAATTTCTCGATGACGCTCAGTTGACTTTGTGAATTTCATTCTCGCTCCTGCTTCCATTCGAACTGTGTGTACTATCCAGGCCCTAAGTGACTTCTGTATCTCATAGTAATACTGCTCATTACATAATAGTTTTTCTGTTTTTTTACGTGAGAATCAGCTTTATCACAAGTGTGACTTTATGGAATCGTATAATTTCTCGTGTGTTTTTCAATATTAAATGTGTAGTGACTGGGTAAAAAATATAAAGAGCCCATAAGGATCCAGAAGTAGAAGAATAAGACGAAGATACAAAGAGACCTGTAGTGTATGTCATGTCGTTGCCCACGAGATATACAAGGCCAGGACATAGCTACTAATTTGTCGTGTTCACGGTTTGGCCGCTAGATGTCAGGTTTCCGTTCTGTTCTTGGCGGACTTTACCATTGTGGTGTGCGGAGTAATTGTGATGCTGTGTTGATTTTGTGCAATTTATTGTGAATATTGTTTCTGTCGGTGAGTGTCTGTGAGGTTGAGAAGAAGGTGCAATGTTGTGTAACTCTCTGTATTTTGGATGACACTAATAAAGCATGAAAATTGACGTTCCATACTTTCCCTTCCGAGTGCGGTTTAAGGGTGAAATGGAAGCAAACTATTTATAGGCAAGGTGATATAGTAGGATCTCTGTAGGTACCCAGAAATTCTTCTCATAAAACAGATTTCAGTGTAAGCACATCAATCAAACTTCCTTCTGTTTCCATTGTGCATCCTGTTAACAAACAGGATAATGTCAAACGCAGGAAGCGTCCAGCTCCCAAAAATGATGTATTGCCAAGAAAATTTAGTAAACGTTTCTATTCAGATAACGATGAACATACCATATCTTCATAAGTCAGCCACAAACGAAAAAGGAGTACAAGTCTCGTTTCTATATCAAGGAAAGACTACGAGTATATACGGATGAGAAAATTAAATACCAGATTACAGAAAAAATCTGTAAAATGAGAAGTAGGATACGGGTAATGAAATCAGAAAAAAAGTTTTATGGTATCTGAACTTGACCAAAAAGCAAACCAAATTGAGAAGCATGCTAAAATTGATCTTTAGGAGCTTTATTCCTGTTAGAAGGAATTTTTCTTCTTCTTTCTTCATCCGTTTACCTCCAGGGTTGGTTTTTCTCTCGGACTCCAGCGAGGGATCCCACCTCCACCGCCTCAAGGGTAGTGTCCTGGAGCGCCAGACTTTGGGTCGGCGGATACAGCTGGGGAGGATGACCAGTACCTCGCCCAGGCAGCCTCACCTGCTATGCTGAACAGGGGCCTTGTGGAGGGATGGGAAGATTGGAAAGGACAGGCAGGGAAGAGGGAAGGAAGCGGCCGTGGGCTTAAGGTAGGTACTATCCCGGCATTTGCCTAGAGGAGAAGTGGGAAACCACGGAAAACCGCTTCGAGGATGGCTGAGGTGGGAATCGAACCCACCTCTACTCAATTGACCTCCCAAGGCTGAGTGGATCCCGTTCCAGCCCTCGTACCACTTTTCAAATTTAGTGGCAGAGCCGGGAATGGAACCCGAACCTCCGGGGGTGACAGCTAATCACACTAACCACTACATCATACAGCCGAACACAAATTTAATTTTACGGGAAGAAAAAAGGGAAATACGGTGAAACGACGCGAAATATTTGCGTCCTCTGGCACAGGAAAGCACTTACCAGTTACAGTTCTGTGATCCTTGCACTGCCTAACTCTACCGTATCAGAAGACGCTAAAAAATTACATAGGATTTTCTGATGGCGAAATGGGCATAACATCGCTCACCAAACAGCGGCTTCAGTACGAATGTCAAAACATCAGATGTGCGGAGGAAATGATTGGATCGCTGATAATTGGTGAAAGGGCGATTAAACCCAAAGTTATTTATGACCGCAATCTCGATCCGCTTATCGTATACTCTGAGGCACAATTAAAGGAATCGGTAAGAAGTGACAAGCTCGTTATCAGATTTCTCTGCTTCTTTCGTGAATTACTTATTTCGTTTAAGCATATTGTAAGAAATACGTTGTAGAAAAAAAAGTCAAGCAATTGCTCTAGGTCTATCTTTGATCCCACATCTGTTTGCTGCCATCTGAAATTACTAGTTTTAATGTATTTTTATAGTTTTTTCATATTCGAACGTGTTGCAACGAGCGGGCGAGACAGATCAGTAAAGGGAACTCTAGCGGCACTTGTCGGAAGTATCTTGAGGATGAGTCTAGTGTGCTGTATTTTCCGGCCTTGTGTATCTCGGAGCAAAAAGACCACTGACCTAACATTAATATGAATATATATCGCACCAGATAATTCAATAGAAGATGTAGTAGAGTCAGTACTTAATGCAATAGGGAAAGTAAATACTGCGGAAGAAGTGATAATCGCGGGTGACCTCAACTGCAGGATAGACAAGCCGAACGTAAAATAAGAGTTAGTTATTCAGATCCTGAGGGATGAAGGTTTCACAATGATAAACAAAAAAGACCTTAAAACATACTTTCCTCCAAATGGCTCCAGCGCAATTGATCTTTTATTGTACAGAGGTGAAAGATTTATGATAAAGAAACAGGAAGGTCTATGGTCCTCAGGGTCAACGCTAATCAGAAAACATATACCCATCTGCACAGAAATTGAACACAAAGAGTCCCGGAAATCCCTAATCCCCGATGATAAGGGCATCACACTTTCAAGAAATATTGATGGAACGAAACTGCAAGACCACCCGAATATACAAAAAGCAAGAGCACTTGTAGCTCGAGGACAACTAAATGAAGCAGTAGTAATCGCTACAAATCTGATACAGGAAGCCGCTCTGCCTGCGAAAGAAAGGAGAGCACAAAAATTGTTTGACAGACAGCACTAAAAGACACCTTACGCGCGTTATACTCAGCCAGAAAAATGGAGGCCGCTGATTACCTGGAAGCATATGCCATCAAAAGAAGAAATTACATAAAACTTCTAATAGAAAAGCGAGCTGAATACCTGGAAGCAGAAGCCAAGAAGCTTGTAGTCGAAGCAGAAACGGACCCATTTCGGGCCCTCAAGAAAAAGCAAGAGTGTAGAGCGAGGGAAATACCAATGGAAACATGGGGAAAACACTTCTCAGCGCTTCTAAACAGGGACAGCAGAGCAAAAGATGACACCGCAATCCACTCTATCGATCCAGAACACGAAATTAGACTAACCACGGGGGAAGTACAAATGGTAATCAGCAAAGGAAAAAAGGGGAAGACAGCAGGACCGGACAACATATATGCAGAACACTTAAAAAGTACTCAAGACCACTTACTACAGCTTTGGACAGAACTATTCAACAAATGTCTAAATTTAGGCAAAATACCGGAAGTTTGGAGAACGGCAACGCTGAAGATTTTTTACAAAGGAAAAGGAGAAACTGACAACCCTGGCTCATATAGAGGTATAGCTCTAGAAAGCAATCTATACAAAGCATTTGCAACTATTGTAGCGAATCGCCTGAACAACGAAATAGACCCGTTCATACCAGAATGCCAGCTAGGCTTCCGCAAAGGAAAAAGCACGTTACAAGCCGCAGCATGCCTGAAAGAAAAAATTGAAGAGGCACTGAGGCACCCAAAAGGGAAGTACTGCGTCATCTTTGTTGACTACCAGAAGGCTTTTGATCTTATCGACAGAGATATCCTGATAGGAAAATTAAAACAAATGATTGGTGACAACACGCTCGTGAGAATCGTTGAGACCATATTAGACTACAACCTAATCCAAATTGAAGATGGAGCATCCTCATCCGGGAAAGTAATTCAAACAAATGGGGTACCCCAAAGAGACCCCCTAAGTCCGCTACTATTCAACGTAGCAACGGCAGATATCACACAAATAATGACGGACTCCCCCGAGACTACTCTAATAATGTACGGTGATGACATGGCTCTGGGATCGAGCTCAAAGGCAGAACTACAGTCGACAGTGATGAAGTTAGAAGCTTGGGCTTCAGATAACAAATTTGAAATTAACCAGGAAAAGACAGTACAGATGGTGTTCATAAAAGGTGGCAAGGCCGCCAAGGACGACGCTATATCATTAAATAATAAACCACTAGAAATAGTCAAGAAATTCAAATACGTGGGCATCACGTTCCAAACGAGCATGACATCCTTCAATAACCACGTCATAGACAGAACGACAGCAGCAATCAGAGCCATCCACAATATCAAGAATATATCTATGCTATCTCTCAACACAGCGATGACTTTATTCAAGACCACAATAACCCCAATTGTGTCATACGGAATCGAAATAATATGGGACAACCTGACAATCGGTGACTTGGAGAGGATAGAAAGGGCCAAAGCAAGGTTCCTGGAGAAGGCCCTAGGAGTAGGTAAACTGGCACCCTCCAGACTTGTTTATGTACTGGCACGGGAAACCTACTTCATTGAGGATCTACGACTCAATCTACCACTGCCATCTACCAGCTCATTCCAAGAGCTTCAGAAAAAACTTCTTAAAAAACGCGCGGAAATAGACCCCGAATTCTACGGAAATAACGCCATGATCGATCGAAACTGGACCAAACAACTTCAAGAGCAAAGACATGTCATAACAAGATATGCAATACATGGCTTCCACCACAAAATATGCGCAAAGACAAAATTCCACAATCCAACAGATGACTGCGTTTGTACCACTGCCTTCTCGATCTGCATCCGATCGGATGCAGATCGAGCAGGCAGTGGTTTGTACACGCTGTAAGGAAAAGTGCGACCACTACCATCTGCTGAAGTGGGAAAACAGAATAAAGACTCTAACAGAATACAGCAAAATGTAAATTAGCACAACAAACTTAATACTCATTCGAGTGCTCCTTATAAATATATATAACACAGGACAGTAGAGACTGTATTTGATCGTAGGCAACGGTCATGTCATTGCAGTAAAAAGGGGTGTGGCTCTCTCTCCTAGTGGCCCTTATTTGTTTGTTTTGAGGCACTTCCCTACAAGATATCCGTACGAAATTTTGGAATTTTATTCTTCAAGCAATGATGCTTGAAATAATAAAATAATATTGCCATTTTTATAATTTTTCATTGACATCTTGCCTTAAAGTGACTGGACGATAATTAATACAGTCCAACCACACCTCGCAAGAAAAGAAGAAGAATATATGACTCCGCCTTGTGTTTCGTAAATTACAAGGTGATAGAGTGGTGTTGATGAAAGAGGATAGATATAAGGTGTTGATTTTTAGTTCTCAGATTAGATATGACGTAGGGTACTATTACTGTAGATCACTGCAGTATTTTCTTTGGCAGTAGCACTTATGCTCCTTTATCTATATTATGTGGGACTATTAGTAGGCCAATTTTTTTTTTTTTTTTGCACATATCTTTAGTTCGCCAAGGTGTTCCAAGACTTTCGTATAGGATTTTGGGCAGCCTCTTTTAGCAGAATTTCTTGATAACTAATTCTGTTGGCCTCCTCGTATTGAGGTTAGATCGCTTTGTTTTCGTGAGAGTGTCATTGCAGCAAAGGACTTAAAAACATATAGCAAGGTATTGTGTTGTGTTATGCTTAAATATTTTGCGGAAATGACGCGAACTTCCTAGCATTTCACACATTTCTAGTTTATATTATATTATGTTATATTACAGATGTATAAATTAACGTCGGGTTTGAGGCGTTCGTTATCAAGTGCGTTGATAGGAAGAAGAAACCAACACCAGAAGGCCACTCAAACTATAGGAGAGGAGTTTCAGGAAATTAATATTCCTGTTCCATGGGGTCATATAGCAGGTGGGTATAGAACACTGATTTTTCCATTTTAGTGAAAAAACTGTAATTTTAAGGTATTGGCACGAAATACTGCTCTTCATATTGTTCTTGCAGGAAAGTGGTGGGGTCAAAAAGACATTCAACCAGTGGTGGGGTTGCATGGCTGGGAAAATAATGCTGGAACGTTTGATAATCTAGCTCCTCTCTTGACCATCCGTAGTTTCTTAGCATTTGACTGGCCTGGCCATGGACTTTCTTCCCATATTCCCTTAGGTAGACCATATTATTTCATGGACAGTGTATTGGTATTAAGACAGATATCAAAATATTTTAAGTGGGATAAAATATCAATTATTGGCCATTCATATGGTAGCTGTGTAGGATTTGTGTATGCTGCAGTTTTCCCTGACAGTGTTGAGAATTATGTAAGTATTGATTGTGCTAGAACATTGATGGCAAGTGAAATTGAACAAGAAGGAATGCAGCTCAGGCTTGCAAGTGATATGTTGTTGAATTTTGAAGATAAACTTGTTAACAGTAATCCCCCTTGTTATGACTATGATCACATGGTGGATCTTCTGCACATTGGCAGTCTGAAATCTGTAACAAAGGACTCTAGCAAGATACTGTTACGTCGAGGAATGCGTAAAACTGTTGGTGACACTGAATGCTACCATTTTTCTCGTGATCTTAGACTTCAGTGTCATGCTGTTGGACGATTTCCAAATGAATTCCTTCTGAAAATGGCCCCCAGAATACACTGTAATCATCTTAGTATTAGAGGACTTCAAGGACTGATAATTGGTAAAAAGGAGGATGAATATTTTAGAACTCTGAATTTAATACAAAAGTCTAGTAATAAAGTAGAGCATCATGATATAGAAGGAACTCATCATGTACACCTGAACAATGCTGAACGAGTTGCTCCCATTATAAATTCTTTTCTGCATAGTTTATATCCTCCTGAATGTTAATTTAATATATTTTGCATTTGCATCCTGGTATTATTTTAAGGTGATGTTTTGTAATGTATATATATATATATATATATAACTGCAGATATGTTTTGTACCAGTATATTAAAAGTATACATAGTTTTTCTTTATTTTAAAGTTATTGTTTTTATTGTTATTCCATCTGACTTTGACCTTTCCTAAATTATTCCAAGGCATTTCCTTCAGCCTAGTTTAATATACATGTAGAAGAGACCAAATAATTTTGTTCTTTTTAAAAGATTTATGTTCTTGCATATATTTAAACCGTATTATCTTTCCGATCATAGTTCTGTCAGATGGTTGGTCAGCGAGTCCGGTGCTGTAGTATGTAACGGTAGTAAACTAATTTCATTGCATCCAGACTGGGGGTTTCTTCAGTCAGTCGCTACTGATCTGTATTTAGGGCAGTTGTTCAGGTGGCAGATTCCCTATCTGTTGTTTTCCTAGCCTTTCCTTAAATGCTGCAAAGAAATTGGAAATTTATTGAACATTTCCCTTGGTAAGTTATTCCAATCCCTAACTCCCCTTCCTTTAAACAAATATTTGCTCCAATTTGTCCTCTTGAACTCCATCTTTATTTTCATATTGTAATCTTTCCTACTTTTGAAGACACCACTGAAACTTATTCGTCTACTGATGTCATTCCACGCCATCTCTCCACTGACAGCTTGGTACATACCCACTTATTACATTTATTATAACATACCACTTAGTTGAGCAGCTTGTCTCCTTTCTCCCAAGTCTTCCCAGCCCAAACTTTGCAACATTTTTGTAACGCTACTCATTTGTCGGAAATCACCCAGAACATCTATGTTCATCTATGTACAACACACCACAGTAGCATACAATTGTGAATATATCCCTGCACATAGGGTTGGTGTCAGGAATGATGTAAAACTGGTGCAAATCCACATCAAGTGCTGACCTCAGTAAACTGTGAAAAAAGCCGGAAAGAGAAAGAAAAATGTGCAGACTGTCAGCTAATGTTCCTGCATTTTAAGTGGTATCTGAGCTGTAACTTTTGATCCATTTGAGACAGTGGAATACTAACTGCCAGTGATACAGCCCAAAATTAATTTTTAGGATCACTGTATTGCATGAACACTAAGCGAACGGCCGCGCATGTTAATACACTATGGCTATGGAGCCAAGCTCTGCATTCAGGAGACGAGCAGGTGCGAACCTCACTGATGGCTGTCTGGAGAATGGTTTTCTGTGGTTTTCCATTTCCACTTCCAGGCGGATGCCAGTACAGTTTCTATTCATAAGCCACAGCCAATTCCTTCCACCTCCTTACCCAGTTTCATTCACCATCATTCATTTCATCTTCATTATATCCTCAACTGAGGTTCGCATCGGGAAGGGCATTGGGCTGTAAAAATTGTCATGCAGTTTTGTCCTATCCCTGACCCCATATCAGGAAAAGGGACTAAAGAGTAAATGTACACTGTATTGAACGATCAAGAGAGCCCTGGATTAACCCTTTTAAATTTAATAGTATTAGTGTAACTTTCTTCTGTGGTAATGCTGCTGCTAGATTTATGCTATTTTGCAACATTCTAACTGGGTTACAGGAAAATGCTCATATAATCCTTGATTGACAGTCAGGTCTTAAGGCATCTAGTCATCAGGAAGGTTTTTGAGCAGGTTTCATATGAATGGTCTGCCTTGAATAATGGTAGTGTGAATGTAAAAATAATAACTTACTGATATTTATGGATGTTTTGATTTGTTTTATCTTGTGGGACATGAGTTCCTTAATGGTTAGTGTGCTATGCAGGTGATGTGCTGCTTTTTATAATATAGGCTAATATTTGTCTTATCAGGCTTTTGTTACTGAAATTGACCCATATTCTTCACTTCAGGTTTTATTTTCTAGAGTAAGGAAGTAGGTTGGGTTAAACCAAATTAAGATGAAACATTTTGAGGAAGAGCATATTTTATCCCTTTCACTGTTGATTTTATTTAGTCGGAGATCACTGTCATGTTTCTGCTGTGTTCGCTTAAATAGGTTGTCATAATATACTCTGCTCTATTTTCTGCTCTCGATAAGAAATAATCTGTGAGGATCACTATTAAGCCAAAAGTATGTTTCACTTATTTGAACTGTCTGGTATGAGTTGAAGACACTGTAGTTTTTACTTTTCTTCTGGCAAAAGAAAATCGTAAATCAGAACAGGGAAATTCTAAGAAACAGTATAAGGTTGTATAAGAAGCATAGTGCTGTGTAGGTTGTGCATAAGGCATTTAGGGTCCTAACAGTCCAAGCTACGCTCTATGAGGTTATTTATTATCGTCCACCAGTATGAAATCTGGGCCCACACCATCTCGAAACAAAGGAGCATGAGGTGCAAACATCTTGTCATGATATCTGATGGCAGTCAAACATTGCTGGTTTACCTGTACAACTTTATGGAGAGGTGTTTGATTAACATATTTGTTCTCCACACCACCTCCAATCTCTTTCCATTATATTTGAGAACCAAAACCTTTTCAAGTTCTCGCCAGATGTGAATCCATTGTGAATCATTATGAAAACTGAATCGGGACTTGTTTGTAAAAAGAACGTTGGCACACTGTTCAGCTGTCCAGGTGACATGTTGTTGATTCCACTCTGGACATAGTCTTCTATGCACATACATCAGGGGTACAAATACAACCGGTCGCCAACAGTAAACAGTTTGCCTCGATGAAAGTGTTGCAGTGGCTACTGTGAGGTCAGATGCCAGCTGCTATGTAGTCCTACGGTTGAACTGTCTCACCCCATGACCAAGTAACGGTCCTCTCTTTTCAGATATCACTCTTGGCCGTCCTTGTTCTGCTGTATGGGACACATTTTCGGACTCTAAAAACTGGTGCCACATTTGAGAGAACAGGAATGCCACCCGCTGGCAGAATACAGGTGTATTATTGGCACACTTTTCCTGGATAGATTTACACCCTAGTGCTGAATCGGTAGACCTTGGCAACCTTCGAGATTCGTACTGGCAACCTTTGAAACACAAACTATGAATCGCTTATGCATCGCTGTGCGACATCTGGCGTACACTTTACGTACTAGTACTGTTGTTGTTTACACAGCAAAGCCAAACTATAGAATTCATGCTAGGAACAAGATTCGCATCGAGAAATGTTATACAATGTAATATGTGTATGTGACACAGTTGTTGGCTTAAGATAATAACGGTTTAGAAACTTCATATTGATTAATCATATTATCGATTCAATTCAGATTTCATTTCCATTCAGTTAGCAGCACTACCAGAACCGGGAGAGCTCTCTCCATACTCCTCAGCCCTGTACACAAATCTATCCAGAAAAAGTGTGCCGATAATAGTATTATTTATTTACACGTTACTACAACCTGATCATATTACGTACCACTGACGATGGGAAGGAAGTGGCCGTGGCCCTAATTAAGACACAGCCCCAATATTTGCCTGGTGTAAACTTGGGAAACTACAAAAAACAATCTTCAGGGCTGCTGACAGTGGGATTCAAACCCACTATCTCCCAAATGCAAGCTCACAGCTGCGCGCCCCTAACTGCACGACCAACTTGATTGGTGAGAAATAACAGACAAATGCACATTAAGCCATCAGGCCACTACAGCTTGTAACTGTCCAGTTTCAATTTATCCAGTCGACCTCCACTGCAGGGAGTTGTCTGTCCAGGCATCTTCTGTGTGCCATAGCTAAATGTTTAGGCAGTGAATGTAGAAGTTGGATGAATATGGCAGTACACACTATGTACACTGGCTGATAGGGGGCAATGATGTCATTGCTTTCATAGTTGTACGAAAACAAACATGCCACCTTCTGGCAGAATACAGGTGTAGTATCATTTGTTTACATGTTACTACAACCTGGTTGTATTGTGTTCAGGTGAACACTGGGGAAAGAATTTCAGTTTGTTGCTTTAATTTTGGACACTAGTGTAGGCCCTACATTAGATAGATGTTCTAGAAGATATTTGTGTGGGGTATGGTATTGTACAGAAATGAAACATGGACAATTGCTGCAGAAAGAATAGAAATAGGGCCTAATGGTCTTTGAAATGTGGTGTTATGAATGAAATTCAAAGATAGTGATGGAAAATCGAACCTGAAAATCTCAGTCATTCGAGGATGCATGTTTGGATGTCTCTGAAGAAAGGTCTCAAGATTTCTGTCTTAATCTACAAGGGTCAAGTCTTAAGTCATGGCAGCTATTTTTTTTCTCACGAACAGGAGACAACACAGAAAATCTAAGATATGCATTTGGAAATATAGGGCATGTACTTACACATAGTGCCTGAAGACCAATTCTGACTTCAGGAGATTCTCGTAGGAAAGTGACAGAACACAGGCCATTGGTAAACATTGTTTTATTATGGTATAGACAGCAAATACACAGGACTACGTACAAAGGACAGGTCTCCACTGGTTACAGACCTTCCAAATAATCACCCAAGGTTTCAACTGTGCGTTGCCAGCGGTGGGGCAGGCGCTGAATACCATTCACTGCATGTGTATTGCTGACGTGCGACACCTCTCTCCGAAATGCTGTTACGATGTCCTCTTTGTTAGCAAACCGTTGTCCACATAATGGCTTCCTGACTTTGGGGATTAGATCATAGTCACATGGGCTCAGATCAGGCGAATAAGGCGGGTGTGGAAGAACATCCCATCCCCACCGTTGTAAGAGACACTGAAGATGGCTGCTGTGTTTGCTGTCGTGTTATCGTGTAGGATTATGGCATTGTCCAAAAGATCTGGACATTTGGTTTGCACTGCACGGCGCAATTGGTACAGCAAAAAGGAATTGTAATAAACTGCATTGACAGTGTGCCCCTCACGCACTGGATGACACACAAGTACACCTTGCTTGTTGACTTCCATTTTGTGGTGCTCTTACACACGGAACTTGGGGGTATGCTTATAGACCCTCACTACATACACCATCTAGTGGCATCATACGCAAGTACATACCGTACGTTTCCAAATGCATATTTTAGATTTTCTGTGTTGTCTCCTGTTCGTGAGAAAAAAAAATAGTTGCCATGACTTATGACTCGATCTGCATATTTTGTAGCTGTGATGTGCTGGTGAGATACTTCAGTTCAGCAATATTGCTATTCCTCAAATGTAGTTCTGCCGTGATCGTAAGGAGTAGGCCATTTTGTTGTGTGATCTTAAGATATACAGGGCAATTCTAAATAACATTTCACCGAGCTTGATAGCTGCAGTCGCTTAAGTGCGGCCAGTATCCAGTAATCGGGAGATAGTGGGTTCGAGCTCCACTGTCGGCAGCCCCGAAGATGGTTTTCCGTGGTTTCCCACTTTCACACCAGGAAGGGGGGTTAGGGATTGGAATAACTTACCAAGGGAGATGTTCAATAAATTTCCAATTTCTTTGAAATCATTTAGGAAAAGGCTAGGAAAGCAACAGATAGAGAATCTGCCACCTGGGCGACTGCCCTAAATGCAGATCAGCATTAATTGATTGATTGATTGATTGCTTGGTTGATTGATTGATTGATTGAATGCCGGGGCTGTACCTTAATTAAGGCCACGGCCGCTTCCTTCCACTTCCTAGGCCTTTCCTATCACATCGTCGCCATAAGACCTATCTGTGTCTGTGCGACATAAAGCAAAAAAAAAAAAACCATTTCCGATTTGAAGTCTTATGAGAGATGTAGTACATAATTTGTGACAAGACTAATGCTAATCGACTGAACATCTCAAAAAGTTTAATCTCCACACTACCGTTCCGTGTTAGTTGTGCTGGCTTTCATTAGGTGGCGGTCCAGTCGCACAGTGGAAAATGGTGGGTGGCAGGCAGCAGAAAGTTTTGTGTTCTTGATTACCATACGAACAAGTCCGTTTTGGTGGTTCAGTGGCATTTCCAAATAAGGTTTGGACAGGACCCACCCTCTGCAAGTAGATTCGAATGTGGTATGCCTGATTTGAAGCGACAGGCTGTATTTGCAAGGGTAATCAATAGGCCATTCATTCATTGATGACTTGCCAGTGGAGTGTGCATGACTCATCTGCAAGGATTTTGCTGAAATCCACGTGCTGTGCTAGCTGAGAATTACAAATTCTTCCTCTGACAGTGTGGAGAGTGCTGCAGAAACGACTGTTAATGAAACCATATTGATTGTGGTAGCTGAAAACTCTGAAACCACCAGACTTAGCATGAACATCGTTCACTGCAGACCTGTTACAACAGTGGTAGAGGGCGGTTACCCGTGGAAATTAGTATTTAGTGATAAAGGAATATTTTACTCATCGGGGCATGTGAATAGATATACCATATGGGTTTGGGGCACAGAAAATCCCCATGTAGTTGTGCATTATAAATGTGCATGTCCTAAAGTGAATGTACAGTATTGTGCCAATGCACCTCTCAAAATTTATGGACCTTCCATTTTTTCCAGAAGCCATTGTGACACTGGTATGAACTACCTGGATTTGCTAACAGAAAGGGTTTTTCCACAGCGTGTGGAAGACGTTTCAGACCATTTTTCAGCAAGATGGTGGAGCTCTGCATTTCCAACATGCTGTTAGAGACTGCCTGAATCCCACTCTATTGCAACAATGGATTGGTCTTACAACTGACGACAACACAACATACTCATGCATTGGCTGCTACAGTCTCTGGATATCTCACAAATTTGTGTGGGGTTTTGTAAAGGACTGTGCTTTTGTACCACCACTTGTGTAGACAGTGGGTGACCTATGTGCATGCATCACAGCAGCATTTGCAGAGATTGATCCTGACATTCTAAGCAATGTATTACAGGCACTGGAGTTTTGGCTTGATGTGTGACGTGTTACATTTTCATTGCACGTTGAACTTTTGTAGTGGCATTGACAACTTATTCAGCTGCTCATCGTATATGTTCATTTTCTCTTTGCCTGTGTTTCATTAAACTGCCATTATAAGTATTGAAATTGGAAACATAATTTAGAATTGCTATGTATCTGTCACATTCTTAGCAAGACAGTATAACTCTTATCTCACATAATACGCCACCAAATGAGCGAGTCAAATATGCCCATGATTTTTTTACACATTGTGAACACAGCTAGGATATGATGGGAGGATCCAGCCGCTATTGTTAATTTGTAATCCACCCTGTGAGCAGAACACGTCATAGGAACTTTGTGAGCAGTAAAGGTAGTACGGTATATGAGATTCATACATGAATTGGGCTCTGATAGCTGGAGTAGAACAATATTTTGCTCATAGAACATTAATGTGCCCATGAATGTGGAACAATATCTGGTGTAGAGATATCTTCCATGCACATCAAACCCATGTAACTATTGGAGTAAACAGTGAAAGCTGATATTCAACCCTGACGGCTTTGGCTCGAAAATATTTGCATGTACCGGCTACATCATTCCCGTGTGAGCACTTATTTTCCAAAGCAGGCTTGCCTGTTAATGAGCAACGAAACAGGCTACATGGTGAGATAGAGAGAAAAAGCTTGTTTTTAATATAAGAGCAGTGATATATTTATGACAGTGTGTGTGTTTACTTTACAATGGCGAAAAATGAGGGTATCCTCCTATTCAATACATCATATATTCCGTCTTAGACGGAGCAAACAAATTCAGACATGTTTCGGCTCGCTTGAGCCATCTTCAGTGAAAAAAAAAAAAATTAGGGGGGGTTGGAATAATTTACATAATATAAGTTGAAAAAATGCTAAAAAACATAATGAAAGAGTGAACAAAAAACAAAAGAGAGCTTAGACGGAAAGCAAAATTAGCACAAATATACAATATTTACAACAATATGCAGAGCAAAAAACTTACTGCAACAAAATTCAGTGAAACAGGTGTTAATTTGAAATAATAATTGATACTAAAAACTGCGTTAACCTAAGAAACAAGGGAATGAGAAAACAAATGATGCAGATGGAAACAAATAATAGTAGCGCATGGTGAGGTTATGGACCTCATTGTTTACAAATTATTGGTTTAAAAATGACAAAACAGTTTGAAATTGCTGTCAAATCTAGTGGAAACCCATCACATCAAAATGGTCAGGAGGAGAGCGGGAGCAAACATTTTTGAGAGAAACCAAGCCTGAATTAACCTGCAGGCGAAAAGCCTGTGACAAGGAGAAAAAACACCATGAAATTTAAGGCTTTAGAAATAGCAGCATTCTCAATATCTTCTCAATCTAGCGGTCCCTTTCTTCATTATTGTTTCATAATGTTGGCTGGTGTTTTGCCTTATTATAGAGGGTGGTTGTCCTCTCTAGTGGCCTGGCTTTCTCAAAGTAACGGTCTCCTACTGCACACCATTAGAACTTCATTGAGGGTTTCCACTAGATTACTACAATTTACTATGCATCTGTCTTCTACCTAACACAGCTTCTCATATTTTTATATGCGGCCCTTCCGACCCCTCTATAATAAGGCAAAACACCAGCCAACATTATGAAACAATAATGAAAAAAGGGACCGCTAGATTGAGAAGATATTGAGAATGCTGCTATTTCTAAAGCCTTAAATTTCATGGTGTTTTTTCTCCTTGTCACAGGCTTTTCGCCTGCAGGTTAATTCAGGCTTGGTTTCTCTCAAAAATGTTTGCTCCCGCCCTCCTCCTGACCATTTTGATGTGATGGGTTTCCACTAGATTTGACAGCAATTTCAAACTGTTTTGTCATTTTTAAACCAATAATTTGTAAACAATGAGGTCCATAACCTCACCATGCGCTACTATTATTTGTTTCCATCTGCATCATTTGTTTTCTCATTCCCTTGTTTCTTAGGTTAACACAGTTTTTAGTATCAATTATTATTTCAAATTAACACCTGTTTCACTGAATTTTGTTGCAGTAAGTGTTTTGCTCTGCATATTGTTGTAAATATTGTATATTTGTGCTAATTTTGCTTTCCGTCTAAGCTCTCTTTTGTTTTTTGTTCACTCTTTCATTATGTTTTTTTAGCATTTTTTCAACTTATATTATGTAAATTATTCCAACCCCCCCTATTTTTTTTTTTTTTTCACTGAAGATGGCTCAAGCGAGCCGAAACATGTCTGAATTTGTTTGTTCCGTCTAAGACGGAATATATGATGTATTGAATAGGAGGATACCCTCATTTTTCGCCATTGTAAAGTGATAACCGTCAATACGGAATGATTCTAATATCTTGTAACTGTGTGTGTGTTACATTTAATTTTCTTTCTTTATCATTTATTAGGATTTCCAGCATGTTAATGTACAAAGGTCGATCAAATATAAACAGGATTCTTGTTCCTGAACATCAGCAGTTTGTAGGACTGCCCCGCGCTTCTGCTATGCTTAGGCGGGACCGCTAGGAGTGAGGAGAGCGTGCTGTTAGATATTTCCCACCGTTTCTTCAGTAACGCTCACGATGTCGGAGCAACAGGTGCACCCCTCCACTGCGCAATGCATAATTATAAAATTTCTTGCTCGTGAAGGAGTTACAGCGACGGAAATTTGCCAGAGGTTGACTGCACAGTTTGTTGATCAAACATTGTAAAGGATGCGTGTGTTCGCCTGGCATAGAAAGTTCAAGGAAGGACGAGTACGTGTGGAAAATCATTAACACGATCGCTGTCCTCAGACCAGCATTACAGACAAAAACATTCTTGCGGTTAAAGTCATTACTGATGACGATCGATGGGCGAGAATATCAGATATTGCGGATTAAGTCTGAATCAGTTGTTGGAGCTGTCAGGCAATAATCCCAAACGACCTGCAGTTCCGTAAAGTGTGTTCCAGGTGGGTCCCTTACCTTTTGACCAAAAATCTAAAGTTGAGACGTTTGGAGGTCTGTCAGAGGGTTACAGCAAGGTTTGCGGAAGAAGGTGATGCATTGTTGAGTCGGATCGTCACCTGCGACGAAACGTGGGTCCACCACTACACTCCCGAATCCAAACAAGCCAGTAAGGAGTAACGGAGGAAAGGGGAGGCAGCACCACTGAAAGCTAAGACTTGACTGTCAGCTGGCAAGATTCGTGCAACTTTTTTTTTTTTTTTTTTTTTTTTTTTTTTTTTGATCGGCGAGGCATTTTGCTGATTAATTTTTTGCTATGAGCGACGCACGATCAATGCTGCTTACTGCGAGTTGTTGAACAATGCGAGGGTTTGCATATCACCACAAAAGATAAGATCAACTGATACGACAGGTCATCCTCCTCCACGTCAATGTGCGGCCCCATACTGCAGCTCTGTCTCCAAGCTACAGGACACTGGACTATACTTGGATCATCCTTTTTACAGCCCGGACTTATCGCCCTGGGATTTCCATTTGTTTGGACTGCTTAAAGAAGCTCGAGGAGGGCATTGATTTGAAGATGACGAGAGTGTGGAAGACTTCATGCGCAACTTACTGGTGACACAACCTTGTTCTTTTTATGATGAGGGCATCAAAAAGCTGCCCATACGCTGGGACAATTGCATTTCCGAAGCAGGAAACTATGTGGGAAAAATAAATTGCAATTGCTTTATGTTTTTCAATAAATGAATTTAAATGAAAAATAAAATCACATTTATATTTGATCCCCCTTTGTACCATAATCTTGTATTTAAGTTAAAATCATTTGGAGTATATAAAGTGTGTTTGCTCAACATTTTGTTGCACGCAAGTTACCCTGCAAATGGTTCTCCGAAAGCTACGTAGAGCATAGCATGATAACATCTGACTCAAGAAGCTTGTGGGAGTCTGTGGTAGGGTGGGAAAATGTATCGAACTAGTCTCGTGCACATACAACCCTAAGAGCAACAACAAATGCCAACTGATTGGTTTTGCTGGGATTAAATCAGACTGTAACCCTGAGCTTAGGAGGTGAGTTTCTAAACTACTGCTCTACACTTTTGTGTAACATAACAATATCTTGACCTGAGTGGTGTTGCGTGTTTATAGCTTTCAAATCTTGCTCCATTTCACCAAGATTCTTCCTTGGTTAATGTGATTTATTTTTATATTTTATGTTTTTAAATTGATTTTGGAATAATGGCTCTAATTTAATATCTGGAAGGTGAAGTAATTATTTGTAATGTTGTCTCTTAGAAGTGTCTATCTTCAGCTCAGAGGCTGGTTTTGTTTCAAGAAACTGATACAACATTGAAGAACATACTTCAGTAGAGTATCAGTGAAGATCATTTTACTTTGATAATAAATGCAAAAGTAAAAATTTGGCTAATTCACTGAATATTTGTCAAAAATGGAGCTGCCAGCTTGTAGAGTAATTCTCTTGATAACTTAGAGGCCCTAAACATTCCTCATGGTTTTCCGTGGTTTCCCATTTTCACACCAGGCAAATGCTGGGGCTGTACCTTAATTAAGGCCACGGCCGCTTCCTTCCAATTCCTAGGCCTTTCCTATCCCATCGTCGCCATAAGACCTATCTGTGTCGGCGCGACGTAAAGCCCCTAGCAAAAAAAAAAAAAAAAAAAAAAAAACATTCCTCACCTGATGACTTATGATCAGAAGCTTATGTTTTAACTCCATGAATCCTATTCTCCTCCTCTGGAAATACATGTATGTTGAAAGTGACATCCGTTTTTGCATGTCGCTATGAAGGGTTAACAACTACTACAGGCTGCTACACTTTGCTGCTTTGTTTTCTGGTGGTGTAAGCACATTGTGAAAGATGTCCTGTAGTGTGCTCCACAGAAAGGAGTCAGGTTGGGATACCAGGCTGGCCAGTTTATGTATCCTCCATGTGCAATGCAGCATTCATCAAATTTCAGTCAGGTGTTACTGTCCTGATAATTAATAGCTTTGTTCATGCAGCAAAGCTGTGATAGTTTGTGATTTCTACCAGTGCGCATGCATGAATTATGAACAGTTGGAAACGGTTTCAGATTCTTTCCTGTACGAACAGTCACATAGTAGTAAATATTGCCGTCAGATGTCAGCATCATTATCAATTAATTTGAATTGGATTATGTTGAGGTTTGATAAATTGATTGAGGTTGTGTTCTACTGAATGTAATATTTTGTCATAAATATACCACTTATTTGGACCTAAAAGAAGGAGCATTTGTGCGCAACATCCAGCATACGAATAAAACAACTTATTTTGAAGTACATTCTATGGATTTTTACAGGATAGTATTAATAACTCTTTTATATATGAAAGATCAGTGTCAATAATACGATGCAAAGAATGAACAAATATTATTTTATTTATAATACAATTTTTACAGAAGAACGAAAGAATTTTTGATTCTTTGAGACACGTGAACAAATAGTGATATTGGTCATGGTCACACAACACTAAACTTTTAGTAGACCTATTCAGTGTAGGGTCGATAGAAATGTGGAATATGAAGAAATTCTGGGAGTTCTTAGCAATGAAAATGAATAGAGAGTTTAATGTGAAAGATTCCTCAGCCAACTGTGAAATTGAATTGCGTGTAATAGAAAGGAATAATAAGAAATACATAGACAATATTAATAAACCATGGAGGGGTTGGAAGACCTTTGAGTATGCGAAGGAAATGGACAACATTTTTCAGAAGAAACTGAATATTTACGCTGAACTACTCTTATCAACCACCACAACTGCCCATCTGGTAACGCAAAATGTGAGGCATCCTCTGTAGCAGTTGATGGTCCTAAACTGGCTGTAGCAAATCAAACCAAAAATAGTCATTCAGTAAGTTCAGATAGAAAGAAATATAGAGTCGATGTGCTAGGGAAAATTAGACAAAAGAGTTTAAAATATCAGAAGGATAGGTGAGATTTTGAGTAATCTAAATTCGAAAGAAAAATGGAATTGGAAGACAAGAAATAGGAAGAAAAGAAAAGGAATGATCTCATTGAGGAGAGGAATAACATCCTGAATCAGCTGTTAGAGAACAATATAAATGTAGCTTCCACAGTTGAACATATGTGATGTGTTTATGTACAATTTAAGATTTATATTTCTGATACCCATTAAATGTAAAATCCATGTGACAACTAAATCTGATCAAAGTATATTATCTCATCTCTGTTGTCTCTATTCTCAACTCCTACGAACTCTACCTCCTCTAGAGTAATTGGCACCTCTTAACCTAATACCAATATAAATGGTCCGTTACTGGACATTATTAATTTTCCAGCGAACTCATTCCTGGTTGCCAGCGTTTTGCCCCAGTGTGCTAAGTTGGGCTCATTAGTTGGTAAATAGCACACCCACCAAGACTCATGGCTAGTGCATACCGTGGAGGCCACTGCGTAGGCTACTTGGAGCCACCGGCAGTGCCAATGCACTATGAAAGACTTTGTCTCATTACCAAAAATTGATGCCTGCCTGGCCATCAGATGATATAGATGTTGATTCCCATAGGGAACCTGAAATATGTCCCGAATGAGTAAATTTATAATACCAATATAAATAGTCTGTTATTGGACATTATAAATTTTCCAGCTAACTCATACCTGGTTGCCACCGTTTCGCCCCAGTGTACTAAGTTGGGCTCATCAGTTGGTAAATAGCACTCCCACCAAGGCGCATGGCTAGTGCATACCGTGGAGGCCATTGCGTAGGCTACTTGGAGTCACCGGCAGCCTCATTCGGGTGGGTGGGGATATGTGTGGTCATGTTCTGTCAAAGTGCTTCTAACGCATTAAAAATATGAAGCAAAGTTTAAACTGATAGAGGGCAAAGAGACAAAACCTTTTGTATGCTTTGCTCTAGTCTTTGAAAATTGTGAAGTTATGCAGGTGCACTGTCCTGTTTAATGGGGAGATATTAATGATGTTAGAATCCTTATGTTATTAGGTACAGGAGCAAATATTTCTATTGTCAGATGAATTCATAAACAAACTGACAAAATTAGGAAAAAGCATACAGTCCCTTGCCATATTTTTAGATGCACCTGATTTGTTTCTTAAAGTTCATTTGTTTCTGGGGTCTGGTTTTGTAAACTGGTTCATCTATCATTGTGTAATGGTTTGAATATTGTAAAACAGCTATTACTGAATAAAGTGAGCTTATGTGTTGTGCAGTATCATTCATGTGAGAGCTGATTATTGATGAAAATGTACCAGTTGCGGTCTTGAGATCAGCAAGAGCTGACGTGTTTGAACTGTGAGTGAATTATTAACTTCTAATCTTCTTGGTTTCCTGGTTTATTTACAATCTGTAGCCTCTAATGATAAAGTTTTCTGATTACTGAAAGATTTTTAGATACAATGTTGTTTGTCATCAGTCTATAGACTGGTTTGATGCAGATCTCCATGCCACTCTATCCTGTGCAAACCATTTCATTTCTATGTAACTATTGCATCCCACATCTGCTCTTATCTGCTTGTCATATTCATACCTTAGTCTACCCCTACCGTTCTTACTGCCCACACTTCCTTCAAAAACCAACTGAACAAGTCCTAGGTGTCTTAAGATGTATTATATCATTCTATCTCTTCTTCTCATCAAATTTAGCCAAATCAATCTTGTCTCACCAATTCAATTTAGTATCACTTCATTCGTGATTCGATCTGTCCATCTTGCCTTCAGCATTATTCTGTAACGCTACATTTCAGAAACTTCTATTCTCTCTCTTTCTGAGCTAGTTATCGTCCATGTTTCACTTTCATACAATGCCACGCTCCAGATGAAAGTCTTCAGAAACATCATTCTAATTCCTCTATCAATGTTTGAGTGAGCAAATTTCTTTTCTTAAGAAAGCTCTTCCTTGCTTGTGCTACTCTGCATTTTATGTTGCCCTTACTTCTGCCATCATTAGTTATTTTACTACCCAAGTAAAAATATTCATCTACTCCCTTTAAGACTTCATTTCCTAATCTAATATTTCCTGCATCACCTGCCTTCGTTCGACTGCACTCCATTACTTTTGTTTTGGACTTAATTTGTTTTCATCTTGTACTCATTACCCAAGACTTCGTCCATAGCATTCAGCAGCTTCTCGAGATCTTCTGCAGTCTCAGATAAAATAATATCATTGGCAAATCTGAAGGTTTTGATTTCCTCTCCTTGGATTTTGATTCCCTTTTGAAATTCCTCTTTGTTTTCCTTTACTGCCTGTTCTATGTAGACATTGAAAAGAGGGGGGGGGGGACAAACTGCAGCCTTGCTTCACTCCTTTCTGGATTGCTGCTTCTTTTTCAAAGGCCTCTATTCTTATCACTGCAGACTGATTTTTATACAGATTGTAGATAATTCTTTGCTTCACGTGTTCCTACAATTCTTCTGAAGCCAAATTGATCTTCTCCCAACTCAGATTCAACCTGTCTTTCCATTCTTCTGTAAATAATACGTGTTAAAATTTTGCAGGCATGAGATACTAAACTAATGGTGTGGTAGTTTTCACCCTTGTCAGCACTGGCTTTCTTGGGAATAGGTATAACAGCATTCTGTTGAAAATCAGATGGCACTTCTCCTGTCTCATACATCTAGCACACCTAAATGGAATAACCTTGCCATGCTGATTTCTCCTAAGGCAGGCAGTAATTCAGAGGGAATGTCATCAATTCGAGGTGCATTGTTCATATTTAGGTTTCTCACAGCTCTGTCAATTTCTGACCTCAAAACTGGGTCTCCCATTTCATCAGCATCAATAGCCTCTTCTTGTTCCAGAACCAAATCATCTACATCTTTACCTTGATACAACTGTTGGATATGTTCCTGCCATCTTTCTGCTTTGTCGTCTTTCCCTAGAAGTGGCTTTCCATCTGAGCTCTTAATATTTATGCACCTAGATTTCCTTCAAAGGTTTCCTTGATTTTCCTGCATGCAGCATCTACCTTTCCTAGGACCATACAACCTTCAACGTCCTTGCACTTCTCCTTCAGCCATTCTTCCTTAGCTACCTTGCACTTCCTATACACTTCATTCTTTAATCACCTGTATTCTTTTCTGCCGTCTTAATTTCTAGCATTCTAGTATTTTCGTCGTTGAGTTCTAGTATCTCCTGAGTTATCCACTGATTCTTAGTTGATCTTTTCTTCCTTCCTAACATTTTTTCAGCAGCCCTACTGACTTCATTTTTCATGACTATCCACTCTTTCTCTATTGTGTTTCCTTCAGCCTTTTCATTTAGCCCTTGTGCAACATGTTCCTTGAAACAATCCCTCACACTCTTTTCTTTCAACTTGTCTAGATCCCATCTTTTTGCATTCTTTCCTTTCTTCAATTTCTTCAACTTCAGATGGCATTTCATGACCAACAAGTTGTGGTCAGAGTCCACATCTGCTCCTGGGAAAATTGCAATCTAACACCAGGTTTTTGAATCTCTGCCTAATCATAACGAAGGCTGTTTGATACCTTCCAGTGTCTCCTGGTCTCATCCATGTATACAGCTGTCATTTGTGGTGTTTGAACCAAGTATTGGCAAGGTCTAAATTATGATCAGTGCAGAATGTAACCAGCCGACTTCCTCTTTCATTCCTTTGTCCCAGTCCGAATTCTCCTACTGTATTACCTTCTCTTCCTTGGCCTACCACTGGATTCCAGTCTCCCATCACAATTAGATTCCCGTTATCTTTTACATATTGTACTAAATCTTCTATCTCATCATATATTCTTTCTATTTCCTCATCTGCTGAACTAGTAAGCATATAGACCTGCACTATTGTGGTGGACATTGGTTTAGTGTCTTTCTTGATGACAATAATTCTTTCATTATGCTGGTCATAGTAGCTTACCCGCTGCCCTGTTTTCTTATTCATTATTAAACCAACTCCTGCATTTCCCCTTGTTGATTTTGTGTTGATAATTTGGTAGTTGCCTGACCAAAAATCCTATTCTTCCTGCCAACGTACTTCACTTATACCAACTACATCTAACTTTAGTCTAATCATCTCCCTTTTCAGATTCTCTAAACTACCACAACGATTCAAACTTTAAACATTTCATGTTCCGACTCGCAGAATGTCAGTATCCATCTTCCTGTTGATCGCCCCCTCTTTCTTGTGGTCCCCACCCAGAGATCCAAGTGGGGGCTAGTTTACCTTCGGATTATTTTACCTGGGAGGAAGCCATCATCAGTACATCATTCATACAGAGAGAACTGCATGTCCTCGGTAGTTAGTTGCGGCTGTAATTTCCCGTTGCTTTCAGCCCTGTAGCAGTATGAACACAGCTAAGCCATCTCAACAGATACCCATCCAATGTGGTTGCACCTGCGGCTCGGCTATCTGCTTCATTGGGACACTCAAGCCTCCCCACCGCAGCAAGGTCACATGGTTCACAGGGAAGGTTAGATACAATATAATACGAAAAACAAATGGGTTAAGTAGGTGATTTGATGCCTCAAAAGATTGCGGAGGTAAATGCACTGATTGGTACTAATATTTATTCAAATTGGAAGGTTTCTCAAAGATTGGGTATATCTGAATCTTCTGTGAGGCATGTAAAGAAGAAAATTTATTTTGGTGAAGAATTAGTCTCTCAGAGGAAGAACAGGTTTGGCAGGAGACCAATATTTTCACCAAGCTCTGAGTACTTCTTAACCCATTACTGCCCGGATAATCTTTTTTTTGTCCAATTCTTTGAAACATTCATAATTCATTATTTGGTCAGTTGTGCAGTAAAAAATAGGAAAAAAAAATTTTTTTTTTTTTTTTTTTTTGCTACGGGCTTTACGTCGCACCGACACAGATAGGTCTTATGGCGACGAAAAAACAATTTTTAATTTTGGTAATGCCAGAATTACGACCCTATTATATATCATACCGTGGGCATTAACAATATCAAAAATGCTAAAGACTACAACAAACCAATAAATATTAAAAATTCTTTATTTATAAATTATACAACTAACTTCATTATGTCCTAATCATGATTGGATCCTCCTAGTGGGGGAAAAATTTCAAGGCCATCTGTGCCAAATAAATTCTACAGGATGACACATTTATTTCTTATGGTATTCAGCCAGAGAGTGTTGGGGATGTAGGTGAACATTATATTTCATACAATGATATTTCGCACACTTTCCACAAAAAGCACAGCGCCGTTAGGTGCTTTGCCAAGCAACCAAATGATCTTTGTGATCGTACCTAATGTCTGTCGAGTTTTTCTTCCTTTTGGTATTTAAGTCTCATGAAGCCTTCCTTCCGGCCCCACCAGCAGTGCTATAACAATCCTTCGGGCAAATTCCAGCAGAGGAATACCATCGTGAAACTGTCTTTGTAGCATCCACAGGTTGACGGTGGATGCATTGAGACTGAATCTGAACAGTGGCCAGTACCACTTCTTGGAGCGTATTCTCACTTGGTACAGGCCTCTCAATTTATCCTGTAGGTCTATGCCTCCCATTCCCAGGTTGTAATTATTTTCCAGGTTTGGTTGTGGGATACTCAGTTTCTTCTTCTCCTTAGCACTCTGTTTGCATGATTACAAGCCAACTACTTCAGGTGTTGTTTGTAGCTACTGTAACCCGAGCATTGTTGTTCCACATTACCAAAGTAGGATTATCTTCCTTGTCCTGAAGTGCATAACAAGTCCCTCTGATTGATTTCTCGAGATCAGGTAGAGGTGACTTTTCAACTCGATCTGCCCTAATAGTACCTATGTGTAAAATGTTCTTCGCTTTGAGGGTCATAATTAAATTCAAGGAAGTGAAGTAATTGTCTATGTAGAGAAAACTGTTGAGTGGTAGTAAACCTTTGCACATTTTTCCAGTGATGGTACTTCCCAATGTACACCCTTGCTGTCTTTCGACTTTACCTGTGTAGGGTTCAAATTTTACAAGGTATCCTGATGATGTTGCTAGACACCACAGTTTATAGCCAAAACATATTGGTTTCCCTCTAATAAGTTGTTTCATACTGTGATAGTAAAAATATGGCTCCATGGCTTTGTCAAATGAGTACGAGCTTGGAATAATGTCAATCATGCTTTGGAACTTTACATTTAAATGTTCAAATAGGGGTCTCACTTTATATATCTTATCACTTGGGTTAATAGTTGCATTATCGTTGAAATGTAGGAATCAATGTAACTTTTCAAACTTGTTTCTTGGCATTGCATTAGTAACTAGATTGTACTGACAATCAGGCCTTGTCTCCCAGTACATTCTTCTTGAAGGCAGTTTTGTATACACAGACAAGAGTAATATAGCTAGATATCGATAAATATCGTCCATAGATACCCCAGTTTGAGGATAACCTTTCAAAACAGCATATTTAACAGTTTCCATCACAATGTGTGCAGTGAAAGTGTTGTCCCACATTTCTCTAAATATGTCTACAGGTGCCTTGTTCGGAATATCCAAACCAATTTTTGGAGACAACTTCACACAACTTGATGAAAAATAGACACCATAACGAAAAGGAATGTTAGTCCACTTTTTCTTCTTGTCACATGACCTACTAGCAGTCCCTTCTACTTGAGACACGGTTTCTTCTATTTCATGATTTTCACTTGTAGATGATTCACCTGACAACACTTGCACATCTCTTGCCTCACCTAACGTAATAACACGAACCTCTGCTGATTCGCCCAGCAAGCCCTTCCCCACATTGCGAATATTTCCTGTACATTCATCACTAGCAGCGTCATCCTTATCACTATCATTCCCGTCTTGAGGAGGCATCAAAATAAACTCAAATTTATCTGTGTTGTGTAGTACCTCATCATCATCAGTGTTTTCATTTTCCAACCAGTTTAGAATCTGCTCAGCATCCAATGATGCACTGAAAGCACAAATACGATATACTGTAGGGGATACCACAGACTAGAATATTTAGCATGGCGATAACACTACACAAAATGTATGTGTTGACTACCGGTAAAATCATAATTCTGATGAAAATTGATGAAATTAAGCTGATACATACACTTTATATTTACTAAGTGGTCCACAACCATTGCCTCTGTTCATGCTGGCAATGTAGATAAGCTGAAGGATTCACTTTTTGGAGGATCCTGAAACGACAAACTTTTGATACCGTAAATGCCCAATGTATGATATATCATATGCCGCTGAACGATAGCCTATAGCTCTCGAAATACTTACAAA
The DNA here is from genome assembly GCF_040414725.1 of Anabrus simplex. NCBI lineage: Eukaryota > Metazoa > Arthropoda > Insecta > Orthoptera > Tettigoniidae > Anabrus > Anabrus simplex. The sequence continues at coordinate 846,338,299 of NC_090266.1, forward strand.
AGCCAGTAAATTATGATTATAAAAGCAAAAATATTTTATGGACTACGATTCTCAACAATAAGTACATAATGGGTACTAACAATGAGCACACAATAATTACCTTTGTTCGAGCGATCTCTTTTGGCGATTGTTGACCAAGTTCAAACAGCTCTGTCATGAGAGTGAGAAGGGGTAAAGAAAAGAAAAACATTTAGAGGGCAGCAGACGTATGTATACTACCAAAATGCAACAACAAGTTATCTGATTGTAGAGTTGTCAAAAAGGAAACAGGAATTTTGTTAAGCGTATGATATATGGGCATTAATGGGTTAAATAAGATATACCATGAGAACCAGTTTGCTTCTACAAAAGAAATACAAACTAAAATGGAACACAGTGGCATCATTACATCTGACAGAACTGTAAGGCACAAACTTTTCACAGATGAACTTAAAGGTTCGCAGGCCTGTCTGAAAGCCAAAATTAACTGCTGCTGTGATTCACAGTTAAGTATTTATTTATTTTCCACCTAGTCGATACAGTGATTGCTTAAGGCAATTTTTAATGGTCAAAAGTGGTACATGTTTCGTATATTATCAACATCTTCAGCCACATAACACTGTTTAGATGTCAAATATATAAATTGACAAAGTAATGCTTTGTAGTGCATGTGCACTAACAGCCTTGAACCACACATTGCCGCTCATGGCCCACTTGTTCCGTTATGAAATGAGAATTCAATCTTCTCATAAATACTCATTCTACCACCACGCACAGTGCTTGAAATAAGTTCCTCACAACTCTACTAGAAGTTATTCAACTATGGTTCCACTGGTATCAAACGCATTATCAGCAAGGCCATATTACTAATTGGAACTCTAACGAGAACTTTCAGCACCAAAAATGTCAAATTTACTCCAACGGTTCATACATGCCAACAATTTGTAACAGTGCATAACTTAACGGTGTCAAAAATAAGGCCATTATCAGTGGAATCTACGAGAAAATCCACTTTTAGACTATTCGTTTTTAGCATCAAGTGTCAAAATCATTCTTACGGTGTATATATGCCACCACTTTGTAATAGTGTATGACTTAACAGTGACAAATTAAGGCCGTATCATTAATAGAATTTACGAGAAAGATTCACTTCAAGACCACTAGTTCCTTGAAGTATGTTCTGTAATATTAATTTTATGATCTTTTATTACAATTGTGCTCTATTTGTTCATTACTATGTAAATACATTCATACTTTTAGACGGGTGAACTTACTAGACTGTCAAAGCTACTCTTTCAAGCACATTTTATCGCCACAACACACCATTGTATTTTAGCATTAGTCATTCACAATTTGTATAAGTAATGTTTTATTATCACAACATTCAGACATATTTTATTTATTTATTTATTTATTTATTTATTTATTTATTTATTTATTTATTTATTTATTTATTTATTTATTTATTTATTTATTTATTTATTTATTTTATGCCTTTGTATGTGGCGCAGTTAGGGCTCTCGGCCCTCTCTTACACTTAACCACAACATAGAGTACATAGTCACATGAATTAGAAAAATAGCATTGTTAACAGTGTCAAAAATCTACCTAAATTAATGGATTAATATTAGACTATAACTTATTATAATTGTTTTTTAAATAATTAATATTATCTATTTACATCACCTAGCTCTAAATCATACTTGAACTCATACAAGCTGATCACGTATTTAAGAGGAATTTTCGACAAGACCATTTAAATGAGCCTATTGAAGTGCTATTACATATACTGACAGGGAGAGTGTTCCATAGCCTTGCCCCAGCCACTTGGAAAGTGTGGCTGTGTACAGATGAATGATTAACCGGTATCATAAGGGTAGATGTCAATCTGATATGTCCATGGATAGATGAGAGGAAGTTGAGGATAGGTATTCAGGTGTAGATTCGTTCAGAAGTCGAAAAATTAGTGTCTCAGTATGTAGATTTCTTAGTTGATCGGTTTTCAGCCAGGATAGCTTCGCATAATATGGGGAAATATGTGTACTAAAGTTCAATGAAAATATAAATCGTATGCAAGAGTTCATTGTCCTTTGAAATTTCATAGTTTATTCTACAGTTGCATCGGTTAATACATCACAGTAATAAATTATAGGAAAAATGAGAGTTTGAATAAGTTTTATTTTCATGCTATGTGGAAGAATGGATTGTTTCACTTTTAGGGGGTGGAGAGATGCATATACCTTTCTGCAGACACTTGTTATAGGGTCATTCCAGTTTAATGTGTCATTCATGACAACGCCTAGGTTTTTTACAGACTCCTGAAAAGGTATAGCTTCACCGCAGAGCCTGAGGGTAGGCAGTTGTGTGATGTTTATTGTATTTAAAAGCCTAGATTGTCCTATTACAGTATGATAGCTTGCATTTTCTTTGGGTTAATTAACAGGCAGTTCTCTTTTACATACGAGCTAATTAAATTTAGAGTCAAGTTCATTTGGTGGATTGCTTTGTCAGTGTCGGAGACTTTGAAGTGTGAGTATATCTGAAGATCGTCAACATAAAGGTGGTAGTTGCAGTCTTTCAGATGAGAAGAAATGTCATTAATATAGATTAAGAATAAGAGAGGTCCAAGAACAGACCCTTGGGAAACACCAGATAGCTTAGTCATCCTTTCTGTAGTTGTCATGTTTGATACAACTCGCTGTCATCTATTTTTGAGGTATGAGCCCAAGAGCTGAATAGCAGAATGAGCCATGTAAAGTTTTTGTAACTTGGCTGACAATATGTCAATATTTACAGTATCAAACACACTGCTGAAGTCAAGTAGGATAAGTACAGTCAGTTTTCGTTTGTCCATAGCCCGTCTAATGTCATCCATGATTTTGATTAGTGTTGTTGCAGTACTGTGTGCTTTCTTAAAACCAGACTGTAAGGGATCAAGCGCAGAATGTTTTTCTAAGTATTTAACTATTTGTTTATGCATAATTTTCTCCAGAACCATAGAAAGTGTTGTGAGAATGCAGACAGGTCAGTAGTCAGATGTATTGCTTGCAGGAGAGTTTTTTTGGGACTGGCACGATGAGTGCATCTTTCCATATAATTGGGATATTGGCTGAAGTAAGGCAGGTATTAATTAAATGCGTAATAATGGGCAATATTATGTCGATTATGTAGGTCATGAATGAAATGGGAATTTCATCAGCTCCTGCTGCGTGAGATTTAATTGACCTAACTTCCCTTCTTACTTCATGCTCTGTAACAGTATCAAATTCAAATACTGGATGGACTGGTGATTGTTGTCTTAATATATTGTCAGTGGTGTTTTGTACTGTCGGTAAGTTAGGAGTGAGACGTTCCGTGGAGAAATTAAAGTAAGTGTGTCAACATTGCAACACTAGTTTGAATAAATGAGTATATGAGTGAACATCAAGATCAGTGCAATAATGAACTGGTGAACATTTTAGACTTTCAAAACTACTCTTTCAAGTATATTTTATTACAACACATCATTATAAGTTAGCATTAGTCAGTCATAATTAAAATAAGTAATGTTCTACGTTGTTGTTGTTCTTTAGACGATAGGTTTTCGAAACTGGTACTGTTATATTAGAATGTTTTAAGTACCTTATAAGGAATAAATGTATTGATTAGGTGGAAAGTTCCTATCTTTATATTTGCTATTACTAGAATCATCAATAAGGATAATGAAGCTAATAGATCATAATATTCCAGCCAACCAGGCAAAATGCACTGATTACAAATATCAGAACCTAAGGATTAAAATAACCAATATAGTAAAACACATTGCTTTTCTAAGAAAATGCCTATTGGACGATCTAACACAAAATTTTCTGAAAAGATATAATAATAGACACAGGAACACTACTCAAACATGTGGACCTTGAACCCGAGGGCCGACATGGTTCACATGCTAATAATTTCTTCAGAACATACTAATGCACATGTCCTATGAATATGAACTTCCTAGCTCTAGTCTTTCAAGGTGTTCTGGTTTTAATGAACACGAGTGTGTAAGGAATGATCTTCATTGAGGTAATCATATTAACGAAGTAGTTAAGAAAGGTTACAGATCTCTTCCCATGGTTATGAGGGTATTTGTGGGTTGTAGTAAGGATGTAAAGGAGAGGGTGTATAAGTCTCAGGTAAAACTGCAGTTACAGAGTATGGCTCCAGTGTATGGGACCCTCACCAGGACTACTTGATGAGAACTGGAAAAAATGCAAAGGAAAGCAGCACGATTTGTTCTGGGCGATTTCTGACAAAGGAGTATTGTTACTAAAATGTTGCAAACTTTTGGCTGGGAAGACTTGGGAGTAAGGAGACGAGATGCTCGACTATGTGGCATGTTTTCAGCTGTTAGTAGCGAGTAGGCGTGGATTGACATAAGTAGAAGAATAAGCTTGAGTGGAGCTTTGGAAAGTAGGAAAGATCATAATATGAAGATAAAGTTGGAATTCAAGAGGAAAGATTGGGGTAAATATTCATTTATAGGATGAGGAGTAAGGGATTGGAATAAATTATCAAGGGAAATGTTGGATAAATTTCCAGATTTGTAGAAAATATTTAAGAAAAAGCTGGGTAAATAATTATAAAAAATGTTAAAATGAGGTAAACAATTGATAGGGAATCTGCCACCTGGGCAACCACTCTGAATGCAGTTGATTGATTGATTGATTGATTGATAAGTCATGAATGTCTCCATTGTTATTAACTGTAAGCTAAAAGCTCATAAAGTATATAAGGTCAGAAATTACATTTTACACAATTTTTATAATGTACAGTTTTCCAGTGGAGAAATTGGACATTTCTTGTTGTTTTTTTGCTAGTTGCTTTACGTCGCACCGACACAGATAGGTCTTATGGCGACGATGGGACAGGGAAGGGCTAGGAGTGGGAAGGAAGCGGCCGTGGCCTTAATTAAGGTACAGCCCCAGCATTTGCTTGGTGTGAAAATGGGAAACCACGGAAAACCATTTTCAGGGCTGCCGACAGTGGGGTTCAAACCTACTATCTCCCGAATACTGGATACTGGCCGCACTTAAGCGACTACAGCTATCGAGCTCGGTATTTCTTGTTTTAGTCTGGTGTGGGTTACTGTAATCACATCCTAGTTTGTGAACCATGGGCAACGGTTGAGTGGCCGAGTAAGTGGTCCTGAGAGTCGGAATACCAGTTGCTATGGAATGGGAATAGGCATCTCGGACATATTCCGAGTCATGGCCCTCTTTGTGCTATGACGGCTAGGTCTATACAATCCACTGATGGTCCCTAACCCGTTAGAGGAGAGATCCTCACTTGGACTATGTGCAAGTGGGGTAGCATCCTGCTTCATGAATTTACGGAGCTCAGAACATTTTAAGCAAGCCTCGGACCTATGGGAGTAACTGAGTCCCACTCCCATTTGACAGGGGAGGGACTCCTTGGAAACAACTTGGCGACTGAAATAGAATTTGATGGGGAGCTATCAATATTAATGGGTCTTATGGAAGAAATAAAGTAGAACTGGCTGAGTCAGCAAACAGGATGCATCTGGATGTCCTAGGAGTAAGTGATATTCAGGAAGGGGAGATAACGAGGAAGAGATAAGAGATTATTAAGTGTACTTGACAGGTGTTAGAAACGGAAGGGCAGAGTATGGGGTAGGGCTGTTTATCAGGAATACTATTGCACGCAACATAGTTTCTGTTAGGCACGTAAATTAGTGAATGATGTGGGTAGATTTGGCAGTTGGAGGAATTAGGACAAGAATTGTCTCAGTGTATTCGCCATGTGAAGGTGCAGATGAGGATGAAGTTGACAAGTTTTACGAAGCGTTGAGTGACATCGTAGTCAGGGTCAACAGCAAGGATAGGATAATGCTAATGGGCGATTTCATTGCGGGAGTTGCAAATAGAACTAAAGAATACAAAAGGGTGATTGGTAAATGTGGGGAAAGATATGGAAGCTAATGGAAATGGGAAGCGTTTCCTGGACTTCTGTGCTAGTATGGGTTTAGCTGTTACGAATGCATTCTTCAAGCGTAAGGCTATTCACTGCTACACATAGGAAGGTAGGGGTACCAGATCCATAAAAGACTATATCTTAACCGACTTCGAATTCAGGAAGTCTGTTAGGAATGTACGAGTTTTCCGGGGATTTTTCGATGATACGGACCACTATCTGATCTGTAATGAAGTAAGTATCTGTAGGCCTAGGATAGAGAAAGTGAAATCTGTCTGCAAACGAATAAGGGTAGAAAATCTCCAGGACAAATAAATTAGACTGGAGTACATGGATATGATTAGTGAGAAGTTTCGAACAGTAGATAGTAAGCAGGTTCAGGATATAGAAAGAGAATGGGTGGCATACAGGGAAGCTGTGGTAGAAACAGCAAGGGAATGCCTAGGAACAAGTGTGTGTAAAGATGGGGAAAAGTGAACTTCTTGGTGGAATGATGATGTGAGAGCAGCATGTAAATATAAAATGAAGGCTTATCAGAAATGGCTCCAAACAAGGGCTGATGCAGACTAGGAATTGTACATAGATGAAAGAAACAGAGTGAAACAAATATTTGTTGAATCCAAAACAAAGTCCAGGGAAGATTTTGGTAATAACCTGGAAAGGCTAGGTCAAGCAGCAGGGGAAACCTTTCTGGACAGTAATAAAGAATCTTCGGAAGGGAAGGAAAAAAGGAAATGAACAGTATTTTGAGTAATTCATGTGAACTCATAATAGATCCCAGGGAATCACCAGACAGTCGGAGGGAATATTTTGAAAATCTTTTCAACGTAAAAGGCATGGTGGTGTCGTGAACAATGGAGCTCATGGGGATGAGGAAAATTATGTTGGTGAAATTACGCTTGAGGAAGTGGAAAGGATGGTAAATAAACTCCATTGTCATAAAGCAGCAGGAATAGATGAAATTAGACCTCAAATGGTGAAGTATAGTGGGAAGGCACGGATGAAATGGCTTCATAAAGTAGTAAGATTAGCATGGAGTGTTGGTAAGGTACCTTCCGATTGGACAAAAGTAGTAATATCACCTACCTATAAGCAGGGGAACAGGAAGAATTTATTTGTTTGTTTGTTTGTTTGTTTGTTTGTTTGTTTGTTTGTTTGTTTACGAAGCACAAGATACAGCTACACTGAGCAAATTTCACTTGCACTGTGAGCAGACTAATTAACAAATATAAACTTTCATAATAAAATATAACAAACATAACAAAATATAACAAGATCAGGTACATAGCCTACTAATAACAACGTCTAAATCAAAAACCATGTGAATGTTCATGTTCATAGCCAAGTCGTCGTGGTTCAAGATGACGGTATAATCCCTTCACATCAACTTACCTTTAAGAGACTATTTACACCCATCTCGAATATGCTTTTATTTGATGCTATATCAAGCTCTTGTCTCCTATTAATATTGTTAAAGAGTGTTGGGAGGCGGATTAGGAAAGATCGTTGAAGTATTGGGTGCTGAGTGTGGGGAATGTAGAGAAGATCTTTGGTTCTGGTGGAGCGGAAAGGAACACGAAGAGATACGAGCGAGACAAGATGTTCCGAGCAGTAATGCCCATTTAAGATCCTGTGGAGGAAACTCAGGTCAGCCTGATGTGCAGCGGTGACATATTTATTGCCTTTAATACCGCTGCGTAGACAGATTTCTGAGCTTGGGGTTTCTGTTCCTTACAATTGCAGCAAAGGAGGACACTGCTCTAACTGGTTAGTATTGGAGGGGGATGCTGTTGTCCAAATCGGAGAGCAGTAGTTTAAGAGAGGTTGAATGATTGTGTGGAAGAAGTGACGAAGAGCAATGGGGTCAGAAATATCTGTGAAGCGGTAGACTAGTAATTTCATAGCTTTGGTTGTATATGTTTCTATGTGGGTCTTAAATTGTATTTTTGTATCGAATATTACACCTTTGTCATGCTGTTGCGTAACTTTAGTGATGGGCTTGTGTAGTAGATAATATGTCCGTAGAGGAGATTTACGTAGTGTTATGGTCATGTGGCCGCATTTTTGTGGATTGGGGATAAGTTTCCAAGTACGGCACCCGTTCAAGAGGGTATTAAGTGAAAACTGTAGCAGAGCTGCATCTGCTGGATTCCTGATCTCCCTAAATATCTTGCAGTCGTCAGCAAGGAGTAGGGTATTCGCTGTTTAGTTGGGTTCGGACGGCAGATCATCCATAAACAAAGAAAACATCAAGGGGCCAAGAGTACTGCCTTGTGGGACACCGGAGGTGACTGGTAACCATGAGGATGAAGTGCCTGATATTACCACTCTCTGCCAACGGTTATGTAGGAAGCCAGCAAGAAGAGTCAGAAGACTGCCATGTATATTAAATCATTTATTTTATTTAATTTCTGGGTTGAACCGTGTTGTACTTGTACGCACATCACGTACAGTTTGCCGACGTTTCGAAAACATTGCAGTATTCTTTGTCAAGGCGACTGAAATACCTCTACTCGAACAACATAAATTTAGAAGGATATAAAATCAGTAATTCTTGGATGCCTATCATTCATAGTTTGACATACAGACCACAACATAAACACACAGGCCGCAACCCCATTACATAACAGCGCGGGCAAGTCCCCACTACCTGGCTGTGACGCATACTTTCCAGAATTCTCGCGAGACAGCCAGGGCTTACATCAGCCTGAAAGGCTAGGATATAAAAGGCCAAGATCAAGGCCACTCTAGTAGTGTAATTTCTGCCTGGTAGACTGATTACCTCGGATCGAGTAGGGGTATTTCAGTCGCCTTGACAAAGAATACTGCAATGTATTCGAAACGTCGGCAAACTGTACGTGATGTGCGTACAAGTACAACATGGTTCAACCCGGAAATGAAATTAAATAATTCTTCACACCGTGGAAGCTTCACTTCTATGTATATTAAATCGTTCGGAGAGTTTATGGAGCAACAGAGTATGGTCTAGAGAATCGAAAGCTTTTGAAATGTCTATATAGCAGATATCCAGCTGTGGTTTAGCTGCTTTGGCATGTGATGCAAAGCTATGCAGGGTGGCCAGATTTGTTAGACAAGAGCCACCTAGTAGAAAACCATGCTGCTTGGTTGAGATATAGGGCAAAGTGAATGCGAGGAGATGCTGGTGTATAATTTTTTCAAAGATAAAGGATAGTGTGGGGAGAATAGAAATTGGTCGGTAAGATGAAACATTAAATTTGTTGCCTGATTTGAGAAGTGGAACAATATTTGCCTGTTTCCAGGTAATAGGAAAATAGCCCGCGGCAAAACATCTGTTAAAAAATTTAGAGAGAGGGACGCAAAGGGTGCTGGCAGTATTTTTTATGGAAAGAGGACCTATAGTGTCGGGACCGGTAGCTTTGTTGGTACGAAGAGTTTGAAGAAGGTTATTAACTTCACTTGGTGTGGTAGTTATGCTTGATAGGGTTCTGTTTGAAGCTGTACCTACGGGAGGGAGCGGTTGGTTTTGTAAGGGAGGGGAGAAGTTGGAGAAGAAATACCTGTTGAACAGTTCATTGCGATCAGCGCCGTCTGCTGTTGTATCGTTGTGGTCCACGCTGACAGGAATCCACTCCATCCTTCGTGTGTTGATGAGACTCCAGTAGCGCTTGGGATTGCTGCGGACGTTTTCAGTGACAGTGTCTACTTGTGTTTTGTAGTCTCTTCTGACCATAAACCTCGCGTAGCGGCGAATTTTAACGAAGGTATTTTGAGTGTGTGGGTTAGGGAAGTCTTTCCACAGGCACCAAGCTCTCTTCTTATTAAATAGTATCAGTCTGGTCTCTAGTGATATCCAGTGTTGATATTTGCTGATAGTAGCCCATTGTGCAGGTACAAAGTCTTAAATATAAGCTTGCAGCCAGTCATACAGCAGGTCAAGAGCCGATTCGATATCAGCTATTTCGAGACCGCTCTAGGGAAGGCATTCCAGGGCACGACGCATTGCAGGCCAGTCGGCACAGCGCCAGATGTAGGTAGGGCGGTAGGATGTCCTGCTGTGAGGCTTTGAGGAGGGGTGGGGTAGGAGGAATGTAGCATCGAGAGACTGGTGGTCGCACAGGAAAAGGTTTCTGCCTGGGGTTATTGTTTTATTGTCCACGGGTTGGGTACATATTAAACTGTTTCAGCCCAAGGCCATTAATAAAACTGTCTATAAAATATGTCACAGTCATTAGCTGAGAGTCCGGTAGTTGGAGAAGACCACTTTATAGACAAGTTAGTCGCCCATTAAAATTACTTCACCATGAGGGAGAGCTGCAATGACTGAGTCCAGGCACTGTTCAAGGTCACAGAATGGGCTGTTTGGTGGTCTGTAGTAACATCCCACAAGTTCAGGGCATCGAGGAAAGAGCACTGTTCACTGCTAGCATCACTCCACCACCTAGAGTAGCGCGATCACGACAAAATATGCTGTAATTAGGGCTGAGTGGTAGTTCACTGTCACTAGCCCACGAGAGCCATGATTCAGTAAGTCCGATCATGTCAACTTCTCTTAAGTCTGGCAGGGATAGTTCACAATCAGACAGCTTATTGTTTAGGCTTTGCACATTCTGACAATAGATGTTTGTCTGTTTTCATTTCACAAGTGGTGAGACAGGGGTTTAAGTGGACATCTCCAGCCAGTAGTAGGAGACAAAGCAAGCCCCTAATCGCTGAAAACCAGGCCTAGGCTCGTTCAGCTCAGAGCTAGTAGGGAGGCGCCTATAAGTCTGGAAAATGGCGCATCCAGTCAGAGAGAACGCTGGAATGTAGTAGTTTCTCTCTGCTAGTAGCCATGCAAAAGGAGAACTCACTTTTTCACTTGCACACACCGATTCCTCAACTCGAATAGAACCGTGCAGAGAACTGTAAAGTGCAACAACTCTGATTATTACCACACAAGCAGCACAAACTGCAGCAGTACTAAGCTTGCGCATGTCTACTCTAGCCCCCATTTTGACACTTCAAACTATCGAGGTATCTCATTGATTAGTATATGTTGGGGCCGATGACCTCGATGTTATGCCCGTTTAAACAACAAACATCATCATCAGATTAGTATACGTGGCAAAGTATTCACTGGCATCGTGGAAGGGTGGGTATGATCAGTGGTTGAAGTTGGATGAAAACCAGTGTGGTTTCAGACCACAGAGGAGCTGTCAGGATCAGATTTTCAGTATGCGCCAGGTAATTGAAAAATGCTACAAAAGGAATAGACAGCTGTGTTTGTTTCGTAGATCTAGAGAAAGCATATAACAGGGTCCCGAGGGAAAAGATGTTCGTCATACTGGGGGATTATGGAATTAAAGGTAGATTATTAAAATCAAAGACATTTATGTTGACACTTGGGCTTCAGTGAGAATTGATGGTAGAAGGAGTTCTTGGTTCAGGGTACGTACAGGGGTTAGACAAGGCTGTAATCTTTCACCTTTGCTGTTCGTAGTTTACATGGATCGTCTGCGGAAAGGTATAAAGTGGCAGGGAGGGATTCAGTTAGGTGGAAATGTAGTAAGCAGTCGGGCCTATGCTGACGACTTGGTCTCAATGGCAGATTGTGCCGAAAGCCTGCAGTCTAATATCTTGGAACTTGAAAATAGGTGCAATGAGTATGGTATGAAAATTAGCCTTTCAAAAACTAAATTGATGTCAGTAGGTAAGAAATTCTACAGAATTGAATGTCAGATTGGTGATACAAAACTGGAATAGGTAGATAATTTCAAGTATTTAGGTTGTGTGTTCTTCTAGGATGGTAATATAGTAAGTGAGATTGAATCAAAGTGTAGTAAATCTAATGCAGTGAGTTTGCAGTTGCGATCAACAGTATTCTGTAAGAAGGAAGTCAGCTCTCGGAGGAAACTATCTTCAGACCAACTTTGCTTTACGGGAGCGAAAGCGAAAGAAGTAAGAGACATGAAAGTAGAGAGAATGCTTATTGGTACAAACAGGTGGGAACAATGGCAGGAGGCACTTGGAATGAGGAGATAAAGGTTAAGTTAGGAATGAACTCAATGGATGAAGCTGTACGCATAAACTGGCTACGGTGGTGGGGTCATGTGAGGCGAATGGAGAAGGATAGGTTACCTAGGAGAATAATGGACTCTGTTATGGAGGGCAAGAAATGAAATAGCATATGGTTTTTAGTGCCGGGAAGTGTCCGAAGACATGTTTGGCTCGCCAGGTGCAGGTCTTTTGATTTGACTCCCGTAGGCGACCTGCGCATCGTGATGAGGATGAAATGATTATGAAGACAACACATACACACAGCCCCCGTACCTGCGAAATTAACCAGTGATGGTAAAAAATTCCTGACCCTGTCGGGAATCGAACCCGGCACCCCTGTGACCAAAGGCCAGCATGCTAACCATTTAGCCTTGGAGCCGGATGGAGGGTAAGAGAAGTAGAGCGAGACCAAGACAACGATGGTTAGTCAGTTTCTAAGGGTTTAAAGATAAGACGTATAGAACTAAATGAGGTCACAGCACTAGCTGCAAATAGAGAATTGTGGCGACGTTTAGTAAGTTCACAGAGGCTTGCAGACTGAACGCTGACTGTATGTAATATTATGTCATCAGAGGCACATCCGGGATTCCCTAAACGGAAGGTCTATAAAATAAAAAAAAAAAAAAAAAAAAAAAAAAAAAAAAAAAAAAAAATTAAAAAAAACGTATCACAAAGCAAAAACAAATGATTGGGAAATTTACTTCCGTAGTGATGAAATTTCCAAAATTTATTTTAAGGAAATTTTTACAGTATAGTAAACTCTAGTTAAGGTAAGTTTATTTTGACACAAAATTCCATTAAATAATGTTTGAAGTACTGCATCAACTTTACTATGTACAGTCACGAATTAGTAGTTCACATCAATCAACAGTTAGAAATATCCTACTTTTGTGGTTTTGACTTAAAAGATCTTCCAACATTTATTGCCCTTTCCGTATGGATGTTTGCTAATTTAAGGCTATTAAGCCGGTTGTCTCCCATTGTACTTGTAGGTTTTTAGCTTACATAGAGGCGAGAAACTTCTCTGTGTAGAGGCTGCCATGACTGGCAGGGTGGCAAATATTTGTACCAATAGTAGAGATGAGCAGTAAGTGGTATCAGGCTCGGCTGGGCTCGTACGTGTATTTGCCTGCTGAGCTAGGCTTGCATCTTACGACAGCACTACAGAGCGAGGCTGGGCTTGTTACGTCACAGTGGCCCCGTCAAGGCAGCTCGGCTAACAGGGCTTGGTTTCCTTTGCAGACTGGGCTTGCTAGGGCTGGCATGCTGCCCAGGGTAGCTGAGCGGCTGGTTTATGGCATATTGCGTTCACTAACAACCTGTGCCTTTCTCTTCAGAGTTCAATGGAATAGATATTTCGTATTTTTTTGTAAATAATTTAGTTGTAATAATCAAGGTTGACCACCGCTGTAATCTCAGGTTAGTGTTCTACCTCCTCATCTGCATCCAGGTGAGATTCCCGGTACCAGATGATTGAACCAAAGGAGCATGTTTTGTAATGTTGGACTGCTGTCTTCTACATCAACCGTGGCTTCTTTGAAAGGATCTAGGAAGTCAGTTCTGAGTTCTTAATTGCTTTCAGTTTATTTCTCACTTTTTCTACTTTTTCTTTTTGTCCGGCGTTACAGCTGATAGGACCTCAATCATTTTACCGTACTGGTTATGTACAGATTTTAGCATGATCAGCTCAGTATACCATCTTGTTTCTACATCCTGATACAGAATATGCTTGACATGACTAACTAAACCTGTTTGTTTGAAATAGGCCACAGCTTTCTCTGTTTCCTTAAATGTGACGCTCTCCAGGAAAACATACCTTAAGTCGGAAAATTGCATTTTTGGTTCATTTAATATTTTCATAGTAGATAAATTTGCAATCATTTTGTGAAAACCATATGTCTCTAGCTTAAAAACTGATCACTTCATATAACTTCCAAGTTGTAAGACAGAATTGATTGAATTTCGAGAAAATTGATTGGAAAATAGGGTATTGCGCTCTGATAATATAAGGATTTAAGAAAATTGACTGTTTCCCTGGATAGAGGAATTTCAGCTTTGTGTATTAAAGTAATTTTCACTAATATTTAAGAGTTTTATTCTCTGGAAATTAAATATGTAAACGTTCAAAATTTGGAAAAAGTGAAAAAGTATATTTTAGTCTTGTGGCACTCATATACGCAGCAGTTCTGTCTTAAGATTTACAGATAAGGTAAGGATACATTGATTACAATAATCGTAGCAATGCTAATGTTAATAATAATGTGGATATTTCAAAAGATCGTTCTGAAACTACACACAGTTGATATCCAGTTAATGATTTACATTACCAATCTATCTGGTATCCTGTAATAACAAAAATGAATTGTTGCTCTTTTTTCTGGAATGCTATTTTGCGAACACTATCTGCCTCGCCATTTGCCCAGGTTCAGCGGCCTTAATGTCGCCTGGCTGTTGGCACAACGAATCCCCCTTTTCTGCTTTACAGTACTCTTGAATGTTGTCGATCAGATATTTCTTCCTTTCTGAAGTCATGCCTTTTACTTCCAACTTCCTAAGTATGTTCTGAGGAAGATTATCTGCCTCTCAAATCTTCACAATTACAATTGGGCAGTCCAGTTTTTGCTGGCACGTAATGACCCCGGGTATATTCTTTTTCACAGTAAAATGACAAAGATGTGATCTAAGGGACACTTTTCCAACCATGTTGCCAGTCATACATATTTATTAACAGCTCGCCAGTTTCTTTTGACTCAGCGGTGCTATCTTAAATGACCAAGACAATATCTGTCACGCGGTACTTCCTTTTCATGAGACCAAACGTCCAGTCACAAAAAACATTCGTATGACCCACTGACAGAAAAGAAATAATTATTTCTTCGTGTAAACCTGACATATCTCTCCACATGGTGATGTTATTTTTATTTTGTGAGGTGCATTTGTCAACATGAGGAAGCATGACTAAGTCTGGGCTGTATGGAGGGCATCCTAGTACTGTCCCACCAATCTGCCAGTGTTTGCATTGCCAGAGCAGCAACATGCAGGTGTTATCTTGGAGCTAAAACCACTGTTTCTTAAGCATTTATGATCTTGCCTTTTTTGTGGCTCCACACAAATGGTTCCTCAGGGTGTTCGAATAAAAGCCACCGTTCACAGAACTTCCCTTCACATGTTGCAGTGCGGCCAGCCACATCTGTAATGCTAAAACAGATATCGCAAACCGGACTATTTCATGAATTTGAAATGTACACACTGCTGATAGCTGAATGAGCTGAATGATATTGTTGCTGGATTCTCACCAAGGAGGCTGCAGTTCAAATCCAGAGACCTAATCAATGCATGTGAGATTTTTGAAATAGAAAATCACATTCCTGCATTTTAGATTCTATCTAAAACTGGAGGTCCCTTGACCATTATCACAATATCAAGAGTTACATGAAACTACTAGCTTTCTTCCTTATCTCAACCCGTTGTAAATCTTTTCTTGGTAAATACATTGAAATTAATGTATTTCTAATTTCAGTAATGGCCAGAATTGCTCTTGCTAACCCCTTATTTACAGTATGTGTCTACTGGCAATTAAGAGTATTTTGTGGTCTGTGGTTTGTGTGTTAAATAATCCCCAATACAATGCAGATGTATGCTCAAATGAAAGAAAGAAAGTACATTTACCGCTCAAATTCAGGAAAACTTTATTTCAATTTATTTGAGCTATAGTTCCATAAAAATTACATTATCAAACTGCTCATCTAACTAAAACAAGTCTTTTACCACTGTTATCTTACTTGTACCAGAAAGAAGAGATTTGAATATTTCTTCAATATTGAACAGTACCGGGCGAGTTGGCCGTGCGCGTAGAGGCGCGCGGCTGTGAGCTTGCATCCGGGAGACAGTAGGTTCGAATCCCACTGTCGGCAGCCCTGAAGATGGTTTTCCGTGGTTTCCCATTTTCACACCAGGCAAATGCTGGGGCTGTACCTTAATTAAGGCCACGGCCGCTTCCTTCCAACTCCTAGGCCTTTCCTATCCCATCGTCGCCACAAGACCTGTCTGTGTCGGTGCGACGTAAAAGCCCATAGCTTCAATATTGAACAGTACTCATGAATTTCATCCAGGGTGAAGTTTTACCATCATGAAAGACATTTTTTTAAATAGTAGAATTTAACAGTTCTTTATGTCAAATTCTGCCTTATGCACACTTCTTGCCACTGATTGAGTGTACGTTGCTTTGTTGGATGGTCACCAGGAAAATATTATACATTTTGTAGACTCATTTCTAACAATTACTATATCGTGCTTCCTGTATCATGCTTTGTAATGTAATTTGGAATAAAATGTTTCTTACCTTGCTCTGCATATACCAGGTTCAGAGTAGCAAGTTGTGAAAACTATTTACTACTCTCATTGCGTATCTACTGTAAACAATGTGTACACAGTACAGGAAATGATGTATGATAGTTATGTGGAAACAGTCTTGCAGGGGAATCGTTAGACAGTTCACAACACAATTCCCAGGTGTACGCTCTCCATATAGATATACCATGCAGAAACTCGTAAACAAATTGAGAGGAACAAAGTGAAGGATTAAAGAAAAGGTGTGCCTAATGAGGAAAAAATGTAAACAAAATTGCAGAAAAATTAGAACATACGCCTACAAAATCCCTACGATAACTTGGACAAGAAGGGGAAGAACATTTTGGTCATCTCCTGTCATAAGGTACATGGTTATTTTCATAATTTTAATTGTTATATCCTTTCATAAATGGACAAAGTGAAGGAAGTGTCGTGCTTGTTGTTACGCCGCAGAAAATTACTCTACCACTGAAAAATATTTTAATGACATATACGGCAGTGATAAAATTTAAATTTAAACTGTACCACAGTTGACTTTGGAGTTTGCGTCATGTAACTGTGAGCTGTGGGTTTGCGTTTGGGAGATAGTGGGTTTGAAACCCATGGTTTTCCATGGTTTCCCATTTTCACACCAGGCAGATGATGGGGCTACACCTTAGTTAAGGTCTCAACCACTTCTTTCCTGTCCTATTCCATCATTGCTACAAGACCTATCTGAGTTTGCAATGTATAACAAATAGCAAATTTTAAAAAAGTTCACAATTTCAAGAGTAATTACTTCGTCTCCAGACAGTTGAAAATGAATTATGTTAAAAAATATTTACAAGGGTCTAAACCAGTCTCTTGCTGAAGTACCGTGTAAATTAGCCATGCTGTTAGGGTCACGCAGCTATGAGCTTGCAATCAGGAGATAGTAGGTTTGAATCCCACAGTCAGCAGCCCTAAAGATGGTTTTCCATGCTTTCCCTTTTTCACACCAGACAAATGCTGGGGGTGTACCTTAATTAAGGCCATAGCTGCTACCTTCCCAGTCCTAGCTCTTTCCCGTCCTTTTGTCGCCAGAAACCTCAGTGTGTTAGTGCAACGTTCAACAAGTGAGGAAAAAATAAAAAATCATGCTGAAGTGTTTTTCATTAACAAGCAATAGGTCATTGAACGGTTCTGTTCTTTAAATATCATTGATCAAAGTTTTTTAAATCTACACAGTTCACTATTATGCTTATTGCTCACGGTAAAATGTTTCGTAAAATTTTTTGTACAATTAATTTTATAAAAATTTGGTGAAAACAAGTTGTGTTGCTCACGGTAAAATTATTTTATAAAATCAGTGGAAACATCAGGATGGCCATCTATGAACTTACTTCTGAACTAAGATGTGTATGTGCTGCCATCTATTGATAAACATGTAAACCAAGAATCAGCTGTTCAACTTATGTGTTTGAGAGTATGGCTCCAACAAACAATGCAAAACTTGCTGCTGTAGCTGCAATTATATGTTGTGCAGTCGTAAAAGGGAAGAAAAGAAATGCCACGAAACGATGGACTCGCGATTGGATCAAAAGAAAAGAAGGTAGAGGATTACTGTCCTTGGTTGAAAATTACTTGAGGTTAGAAGACCAGCATTCATATAGGAATTCGGCAATTGTGTTTTTTGCCTCTTCTTGCATTTCTGCTGTGGTAAAGTGGCGTTTTAACTTCGTACAAACAAGGATATTTCTGGTATTCATCAGTAAAACACTAACAGCTTACTTAGTCCACCCGGATCCTGCCATTTTAGAAAGAAGTGTTTGTTTACAATCGTGCTTCGCAATCTTCTCACGACGTAGCGCCAGCATCATCATGATGTCAGCTTCGCTGATTGGTTCATTTTGTAAAATTAATTTTACGGATTAGAACATGTCCTATTTTATGAAAAGTTTTATCAAATGTTTTATGAAACTTGAATTTGACTGTGAGCAACAGAAATTTTATAAAATTAAATTATTAAACAATAAATTTGACAGAAAATTTTACCGTGAGCAACAGGCATTACAATTATGCCAGTGGCTTGTGTTATAAAAATTAATGAAAACTGAGGTTTGAAGAAACTTGTGGAGTCTTAAATATGAGAGATAATTAAATTAATGCTTTTATAACATATGTCAGTTTTGTGTTGGGATAAAAATACAAATATTAGTGGTAGAAAAACAAAAAATTGGTTTAATTTTTTCATGAAATCAGTTTGTTTTCTCTCCATTTGAAACAAATTGGAGTAATACAGGTTTTTTCTCTTCTATTATCCTTGTTATTAGACACGAGTATAAATTTTTAATACTATTAAAACTATGGGTCACACCTATTTCTGAATCGAGGTTTTATAAGTTACATTTCAGTTCACATTAGGAGTAATTTTGAAACAATAGTAACGTCTGTGTTTTTTTTTTTTTTTTGTCATCTGTAAGAAATATAATGATTTATTTGTCTTTTATGATACATTTCTTTTTTTTCACCCAATTAATATAACTTAAATGTTTTTCAGTCTGTCCAGACACAACACTGTAACATATGGGTCTTCAACATTTTGCTACTCAAGGGGCACATTTAAATTACAGGAAGGTTTGAGAGCTGTTTCAACCCATCCGTCTGAGTCACAAGTTACCACCACTTTTTTGTAAGATACTGATTTTCATGCAATTTTGAGGTTAAAATAATCACAGAATATTGAGAATATGCTTACCAAAATGTTACAAATATCAGTTGGGGTGGGGGGGGCTGTCCAGTAGGCTGGATATCAGGACCTACTTTGGTCAACATGTGGATTGCTTGTGGATCACACACACACACACACACACACACACACACACACACACACACACACACACAAAACCCATTAGATTTCTTTATAATTACATTGTCATCAAATTTATTAAGTATAGGTTACAGCCTCAGCTACTCATTTAAATAAAAAATGAGTTAGAATGATTGTTCATTTACAGTAAATCATAGAAAATACATGTTTGATATTCTAGTATAATTGATTTCAGCCGTCCAATTCTTTCTAGGTGTGGAACTCCAAGAAGCACCGGCGTTCTTTGTTTATGCAAAGGTATATTTCACAGGCTACACATTTGAATCAGGTTTTACCAGTGCAATTGTAATTGTGGCACCTCATGAACTGTTGACTATTTTCCACAGCACATGTTGACAGGTGCTTGTTTCCTGTCATTCGGCTGTCTTTCGTAGGGATACTTCTGGGAAGTTTTCTTCTCTTTTCTACCTGACACTCATCTTCATTGCTGGAGCTCTCAGGAGGGGGAAAATGCCGTGGGTTATCACATTTCCGGTGTTCAACTTTGCCAGTAGCACCCGTTGACAGTGTTCACCGATGTAAATCTTAAAATGGAGCAGATTTATGATATCGCAGTGCCTTTTTCCCCATTGCCACTTAATCCATTTTATAATGAATCCATGAATCTATGAAATGTCAGAACACCCTAACTGGCCACTTGCGTGTTCTCATAGTGATCCTATAGAAAGCGATCATCCGATCACAGAGATCACTCTGCCCGTACTATGATTATAATTAGGTACTGTTTTGGGACATGGAACAAGGATGTACTTCTTTTCTCTCTTGTCCCACCAATGGACATACTGTAGAGGCTTTGCTCCAGGTGCTGAGGAAGCCATCAGAACAGAACGATTGTCCATCCATTTCAAAATACTAATATTGCCGTCTTCGTGTACAAATTCATCATATCTTTCCCTTCCTCTTTTCTGCAGGGCTTGATCGGAGGACAACTTCAGCTTCAGGTCCTTTTGGAGTCTATTTGCTTGAATTGTACCTGTAGCATAAATGCCTCAGTTTAGTAGGTGGTTAAGAATAGAAACTGAAGTGAAGTACTTATCAAAATACAATACGTGCCCTCTATTTACATTCTCTGTGAGCTTAAGTACAACAGAGCCTCCTATTGCATATTCCTGATTAGGCTTCCCATCTGGCCAGGTATTTGCTCCTTGATAAATAAAGAAATCAAGCACAAGACCCTGTGGTGATGCTAAAACATAGTTCTTAAATGCTACAGGGTTAGGTTTGCCTTTAACATACTGTTTCAACTTTGTTGTGCCACTAAACGGAATCATTTGCTCGTCCATACTTAGGTTCATGCAACGGGATAATTTGTTACAGACATTTTTCACTACATCAATAACTGGCTGAACTTTCCAGAGTCTGTTTTCTTTTCTCACTTCATCTGTAATGGCAAGATTGTCCACAAAAAAATTCAGATAATTTCTTAGTCTGTAGAATCTATCGCTGGGTATTTGTACTACAGCAGGAATCCTCAAATTTGGATGATAATACAGTCTTAAGTTGTGGTAGCTTCAAGACACCAGTAGGCCTAATGATATGAGCTCCGACTAGCATTTTATACTCTTCTGCTATTGCTCTCAAAGGCTTGGAAACTTTGTCCTGAAGGGCTCCTCTGTTGCTCTGATCTGCTACAAGGTTCCAGAAATCATTATCAAAATACTCAATAAAATAATCAAGAGGTGTCGAACAGACCCGTCCATTTACTTCCCAGTCAAGGTCCTCTCCGCAGTTAGGAGTGGGATTGAAATCTTGTGCTTTCCATTTTAGTTCCCTGGATTTTTGATTGGTTTATTCTGATTCTGAAATAAAGAAAGTAGAATGCCTAATTAGTCTCAAAAGTCTTCCATCATAATTACTCATATGTTCAATATACAGATCAGTACAGTAAATAATTTACCTGAATGGGGGCTTGAATCTGAACCTTCTGAATTACTGTTTGATGACATAGGTTGGAATTCATCTTCATTGTCATCACATGATGAATCTTCAAGATCACTGTTGTCCAGTGCTTGTAAAATCCCCTCTTCCATAAGTGGTTTCTCATGGCACATGCCTAAGGAAAGAATAATGTTTGTAACTATGGTTATGTCTCATATGCACATTACAATGAAAAGTCAATTGTTTATCTTATTATTGGAGTGTAGGCTGCTGTTGTCTAAAATAAGGTAACAATTGCTATTTTAAAACCTAGATAGCATATCAAACCAGCAGAATGCCATATGTGTAACAACAGATTTTTAAGCCCGTAATGATCGTGGGACCAAGTTAAAACCTGATGTCCAGCCGGCTGAACAGGTATTTTCAGAGTATATATATTTCAGATAATTTCACCGAAATTCGGATTTCAAAATACATGAAAGTGTAGCTAGATGTCTTAAGAATGATGTTTAACTACATAAATAATTCAAATAATAATAAATAATCGTCTAATGTGCAGTTTATGTACTTACCCGCCTTCAACATCCTCTCTGCTGTAGCTGTTGAAACCAAAATTAAGTTGAAATGTTTTTCCCATTAACAGGGGAAGTCATGGAATACCTATATATGGCTACAAGGAGAATTCAAGTAGCAGTAAGGGTGTTGTATGTTTTTAAAATCTGTCCAGCCGACTGGACACCGGGACTGAGGAGGGTATTTTCCCTGAATACGAACGGCATCTTACCTTATATTGACAGTCGCTTAGACAATTTTAATAAAAATGTACTCATAAAAGATGAACATTTGAGTATTACATTGCTATAAAACAGAGCATACCATGTATCCTCGCTATTTTTTCTGTACTCCTCTGGCTATAGTTACACCATACAGACTTGAACAATTGTTACTGAGTTGGACAAAGTATTTCTGCAGCTGATTCTGTGCACTCAACAAATTTGATGTTGCAGAATGATTTTGATTTGTTACCAACCATGAATGAAATAAGGTAGTCTCCACTTATCTTGAAATACTCGATGCTCATTGCCGATTTCAGTTTTTTATTGGCTGAAGCTGTTGTAGATAACATGTTAATGAACATACAGACTACTGGATCCATACTGTTGCGGATAACACGCTTGGCCAGTAGCATTGGTTATGCTCAATGGAATGCAGTTCTACGAAATGCAGCATTGCTCCACAGATTACGTCAAAAACGGTTTCTAATAGAGCTACAATAAATCTTGGGGGCCGAACTAATTGTCTCGGTGAGCTGTGAATTGAAGACCCACGCTGTAAAAGACCACATTAAGAACAGAATGACATGTTTTGTTCTACAGTAACATCCTTAGATTTAAACTTGTGTATATATACTGATTAGCATTTGAAATGAAGATAGCTGCTGTTTTGACAAAATGGTGCTGTGGTCATTCCAGTATATTTAATACGAGAGTTGGGGAAAAAATCATGGCAACTATTTTTTTCTTGAAGAGACCAGTCCGGTTGGAAAATGTGACATATACAGACGAAAGGACAAGGTGTTAACTACATGTGTGGACAATGAATAGCACTGAAATATTTTAACACACTAATTTATTACGGTAGTATACAGGGCAGTGTGACATATCAATTTTGTTACCAATACGTGAACAGATTTGAGAATGGTAGCTGTACATCGCAGTCCTGTTGCCAGCGTGCAAGGTGGTCAGAGCATATTGCATAGCGCACCCACCTTTGAACTTCCGTCAGTGTATGCGGTACCCACCGCGATGCGATTTTGCGCAGTTGCAGCTCATTACGCAATATCCTGTGGATGGTGCGTTTCTCGATGCCACTTGCCCTCTCTAACTCCAGTAGCGTCCATCGTCATGTCTTCATCCAGGAGCTGCTCGATGCCGGCACGTGCCACGTCGGTCCGCACACTGACAGGTCATCCCAAACGTTGCTCATCACTGGTTGGCACAGGTCCTTGCTGAAACTTTCCTACCCACCGTGCTACTGTACGGTATGGTAGGGCATTATTCCCAAGGGCTTCCACTAATTCACTGTGACATTCAATCGCATTCTTCCTCAGAGAACGGCTATTTTGATGTAAGCGCGCTGCTCAACATGGGTTACTTCCATCTCGCACGACACCAACTGATTTCACAGCCCTCGCTGCGCTACTACCAGCTATCATTGAGCCATCTGTTGTTCTACATACACACTATGCCTGCAGAACTTCCACACGACACATATATGTTTGTGATCCGTTCACATATCTACAAGAAAAAAAATAGTTGCCATGACTTTTGCCCCAATCCTCGTATGGCATAGCATGTGACTGCCATGTCATCAGATCTTATACTGGCCATGTGAGCAACAGGTGACCACAGGATAGGGAAGACACAAGATCTCTGTGCATTTGATTGCAGCCAGATTTTAGTTGCCAGGCATATGGGTCATTCACTGAACTGAATTCAGTCAAGCTATCAACGTTAGAGGGGCCGATGACCTCGATGTTAGGCCCCTTCAAACAACAAGCATCATCAACGTTAGAGATAATGGCTGTGTGGAACCAGAGCTGTATTAAAGTACAGCTACCATTCTCAAATCTGTTCAAGTATTGGTAACAAAATTCAACATGGATATAAATTGTCACACTTGTTCATAATATCACCCATTCACAATCAACAAGTTTATGAAACTTAATAAATATTGTACATTTATATGCATGTTTGAAAGTTATTTGATAGAATCTGGGGATGTTCTTGTAGAATGAAACATGTCATTCTATTATTATTGTGTTCTTTAACAGGTATGGTATAGTGCTCTAAATGTTACTTTTCGTGTTTTGACAGACTGAAAAAATTAAATGTACGTATTTTTTAATACTGAAATGATTGCAAGAAGATGAGTAGTGCAGTAAATAATATACAGGATTTTTTAAATTCTTGTTGTTGAGTTTCTTAATATTCAGCTGTAAGAATCTTTATAGAATGGTCACTACATATTATTTATTGTAACATTTTATAGGCAAATGGTGGGGACGCACAGATGTGAAGCCACTCCTGGGTCTACATGGTTGGCAAGACAATGCTGGAACTTGGGATAGAATAGCTCCAATGCTTCCAGCGCACATCAGCCTTTTGGCTATTGATTGTCCTGGTCATGGTCTTTCTTCACGTTTTCCTCCTGGTTTACCTTATCGAATTACTGATCACATATTTGTAATGAGACGTATTATACATCACTTCGGTTGGGACAAAATCTCAATATTAGCTCATTCCATGGGTGGTGTGCAGTCATTTGTTTATGCATCAGTCTATCCAGATAAAGTTGAGAATTTAATCTCAATAGATGCATTTAAACCTCTGTCTGTTAATCCAGATGTTGAACTTGATAAACTTGGTCATGATATAGATAAGTTCCTTGAAACTGACTCTAGAAAAGAAGTAAAACCATCATACAGTTATACTGAAATAGTACAGAAATTGTACCATGGGATGTTAGCAGATTCATTGACTGAAGAGTCATGCAAGATATTACTGAAAAGGGGGATTCAGAAGTCAGGTGATGGGTATTATTTTACAAGAGATCCTAGAGTGAAAATAGGACGTCTCAGTGGATGGCTTCATGAAACCGTATTAAGTTTAGCTGCTAATATAACTTGTAATGTGCTCTTTATAAAGGCTATTCCAGGTTTTGTATATGAATCACCTGATATTGCTAATGAAACACTTGATGTTGTTAGAAAGTCTGCTAGGAGGTACGAATATCATATAGTAGAGGGTCAACATCATGTTCATTTGAACAATCCTGAAAGAGTTGCTCCAATTATCATAAACTTTCTCAACACAACGTTAAAGGAGCCATGAAGAACCTAGTTCATATCGAGTTGATGAGCCAGACATTAAAAAAATTATTATTCATGTAAATATTTGTATGATTTGAAAATAAAGTTTCCTCATTGTTTTTTTACACAAATATACTTCCTAAACCTTTGAACCTTGAAATATGTTTCATGTAGTAGGCCTACCTAGTTTTCTGTGATACTTGGATGAAGAGAAATACATTTTTAAAATAGATGCCTGTTTTCCCCATACGTTTGTATATTGTGCCAATAATTCATTAGTTGCAGTGTTTTAAAAGCAGAGATAGACACCTGCATCAAGTACATGGGATTGACTGGTCCAGAGTATTTATATGACTAGAGATCCATCTACGCCCCCCCCCCCTGTGGGTGGGGAGATACAGACGGAGAATACACCCAGAGTATCCCCTGCCTGTCGTAAGAGGCGACTAAAAGGGGGCTACCAAGGGATGATTGAGTTAGAACGATGAAACTACTTGTGATTAGTAGGTACTATCACGCCGGGAACACCACGAGTTTCCTTTACTTGCAAGTAGTACCACTATGTAAGGTACACAATACGTTTGTGATTAGTAGCAGGAGGTTGTGGTTCACTGTGGGTTTACATTAGTGATGGCAGCCTGAGACGAGGTCTCCAAACTAGCGCAGGCAGTATTTCTCGCGAAAAATGTCGAGAGATCTCGATAGCGTTGTCCCGGCAGCGTGGCGTAGGCGTACAGGTAGATAGAGCTGAATGCTGTTTGTGCCGAGTATGCGAATAGCCAATCACGCGCCTTCTCCATCCGTAAATACGTGTCAAAAAGCGACTAGGGCGTTCATTTCTTTAATTTCTATCGAGGTCTATTTTGTTGTGATAGTCTGAGACGAGATTTCCCGAGACTAGCGCAGGCACTATATCTCGCGAGAAATTTCGAGAGATCTCAAGAGCGTTGTCCCCGCATTGTGTGGTAGCAGCGTGTCATAGGGCTACAGGTGGACGGAGCTGAATGTTGTTTGCGCCGAGTATGCGAATAGCAAGCCAAGCACCTTCTCCATTCCGTAAATATGTGTCAACAAGCGACTAGGGCGTTCATTTCTAGCGAGGTCTATCTTGACGCAGTGTAAAATAATTATTATAAAGGATGATACTCATCCTGGCATTATATGCAGTGATAAGTACACGAATGAATAGGCTAAGTACAGAAACTGACGGCTACTGTAGGTACACCTACGTGCCAAGATGCGCGCTGCTGCATATGCAACCACCATTGCGCATGAGTGGAATGTGTAATCTAAAATGGTTGAGTTTGCTCCAGTTCTTTCGACAGGGAGGTGTACACAGTTTTCAGTCCCCACATTCAATGTCATATTACCACTGCTTGTGTTTACCGATATTTTGCTGACGAAGGAAATAATTCCTTACCATGTTATAAGAGTATTCGCGTCATATGTAAAGTTAACATGATTACCCAACAACAACAAGCAATTCCATGGAAAGGAAGTATTACAAGAAGTACTACTAATTTAACAGTCTAAATCCAGCATCATACACAAATTCAGTACTATAGGTTGAGCTTTCTACTAGCTTAACATTACAAGTGATGATAAACTGAAGTTAAACCATCATTCCCCTACAACAGTAACGACAACAACAACTAAAGAAAATATGACAAGAAATACCACTAGTTTAACTTTCTAAATCCAGCATCATTATATACAAATTCACGCACGACTTAAGTATTTCCATTACTTAACTCTACGGCTTGCAATACTATAGGTTGAACTTACTACTAACTTAACACTACAAGTGATATTAAAGTTAAAACATAACTACCAAACTACAACAACAAGAGTACAACAAGCAATTCCATGCAGAGAAAGTATTAGAAGAAATACTACTAGTTTAACATTATAAATCCAGCAGAAAATCACAAATTCAGTGTCCGTCGTTTACAGCTTTTACATTACACTAGCACTAATCATTTTCTTAAACGATTTGATACCGGAAGAGAATCTATCAAAGACTGCTGCAGGTAATTTATTCCAATCCCTTATGGTCCTGTTTACGAAGGAAAACTTGCCCACATCAGTATGCTGGTTATTATTACACTACTGTAAGTGACCATTGCCACCGGTATATTTCCCAGTTGCGATGTTATTTTTAATATTAATAATTAGACACTTCGGTATATGACTGTGTAATTGTGTATAGTTGTAAGCGACAACTTGAAGACGATGTCCGGAACGCATCGTAAGTCGTGGATGTCGGTTATTTTGAAGAGATGCCCGCTGAGTTGTTTGTTCAGAAGAAGTAAAATACGTCGGCAGAAATAGGCTACTTCTGGGATGATTCAACACTTAAAAACACATAGTATAAGTGAAGGGGAATAGTCACAGAACACTTCCGGCCCGGTCTGAATCACAAGAAGCTACCCTGCCGACAACGATTGTGAGGCATCCAGGTATGTGTACATCCTAATAACAGTTATTAGCAAATTATACGGGTTATTCAGCTAAAAAAATCCACCTGAAATAACTCTTGAAGAGTTTACTGACATTCGGTCTTCACTTTCGTTAATGGTATTAAGGGGTTCATAGATGAACATGCAGTAGGCCCTACTTTTCCAGACTTTTGAAAAAAAAAATAATTCGTCGCCGTAAGACCTATCTTTGTCGGTGCGACGTAAAACAACTAGCAAAAAAAATTATTGGCTCACACGTTTCCATATAAGAACGTTGTTTCACGCAATAACTGCTGCTGATATACTATCAGATTACACTCGTAGTTACTGGGATGTCGCACAGCTCGTAGCACAGGACAATCGGTTTCGAGTGTTGCCTGTTATGCTGTCAAAAGAATTGGAACAAACTCGGGCATTTTAGATTACACGTTCCACTCATGTATAATGATGGTGCACCCCGTGGGTGGGGGACGCAGACGAAGAATACACCCACGGTATCGCCTGCCTGTCGTAAGGGGCGACAAAGGGATGATTGTATTAGAACCATGATACTACTCGTGATTAGTACCATCACGCGGAGAATACCATGGGTCGCCTTTATTTGCGAGTAGTACAACTATGTTCGGTACACAATAGGTTTGTTATAAGTAGTAACAGAGAGTGAATCAGTATGGAATTTAGAATAGCCTACCTGTGATTAGTACCATTGTGAGAAACGCCACGGGTCTGGGCGTTCCCTGTGATTAGTACCAGTATACGAGCGACACCGTGTGTACCCACTATGTGAGGAACACCACGGGATAGTACGAGTCCGTATGATTAGTACACCTAGGTGTACCTCTGAGTGGCGCCATTATGTGAGTAACATCATAGTTCTGCGTTACCTGTGCGGCGTACAGACTTGCGAGTAAACCATACTGTGTGGAACACCGTGAGTCTACGCTACTTTTGATTAGTACCGCAACGTGACAAATACAATGATTCTACTTTACTAGCAATAAGTACCATTATGAGAAGCCATTGGCCTGGATTTTGGACCCTTTCAGACAAAAAGCATCCTCGATTCAGGATTGTGCTTTAGAAACAGCCCTTGGTCAGTAATACTATTGTTTATGATTGTTTCTGGAAAAGTGGGGCATTGCGGGTCGGATCCACTGATAGTTTCAATTTCATATTCATTCATCACGTTTTTTATTCTGGTCAGTGGATGATTTTTTTGCTAGTTGCTTTACATCGCACCGACACAGATAGGTCTTATGGCGACGATGGGACAGGAAAGGGCTAGGAGTGGGAAGGAAGCGGCCGTGGCCTTAATTAAGGTACAGCCCCAGCATTTGCGTGGTGTGAAAATGGGAAACCACGGAAAACCATTTTCAGGGCTGCCGACAGTGGGGTTCGAACCTACTATCTCCCGAATACTGGATACTGGCCGCACTTAAGCGACTGCAGGTATCGAGCTTGGTTCAGTGGATGATTTTAAACGTTTAAATTGTCATTACATTTAGTCTCATTTCGTACCATCAGGGGCCGATGACCTAGATGTTAGACCCCTTTAAACAAGCATCATCATCGTAATGGTGGTTGCATAGGGGTAGCAAAGCACATCTTTCCCCGTCTCAAGTTCGAATAATGCACGCCTCTAGTATCCAAGTAGGTGTACATCCCAGTGGTGGCTCGTGATCATTGCCTCCAGTGGAGCCCGATATCAAGTTTTTGGCCACGAATATTGGATTGAGGTAGGCATTTTTGAAACATGGATTTCTATACTGTGCAGTACTATACTGTACTGTACCACAAAAACTCCAAAAGGCAGTACATATAGCAAAATATATACACTAAATAGTTAATAATAAAGAAATAGAATTGAACTCTCCAATTGGAACATTACTTATACAGCAGTTGAGCACGCCTATTCTTCTGACTGGCAAACATTTCAATGACTGTTGTTGAGGTTGGGAATTTTACCTATTTCCTCCTTATGAATAGAACAAGCAGCGAGTGAATTCAGCCTGTTTCGATCTATACTGTTACAAAGGCAATTCTTGACTTTTTTTTAATGTGCTAAAACTTCATTCTGCTTCCCCTGTTGAAACTAGAGTACACAGTTAGTGCAATTTGTAGAGTTTTGTGTACTTCAGAGAACGACTCTTCGAAGGAATGTTTCATGAAGAATGTGATCAAATCAGACTGAAGGAATATCCTTAAAGGTATCATTGCGATAAATCACTGAAAGTTCATTCCTCAATTTCTCTTGGGAAATAAATGGACTGCAACTCGATGAAAAAGTATTGACTAAATTCGCTGCGAAAATTTCTCTGAACGTAGCAAACATTTTCGCATCAATAATTTAGAGACTACTTAAATATATGAGACTGTTGGAGTCGGTGTTTCATTTGGTTGATCACTATATCACACACTTTTTTGGCATCTACAATCAGATTCACACCTGAGTTGTATTTAGATCTTTTTGTTGTTGGAGTAGGACATTCATCTTCATCTACCTGATACCTTTCATTGTTCTCTCTTATTTCAGAAGCAAATGATTCAAAAGTTGTAATGCATTGGATATGGTAACTGCACTGGCATTCTGCATCGGAATCGTTTCGTGCAAAAAAAAAAAAAAAAAAAAAAAAAAATCAACATGTTTCATCTCATAGAACAGGGCCTCTCAAACGTCCAAAATCTCACGCGTGCAGATCGAGGCGCAAGAGCTCCGTGCACTGTGCATCGGTGCCGCTCGGCATGGCTCGGATCAACGCTTCGTCTCTGGGCTACTTGGCTAAGCTCGGCTCTACTCGGCTATACTCGGCTCTACTCAGCCCGGATTTGGAGCGCTACGGCGCAAGTGGGGCAGAGGGAGACAGGCGGAGCGAGCGAGATAGGCGTGAGGAAAGAGAGAGTAAGCGCTATTGCTCCAAATCGAGGAGTTGGGGGTCTGCACTCTGGTCAACCAAGCCAAGTCGTCCTTTGCACCGTGCACAGTGCATGCACCACGCGCATGCACCCTGAGAGGCCCTGTCATAGAAGAATTCCAGAAAAAAACAACAGAAATTCTGAATTGTTAAGTAATATTTTCAACCAAAACTCTCTTATTATTACATCATCGCAACCGTCTTCGTTCTCAATCTTCTCAAAACATTCCAATAAATATGGTTTGTTTTCATGAACACTACTCGCTAGCGGAGACTGAAAGTTCCATATTGTTGAAGAAACTGATCGCAATACGTCACTTCTCTGAGACGATGAAGAGAAAAACTCAGTGAGTCCAGTAATGTTTTGCGTAGAACAACCGAACAGATTTCATGTTCTTGCTTAAAGCATTTCGTATTACCAAATTTACTGTAGTTGATGAGTGTAACAGTGAACGTACTTGGCATAGAGACAATAATTCTGCGTCGGAGCCTGAACACCTCTCTTACTCCCTTGCATCACCGCGGCTCCTTCAAAGGCCTGACCTATGAGCTTTTCCTAACATTGGAGAGTTCAAGGAATAATTTCAGAAACTTGCTGAGACCATAGGCTATCCTATCAGTAACATTTTCAAAGGAAAGGAGTCTTTAAACAGGGTTATTGTCCTTAACGTACTGGAATTTGATAAATTGACTTTGGCAAGTAATGTCTGTTGCTTCATCTGCCTGCACAGAAACAAAAGATGCAGCGTTCATATCTTTGACCAAGTCTTCAATGTACATTTGATACAAACAATATAATAGTTTGTTTTGTGTAAGGTGTGACATATATTTAGAAACTGATGTGCGAGTGCCGTTCAGATGGTCATCTAAACCACTATCGAGATTACTAAGAAGATATAACAAATTAAGAAATTACCACGGGTTGCTGAATCCTGTATATCATTATTGCCCCTCAGTGCTAACGCGCGAGAGTAGTGGACCAGTGGTGCTCCCAAATCACAGGATGTTCCACAAGTACAGTAGGTATACTACTTTTTGCTGCGTCAGCACACGAGGTCATTTACCTCTAGTAGTGTACCTAGGCCGGTTCGAACTCCGCGGTCATTGACCCCTAGCATAGTAGTAGGGCTAGGCCGATTTGTGGATTTTGCATAAGATAGCGAGCCTAACCACACAGTCGCTATCTTGAGGGGCGTAACCTCACTTTAACGGCTAGTTGCCCTTCCCGACGCCTAAGAGAGCGACCTTAACCTCGCATCCGCCATCGCGAAGGGGGCTATCCTTAGTTTTGCGGCAAGATGCCCTTCCCGACGCCAATTGCACAAGATGGCAGCTATACACACCTCCTTATGAGACGGCCTAGGGGCGCTTGCACAAGATGGCTGCTATACATAGGCTCTTATGAGACGGCCTAGGGACGCTTGCGCAAGATGGCGACCATACACAGCTTCTTATGAGACGGCTTAGGGGCGCATGAGCAAGATGGCGGCTATACACTACTGCTGATGGAGAAAGATGACAGCTAAGGGCGATTGTGCAAGATGCTGACTGCTCTTATGAGACGGCTTAGGGGCGCTTGCGCAATATGGCGGCTATAAAAGGCTTCTTATGGAGAAAGATGCCAGCCATGGGCGATTGCGCAAGATGCCGGCTATACATGCGCTCTTAAAGAGAAAGATGCTGGCCATGGGCGATTGCGCAAGATGACGGCTATGCCTGGGCTCTTATAGAGAAAGATGGCGGCTGCTCTTATGAGACGGCCATGGGCGATTGTACAAGGTGGCGGTTATACATGGGCTCTTATGGAGCAAGAAGACGGCCATGGGCGCTTGCGCAAGATGGCAGCTTTACATAGGCTCTCATGAGACGGATATGGGCGATTGCGCAAGATGGCAGCTTTACATAGGCTGTTATGAGACGGATATGGGCGACTGCACAAGATGGCGGCTATACATGGGCTCTGATGGAGAACGATGACGGCTATGGGCGATTGTTCAAGATGGCTGCTATACATAGGCTCTTCTGAGACGGCCATGGGCGATTTCACAAGATGGCGGCTGTACATGGACTCTGATGAGACGGCCAAGGGTGCTTGCGCAAGATGGCGGCTACTCTTATGAGATGGCTAAGAGGCGCTTGCGAAAGCTGGCTGAGGGGGCCTACTGCGCAGCACTAAGAATAGCCATGTTTAAAAATCTTGTGAACATAGCAGCAGTAAGAATAGCGATGTTTAGAAATCTCGCGAACCTAGTAGCAGTAAGTTTTTTTTATTTTCTACCGCTAGAGCGTGTACACATCACCTATCGATTATGCATGCATAGACTATCATACTAAACTACTTCCGCTAGATTGTACAACGATCGCATGTGTGCGCTGCTATCTTAGCATGACCTATGTGCACTAACTTAACGACGTAGGCGCGGAATTTAAAATCTCTGTGCTTTTGACAAGTTCTAACTACGTGGGCGTAGATTTTGAACCTCGCGTGCTGACGTAGCATACCACGTGACAGTGGCGTCACGACCACGTGCTCTTGTTTGTAAACAAAGTCATGTGCTTTTTTGACAGCTATCTTCTTGACGGACCCTAACCTCAATTTTAAGGACAATAGAGCATCGCTAACCTCACTGTTGCCATCTTCACGGCGCTAAACCTCATTGCTGCCAACTTATGCACGTCGTGGCGCGGAATTTAAAATCCACGCGCTTTTTTGACACCTGTTAAAATAACAGCTGCCATCTTTAACCACGTGGGCGCGGAATTTTAAACAACAGGACATCGCTAACCTCACTGCTGCCATCTTGACCTGGTTAAATCTCACTGTTGCCACCTTGGGTTATACGCTTTTGTGTTAGTTTACTGTTAATCGTTAAGCTGTTCGCATCATCGAAGTAGAGAGTAACAAGTGTCTAGTAGATTTAAAGAGGAATCTGTTAGCAGAAGGTAAAGTCCGTCATTGAAAAACCTATATCTAGCTATATTTGCAAAGTGTGTGGAAAAACATTTTACCGAGGCTATCACAAGGGACGTCATGAGAAATCATGTAGGACAATTTTTCAATGCGAACATAGTAGAAGAGAGTTTAAGAACGCATACAACGCTCAACGTCAAGGAAGCCGCGTGTAATGTAGCTTCATCGAGAAGAAAATTACAAAGAGCTCAACCGTAGTCAAGCAAACACTGATTTATTTTAAAAAAGTTCACCTCTGCGAGAGATTTTTAATTCTCCCTTGTTGTCTAGGCCTGCTACATGGTCTGTTACTAAGCATACATTTCGAGATAAAGAGAAGCAAGATCATGATTATGATAATAAGGATAACGATGCTGATAAAAACAGTAATAAAGGAAAAGTAGAATAAGAAGAAATACATCTCAATTGCCATTAAAGCTTTATGATTTTACTTCATTTTCTAAGCCTACTACACGTTCTGTCGCCGTGCAAACATCTCAAGAAGAGATGAAAGATGAAGTAGAAGAAAATTTCAACGCTTCATTGCTATCGAAACAAGTTAAGTTTGTAGCTGGAAACGCTACTGCTGAAGCACGTATAACATCAAAACCAGTCCCTACATATCAATTGTCTGCATATAGCCTCAAAGATCACAACAAGCCTCTGTTACCCTATGCAGACGTAAGATACTGCAAAGACCCCAACGTACTCGTAAAATGTTTGCAACTGCTAAGAGCCTATCAAGATGCTGGTTACACAGAGTATAAAGCAGATATTTTTGAAATAGAGCAAGAATTACGTCGTGTAGGTATTATTAAGTAATAGCTCTCTCTCGACAGTACAACAGCCTAAACACCTTCCTACATTCCCAGCGCTTACCCTCACCTAAGTCATCCTTCTGT
Organism: Anabrus simplex; assembly: GCF_040414725.1. NCBI lineage: Eukaryota > Metazoa > Arthropoda > Insecta > Orthoptera > Tettigoniidae > Anabrus > Anabrus simplex. The sequence continues at coordinate 846,372,424 of NC_090266.1, forward strand.
AGTATATAGTCAATCGAGTAGCTATATTGGTGTAGATTATTTTCCAAAATTCTCCCTTCCTTAGCGTGTTAACTCTGCCTCTAGACGTAGAGCCGGTCTCAAGCCCGGATAAAGAGAGGAGAGACACCCTACCCTATTAGCCCTTTGTAGCAAAGAAGAAGGCGCGGTAAGGAGGAGGAAGAGTCCTTTCGTCCTTTTGCCCTTTTCTAATCTTACACACATTACAGTAGACCATAAAATAACTCTAGTGTTTAAATCTATATTCATAAAATGTTTCAATCAGACAATTAGTGTTCTAAACACAAAAACACCTGTTGTAAGTGTCAGCATCCCGTCCTACTATGTCGTAGTTCATGAGGCTGAGGGTTCGATTCGTAGAAGTAAATCCTCGAGGTTACATCAATTCAAAACACCTGTCGACTTAAAAGGAGTGTCGCGTAAGTAGTCGTCCCTAAAGCAAGGTAAGTTAACAATATACATTTCCGATCAATCTTACTGCTCATTTTATCTGCATAATAGTAGTGATTATTAAGGGGAAGTACACTTCTATTTTTCTCCTTTGTAAGCAAAGTTTCAATTCTATGATTTTTATTTTGTTAAAACAGGGTTTGAATCCATAATTTTTCTCCTTAACATAATATGATGTAGGACAAACGTATCCCCTGCTAAGTAGTAAAATCATTTTATCTGCACAGTAGTATGATTTTTTATTCTGCTACGGTAACTAAACAGTTTTTTTTTCTGTTGCATGTGTTTGAATCCCGCAAAATCCATCTCCTTAGGACAAAGGTATCGTCTGCTATGTAGTAATCATTTTATCTGCAGTGATTAAGAGGAAGTTTGTCGGTTAGAGATATACAACATTTACAATTCTATGTGTGCGCGTTGATTGCATAGGGGTGCGATTGTATCAACAGAGAGTTTTTCTATTCTGAACACTAATAGCCAACATGTTTTGTCTTGTTCTACAACCAATGCTAGTGTGTGCTAATTGTAACTTGTCTTGACGAATAGAAACATACAGCACAGTAGCGATAAAAGTTTTCTGTTTAATAGCCAACATATTTTGTCTTGTCGGATAAAGATATACAGCATGTCAGTTCTATATTTTTGCAATTGCATTCTGTAACTAGATTGAACCTGAACCTGTTTTGGCTTGTCGGATACAGCATTTGCTTATCCTACAATATTTTTTCATGCTGAAGAATGTATTACTTTCTCCTTACCGCCTCCTCCTCCTACCGCTTCCTCCTCAATCGAAAAACTTATGCGACGAAGACAACGCTATATAATGTAAGTATGTTTGTTTGTAATGTGACGTTCAATTCGGGAAGGCATCTGTCTGTAGGAGGAGGGATTGAGCTAACCTCATAAACTGTAAAAAGGAGTCATTTCGCCACGAGGAGCCCTTTTGCCAGGATGAGGAGCCCTTTTGCCCTCTTGCCAGGAGGAAGAGCTCTTTTGCCATACAGATAAAGAGGAGCCCTTTTTCCGAGAAGAGAAGCCCTTTTGCCGTTTTGCTAGTAGGAGGTGCCCTTTTGTCAAACGGATAAGCAGCCCTTTTGCCAGGAAGAGAAGCCATTTTGCCCTATAGATGAGGAGAGGTGTTCTTTGTGCCCATTTATCCTTTTGCCAGGAGGAGGTTCCCTATTGCTGTACGGATGAGGAGGAGGAGGGCGGCTGTATCCCTCCGGAGGAGGAAGAGGCCATAAGGGCCTATTATAGCCGCCTTCTTGTGCAGTAGCCGCTGGGCTAGCTTTCTCTATTAGAGCCTGTGTATAGCCGCTATCTCGCGCAAGCGCCCTCAAGCCGTCTCCTAAGAGCTTATGAATGGCCGCCATCTTGCACAGTAACCTCTGACCCAGGTTCTAGGAGTTAGTCTCAAAAGAGACTGTGTATAGCCACCATCTTGCGCAAGCGCCCTTTACCCGTCTCATAAGAGTCTATGTATAGCCGCCATCTAGCGCAGTGGCCTCTAAGCTAGCTTTCATCATAAGAGCTTGTGTATTGCCTCCATCTTGCGCAAGCGCCCTTAGGCCGTCTCATAAGTGCAGCCGCCATTTTGCGCAAGCTCTCTTAGGCCGTCTCATAAGAGCAGCCGCCATCTTGCGCTAGCGCCTTTAAACCGTCTCATAAGAGCAGCCGCCATCTTGCGCAGTAGTCTCTAAGCTAGTTTTCTCCATAGGAGCCTGTGTATAGCCGCCATCTTGCGCAAGCGACCTTGGCTGTCTCATAAGAGCCCATGCATAGCCGCCATCTTGTGCAATCGTCCATGGCTGTCTCATAAGAGCTCATGTATAGCATCCACCTTGCGCAATCGCCCATAGCCGTCATCTTTCTCCGTATGATTGCATGTACAGCCGCCATCTTGTGCAATCGCTCATGGCCGGCATCTTTCTCCATAAGAGCCTATGTATAGCCGCCATCTTGCGCAAGCGCCCAAGGCTGTCATCTTTCTCCATAAGAGCCCATGTATGACCGCCATCTTGCGCAATCGCCCATGGCCGTCTCATAAGGGCGGCCGCCATCTTGCGCAATCGGCCATAGCCGTCATCTTTCTCTATAAGTGCCCATGTATAACCGCAAGCTTGGGCAATCGCCCATGGCCGGCATCTTTCTCTATAAGAGCGCATGTATAGCCGCTATCTTTCGCAATCGCCCATGGCTAGCAACTTTCTCCATAAGAAGCCGTATATAGCCGCCATCTTGCGCAAGCGCCTCTAGGCCGTCTCATCAGAATAGCCGTCATCTTGCGCAATCGCCCATAGCCGTCATCTTTCTCCATAAGAAGCCGTGTATAGCCGCGATCTTGCGCAATCGCCCCTAAGCCGTCTCATAAGAAGCTGTGTATAGTCGCCATCTTGTGTAATTAGATAGCCACCATCTTGCTTAAGCGTCCCTAAGCCGTCTAATAAAAGCCTATGTATAGCAGGCATCTTGCGCAGGAGCCCCTAAGCCTTCTCATAAGAAGCTGTGTATAGTTGCCATCTTGTGCAATTAAATAGCCACCATCTTGCGGAAGCGTCCCTAGGCCGTCGCATAAGAGCCTATGTATAGCAGCTATATTGTGCAAGCGCCTCTAGGCCGTCTCATAAGGAGATTTGTATAGTTGCCATCTTGCGCAAGCGTCCCTAGGCCGTCTCATACGAGGCTATGTATAGCAGCCATCTTGTGCAAGCGCCCCTAGGCCGTCTCATAAGGAGATGTGTATAGCTGCCATCTTGTGCAATTGGCGTCGGGAAGGGCATATTGCCGTAAAACTAAGGATAGCCCCCTTCAAGATGGCGGGTGTGAGGTTTTGCTCGCTCTCTTAGGCGCCGGGAAGGGCAACTAGCCGTTAAAGTGAGGTTACGCCCCTCAAGATAGCGACTGTGTGGTTAGGCTCGCTCTCTTATGCAAAATCCACAAATCAGCCTAGCCCTACTACCATACTAGGGGTCAATGACCGCGGAGTTTGAACCGGCCTTGGTACACTACTAGGGGTCAGTGACCTCGGTTGCTGACGCAGGAAAGAAATAAGTATACCTACTTGTGGAACACCCTGTGGTTTGGGAGGACCACTTCTCCACTACTCGTGAGTTTCACAAAATTTTAATCACTCTACTACTCTATTTACTATGTGTCTATTGTTTGTGACTACCGTACTTCATTATTCTCTGGATTGAGATTTGATATGCAGAATCAATTTGTGCAAAAATGTTAACAGTCAAAGTATTTTGTATTTACGGGCATTTTTGAAGTGTATTGCGCTTTCTTTATGTGTTTTAATTCATTCATTTAAAGGTTTTACATCCTTACACCCGGTTGTTGACCACAATCCTCCACCACGAAATAACACACAGTAAAAACCAAACAGATTTTGTTTCTTTTCACTCACTGTTAACTATGACTTTTTGCTGAACCATCAGGTTGAGATGACGTGAAATGACTTGGTTATTAAGCACCTAAACGTTTAATTTTAATCTTTTCTTCTAGACTTAATGAATTGAAGGGAGTTCTTAATAAACAATCCACTCGGTTCATCATAAATTAGACACTCTTGTTCACCAAACAATTGAGAATTCCCATACCGCAATCATTACACTTCCGCACAGTGGCGCCGATTTGGGGGGGGGCAAGGAGTTTTCTGCCTTCCCCCCCCCGAATTCTTCTTCTAGATGTTAAGTCCACTTAAAACGTAGAGCCACGAACCTACTACGCTGGCGTAGCAGGGGGAGAAGTGATACTCCCACGTGGCGCGTCCCAGGTGGCGGATAGGGGGGTCCTAACTGGCTTGCCGGCGGACTTGAGGGAAATAAAATACCTCTCGCGGACCAAACACACTACCCCCTGCGGTTGGGGGACGCACATGCAGAATACACCCGCGGTATACCCTGCCTCTCGTGAGAGCCGACTAACAGGGGCCCAAGGGGAGTGTGGATTGGTGACCACGGGGCCCTTATCTGAGTCTTGACATTGCTTCCACTTGTGCCAGACTCCTCACTTTCGTCTATCCTGTCCGACCTCCCTTGGTCAACTCTTGTTCTTTTCCGACCCCGACGGTGTTAGAGCATTCGAGGCCTAGGGAATCTTTCATTTCACGCCCTTCGTGGCCTTTGCCTTTATTCGTCCGTTACTTCATCTTTCGAAGTGACGGATCCCTTCTTTCTTCTTCTTTTCTCTCTCTCTTTACCCTCTGTGGGTGGGGGATTCGGACGAATAATACACCCACGGTATCCCCTTCCTGTCGTGAGAGGCGACTAAAAGGGGCGACCAAGGGATGATTGAATTAGAACCATGACACTAGTTTTGATTCGTACCATCACGCGGGGAACACCAAGGGCTGCCTGTACGTGCGAGTTGTACCACTATATTCGGTACGAAATGGGTTTGTGATTAGTAGCAGTCATGAGCTTGGCCTGGGGGTTTCCAGTACCCGCGCGTCGTACCCATGTGAGCAAAACCGCGGGTCTGGGCGTTGCCTGTGAGTTGTACCACTATATGAACGACACCGTGGGTCTGCGTTGCCTGTGATTAGTACCCACTATGTGTGGAACACCACGGAATAGTGTGGTCAGTACACCTAGGTGAGGAACCTCATCGGTTTGCGTTGGTTATGAGTGGCGCCATTGTGTGAGAAACACCATAGGTTTGCGTTACCTGTACGAAGTACAATACTTGTGAGCAGTACCATCTTGTGTGGAACACCGTGAGTCTTCGCTACTTTTGATTAGTACCCCAACATGACGAATACCATGATTCTAGTTTACTCGCGACATGTACCATTCTGAGGGGCCTTAGATTTGGATTTTAGACCCCTTTAGACATCATCCTCGATTCAGGATTGTGCTTCATGAGTGGTCCCTTGGTCAGTAATAAATTATCTATGATCTTTTTTTGAGTTGGATCCACTAATTTTTTGTTTGCTCGTTTTGTTGTTGTTGTTGTTGTTATTTTTTGTTTTTTGGTTCATGTCCATCCATTCCTTCTTCATGACGATTATTTTTTTATTTTGGTCAGTGGATGATTTTGAATTTTTTGTTGTCATTTCATTTCGTACCATTAGGGGCCGATGACCTCGATGTTAGGCCCCTTCAAACAACAAACATCATCATCATCATCATCATCATCTAAAACGTAGAGTATGGTAGTCTTCGGGGGCTGCTAGGGCGTTAAATCTGGAGAAGGTGGTAGGTGGTTTTATAATAAGAAATTAGATTAGAAAGCGGGCATTCCTTCAGAGAGCTACATTTCACAATGGAGACTGTTCAGGAGGTACATCTGGTAGTACATATTTTTTTCACATTTGGTATCATAAAATGCATAATATACAGTACGGCAATGGGATATTTATGAAGAAAGTTTATTTTCAACTTGTGATTATTTTTGATAGGTTCGTAATTAATAGGGCAATGGGGATTCTAAATCGCAGTCAGCACTTTTTTGCTGCGTCAGCACCCGAGGTCATTGGCAACTAGTAGTGTACCTAGGCGAGTTTGGCCCCGAGGTCATTGACCCCTAGTATAGTAGGTGTGCAATGCCGATTTGTGGATTTTGCATAAGAGAGCGAGCCTAACCTCACAGTCGCCATCTTTAGGGGCCTAACCTCACTTTAATGTCTAGATGCCCTTCTCGACGCGTAAGAGAGCGAGCCTAACATCACATCCGCCATCTTGAGGGGCTTAACCTTAGTTTTACGGCAAGATGCCCTTTCCGACGCCAATTGCACAAGATGGCGCTATACACAGCACTTTATGAGACGGCCTAGGGGCGCTTGCGCAAGATGGCGGCTATAAATGGGCTCTTATGAGGCGGCCTAAGAGCGCTTGCGCAAAATGGCGGCTATACATAGGCTGTTATGAGACGCCGAGGGGCGCCTGCGCAAGATGGCGGCTATACATAGACTCTTATGGGATGGCCTAAGGGCGCTTGCGCAAGATGGCGACTGCTCTAATGAGACGGCCTAGGTGCGCTTGCGCAAGATGGCGGTTAATCATAGGCTCTTATGAGACGGCCTAAGAGCGCTTGCGCAAGATGGCGGCTATACACAGGGTCTTATGAGACGGCCTAGGGGCGCTTGTGCAAGATGGCGCTATACATAGACTTATGGGACGGCCTAAGGGCGCTTGCGCAAGATGGCGACTGCTCTTATTAGAGGGCCTAGGGGTGCTTGCGCAAGACGGCGGCTATACATAGGTTCTTATGAGATGGCCTAGGGGCGCTTGCGCAAGATGGCGGCTATACATAGGCTCTTATGAGGCGGCCTAGGGGCGCTTGCGCAAGATGGCGGCTATACAAGGACGGCCTAGGGGCTCTTGCGCAAGATGGCGGCTGCTCTTATGAAACGGCCGAAGGCCGCTTACTCAAGATGGTGGCTGCTCTTATGTAATAGCCTAGGGGCGCTTGCGCGAGATGGCGGCTATACATAGGCTTTTATGAGACGGCCTACGGGCGCTTCTGCAAGATCCCGGCTATACACAGGCTCTTACGGAGAAGTCTGGCCCAGGGGCCTACTGCGCAAGATGGTGGCTATACACAGGCTCTTATGGAGAAAGCTAGCCTAGAGGCTACTGCGCAAGATGGCAGCCATACATAGCCTCTCATGAGACGGCCTAAGGAAGCTTGCGCAAGATGGCGGCTATACACACGCTCCTATGGAGGAAGCTGGCCGAGGGGCCTACTGCGCATGATGGCGGCTATACACAGGCTCTTGTAGAGAAAGCTTTCCTTGAGGCTACTGCGGAAGATAGCTGCTATACATAGGCTGTTATGACCTCCTCCTCCTCCTCTGTCGGGGCATAGCTTTTTGTCTCTATCCGACAAGTCTAAACATGCATAACTATGACGACGCGATCTTATGCTTAAGTCTATAGTGAGCACGTGCTATTCTTTTTTAACTTTCAGTGATGACGTCATCATGGTTATGCATGTTTTGACTTGTTCGTTATGAATGTTACTTACTGACTGAAGGCTTTATAGATAATATGAATGAGAATTTTTCTTCAGTCTCCGAGATACAGTGATAGAGAGTAGACGGCAACAAATTTGTATTTAAAGAGTTGGCTGTGTTAGATTGCAGTGTGTTGTGGGCACCAAAACGTGTTAGTTTAGTATTTAGTCCACCTTTCCCTTCCTCTTTGCAAACAAAGATAAAAAGCAGACCCAATGGATCGAAAAAAAAATAGGTTTACAGGGGGAACAAAAAGGAATAACTTATCGTTTTCTATCTTTAATGGTGAACGCACATTTGTCAAGAGCAGATCTTGTTTTTTTAAAGGGTTGTAAAAAGAAGGAATGGTTGCGTGAATATCTACCATCAACGTGTGAAATTATCGACATGCATGAGTTAGGGTGTCCATCATTTAAAACTCTTTTCAAGGAACATAGTAGAGAAACAAGTAAACAATCTTTACAATATGTGTGCATGCTCTTTGATTTGTTGTGTTGCAGTACATGCCGGGAGGTGAACAACATATTTAAAGCAGTTGAAAAGGCAATCGTAAAGTTTTATGCACGCAAAAATAAACTAAACACTTTTACTGAAGAAGATTTAACCGCATTACCAAAGGAATATTCGGTTAATGTAACTGCAAATGCTGTGATTTAAGTGCATTACCAAAGGAATTTTCGGTTAATGTAGCTGCGAATGCTGTAAAGATGCTCTGGGATAAGGTGCCTCGTGAGTAGCCTCATGATCCTGTTTTGTCAGAGCTTCAAACGTGTAGTTTACATCATGTACAAGTGATTTTAGGTAGGAGACCTTCAGTCAGACAGTATCGTACATGTCAACTCATTAAACTGTATCACAGACCTAAAACTAACGAGTTGTCTTCACTTATAAACACTTATCATGGCTGCGAAAAGAGTAAGCAAATTGTTACAGAAAAAGGTGAAGAAACGTGCTGGGAGAAAGGTGAGGAAACATGCTGGGCATGGGCTCATATCAATAAGGTAATTGATCTTCTTCCTTTCGAGCTTCCTCTTCCTAGTTACCAGTATTGCGGCCCTAAAACACGACTTTACGTCCGCTTAGCACGTGGTGATCCATGTATTAATATGTTAGACGCTTCCTGCAAAGAGCATGTCATTGTTTATCGTCAAAACAAATCTGAACTAAGACGTGTAGCTGATGAAAATTTGCTTCGTAAAGCTATGCTGCGTGTGTCGTCACCTAGTGCTTCAGTTGCTGAGAAGATAGCAGCATTTGTCGTTGCCGGTGCAATAAAAAGAAAACTGTTACTAGGTAGTGGCATTAAACAACGAAGACAGTAAAATAAAGAAAGGACAAAACAGATGTTTATATTCTAAAATAAGTATTGTACCAGCAAAAATTTGTCTTTGAGGCGCTGACACTAGCTTGAAGAGCATGGACTATTTCTGAGAGTGTGGCATGAAAACATTGGTGTTGGTACAGAGAGGGGTATTAGTTCATTGAACTTAGATTTTTTTGATAATCTGATTTTATTGTTCATTGAAGACAAATTAATATCACCTTTCATACAAGTTGAGTTGGAGCGTCGTAACAGGCTGGAATCTCCGGACTCCGGGATGGTTGCTGGGCACGGCCTGGACAGGAACCACGCCCGTCCTGGATGCGAAGTTCTCGACGTTCTGGAATTTCTCGAAGTTCTCGAGGATTTGAGAGTGTTCGATTCTCCAGGCGCACACGTTGCGGGGTTCGATCTCCCACGACAATCTTGATGAAAGGTGAGGCGTAATTCACACACAAGTTCCCCGTACGGCATTCAACTTACTTGTACCACTGTTAAATAGATTGACCTTTAAATTATTGCGTTCACTCATTGCAAATGAAATATGTCAAGTGTTACTAAAATCATGATTCAAACACCTCGCTGAATCGTAAATGTTCATAAATTGTCACTTGAAAATAAGACGATTGAACTGAATATCTGACCTTGTGTTAGATGTTAGTCGAATTAATACTTGAGAAAATAATGTGTAATTTACAATGTCAAGTTCATGACATGAGCTTGTTAACATTGGCATGGCAGACTAGAATGTTTTATTGGGTCACTAATCATTGTCATCACAGTTCTAAATTCACTGATCTCGTCAGCTTATGATTAGAGCACAATATTAAGCACAAGATGCACAGTTTATGCAAGTTGAGGACACACTGGCACGTTTGTAATAAATTAAGTAAATTAAATGGTACTCGGAAATGTCCTATTCCGTCGATAAAGAAAATTAAGTGATCATTAAAGTAAAACTGCTCTTGGAAAGAGTCTAACACTGTCCATGAAAAATGATTACGAAGCATAAATTGTAAGTTCAATTATGACACTGAAAAGTTCATTGTTCCCTCGGAACTTAACGAGAAGAAAACACAAACTCTGATATGGCATGAGTACTCTATGTTTCCACAGTCTGTTACGATGGCAAGTTTAAACACACGTCCAGATGCGGCACTCGAAAAATATTTCACGTTTCCACAATTTGTTATGAAACATAAGTTCGAACCTAATACTCTGAAATACTCTAAGTTTCCACAGTTCGTCACGAAACACAAGTTCAATGTGGTACTTTGAAAATGGCAACATTCACAAGAAGAGTTTTATGTTTCCACAGCTTGTCGCAAAACACAAGTTCAATGAGACACTCGGAAAATTTCTATGTTCCCAAAGCCTGTTTACGAAAATACAAGTTCAAATGTAGCACTTGTAAAAGTTATGGCACTCACGAGAGAAATTCTAAGTTCCTTCAGTTAGTCACTGAAACACAAGTCCTAACATGGCACTTGAAGAAAATAATAAAGTTCCAACTCCGCTGGAACCGAACACTCGAAATGTAAAGACTCGTCCGACCATAGGTTCGGTCCGCACTCGTAGAGCTCCACCCGTCACCCGTGTCGCAGAGACGGTGGAGTAACACACTGAATCCGTAGTCCTAGGACCTAGGGGGATGTTTTCATTCCCCTTCCCCAAGGGAAGGGGCGGGCCACCTAGAAGATAAGGCCTTCTCTCTGGCCAGGAGATTTGGCGGGGTTTGGAGGTTTGTTGGAGTTAGGAGATGGAAAGAGGGAGCATTGGTTGTTAAGGAGATGTGAAGATTTGGCCTCTTGGCTAAGGTGCGTAGCTGTTCCGTGCTTTATTATACAGTGTGTACAGTTACATATACATTTGTGTTTACAGATTTTACATTAATGTTACAATTATTGGTACATGTGATTTTGAATATAACTAGGCTGTGGGTATGGTGGGATGAGAATGGCTGGGAGCAGGTGTGAGGTTAGAAGATGTAGGGTGGTTGTACAGTTGTGTAGAGAGATGATAAGGAAGTGGCGGAAATCCAATGTAGGTGGGGGCGGGAGGTGGGAGCTTGAATGAGGGAGGGGTGCATAGACTTGTAGATATGGAGGGATTGGAGTGGGTGGTGGCCGGGGGCGGGGATGTGCAGTAACTGATGGACGGCGGGTGGGTGGGGGTGGTGAGTGGGACGGTTCCACTCGGTGGTGTTCGCCGAATACTTGGGCTCCTGTAGTGATGAATTGCTGGACATCTTGTTCTGACGGTAGTTGTACGTTGGGCCATGATTGCTGCGTATCCTTATGGCCCGCCTTACAGGGACGCCTGTGGCACGAATTCTTGGATTATTTCTCTTTCAGCGACGTCCGGGGTGATGCCTCGTAGTACGCAGGTGTACGTAGAATGGGGAGGTGGTGGCTAATGGGTCGGCTGTGTTATCTGGTCGGGCCATTTCAGCTGTTGCCTGCTGGGGATAGGGGATTGATGGGTGGGAGGGGGGAAATTTGTTGTCATGACCGGGGAGGGATGGCAGGTTTTACTGGTGGTGGTTATGGTTGAGGAAGGAGTGCTGGCAGTAGTTGTGATGATTGTGATAGTGGTTGTAGTAGGTAGAGAAAGTGTGAGTGGTATTGTCATGAATGGGGGCTCATGGAGGATGGGAATATACTCAGGCTCTGCTTGTAGCTGGTCTAAGATGGGCTGCGGTGGTGGTATCACGACGTAGGATTTATTCCTTATAGTGGCTCTGGTGGCGAAGAGGCGGCGCTCAGCTTGTTCACCTATGACTTGTACAAGTAGATGTTCTGACGATTTCTTGGTGCGGCCATCTATTAGGCGGAATGCATTCACAATCTGGGCATCTGCTGTTTTGAGTTCCTGGTATATTTCTTCCTCTGGGATAGAGAGATCTACCCATGGGATGAACACATAAGGCATGTTTGGTGGTAGTGGGGAGGAGACTGCCAACTAGGCGTCTCCCTGTTAGTGCTTTATTGCGCTCGACTGGGTTGCTAGTAAAGTTGTGGGCCCCCCGGCTGAGAAAAAATGTTCGGGATGTGTGTTTCGTGACTCTTCGGAGTTCGGAGAGGAGATCATTCCGGATCACCCTCCTTTTATACCAGATTGTGGAGAGGCATCTAAAACGTGGGTATTATCCAGCCCTATAACTCCCAAAGTACATGGTGGATTTTCTCAAGAATTTGACAGATTGCATCTATTACGATGGCCTCCACGTTGGCGGTGTCAAAATAACAACATTTTAACGCTAAATAGACTTTTACACATGGGCCGGGACATTACCATATATGGTCACGCTTGGCTGTGCGGATCTCACTCGAAGCGGCTACGTCACGGCTGAGTATGTCAGCGTGTTCGGCGGGCTGCCTATCTTCCACCTCGCGCGAAGTTCAACACGCATACTTCGAACTTCTTTCCCGTAGGGGTGTTTCCGGTACAGTATGAATTGTAAAACATATTACAGGTGTTGTTTAATATTAATCCTATCTTACAGCATGTCTTAAATTATCTAGTAGTAATAACGTTGTTGTGTATTGACTTAGAGGAAAGGAGATGTAGAGGTTCTAGAATTAAAAAAAACAAGATTTAAAGTACATCCTCTTTATTAATCCATGAATGGATGTTGTTATTAAAACCAAGCCACTTAACATACAGGTTATTTCCACGACGTCGAATAACACGTTCGATTAAATATTGATCAGGATATTATGTTTTCTGCAGTTCATCGATGTAGAATCCTCCTTCAGTAGGCTGTCCTCTGCGATCGCGAAGCAAATACGTAACTGGATTAGTAAGCTTAACACTCCTAATTTGAAAAATTTCAGTGCTCCAGTTGGGGGTGTATTCTTTTGCAAAGATAGACGTGTGTTTGCCTATACGAACGAAATCACCTTTAAAGCGATGGCGGTGCGGATCAGCTGTTTTAATTACAAGTTGAATAGCATTTAGGAGAGGTGTATTCCTTGTAACAAGACGTGGCTTTGTCCCGATAGTGCGATGAGGTGTATCGTTGTAGGTAGACACAAGTCTAGGTAGGAGATTAATCCAACGATATGAACCTTGTGCTGTAAATTCTCGCCACGTCATTGTTTTGAGTGTGCAATAAATAGTTCGTCAACATTTCCCTTGAGATTGCTGAACGTAGAGTAGTGTTGAATACCAACTAACTTGAGGTAAGAAGAAAAATCCTTGTTGTAAAACTCTTTACCTTGATCGGTTTGAAAAAGCCTTGGGCAGTGTTTCGATTCTTCTACAATATGTTTAAATGCGTCTTTGACTTGAGCTGGTGTCTTAGAACGCACAGGTTGTACAAAAGCAAACTTCGAGCACACATTGAAAACAGTAAGTAGATACTTATACACCTTATTGCTAGAGGCATATGGAATCATTTTTCTGTTAAGTCTGCGACAGTAGGTGCGACGTGCTGGTTTATGTAACTCGTGCGCGATGTTTACCTTTACAGGTGAGATCATACCTTGATGAGCCATTACAGTAGGGTGACCAGATGTCCTGCTTTTCGCAGGATACTCCTTTTTAACACCCTATCCTGCGGTCCACGGAGAGGGTCGAAATTTGTATACATGTCCTGCTTTTAAAAAAATATCCTGCGAAAATACTGCGGAATATTATTGCACTATAAATGATTTCATTTTGGTGTATGTAATTATTAATGTTTTAAACGAATTAAAAGGAACGAATATTTAAGATGGCTACAGATTCAAATATAAACACTCCCGTTTCCGGTTGACGTTGCGGTCGTTACTTTTACGACGAGAAGAGCAGTTTGGAGCAGTGTAGTTGTGTGACAACAACTTTGAGTATTACGTAGGTAACGGTACTGGTGATCAGGTAGTGTGGTTTAAGCTAGCCGTGGTAATCATGCCGAATGTTAAAGGTAAATGTGCTCTAAATGCCGAACTGCAGTTTCTCTACCCGTTTATAGTACCAGATAAATCGAAAAGGAACGTCCGCTGCACCAAATGTTCAGCTTTGTTTTCAATAGCAAACGGCGGGAAAAGCGAGATCGTGCGACATTTGGATACTAAGAAGCACAAAGTCGCTGACAATGCTGCTGTATCCAGCTCATTTCTAACTACTTTCTTTCGAGGAGCTGAACTGGGGTCAGCTGAACAGAAATTGGCAGTTTCTGAAGGCAGTTTTGCATTCCATACCGTTAAACATAACCAAACATTTCGCTTGGCACACTGCACATCTAAACTGCTTCAGAAGTGTTTCGAACCAAAATATTCGTGTGCTAAGACAAAGTGTGAAGGTATTGTCACTAATGTGATCTGTCCATTTGCGATATCTAAAGAGAAAAAGGACTGGGAAAATGTGAACAATGTCTCGGTCTACACAGACTCTTCAAATCATAAATCCACCAAACTTTTCCCCCTTCTTGTTCGCTATTTTATTTACAACAAGGGGGTACAGGTAAAATTGTTGGATTTTGAAGAACAGATAGGGGAAACTGCTGACATTATTTCGTCATTTGTCCTGAAAACGCTAAATGATTTTCATCTTGAGAGTAATGTGGTTGGACTTTGTGCAGACAACAATAATACTAACTTCGGTAGCTCATTTCGGAAAGGTTCTAAAAATGTTTATTCCATCGTGCAGAAGTCTCTTGAGAAATAGTTTGTTGGTGTTGGTTGGTCAACAATGGATACAAACTGCTGTGGACTGTCTTCCAGTTTATATTCCAAGTGTAGTGCAGAAAATCTACTCATAGTTTCACATTTACACTGTACGTGAGGCCTCCTTGATTGAGCTTTGTGATTTCGTCAAAATTGATTATTCCAAAGTTCTTGGTTTGACTAGAACAAGGTGGCTTTTCTGGTTACCTTCCATTGAACGAGTACTGAAGTTGTATCCAGCCCTGAAATCATATTTTGAATCAAAAAGCAGTTGTCCAACTGTAATCAAACATTTATTTGATTTTCCCTTGTCTGAGGTGTGGTTGAATTTTGTGGATACTCAAGCAGCAATTTTTCACAGTGTTTTCAGTTAATAGAGGGGCAGCATGTTGTTATGTTGGATGTTTGTAAATTACTTAAGGATCTCAGGAGAAAGCTCTCAAATAGACTGTGTGTTTATACCCTCAGTTGTTCAATCTAAACTAAATAACCTTGAAAATGATGGCTTAGTTAATGTTTTACATTTCAAGAAAAATGTTGAAACATTTTACTCCACTTGCTTGGAATACTTAGACCAGTGGACTTTTCATTTTTTGAACTCAGGGTGTTAATTTGGGCAGATCTTAATTCTGTGTTCGAATGGAGTGATGTACACAGGTCGTTAGATTTTGTACTTAAGTGCACCGGGAAAGACATATATGATACAATGATTTTTTATGACATTGTTAATGTCAGGGAATATGTAACAGTTACTAAAGTAAAGGAATGGAATTCGGCTCGTACGCCAACTCATTTGAGGTGGGTGGAAATCTTCACTAATTTTGAAGATAGGAATATTGGCTTCAGGAATATAGGTGATATTGTAGAATTTGTATTAAGCTTGCCTGCTACAAATGCTCCTAGAGAACGGGTATTTTCATTAATGAAAAATCTTTCGACAAATGAAAAATCCAGGCTAAAGCCTGAAAATGTAAATCACATGGTAATCACTAGGTGCAACTTGGATTATACTGTAACTGCGTAGAGTTTTGTCACATACTGCATGGAAACTAAAAGATGTTGAAGACAATTCATTCAAGTGAAAAGTACGAGAGCCGGTCACAGTGACTTTACACCGCAACGTGTTACTGTAACTTTGTGTGTTGTAATGTAAACAAATGTAATAGCATAATAGGTTAGTAGGTTAAAACATTCGGTAATTTTTGTTATTGAAACACATTACCTCCTTTTTTAGCATCTAAAATCAGTGGTTTTTTATCATGCTGTAGTGAGAAATAATGTACGATTCGTTCTATGCTTTTTTACGTTTGTTATCGCTTAAAAGGAACGAGAAAAATCGGCGATCAAGTTCGGTGCTACATCAAATTTACGATCAGGTCCTGCTTTTTGTCTCTGAATATCTGGTCACCCTACTACAGAATAATACCGGCATGTTGTAATTCTCTCTCTATTTCTAGAATTTCTGATTCGTGACCTGTGTGACCAGCATCTTGCGATGCTCTTAGAATTTGTAATCGTTCAACGAGTAAGTTTGGGTCATTCCAGTATCTTACGTCTACATACGGCAACAAAGGCTTGTAGATAACATTAAGACCACGTGCAGTCGGAAACAGCTTAGAAATAAACTCACGATACTTGTAACTCTTATTTGCCCTTACAGCTTCTGTTCTCTTGTAATTACGTCGTGTTGCATCAGTAGCAAGAAGTATTGCTTTGTATTTTTTTACGATCATCTTGTAAAATTATATCCTTGTCAGGTAATTGTGAGAAAGGAAGTTCTAAGAGTCCTTTCGTAGGTTTATAGGTAACACCTTTTACAATAAGTTTGTTGCTATTAACCTTAACATTTGAATTTCCTATCCAGAAACAGTCTTCTTCATAGCGAATTCCCTAGGTGGTGTAAGTTTGTCCTGTAAAACGTTTTTCTATGTAAGGTGCAAAGAGAGTTCCATAGGTATATTGAAGAAATGTTCTAAACTGATTACGATATTCTGGCGTGATCATAACTTCAGGCAAAGATGTTAGATCTTGTGTCGATGTAGTAGGTGTTTCTGCAATAACATCTGTAGTTAAAAACTCAACACGCTTAGATGGTGAAGTATCGTTAATATCTTCTTCCTTACCTTCTTGATCTATATCTTGCTTCTCCTCATCCTGCTTCTCTTCTTCTTTATGTTTTTCTTGTTTGTGCTTCTCTTCTTCTTCTTCATGATTCGCTGTATTATATGATGTTTGCATAGAAACAAAACTTGAAGTAGACTGCGGCAATGAAGTAGAATTAAAATATTTTTGAGTGGTGTACCTAGTTGTGTTTTTTAAAATAAATCCGTGTCTGCTTGAATACGTTTAAGCTTTTTAAATGTCAGTCGAATATTGTTTCGAGCATGGATTATATGTTTTGTAATCTCCTTGTTAGATGTTAACATGATGATGGTTTTTGATCAGGCAGTGACTGTAATTCTGCGTTAATGCATATAAAGTTATCGAAACCCATGCGATATCGTCCATGCTGAACATCACTTTCTTTATCAATAACTAAAAAGCCGTAACGATGTGATAACCAACATGTAGCACACATACGTTTAAATTCATTGAATGTCATATCAGTGTTAACATGATCATCATACACATGCCGCGTGTTGCGCTCATCTTGCCGAAAAAGCACAATAATATTTGCGTTGTCGCGTATCAACTGCTTAAGCACACGAGAGTAGGTTTGACATAAATAGATGCAATCAACATATTTATGTCTCCGCATACTAAAGTATGCACGAATAATGTTTTGCTGTTCTGTTGCGACATCGTCAAAGATCATAAGAGAATTCGGAAGCACATTATCCGGTGATGGTACTTGCTCATGTGAATTAAATTCAAAATATTTTATCACATCTTTAACTAGATCGTGCATTCCAATTTGTAGAATAGTATATAGCGGTTGATAGAGTGATTTTGCAAAAACGTAAATATTCTCGGAGCGTATACAATTTAAGGAGGTAATAAGTGTAAGTAAAAGATTTGTCTTCTCACATCTCGTTGGGCCTGATATAATACATCGATCAGTAAAAGGAAACAGCGTTCCATGACGTCTTTTTGTAGTTTTACCAGAACTGGGTAGGAGATGGGGCGCAGTGTCACTAACAGGTAGTGTGTCTTGGTGCTTTATAATCTTCATGATAACTGAATAATAAAGTAGGCAATAGTAGTATATATATATTAAACGAAACAAGAGGTAACGGTTAGTTTATAATTTGGTCTTGAATAGTAAAGTCGTGTACAGAATGGTGAAACAACGATATCCAAACGATATGAAG
Source organism: Anabrus simplex (assembly GCF_040414725.1). NCBI lineage: Eukaryota > Metazoa > Arthropoda > Insecta > Orthoptera > Tettigoniidae > Anabrus > Anabrus simplex. The sequence continues at coordinate 846,390,133 of NC_090266.1, forward strand.
AGGAAAAAAGCTAAAATTGTTGGAAGGAAAGATGTTGTAAATGCTGCACAAAAAGCTATTCGAGGGGAATACAGTCCGTGTGTAGCTATTACTAAGGCAATACGCGCAGCAAGAGCGAGAATTTCTCCAAAGTGCAGAGCAGTGTTTGGTGCACGAATTATTCCTGTACCAAAACGAGGAGGATTTCTTCCTGCGCTGTTTGCTGGACTAACAGCTTTTGGGTCATTGCTGGGTGGTGCTAGTGCTGTAGCAAGAACTGTTAAGGCTGTAGAAAAAGCGAAACAACAGTTGAAAGTGAGTGAACGTCATAACAAGACTACGGAGGCAATTGCATTACGAGGCAAAGGCGTACACATGAAGCTAGCGCCATACAAAAAAGGGCTTGGCATCTACATATCTCCAAAAAAGTCTACTGAAATGCACTGCCACATGGAGCTCTAACCCACGAAGAAGTTTCTTACGTTTGCTAAACAACTAGGAATTAATTATTTTCGAGGTGTGTATATGCGCGATCAACTACCAGCGTGCCTACGTGAACGTGCGAGTGCTGTAATTAACTTAGACAACAGTCGCGGACCTGGAACTCATTACGTTGCCTATGTAAGACGTAAATCTAAAGTGTGGTATTTCGATAGCTATGGGGACTTACCTCCTCCATTTGAGCTCATACGTTATTTCGGAAGCAGTGCAGACATTGTTTAGAAAAAAAATCGTGTGCAAATATTCAATACACGCATGTGCGGACGATTAGGTCTTATGTTCTTATATCAAACCCAGACAGTAGAGAAAGAGCATTAGTGTGCACATGATGACTAACGGTGAAAGAACGTTCGCTGCACGTGGTGAAGGACCTGAAACGACCGTCTATTTTAATCAACCGATCGAACTTGGATATCAGCTACATAGTCTTGGACTAGTGTCGTTTTAAGCTATATTAAAATATGTAATGTTGTGATGGTGTAAACAAGTTTTATTACGATGAGTATGTGATAACCCTACCCTCAGACAGTTATTGAGTAGACGATATTCATGACTACATTGAAAGTACGTTAATTGAACAGTTTAGAGAAGAGAGTTTTAGTAATCATAATTACAAGTTCTCAATTACTGTAAGCAACATTACACACGAATGTGTTATCGAATCATCATTTAAGATTGACTTAAAATCACAACCTGATTCGATTGGTCCATTGCTTGGATTTTCACCAAGGGAGCTCCTAATGAACGTACGTTACGAGTCTGACCATCATATAACACACTTCGATGATCATCATGTAAACATTACTTGTAATATTGTTACAGACTTGAATAGTAATCAACATCCTTGGCACGTCCTGCACGACTATATTATTACAGAGCAACGTGGATATACTATTCGTGAAAAACCGGCAGTAGTTCTTTATCATCCTGTGTCTGTAAAACACATTAGTAACAGCACTCTTAGGCTTGCAAATAAACATAATCAGCTTATTAATTTAGATCGGCACACGTTCGTAGCTTACACACTTCGTCTTAAACCAGTATGAAAAACATCTATAAAACACGATGTACATTCCGAAGACATACTACATGTTTGCGAAGACTCATCGAGTTAACAGATAACCATAAGCAGATACTCCAAGATTTAGGTTATACGCTACTAACAACAAAATGGAGGAAATGCTAGAGATTATGAATACAGTAGAAACTCGTGAAGGTGTAGTACGAAGTGAGCTTCATTCTTATCAACCTTTTACGTTTGGGTTAAATAACAATGATGAAATTCACTTTATTATTAATCAGCAAGATGTATTCACCCTACCACACGAAAGCTACGTCTATATTGAAGGACGACTAGATAAGTTAGATGGAAGTGGACCAAGCACATCGCAACTAAACAACCATGATCTAGCTTTTCTCTGTTCTGAAGCGCAATATGAAGTAAACAATGTTGAAATAGATAGATCGAAGTATGTTGGTATTACACATGCAATGAAACTCTACCCTTTCTTATGATGAATAAAGTAATCTTTTGCGGACGGCAGGATGGTGTCCAAAAGCAACTAACAACTCGATGATTAATCAGGACGGAACGTTTACAGGTATGCTATCATTGAAACACATTCTTGGCTTCGCGGACGACTTTACACGTATTATAATCAACGTGATCCGAGATCGAAGTGATTACAATTCTCTTAAAGCAGCAGAAACACCAGTGGACTCGAAAATTACACTTCATCGTATATTGTGGAGGATTCCACACGTAACATTATCTGATCTTGAAAAACTTCGATTTCTCAAGATTGTATAAAATGATACACCATTACCTATACGTTTTGGAAGTTGGGAGCTGCATGAATATCCTGTGTTACCACCTGCAAACAAACATAGCTTGGCTGTTAAAACGTCACGTTTAACTGAAAAGCCTTTGTATATTATTTTTGAATTTAAAACCCATCGTAAATTCAACCACGAAAAAGATAGCTCACAGTTTGATCATTCTAAATTACGAAATACCGGGCGAGTTGGCCGTGCGTGTAGAGGCGCGCGGCTGTGAGCTTGCATCCGGGAGATAGTAGGTTCGAATCCCACTATCGGCAGCCCTGAAGATGGTTTTCCGTGGTTTCCCATTTTCACACCAGGCAAATGCTGGGGCTGTACCTTAATTAAGGCCACGGCCGCTTCCTTCCAACTCCTAGGCCTTTCCTATCCCATCGTCGCCATAAGACCTATCTGTGTCGGTGCGACGTAAAGCCCCTAGCAAAAAAATTAAGAAATATTAGTCTATATCTCAACGGAATTACGTATCCATATGGAAACATAGACATTAATTTTGATAAAAATAAATTTCGGTTGCTCAATGACATGTTTTGTAAATTCCATCATCGTATTACAGTATCAGAAAGAAGATCGCCCGCTATTTTCGCCTGAATAATTTAAAAATAAAGCACCGATTTTAGTTAGAGACTGCTCTTATCATAAAAAATCTATAAAAGAATCTCCTGTCAATATTCGTTTAGAATTTGAAACATCTGAAAACATTCCTGCTAACACAACAGCTTATTGTCTTATTATTCACATGAGTGATGTTACTTACCATCCGCTAACGAATAAGGATAGCCCTTTATCTTAAACATTAGTGTGTGTTTCGACATCGTACGCTATGGAACAGAAAGAGTACACGGTTACGGTTTTGAATTTCAAACCCATCGTAAATTCAACAACGAAAAAGATAGCTGACAGTTTGAGCATTGTAAATTAATATTAGACTATATCTCAACGGACTTACGTATCCGTACGAAAACATAGACATTAATTTTGGGAAAAATAAATTTCGGATGCTCAATGACATGTTCCATCATCGTATTACAGTATCAGAAAGAAGGTCGCCCGCTATTTTTGCCTGAATAATTTAAAAATAAAGCACCTATTGTAGTTAGAGACTGCTCTTATCATGAAGAATCTACAAAAGAATCTCCCGTCGATATTCGTTTAGAATTTGAAACATCTGAAATCATTCCTGCTAACACAACAGCCTATTGTCTTATTATTCATATGAGTGTTGTTACTTATCATCCGCTAACGAATATTGTTACAAGACTATAAATAAGGATAGCCCTTTATCATAAACGTTAGTGTGTGCTTCGACATCGTAAGCTATGGAACAGAAAGAGTACATGGTTACGGTTAATAACAAACAAAATTGTCAATGTGCATGCTGTTCGCATGCTCATACGCAACATCTTATTTATCTCAAACGAGTAAGTGAGGCTATTAAGATGTTCTACAAACACAGAACTTTATATGAGATGCCAAAACATCTCATTCAATATTTACCGCCAGGATTTTTATCTACGTATGCTGCCCCTTACGTAAATTATTTTGGGACATCCTTCCTCTACACAGTAATATGTCAATCGATTTAGCTTTATGCAGAACCTGTCAACGTCATTACAAGCATCGAGGTGAAAATGGTGATGATGATTATGATGGACTAAATCCGAGGATTGAACACTGTACACAGTGTATGGATGAACTTTCTCCATTCATATAAGTACATGATGACGATGATTCAGAAAAGGAACAAACCACATGAATAACAACAAGGTAAGAACTACATTATCTTCTTTGTAAAGCATAACAGACATAGTATAATATATTTCATAAATACTAAATGTTTTGTTTAATTTGAATGTTGCAGGAGGCATTACAATTTCGGAAGCATGCTACCTCTTTGTAGAAAGCTGTTAAGGAGCATAAGAACCTTGTCAGCAGCAAAACGAAGACTGTTGTAGTACATTGTTTTAATTTTGTAAATAAATATTTAATTGCATTCAAAATGTTGTACTTATTGCATTCCTTTGCCTCGTTTCACCTACTCAATCTATCTATAAAGGTTTGAGTATGTGACCTTGATAACGAACAAGTCTAAACATGCATAACCATGCTGACGTCATCATTGAAAGTTAAAAAGGGAATAACACCACGTGCTCTCACTAGCCCTAAGCATAAGATCGCGTCTTCATAGTTATGCATGTTTAGACTTGTCGGATAGAGACAAAAAGCTATGCCCCGACAGAGGAGGAGGAGAAGGCCATAACAGCCTATGTATAGCCGCCACCTTTCGAAGTTGCCTCTAGGCTAGCTTTCTCTATAAGAGCCTGTGTACAGCCGCCATCTTGCGCAGTAGGCTCCTGGGCCAGCTTTCTCCATAAGAGCCAGTGTATAGCCGCCATCTTGCGCAAGCGCACTTAGGCCGTCTCATGATAGAATATGCACAGCCGCCATTTTGCTCAAGTGCCACTAGGCCGTCACATAAGAGCAGCCGTCATCTTGCGCAAGCGGCCTTCGGCCGTCTCATAAGAGCAGCCGCCATCTTGCGCAAGCTCCCCTAGGCCGTCTTTGTGTAGCCGCTATCTTGCGCAAGCTCCATTCGGCCGTCTCATAAGAGCCTATGTATAGCCGAAATCTTGCGCAAGCGCCCATCGGCCGTCTCATAAGTGCCTATGTATAGTCGCCATCTTGCGCAAGCGCCCCTAGGCCGTCTTATAAGAGCAGCCGCCATCTTGCGCAAGCGCCCTTCGGCCGTCCCACAAGAGTCTATCTATAGCCGCCATCTTGGGCATGCGCCCCTAGGCCGTCTCATAAGAGCCTATGTACAGCTTCCATCTTGCGCAAGCGCCCCTGGGCCGTCTCATAAAAGCAGCCACCATCTTGCGCAAGCGCCCTTAGGCCGTCCCATAAGAGTCTATGTATAGCCGCCATCTTGCGCAAGCGCCCTTAGGCCGTCTCATGAGAGCCAATGTATAGCCGCCATCTTGCGCAAGCCCTCTCAGGCCGTCTCGTAAGAGCCTATGTATAGCCGCCATCTTGCGCAAGCGTCCCTAAGGTGCTGTGTATAGCCGCCATCTTGTGAAATTCTCGTTGGGAAGGGCTTCTTGCCGTAAAACTAAGGTTAAGCCCCTCAAGATGGCGGATGTGTTGTTAGGCTCACTCTCTTACGCGTCGGGAAGGCATATAGATGTTAAAGTGAGGTTAGGTCTCTCAAAGTGGTGATTGTGACGTTAGGCTCGCTCTCTTATGCAAAATCCGCAAATCGACATTGCACACCTACAATACTAGGGGTCAATGACCTCGAGTCCTGACGCAGCAAAAATGCTGACTGAGCGATTTAGAATCCCCATTTCCGTGCTCTTTTCGTATAAACTTTCCTTCAAAATATTTATTTATGAATCAAGTTCTATTTTTCTGTTTACTTGTGAATATGTTTGGAAACTCCGTACATAAAACTCGTTCAAAAATGTATTTGAGAATTACGCTCTATTATTGTTCTGTTTTTTCTGTTTGTTTATGAATATAGGAATGTTTGTATTAATAGTTTTTCTTCATTTCACACGCCTGTGTTCAAGTTAATCAAGCCACCCCAATAATTACCAGACGTCGGCGCTCCTGCTTCCATGCACAGCCAAATGAATCATGAAATATAGCCAGCGCCACGGGCCAGCTTCTCCTGGCCCCAAACGACGCAATAACTCACCAGCAACACCCATGAACAATGCCACTCTGCCAGGCATTCGAGGAGGGTATGTACGCCAGTCGACTGATGCGCCGCAGAGAACACGTGGGGAGGCGAGTTTTTTTGGCGCCAGCAGAGGCTGGATTACAAAGGGGGGCCCGGCCCCTCTGGCTCTTACAGTAGACCCGCCCCTGGTACATCCTATCTACAGTTATTCACAAATTATACATAGTTATTCAGCAAAGATGTCCACCTCAAATAAGTCGTGAAGAGTTTAGGATTCTGACATTCTGTTTTCAATTTCGTTAATGAAGGGGCTCGTAGATCAGCAAGCAGTACTTTCCTAGGTTTTTAATAACATTTATCGGCGCGCTCGTTTCCGTATGAGAACTGCTGTTGATATACTATCAAGCTTACACTCATAGTTACTGGGACATCGTACAGCTCGCAGCACAGGAGAATCGGTCTCAGTCTAGCTTAAGCCAGTAAGGAGGACAGACGTGTCGTGTGGCGTGCGCCTGTTGAGTGGAGTGGAGTAGGAGTGGGGAAGCGGTAGGATCAAGTGGACGGCAAGGAGATAGATAGGATGAGCTGGGTAGACGTAGAAGTTATGAGGAAAGTGATAAAAGAGGTAGTACAGGAGTTATGTCCGTTTGAGCAATTAAGGAAGATGCTTCAGGAGCACGAAAAGACGAGACAGTGGATCCAGGATTACATGAAAAATACGAAGGCAATGATGGAAGGCAGCGAGAAAGAACTGGTGTCACTAAGGGAGAAAATAAAAAATATGGAAGGGGAGGTGGTAAATCTGAGGAAAGAAATAGCAGTCTGCAGACAGGAGCGTAAGAAGAAATCCATATTTATTTACGGGGTGGAGGAAGAAAAGGCAGAATCTAAAGTGGACATTATTTACAAAGTGGTAGATGTCATACAAAAGAAAATGAAAATTAATTTCAGTGAGGTCGATATAGACAATGTGGAGAGAGCTGGCAAGGTGGGAGGGCACAGGCCCATAAAAGTGTCGCTGCTATCTTCATTGATGGCAGGTGTAGTGACAAGAAACGCTGGTAATCTACGGAGTGAGAAAATTGGAGTTAAGAGGGATTTCGGAAGAGAAGAGAGTATGAATTTCAAAATTCTTAAGAAACATTTAGTGAAAGCAAAAATTCAGGGGTTGAGAGCGTATATTAGCGGCCAGATACTTGTGGTGAGCGACAGGAATTGGACTCGAAAGTGGACAGTGTTGAAACTGAAATCAATGGATGAGATTTCGAGGCAAGAAGAAACTAGCAGGGCTGATGTGCATATTATCAAGGGAGAAGCACCGAGCAGAAGTGGTTCCTTGGAAGCGATCGTAAAAAGGGCTGAGGACAGAGTAAATGAAAGGAGGATGGAAGAAGTCAGGAAATTAATGAACGAACTAGTGACGGAGGTCAGCGTTAGAGTAGAAAGCAGGATGCAGTAAGAGAAGATGGAAGAAGAAACACGGGGGATGCCAAGTGGACATAATCAGATCGAAAATAATGGTTTGAGGGAGGAAGCAGAAGTAAGAAGTGCCGTGGCTAAAGGGAGAAGCTTGAGTTTGAAGGAGCTATGTGGTAAAAAGGGAAAAATGGAAGAAGGAGTAATTACGAGAAGTAAAAATTCAAGTAACAGTAGTAAGTAACCTGGATTGCTTGTGTTATGAAATAGATGTCTGTAAGGGGTGGTGTTAGGTATAAGTGAATGATGTGTCAAAGTTGAGGTATGGTAGTATATTCAAGCGATGGTGTCTGTATATGTGGCATGGCATTGAAGGGAATGATTGTGGAGTTCGATGGATGGATGATAAGAGAGGTAGCGAAGTTCAGAGGGTATTTATTCAAGTGAAGGTGTCTTTATGTGTATTGAGATCGTATTGGTGAGTGATTTATTAGTTAATGATAAGAGGTAGATATGTAATGATGTTTAGATGTTGGATCAGAGTTTGGATGGATGGATGGATGGATGGATGGATGGATGATAAGAGAGGTAGCGAAGTTTAAATGGTATTTACTCAAGTAATGGTGTCTGTATGTGTAGTGTAATTGTTATGAGTTTGGAGATATAAAGGAGGTTGGATGGTATTTATTCAAGTGATGGTGTCTTTAGTTATAAGGTATTTAGTCAAGTGGTGGTGTCTGTATGTGTATTGTAATTGTTAAAGTTGATGTGGCCTGGAATATGGTATTTATTCAAGTGATGCTATCTGTATGTGTATTGTAATGGTTAAAGTAATATGTGGTCTGGAATAGAAGTGTTAAGGGAGGTTGGAAGAATGTGTGGATCGGTAAATACGTAATGGTGGTTAGATTCAGGTGATGGTGTCTGCATGTGTATTGTATGATGGATGAATGGTGGATCGGCAAGCAAAGTTGGTTGTAGATGATTATTTAAATTAGATTAAGCATGGTTGAATAAGTCGATCAGGAACAGATAAGTAGTGCAGTGATAAAGTTGCACTCGAGCAGAACACGTAGTAGCAGATTGTGAGTGCAACGGAAGTATTGAATCAGCAACCCCGAGGAAGTCAAGTAAAGGAAATGTAGGAGGAATGGAATGTGCAAAGGTTTGTGTGTATACTCAGTCTGTGACATTCATAATACCGCTTAAATTGCATATTCTGGGAAGACAATCGATATATTCTGGAGAGAAGTTGGACGTGACATGAAGAGGCCAAGGATGACTACCGTGGTTACCTTCATTTGGGGGGTCATGTTTCCGGAGTATCCGAGGGGATTCATGCCATGTCCAAGGAGTATCATTATTTTACTAAATTGTTCTATTCATTTTCTGTTCATTGCGTGTATTATTTTCTTTTCTTTTTCTGTGCAGTACATGGAGTGTGAATTTTGGCTTAGGCTGGACATTGTTATTTTTCTCTTTTAAAGGATCAAACGGGTATTGTTACTGTAGATCTGGAGAAAAATAATAATAATAAATAAACTCGAGAATCGGTCTCGAGAGCGTTGCCCATCGCCCCTGTCGAAAGAATTTGAACAAACTCCGGCATTTTAGATTACACGTTCAACCAATGTGTAATGGTGGTTGCATATGTAGCAAAACACATCTTTCCCTGTCTCAAGTTCGAATAATGCGCGCCTCTAGTATACAGGTAGGTGTGCATCCTATCTACAGTTATTTACAACTTATGTAGGGTTATTCAGCTAAGATGTCCGCCCCAGGTAAGTCGTTAATAGTTTAAGATACAGACATTTTGTTTTCACTTTCGTTAATGGTATTAAGAGTTTCATAATTGAACATGCAGTTCTTTTCCAGGCTTTCGACAAAATTTATTGCTCATGGAACGTTATTTCACGTAATAACTGCCGATGATATACTATCAGTTTTACACTCGTTGTTACTGGGACGTCACACAGCTCACAGCACAGGAGAATCTGTCTCAAGATTCTCGCGAGAGTCTCGAGATCTGTGACATGAGTCAAGAGAGTCACGAGCGAGAGCGTTGCCCATCACTAGTTTACAGTACCTGTGATTACTACCACTACATGCGGAGCACCACGGGCTTACGTTGCCTATGATTAGTACCATTATGTGAGAAACACCACAGGTCTGGCCGTTGCGTGTGATTAGTGTCATTATATGAGCGACACCGTGGGTCTGCGTTGCCCGTGATTAGTACCGACTATGTGAGGAACAGCACGCGATAGTACCAGTCTGTGTGATTAGTATACCTAGATGAGGAACACTATGGGTTTCCGTTGCCTATGAATGGCGCCATTATGTGAGAAACACCATAGGTCTGCTTTACCTATGTGCCGTACATTACCTTGAGTAGTACCATAATGTGTGGAACACAGTGAGTCTACGTTACTTGTGATTTAGTACCGCTACATGAGAAATACCATGGTTCTACTTTAATAGCGATAAAGACCGTTATGAAAGGCCGTTGACCTGGATTGTTGTCCCCTGTAGAACCAAAGCATCATCGATTGAGGATTGTGCTTTGGAAGCAGTCCCTCGGTCAGCAATACTACTGTTTTATGATAGTTTCTGGGAATGTGGTGCATTGCTGGTCGGTTCCACTGATAGTTTTTAAGTTCATAATCATTGTTCATCGTATATTTGAATTCTAGTCAGTGGATTGATTTTGGAATTATTTTTAATTTTCAGTATTGTGAGTTGGATCCGCTGATTATTTTAAATTAATATTCATCCATTCATGCTTAATCATCACGTTTTGAATTCTGGTCAGTGGAGGAATTTTGGATTTTTAAATTTGTCAGTACATTTCGTCTCATTTCGTACCATTTTTTTGCTAGTAGCTTTACGTCGCACCGACACAGATAGGTCTTATGGCGACGATGGGATAGGAAAGTCCTAGGAGTTGTAAGGTAGCGCCGTGGCCTTAATTAAGGCACAGACCCAGCATTTGTCTGGTGTGAAATGGAAAACCACGAAAACCATCTTCAGGGCTAACGACAGTGGGATTCGCACCCACTATCTCCCGGATGCAAGCTCACAGCCGCGCGCTCCTAAGTGCATGGCCAACTCGCCCGGTTTTCGCACAATTAGGGGCCGATGACCTAGTTGTTAGGCCCCTTTAAACGCCAAACATCATCATCATCAGATCCATCTACGTTCCCCAAGTATGGAAGAATTGCGGTGTTATTTTGCTAGGAGGTCGGATGTAGATATTCAGACAGTGTTACTTCAAGTGTAGCCTATCATCATTTTCTTGGTTTTCTTACTCCCTCTCCTTGAGCGTGGGTACATACCGAGATTCCAGCATATTTTATATTTTTATCTCAATACTAGAATTGGGTAATTTCAGTTCTCCTGGCAATTTGAAATGAAAAGTCACGTCTGTGCAGTTGGAATTACTTGTAGAAGCGGAGATACTATGGCTATAAACAGTCAGTCTGCCTGCTGTACGCGTTTAGTGACGGCGTACACACGCAATTCGCGCGTAACCTCGGCCGAGGCAACACGGCAAGCGGCGTGTAGGTACTGTGTGGTTGTCGTGTCGTACGCGTGTGTATTCCTATTCTTGCTTCTTCTTCTTATTATTATTATTATTTCACTAAAATTATATCTCTCAAACCGATGGTCCTAAAAACGTTTTTTAGTTTAAAATGGTAGGGGAGCAAGGGCAGCTCTATATCGGAAGTGACGTCATAGCGCGGGAAATTTGAATTTTGCCCGGGAATTTTAATTTTGATGGGAGATTTGAATTTTGGCGCGAGATTTGAATGTGTAAACAAAGCCACGTGCTTTCTTGACAGCCACGTGGTTTTTGACAGCTGTCATCCGCCATCTTGCATCGCTAACCTCAGTGCTGCCATCTTAACGGCACTAAACCTCAACAACAACAACAACAACGCATCGCTAACCTCAGTGCTGCCATCTTTCTACAACTACGCATCGCCAACCACAGTGCTGCCATCTTGACGGGGCTAAACCTCATCCTTAGGCACGTGGTGGCGGGCAATTTGAAAAATTCCACGTGCTCTTGTTTGTAAACAAGCTGCCATCTTGCATCGCTAACCTCAGTGCCGCTGTCTTGACGGGGCTAAACCTCATAGTTGCCACCTTAGGCATGTGGTGGCGGATAATTTGAAAAATTTCATGTGCTTTTTAACGGCTGTGATCCGCCATCTTGCATCGCTAACCTTAGTGCTGCCATCTTGATGGCACTAAACCTCAATGTTGCTACATTAGGCACGTGGGCGCGGAAATTTTGAAATTCCACGTGCTCTTATCTTAGGCTAACCTAAGTAAATGGTTATGCTTTATTGACTTCGGGGGAGTACTATCTCCCTAGAGGTCTACCACCGTAGCGATATCTCTAACAAAAAAGATTGCCGTGGGGGGTGGGCGTGGGACAGGGCACGGCCGCCTCTTACGAGGCAAGCAAGGATACATTGTCTTACACTCGTATTTATACCTAGAGAATGCTTAGATCAATATATGCGTGCACAAGCAGTAGGAAATGAGTCAACACTTTTTTTGGCAGAGTCCGCACCCGAGGTCTAGTAGTGTAGCAATGCGGGATCCAGTGCAAGATCATTGAACCCTAGTTTAGTAGGTGAGTAATGTCGATTTGCGGATTTTGCATAAGAATGCAGTCGCTATCTTGAGGGGCGTAACCTCACTTTAACGGCTAGTTGCCCTTTCCGACGCCTAAGAGAGAAAGCCTATCCTCAGATCCCTTATCTTGAAGGGGCTACCCTTAGTCTTACGGCAAGATGCCCTTCCCGACGGCAATTGCACAAGATGACGACTATACACAGCTCCTTATGAGACGGCCTAGGGGCGCTTGTGCAAGATGGCTGCTGTACTTATGAGACTCCCTAGGGTCACTTGCGCAAGATAGGGGCTATACACAGGCTTATATGAATAAAGCTAGCTTAGAGGCTACTGCACAAGATGGCGGCTGCTCTTATGAGACGGCTTAAGGGCGCTTGCGCAAGATGGCTGCCAGCCAAGGTCATTGACCACGTGACGTCATCACCACGTGCTCTTGTTTGTAAACAAAGCCATGTGCTTTTTGACAGCTATCAGCGGCCATCTTTAATAAACAGAGCATCGTGCTGTCATCTTTAGCTACTACCTTAGATACGTGGTGGCGGGCAATTTGAAAATGTCCACGTGCTTTTTTTTTAGCGGCCATATTTAATCAACAGGGCCTTCTTTAGCTACTACCTTTGAAATGTGGTGGCGGGTTATTTTGAAAAATTCTACATGGTTTTTTGTCAGCTGCCATCTCTAATCAACAGAGCACCGTGCTCCCATCTTTACAACACTAAACTTCACGGCTACTACCTTAGGCACGTGGTGGCTGGCAATTTGAAAAATTCCACGTGCTCTTGTTTGTAAACAAAGCCACGTGCTTTTTTGACAAGCTGACAACAGCCATCTTTAAACAACAAAACTTCAATGCTGGCAGGGGCTAAATACACATGCCTACAACCTTATGCATGTAGTGGTGGGCAATTTGAACAATTCCACGTGCTTTTTGACAGCTGTCAGCCACTATCTTTAACTGCATGCACATGGCTTACTGCTATCTTGACGGAAGTAAACTTTATAGCGCGGGACTTAGCCACGCCGCAAGCAAGCAAGCTTCCCTTCTCAACTTACTACGATCTTATAGCAAGCTGTCTTTCTCAACATACTTACCGAGCTGCCCTTCTCAACATACTATTAACTTAGTTTTTAAAACCAAGATGCTGTTAGAGATGCCGACTAAGGGCGATTGCACAAGATGGCGGCTATACATGAGCTCTTATGAGACGGCCTAGGGGGTGATTGCACAAGATCTCGGCTCCTCCTCCTCCTACTCCCCCTTCTCCTCAGCCTCTGTCAATGCATAGCTCTATCGAACAAGTTTAAACATACATCGCGAAGGCAAGAGTGTGCACGTGTTGCAGCGATGACGTTATTATAGATGTGCATGTTTAAACCTGTTCGTTGGTAAGAGTGTGCGCGTGCTGCAACGATGACGTCATCAGAGTTGTGCATGTTTAGACTTGCAGATCACAAAAGAAGTGATTGAAACATAACAAGACTAGAATCGAACACTGTACTCGATGTCGTTCTCCTCCTCCTCCTACAGAACGCCTGTGCAACTAGAAATACACTGCTTACATTTAAGTCCCTAGCAGTCGAACAAATTATCGGATAAACATGTAACATGAAATTTTACTTCGGAAATATACTATTTGAATCTGCTAGCATGGGTTTAGCTCATGCGGAAAGTGAAATTAAACAGAAGCCTAGTGCTATAAGAAATACATTTGTTACATTTAAGCCCCTAGCAGTCGAATAAATTATCGGATAAACATGTAACTTGAAATTTCGGTTCGGAAACTCGCCATATCCTCCTCCTAGGGCTAAAGGGTAAAAGGGCTAAGCGCTAATGGGCTAAAGGGCTCCTCCTTTTCTTACTACACTCTCCTCGTCCTCCTCCTCTCTCAAGGCATATCTCTATCGAACAAGATTAAGAATGCATCGCTAAGGCAAGAGTGTGCACGTGTTTTTAACCTGCAGCGATGACATCATTATAGTTGTGCATGTTTAGACTTGATTACATACTTACGAAGCTGCTGTTCAGAACATATCATGACTAGAATCGCATGTCGTTACTTACAACGACAAACGTATCTAGACTAGAATCACATACTATAGTTGATGTGAGTATTGAGAACACTAAATAAGTAAATCGCATGTCGTTACCTGCAACAAGTGATCAGAACATGTTTACTGCATTGCAAGAGATACTTTTGTAGAAAAACAAAACTAGAATCGAACACTGTTCACTGTTCTCAACATACTTACTGAGCTGCTCTTCTTTTAGTAAGCTGAGATTAGAGTTTGAACCGCCTATCTTACGATCCGGATGCTAACACGTCGCCAAACCTACAGTTTAAAGTTGATTACAGCTAAGATACATCTTCTGTTATTTACCTGGTGCGGGTCGAATCTGTCCACTCCAAGCTGATAGCTACATGCAGTAGCATGTGAATAAACGGTAACACAATAATTACTGCTTACTGTTACTTTGTATCGTAAAAACTAAACTAAGCTTTACATGATAATGTCACTAGGAGGATCTCCGTCCTCCACCAGATTTAAAAGTTACCTTGCATGACGAGAGCCTTGGCGATCTACCTTGCGCTTGCCCCAGCGGCCAGCCACGCGACTAAGAGAAATCTGTACTCCAACACAAGAGAAGCGGTAAGAATTCTAGAAGGCGACTGCGGAATACTTTTATTTGCCATGACCTGGCTTCTGATTGGGTACAGTTAGCGACAACTTACGAACAAGTGAAAGTGTACTAACTACTAAAGACACATTTCTCTCCTAAACGTTCGAGCATTAGCTGCTAAGTATTTATGAGGTCGATGTACAAAGGATAGCCTATTAGCAGGCTGAGAAACAGAACCGAGAATAATGCTAATAGTACGGAGTTCAGCGCTTCCCCACGAGATGGTACTGAAGACAATGTTCATAGTGTGGACTAACTTCGGGAGGAGGCCTCTTCTACACGTCACAAACATCCCCCTCCAATTAACAAAATATATAATTACCGGTATGTGAAGAATTACTTTAATTCCAAAAATATTGGCTTTCAGTCCATTTTATTCATAATTCCAGCGTCGGAAGTTCAACATACAAAGGAAACTTGCATCCATATAGTCCGATAGTCAGTCCGATTACTGTTGAAAGCAAGAGAGTCTGGCGTCGCTGAGGGCCGAATCCAAACGACGTGGACGCCGGACTCCCCGAGGTACCGCACTACCGGTACTGTGAGAGAGGGGAAGTACTGGGTAATATTCAATCCAGTCACAAAGTATCCATCACATGTGAAATACACCAGTTGGCATAGAGTACCAGCGCAACAAACATTACTGCTAAAGACCAAGAGCTGCAGCGAATATAACAGGGTTGATGTACGTCTGGACTGCGGCGCGAGGTAGATCACAGACAGGACCCTTGTTCGTAATCTCTGAGGTATCATAATTGCAGTTCCTACCTATTTATTCGTTTTCAGAAGATTAGGTAAGGCCTAGATGTACTAGTACGCAGCTTTATGTACACGCCCTGGGGGAGAGAATTATGATGCTCTATTAAAATTCGAGGGATCCATTTAGGTGAACTCTGACGCCCACATTACGGACATTTCGGTTAAATAATTTTTATTAATTTATTTTATTTCAATTATTTTATTAAGTTATTTGAGTTATTTTATTTATCCAGATGTTTTATTTATATATTACAAATGACGCCCAAGCGTGAGGGGATTAAGTATTTTATTTATTCGTATTTTATTATTTTTAATCATATTTTACATTGCACCCAACAGTGGGGCAATGGTTATTAATTATTATATTAAGATTACAAAGATATATATAATTGAAGTACCGGTATTTAAAAATTAAAATATACAAATACAAACTAAAGCAGAGTCAATAGAATAAAACGAAGCAAACAATAACATAAAAACTAATAGAAAATACTACTTTTATACACGATCAAACAGGCCACTGTCCCTCATGAAACGGACGACGACGTCTGCTGACTGCTTATCATCTCGCAGGATGAGGGTGATGATACTCGGAAGTTTTAGACTACGGCGCAGATCGGCCAAGTCCACGCATTCCGTAAGGATGTGTACCACAGTAAGATGACCACCGCAAGTACACTCCGGGGGCAGGGCTCTCTCTTCAGTAAGTAGGAGTATGTTATTATACCATGGCCGATCCGAAGATTCCAACAGCAGGCTTAGAATGTATTGTAACAGATGTCACTCGACGACAGAAAATGTTTAAGGATGATACATTTTATGAAACGTTCACAGTTGAGATGTGTGCGAATTTAGCGTGTGGCACTTTGTCTCTGGGAAACACCTTCATATCAGAACTTGGCTACATAATGGGCTGGCGGGACAAGTAGGCTCATAGTGTGGAGAAGAAAAATCTTAAGTGGCTTCGGCAGATTTACCAGTTATAAATTAGTTTATGTTTTGAAAATGACAGAATACTTTAATATTGACTAGTTACATTACTAGTTACTCTAACCCAATTTTTGAAGCCCCTAGCAAAAAAAAATTGCATCATTAGGACCAAAATGAAAATAACTTTAAATATGGATTGGTAGATATTTAATCCATTCAATTGCTTCTGGATTGGCTGCATGAAGATCTTCTGCATACGAGGGATGAGCGTGATAAGCAGTAATGTTAAAATGCGAGACAGAGTACTCGAAACAGAATTTATGGAATAGGTTGGAAGTAAAAACCTTAAGGTGCTATCCATAAACATTCACCAGTCCTGCTCACATCAGGAGACAGCAAGCTCTTGTCCATCTGTGGCGCAGAATAATGAAGAATGACTTTCTCCCAATCCACCATGATGTCAACCAAATCACCACAACCAGGTTGAAATCACGAAAACCAGCCTACAAGATGGCTATAAAACTTAATTCAACTCGGTTTGACCCCCAAAATATATCGAAGGATGAGTGGTCTAAATCTCCACCTCGTGGTCTGATTGAAATCCATGACCCCACCATAAAACTAACTGGATTTCATCTCCCTCCGGCTATCTGGTCACGACTCAACAGAATTCGATGTGGCACTGCCCGAAACGATGCAACATTACATCAGTGGAGCTGGATAGACTCGCCTCGTTGTGACTGTGATATGTAGTGCAAACCGTCAAGCATATCATACAGGAGTGCCATCTACATACAGTATGTATCCTGGGTCCTTGGAAGATCTTAATGCAGCCAATCCAGAAGCAATTGAATGGAGTTTTTTGCTAGTGGCTTTACGTCGCACCGACACAGATAGGTCTTATGCCGACGATGGGATAGGAAAGGCATAGGAGTTGGAAGGAAGCGGCCGTGGCCTTAATTAATTAATTAATTAATTGAATGGATTAAATATCTACCAATCCAAATTTAAAGTTATTTTCATTTTGGTCCTAATGCTGTAAATTGTATATATTGTACATATTCTTTAATAATAATAATAATAATAATAATAATAATAATAATAATAATAGTCCTGCTTTAGTCCGGACTAAGGCCCGACTAACTACAGTATGCGCCAAAATATATAGTACTGGAAATTATGTTAGTCTTATTGTCATTACCTTACTCATCGAGATGGTAGTGTAAATGTTCAAAATGTGCTACATTGCGCTGTAGGCAGTGTTCATAATGATCATGCAGATTTTCTAACATATTCTGGAACATAGGTTGCTGCAGAGTCCCGAAGAACGAGACGATCTTCTGACGTAAAGCAGGCACAGTTTTGGGTGGATCTGGACAATTGAAAATTTGCTCCTTTAACATTCCCCGCACGTAAGCATCAGGTGGTGTGAGATCGGGGTAATGTGATGGGTAGGGGAACTCAGCCCCGCGGGAAATTACTCGTCCTGGAAAGGTTTCTTGCAGCATAGCCATAGTCTGTCGAGCGGTGTGGCAGGTCGCCCCGTTTTGTTGGAACCACTGTCTATTCATCTGCATGTTCCTGGCATGACAAAACCTTCTTAGATCCTAAATAAATGGCCTGATCACCATGTTCATATAGCATTCCTGGTTAACAGTAAGAGGTGCACCATTATCATTCTCAATGAAATACAGACCTAGCACACAGTTTCCTGACACTGCACACCAAATCGTCACACGCACACTAAGTAGCGGCTTCTGGACTATAGGCTCCGTGCGTATAGCACTGTGCTGCTGCGGGTGCATGCTACGAGAACTACTTAGAGGTGTATTCATCAACATCTCACCATAAGAAGCTGGAATATGTGCGACGTTTACATGCATTTATTCAATTATTTTACTGTGTTGTCTTAAGATTATTATTTTTTATTTTCGCAACGTTCCGACAGAATGATGTGCTTGTGTTGGCTGCATTAATAGATACTGTAATACAGCGCTTTCCTTCACGACCTCACGAAATGGATTTAATAACAATAATGTTATTTGCTTTACGTCCCACTAACTACTTTTACGGTCTTCGGAGACGCCGAGGTGCCGGAATTTAGTCCCGCAGGAGTTCTTTTACGTGCCAGTAAATCTACCGACA
Organism: Anabrus simplex; assembly: GCF_040414725.1. Lineage (NCBI taxonomy): Eukaryota > Metazoa > Arthropoda > Insecta > Orthoptera > Tettigoniidae > Anabrus > Anabrus simplex. The sequence continues at coordinate 846,408,711 of NC_090266.1, forward strand.
CGAGGCTGTCATATTTGAGCACCTTCAAATACCACCGGACTGAGCCAGGATCGAACCTGCCAAGTTGGCGTTAGAAGGCCAGCGCCTTAACCGTCTGAGCCACTCAGCCCGGCGAAATTGATTTAAAAAGACGGTGGATCGTAGCAGTAAATCGCAAGAAGTGATTCAGGATTTGTGCACTTATTTAATACACAGCACTTTACAAAATGTAAAGGTTAACAATTACAAACAAATGATTATAGCAATGTTAAATTTGAAAGTAAGCTACAGTAGGCCATTTTTAAAGCACACACATCACAACAGATACAGTGTATTCTATTAACATAGTCTTAATGATAGCCATAATAATAATAATAATAATAATAATAATAATAATAATAATAATAATAATGAAGAAGTTGGATGTCAACACCAACTTCTACAAGACCATGCAGATGACTGTGGTCATTGTCACGACTGGAAATGTACGGAAATTTATGGGCTCAAATTCTACGTAAAAATGTAGAGTAAATTCAGTTTTATTGTTCTTTGATTCCCTAATGTCTGTACAATTGCTTGAATATCATTACCACAAAAGTGTGCTAAATAAATAAATAAATAAATAAATAAATAAATAAATAAATAAATAAATAAATAAATAAATAAATAAATAAATAAATAAATAAATAAATAAATAATAACAACATACATATTGCACTACAGACCACAATGTGACATTTTATAGTGTTTTGTCACAACCTCACGAAATGGATTCAGAAAGACAGTAGAATAATGCAATTACAGAAATAGGCCTCCATTACACAATATCAATAGTTCACAGATATTCCGCATTTTACATACGTAAATTTCTGTCCTCGCCCCGAGGTGGTGCAACTCTTTCAAGCAACCCCTAATGAACATGAGCTGCATATACCCTCATGTCAATCTTAAAATTCTGTCTGTATCGGGAATCAAGCCCGGGCCCCCGACGATGGAAACTAGTGGCGCTAACCGTTATATTACAGAGATGGTCGTGATCATATTATAAATACAGACACAATCATTTATTGGCAATGTTAAGATATTCTGATATTTTCTCCTCCCGCAACATGTTTGATAGTGTACATTCGGCTTCAAAATCTGGAATTTCAATTAGTCCAGCATCAAACCTGTGCCTTTTTTCTTTTTGTTATCAGAAAAAGGTCCTGTAAGCTCTTTTTCTTATTTTATTTCTCTTTCCTCGCTTTTGATGTGCGAGGTCGAGACCATTCACAGGGTTGATCAGTACGCGAGGTGACATGTTCTGAGTAAACTATAAATAACAGCAGAAATATTATTTTGCCAAAGCCTCCCTAGCAACATTAACCTACGCTAACATGATAACGTATTAGAATTAGAAATATATTTTTCTGAAGACAGCATTGTTGAAAGTGTACATGAATATTAATCTCGTTATCACCACAAATAATACATAAATTACTATGTTGTCTCTGTTATGAAATTGTAGTCTATCTAGTGAACCAACGTTTTTCTCTTAACATATTTGTAGTTATTCGATCTGTTGCTATTTCCTGCGAACAGTTTTTCTTTAAAATGTAATACATGACCACTTTCTGGAAGTTCGGAATACTTTGGCCGCTTGTTGTTGCATAAAACACACTGAAATTCCACTGTTATTATTTAGTCGGCCGTGGCAGCACGCTGTCAGACGATAGAGATAGGTACGCGGTGATCGCATTAACTTACATTGTTCACCACTCGCAGCGCAGCGGTGCATTTTTCTCATCAGCGCACGGAGCCTATAGTGTCTAGCGTTGACACAATACACTACCCGTACGACGGAATTTTTTAACAATAGATAGCATAACTGTGTTGCTAGGTGCTGTCTTATTGAAGTGTTCACGATATTGTTCCGCCACTAACTTGATAACTGTTTCCGTATGAGCGAAAATAATACTCCACTATAAACACTTTTTCCTTCGTCGCGAGACCCATTGTCACTTCCAATCACAGAGCACAACGTTCTTTACACAACTAACAATTCATCATGGCGATGTAACAACACGCAGACGCTCAGGCATGCGCATGCGCACTGCGCGAAAATGAGTACTGTATGTTTTGGCGCATACCGTGCGTACCAAGAATACGTAATTCATAGATCTGTATTATGCGCGTACTAAGTTAGTCTGGAGATCATCCTCACACATTGCTGCTAAGCGTTGCAAATTACTTGTGAGCATGCGCAGAACTCGTAAAACGGAGCACGGCCAACTTGATGTATCGTTCTAGCTAGCGCAATGGAAATCTTGTTGACCGTGTTCCGAAACGTCAGTAACAACTCGCGTTCGTTTCATATTCATATGTGCAGATCTGACTCATAATGGACGTCGAATCGGGAGGCCAACTGGAGCTGAGAGGAAAAAATATTCCTCTTTTGATGTGTGGAAAAGAGATTACCAGTGCTGTAAAATAAAACCTACCACAAATTCGAATGTAAAGAAGATACCTACATTCATTTTCTACAATTTCTTTATTTCTTTCTCTTTCTTTCTTAATCTGTTTACCGTCCAGTGTTGATTTTTCCTTTGGACTCAGCGAGAGATCCCACATCTACCGCCTCAAGAAAAATGTCCTGGAGCGTGAGACATTGGGTCGGGGGATACAACTGGGGAGGATGACCAGTACCTCGCCCAGGCGGCCTCACCTGCTATGCTCAACAGGGGCCTTGTGGGGGGAAGGGAAGATTGGAAGGGATAAACAAGGAAGAGGGAAGGAACCGGCCGTGGCCGTAAGTTAGGTACCATCCCGGCATTTGCCTGGAGGAGAAGTGAGAAACCACGGAAAACCACATCCAGGATGGCTGAGGAGGGAATCGTACCCCCTTCTACTGAGCTGAGTGGACCCCGTGCCAGCCCTCGTACCACATTTAAAATTTCGTGGCAGAGCCGAGAATCGAACCCGGCCCTCCAGGGGTGGCAGCTAATCACACTAACCACTACACCACAGAGGTGGACATCTTCAGTTTCTTCTAAACATAACTACGCTAATATTATCTTCACAGTTATTGATGATTTTACCTTACATTACTTACAAGTTTTAAAATAAAAGTTTAATAGCATTGGATAATATCATGACTGATAAGGTAAAAGTTTTCATTCCGTACCCGGACAGGAGCCTACAAATGACTGTGTGTCTATATAACAGATAACACGCTGATGACCTTGCTGTTAGGCCCCTTTAAACAACAAATAGCATCATCAGTGTTTGCATTTTCTTCTTTCATGTTGCAACGAAAGTCGCTCAAAACCACTGAGTAGAAAAAAATAAACGTTCACAGTCAACATTAACACATGGATACCACAATGACTGGAGAGCTCTGCCACTAAACTCAGGATGACTGTCAAGCAAACTAATAAGATCTTTCACAATATTTATTTTTACATCTCGAAACACAATTTGATTGGTTTGCTCTTGAAGTTCACTGTACCCTTTTGTGATCACTGGAGCATTCTCATTTTAAAAAAATGGAATAGACTTCACTTTTTCACTAGTGCTGAATTGACATTGCTGTTAATGATGAATACTGGACTAAACAATTCAAATGCCGAATACAACCTATTAGCAGGGTCTTCAAACATCAGCAACTACAGTTTTGTAAATGCTAATGCAGCAATTTTTTCACAGCTGATCTAACATCTCCTTGAACATCTGCGCTTCTGATACAGTTTAGCTGTTCTTCTCTTTCACAATAAAAATTCCCTTCTTTTGCTACTTTGAAATTTTGCAATATTTTCCTGAATTCTACATAAAGTGTAGGACTTGTTTGATATGAATATTCTTCTAGTTCAGTGATGCATTCCACTAAATCACTGGAATGTTCCATGATGAATGTTGCCTCTGCTGAAATTATACTTACTTCTTCATGAAGTCGATACCAGCATTGCTGATAGAGTCCAGATCTTCTAACGGCACGAACTCCATTATATCACAAATATGTTTCTCAACGTAGAAAATAGCCTCGAACGAAGTATTCCATCTTGTCAGCACTGGTGCTGAAAAAAGTTTAGGATTCTCAGACGGTTACTTTTCTTTAGAAATCGAACATACAGGTGTTTACTCTTTCTGATATTGAGAAACACAACTTTAACCTTAGCGTCTGCTCGTTTGGCCGGTCAGAGTGCAGAGCTGTTGGACCGCGGAGCATCCTTGACCACTTATGGGCCGAAACCCACTCTGCATCTACCGACACTCAAGGAACTGGAGCACTCTGGCATGCATCTCGCACTGTCGCTTACCAGTCGCAGGATATTTTCGTAGTTTATAGAGTTCTTCTGAACAGAATGAAGTATTGCCCTGCTGCATGATTTTACATCAGCTGCTTCCAGAGTATGTACATCAGCAGCATACACTCCTGCTCTATTTTTGGTTCAAGAGGGATAACTAACACGACAAATACACATCGACCCACCGATCTGTAGTTTCGTTACAGACTGGCCGCAAACTGCTTCTTTCACTTGTTGATCTTTTCATCTCTCAGCAGTGGAACATACTTCTCTCTTAACAATCTAACTTGCGGCAAATTTCCAGCACCTGTTAAAAATATCAATCAAGAAAGCCAAGAATAACGGTCGAGAGGATTCGTCGTGCTGACCACACCACACCTCACAATTTGTGGGCGTTCGGGCTGAGCAGCGGTCGCTTGGTAGGCCAAGGCCCTTCGGGGCTGTTGCGCCACGGGGTTTGTTTAGCTTTTTTGTTAAAAATATGTTAGGAATTAATGTTATAATACTCCGTTTCTGAAGTGACCGATAATAATGATAATGATATAATTTTGTCAGTAATCTATTCAACATACCTTCAATAAATTATTTTATTCATCCATTTTTTAATAGCACGGTGCTCCATTTTCTCTAGTGGTACGTATATTCGCTTTAAGAAAAGACTCCGCAAGTCCTCTTGGCAAAATTATCCTTGCAGTAACTCTTTTGTTTACAGCAAAATTACACTGTACAATACTCTGCTGCCTCTTATGACAAGAGGATGTACTGGCTGTAGATGTTCTCTTCACTCGTTGATGTTTCTCACTTCGCAAGTTCTTGGTACACTTATCTTTTCTATCTGAAGATAACGTACAGTTACAGTATTGACACATTATGGTTTTTGAATCGAATGAATAGAATCCATCATTTTTAAATTCGAGGGCCCTTGCCTGCGCACTAACGCTCAGCTTGGGCATAATATAAGTCGTTGTTGCATGCTATTCAAGAGTTTTCATAGTGTTCATTGATTCTTGTGTTGTCGGACCAACGTTGTGTATAGTGTGATATAGTTCCCCACAATGATCGTTGTATAGTTGCAACTACTAGACTAGGGCTCAGGTCATTAACTACGTAGCGCAGATTAATTAAGTGTGGGCAATATCTTGAGGGTGTATCCGTAATGATGTTACACATTTTCAGGCATGATGGAGGACGGCAAATGGATCAATTTGAGATAAGAAACCGTATTCCGGAAACGATCGATTCAAAAGTTAAGCAAAATTCTACTCCTTTAAGTCCCTTTACATGCACAAGTTTCAAGGGCTGTTCCATTTGCGACAAATGTTCTGAATGGCGACCGCCTGCGTCAATGCAGGCATGGTATCGTCGCTCAAAGTTCTGTCGTTCCCGTTCGAATATCTCCGGTGTCGCTACAGCGAGCGAGAATTCTTGCCAAAAGATCCTCTTCAGTCTCGACAGGTGTCTCATACACAAGGTTTTCACATGGCTCCACAAGAAGAAATCAAGTGAGGTGAGATCAGGTGAACGAGCGGGCCAAAATCAGGACCCCCTCTTCAAATCCACCTTGTAGGGAATGTCTGATCCAGTTGTTTACGAACCCTCAGTCCAAAGTGAGATAGGGTTCGATCATGTTGGAACCACAGCCGTTGACGAAGGTCAGGTGGGATGTGTTGCAGGAACGTGGGTAGTACATCTCTGAGCACCACTGTGTACACTACTGCATTTAGGCTGGGAGGAACAAGAAACGGGCCTACTACACAATCATTGACTATGCCTACCCACACGTTGACTGAAAGTTTGTGCTGATGGCTCTTCACAACTGTAGCGTGGGGATTCTCGTCGGTTCAAACATGGCTATTGTGACTACTTAGCATTCCGTATCTGGTGAAACAAGCTTCATCTGTGAAAAGTACATACGCAGGAAAGTGATAATAAACTGCAAGGCGCTGCAAGACCCATTGGCTGAACACGACTCGAGGTGCGAAGTCAGCAGGACTCAAAACTTGCACTTTCTGTGGATGGTAGGGGTGTAGCTGCATTTCACGTAATGCTCGCCACACAGTCATATGCGAAACATTAATTTCAAGTGCAACTCCTCGAGTGCTGATTGCAGGCGCCTCATCCACGCGAAAAAGCACTGCATCTTCTAAGTCGATAGTCCGTGTAATTCGTCGTCCTCCTCGGTCATTGTACTGTGGTAGCAATTTCCCTGTTTCACTTAGTCGTTGGAACAGTCGTGGAAACATTGTGTGAACCGGATGTCTCCTACGTGGATATTTGGTCCTGTACAGCCGTTCGGCTTCTCTGCTGCTTCCATTTGCTTGCCCATGCACGAACACCATATCCGCAAGTTCCGTCACCGGGTACATCTCCATTTGGATAGGGCTGATCAACGTACCATTTCAACCCGCAAACACGGACTGAAGACTACAGTACACACATCGCTCAACGATCACGTCAGTACACAGTACGCCATCTGCATTGGAGTCGTTGAATTTTTATCCCAGCCTCTTTTGCTCATCAGAATTCTCACCTATTGTACTCTTAGCACATGTAGTGTACAGTACAATCGGAGGTATCAGACCGATTTTTGACTTTACTTTTGGTGGTTTAGTTAATACAACGTTGGTCTACTAATCCCAAGTTAACGGGTTGAAACCCTACTGAGGTCGGTGGCTTTTAAGTGTGTTTAAAGGTGACAACCCCATGTCGTTGGCTTCCGGCACGTTAAACAACTACCGTGGGACGAAATTCTGACATGCCGGCGTCTGTTAAGAATGGATGGACGTTAAACAAGTTGGATTATTAATAACCTTTGACTCGAACGTTTCCGGACTACGGTTCTTTGTCTCAAATTGATCCTTTTGTCGTCCTCCATCATCCCTGAAAGTTCATAACATCATCACGAATGCATCCTGTATACAACGTTATCCCAACAAAGTAGCCACTGAACAGACACCATTGTATGTTGATACGTTTTCAGAAAAAAGTTATGGTAAATCTATATAAATAATAGTGCGTAATTAGTGATTGATTGATAAATTAAGTGTATGTCGCCAACGCATGTTCAGTTAACAGTGTTTTGATTAAAATAAGGCAAATGGCCTTAGCGTATTGCACCCATGAGCAATTGTCACCCGTTAAGCAGTTGAGTAAATTAAATTATCAGAGTAAGAGATAGTCATGGTTGTACTTATGAATATATTTGGTGGTGCGTCAAGGCTTTGATCATTTTTGAGGAATGATTTTTAGAATAATTATTCTATGAATATGAAGACGAACATTGTTTGTAAAAGGTCCTTTATTCGATGCTAACCATTGACACCATGTTTAGAAAACGATTGCATTCCTGATTCCCATTGCGAATTGTATGTACATTAGAGCTTAGGAGTTTGACCCTCATGGGTAGAATTACAAATCAGGTAATCATTTCGAGTGTTATTTTACACTACATTTTATTAAATTGATCAATTTTAGTTTACTACAATTTTATTTAATTAATCTAGATTTGTTGTGATTCTATCTAATCAAGTCAATCTCATTATATTTAATTAATTAAAGTCTGTTTAATCAATTTAAGTCAAGTATTGTAATCAAGTGAATTTCAATTAATCTTGTGTCGGTGTAATTAAGTTAATTCAGCTTATTATCAGTAATTAATTCAGAACTTGCAGTTTAAGGTTCTTTCTCATGCTTCGATTCATATTTCAGTCAGGTTAAATCAATTCCGTTTATGTAATCCTCTGTCACTTTGCTTCACAAATTAATGTAATTTATTTAACCGATTGTCATATATGTTCAGTCAGTGCAGCTTTCAGTTATATTCCAGTGTAAATTCAGTATTTTATTTAATTTTTAATTAATGAATTCCACTTTAGAATTCTTTCATAGCTAGCTCGTAGTATAGTAATCCGTATGTTACCCTAAGATAACGAAGTGGTGGACACTCCGCTCCCTGGGAGAAGAGTAACTTAAGTATTTGAGCAGCGCCGAGGCCCAATCCGAAGACCAGAGGAACTCATGCTACCGGAGAAACATAAAGGATGCAATACCACAAGTGAGTACTACACACCAGTACTCCGGGGCCATGACAATTGCTTGTTCTCACCCTTCTAGGATCAAGTATTGTTTCCTCAAAATATTAAAAATAAATAAAAATATATTTGTGCATACATTAGTTACTCATGGAGAGGATCGATCCATAGTGATCGGTAACCGAGTACTATACCAAAGTACCCGGGACTGCGGTAAACTGCTTGTTTTCATATCTTAAAGACGCCTATTGCACGATTCAAGCATCGGCGATGTATTCTGTGTTATCCATGTTTGCTACAATTGTTTCAAGAATGAAGTATATAAGACAAATATTACATTTTTGGATCAATGATAAACACCTATATTCCGTTCTGAGTGTGTCTGAATAATCGAAGGTGCAAAGTACAAAATACGCCGGAGACTTGGAACCACAAGTAATCGGAATACAGTAATCAGCTGATTTTTGTTTTTGTTTTCTCAACTACCCTGTTTATGTCGGAATGCAGCAAGCAGTCGTCAACAATCCAAAAACTATTAAGTAATTATCCCTTGAAATACCGTATATTCTCTTTAAATTCTTTTTCTAAATCAAAGTTTACAGACGTATCGTGTTATTTAATTAAATCAATTATTACCTTCGTGATAGCTTTATATGGCTATCTATACGAAATACCGTATTGTCTGCACGGATGTAAAATTTGCGGAACTTACAATTCTTTATAGTAACATGTATCATACCAACGAACCTACAGATATTTATTTTTAAAAGTTAATATCATTACCTAAATTATTTCGTAAACCTAAATTCGAAACAAAATACACCTAGCTAGCCACTTAACCTATAACACATAATCGACCGAACACCAACTGAACAACTTGTTATAAAATTTAAACAAATATCATTATCGTAATTTCTACCAATAAGCACTAAACACCAATATATAAATACTACAAAAAGGATCACAAACATACAAAATGAATCAATTTCAATAGGTTTTAACTACTTTACCAATACGATAACACAAGAGCACTCTCATCAGCCGGCCTTTCACAATCGCGTCGAACAATGCCCAATGCGATAGCCGATACTGAAAACAGTCATTTCCAGTTGTAAACCGCGTCCTTTCTGTCTGCAGCTTCAGCTTTCCTATGTTTACAGGACGTTTGTATACAGCCCTAAAAGTTTCACCAATGTCGAGCAAACGATAAATGGAAGAATACACGAAAGAATTTCCAAGTATACAACTGGGAAGAAATGAACATGAAGCTTTCTACAATGTTTTCAGGTAAGCTTATTTATGTTATAGATATATGAACTTTAACCAAAGATAAATGTTTTCAGTTATCTTAATATTCCAGTACTTTTTCCTGAAACTAAATTGTCATATATTTTCCTTCGCAGTTCCTGAAAATGTATAAATAATGGAGGTAAACGGGATTTTAACCACCGTCCGAATTCCAAAAACGAACCACAACAGTGAGTTCAATATCTTCTTCCAAATAACTAACCAACGTTTTCACTACACAGGCAGAATCTAAAGGGAATAAAGTAACTGCAGCTGAAGCGACATTTGCTTTCCATTGTTCTTACAAATTCCATTCATGCACTATTAAAATTATACCAGTATCTCAAGATTTTAATGCCTCTAAAGTTGCTGTGCATTTTTTAGTGAAAAAACGAATAAAAAACACTTGTTAAACACGTAAATCCACAATCTTTATTGAAAATTGTTCAAAAAATAGTCTATCAAAAATCAATTATTTTAGTACCATGGGCGGCTCGTCAGGTGAAGGGCCTCTTCACCTTCCTCTAAAACCTAAAAATTAAGTTACTAATAATATGCTCCAGCATGTATTTCAACTTTTCAATTGGAAGTTCATTCCCGTTCTTTTTGCACATGATCACAATGACTCTCAAGTCACTGCTACACTGATGCCTGGCTTTTCAGGTAGATACAGGAGTGCTCAACTTAATTTTCGGGTGGGCTGAATGACGGATTCCTAAACGAACAGCAGGCCACATTATTCTGCCTCCCGTCTTTCCCCAACACACAGATACATCCACTCACCCAGGTGCCTTCATCAATCAATCACTACTGATCTGTATTTAGGACAGTCGTCCAGGTAGCAGATTCCCCGTCTGTCGTTTTCCTAGCCTTCTACTAAATGATTGCCTCCTACTTCAATCACCAACCAATTAACCAATCAACTTCTCGCATGGCTATCGCAATGGTATGTATAAGTTAGCAAATTTGACTAGAAGGGTTATAGGGAGGTACATTCCGGCAAACGAGGTGGTCTAGGGAGCAGTGATAAGGGTACAGGGATCTGCATATCAAATAGGGGTGACATAAATATATTAATATTGAACTATAGAAGTAATGTAAAGAAGGAATAGAATTAAGTATTTTAGTAGATATATACTTACCAGATGTTGTAATAGGAGTTAAATCATGACTGAGAAACCCGAGCGAGTTGGCCGAGCGGTTAGGGGCTCGCGGCCGTGAGCTTGCGTCCGGGAGATAGTGAATTCGAACCCTACTGTCGGCAGCCCTAAAGATGGTTTTCCGTGGTTTCCCATTTTCACACCAGACACATGCTGGGGTTGTACCTTAATAAAGGCCACGGCCATTTCCTTCCACCCCTAGCCATTTCCTGTCCCGTCGTCGCCATAAGACCTATCTGTGTCGGCGAGACTCAAAGCAAATTGTAAAATAAGACTGAGAAATGATATAATGGGTGCAGACATTTTTTCACAGAAGTGGAGTGTTAAACGTAGAGATAGGGTAGGACTGGTAAGAGGAGGAGTATTAATTCTGGTGAAAGAGTAATAATTTGTAAGTACGAAAAAGTTAAAGCTGACAAAAATGAAACACTAGGTGTAAGGCTCATCTCTAAAGATAATATGCAACTTGATGTTTTGGAGTAATCAGACCGGGGAAGTTTTGTGCAGACGCTGATTCGGAATTATTTGAAAGCTATGTGGGAATCGGTATGGAAAGGAACGTGATTGTAGCAAGTGATCTCAATTTACCAATCCTCAATTGGGAAGGTAATGCGAATGACAGGAAGCATGACCAACAAATGGCAAATAAGTTAATCTGGGAAGGACAGCTGAATCAGAAAGTGATGGAACCAACTAGAAGGAAGAATATTCTGGACGTGGTGCGGTAAAATCAGATGAGCTCTATAGAGAAACCGAAGTAATAATTGGTATTAGTGACCACGAAGCTGTTTATGTCGTAGTTAAAAATAAATATTATAGAAAGGAAAGACGTAAAAGAGGAAATATTAGGCAATACCACATGCCTGACAAAACAGGCATTAGGAAGGTTTTAAAAAGTAACTCTGATCTGTCGAAAACGGTAAGTAAATCTGTAAACAGACTGTGGGATGTGTGTAAAGCAATTGTTGAGGAATGTGAAAACAGATATGTGTCTCTAAATGTGGTACGCAATGGTACAGACCCACTATATTACAACAGAGAAGTAAAAAGACTAAGAATGTGGTGCAGGTTGGAAAGAAATACAGCTAGAAATGGCTATGGAAGTAATGAGAAATTGAAGGAACATAATAGAAAAGAAGGAATCTAGCAAAGAGGTCAGCTAAGGATGACATGATGGCAAGCATTTTGGCAGTCATACAAATTTTAGTGAAAAGTGGAAGTGTATGTATACATACGTTAAGATAAAACCAGGTTCCAAGAAGGACATTCCAGGAATCATTAATGAACAAGGGGACTGTGTATGCAAGGAACTTCAGAACTCAGCAGTATTCAGTCCACAGTACCTATGTAAATATTATTGGTTACAATGATAATATAAAGATAGAGGAGGTTAATGATACTAATGAATTATTGAAATTGACATATGATAGCAATGGCATTTACTATAAGATACAACATTTAAAAAGTAGTAAAGCAGCTGGAATTGGTAAGACTCCTGAGGATCTGCTAAAGACCATGTGTTGGGATATAGTACCATATCTAAAGTACTTATTTGACTAATGTTTGCGTGAAAGAGCTATACCAAATGAATGGAGAGTTGCTATAGTAGCTCCTGTGTATAACATAAAGCTGAAAATTACAGGCCAGTGAGTTTGACATACGTTGCATGTAAGCTTTGAGAAATCGTTATTTCTGATTATATTAGACATGTTTGCGAAATGAATAATTGGTTCGTTAGGAGGCAGGTCGGGTTTAGGAAAGTTTATTCCTCTGAAGCTCAACTGGTAGGATTCCAGCAAGATATTGCAGATATCATGGAATCAGGAGGACAAATGGACTATTTCGCGATTGATCTAACTAAGGCATTTGATAAGGTTGATCATGGAAGACTGCTGGAGAAACTGAGGGCTGTTGGACTAGACAAAATATTGACTGAATGGGTGGGTTTTCTTCTTTTTTTTCTATTTTGCTTTACGTCGCACCGACACAGATAGGTCTTATAACGACTATGGGACGGGAAAAGCCTAGGAATTGGAAGGAAGCGGCCGTAGCCTTAATTGAGGTACAGCCCCAGCATTTGCCTGGTGTGAAAATGGGAAACCACGGAAAACCATCTTCAGGGCTGCCGACAGTGTGATTCGGACCCACTATCTCCCGGATGCGAGCTCACAGCTGCGCATTCATAACCGCACGGCGGCTATACTTATAGAAAATAGAACTCAGAGAATTAGAGTACCGGTAGGCGAAGGTTTATCTGATCATTAAGGGGGGAATTCCTCAAGGCAGTATTATTGGACCTTCATATTTCCTTACATATATATTTAACCCTTTAAGGTCCTTTAAGGATACCTACCTTCCTTACCTATTAGCAAATCGGCATGAGATTTTTCTCTTGGGTCGTCCAGGGTTCTTCGTCACTTGCTTAGGTAAGAGGCGAGTTTCAGTAACTTAATCTGACTACTAAATGAGAGGAATCGAGTCAAAGAAATTGATGTTTATTTAAATTATTTAAAATAAAATCGAAGAGACACATGCCATTTTAAGAACGAACCCAATCTTGTGCGTAAAACAAAAGTAATAATGACAATCATAACGCTGATGAGATATACTGGCTTTGGAGACCTTAACTCAACTGCCTGAGGGGCATCCTAACTAGAAACCACTGTCTTAAGTTAAGAGTGAAATAAAGAAAGTCTTGGGTTCCCTAAAATCGGCTTCCATGTGAGACTGCATGTACCACCATAATGATTCGTGATGATCCAGCCCCTGTAGCACGAGCTCTGGGCTCTTGGTATAATTAAGGCAGTCCAATCAGTATGTTCCACACAGTGGTTGTACGGAATGGACCCTTAATTGAATCGATGTGACCTGCGACTATGTCATGGACTGACATCTAACTGTGTAATTTACATTAAAGTCATTGTGGATGATGACCGAGAGGAAAATGATGCTATAATGGCAAATGACCCTAATCTAAGTCACCGAGGTTGATGACCCCATGACCATCAAAATTTGTAAGCTGAAGGTTGAACACAAGTTACAGTAATTGATGTCCAAGGTTTTCACATTAATAAATCAGCAGCACATCTGATGATCAACAAAGCAAAATCAAAATGATAACAACAACAACAACAACAAACGCTCACAACACTTGTGGCAGTAAAGTCCATTTACCATCGGACATATTCCCTTGATCGTTACGTTAACAAGTTGAAATTTCCCAGCAAAACAAAGATTTCCAGAATACATTTTCCAGTTAGTCACTTGGTTTTAAGTTAATTCTCAAATATGATTTCACTAAATCTAATAATTTAATACACTGAAGTAATCTCATAATTATAATTTAAAACAACTTTTATCTGCCCGGACGAATGGTTTCTTTAAAAATCTCTAATTATTTCAATTGCAGTGTTTATTTACTGATCACTTTCTTCATCGCTGCTGAAAACGCGATACATTTTAGTCTTCAGTACTATTTATTTATTTCATGACGTCACTCAACAAGCTTACGTTAATACTAACAATTTATTAAGAAACTAGCTTGGATAATCCTAACGTTAAATCCTACAATCTGTATAAATTAACACGCAACGCAAAATATCCATCCTTGTCGATAACTTCGTGACATTCAAAATAAAACTTTGTACACCCTCAGATAATCTCAGACAGTATTACCGATTCTCAAATTTCGACATCCCTGAAAAGGGTTACTTCCAACATCATCGTCTCATTTCCGTCGCTTCAAAAAATGAATTCAAATCTCTATTAAAACGAGCCTCTTCCAAAGAAGGAAATCTGATTTCAAACATTTTACCACATTAGACAAATACAGTTAGTTTCTTTCGAGTAGCGAGCTCTATTCTAACAGCTGGTCTGGAGTAACGGGAAAAATTCTCCCCTCGTTATCTCAAGACAGCACACACCTGGAGCTAGTCGCGTTTTAACTGGCATTAAATGAAACAAAAAACACGATCTCGCTGGCAATTCACAAAATATATAATTCTTGAACCATATAGATTATGCGAAGAGATTTACTTTAAGACGTCACTCAAGCATTCTTATCCCTCATGGTCCTTCGTTTTCACGTGGAATCCTAATTACGGTTTGACCCTTTTCTCATCTCAATAAATTACACAAAATAACTTTTCGGGTTTCCTAAACTGAACATCCCGACACGAACACTACAGGATTTCAACAACCTGATTCACGAATCCTTCTTACTTCCCATTTCGCAATACATGAGCACTTGCTTAACACAACAAAACTTGGCAGGACATTAATATGGAATATCTCTCGCGGGTGACCCACACTGCTGTTACACAAACTCTCTGTAACAATTAACTATCTCTCCCCGCATATCTTGATCTAATATTTCCAAAACCGGAATTCACAATCTTGACTTGCAAAACAAATTTTTTCTGTTATTTTCTTCTCATCAATTCTACACAGTTTTTAACGGACATTGGAATAGCAACCCCCTGTAACAAATTTTATTGATCTCGTCTTGTAACTTTCTTTGATAAAATTTACATCGCTTAACACGACGGTGTGCCTTCACGCCAGCTTTAAATAAATAACCACGGATTACTCGTACATACATTTCGTCTTTATGTTGAACAGAATTTTACGATAAATTAATATCTTAACTTTGACAAACCACTAATATAGAAATAAACAAACGGAAATGACACTTTACATATTAAATTCGTTCCTCAACCATCAAAATCTACTATTCTACAACACTTCACACGCTAGTTTCGCGACTTCCTGATTATCCAAGAAAAGAAAACAAATTGCCTTTTGCCATATTTCTCTGACATTTTCACGAAATAAAATGGGTGACCAAAATGCTTCACAGATACATACACAAGAGAAACGGTGACATCATGAAACAAATAAAAGCATTTTAACAAGGTGATAATTCACCTACCTTTTGATCGTACGTCTCCTTCCATCATAACAGATTCACCAGCTTCCTAATCGTTTTATTTAGCCATCTCGACAGGTGTGTCTTTAAAAACAGTTCTCCTTTTATTTAATTTTATCTTCATTCACCTGAAAATAATGACACAAACAAAAAATATACCCTTCACACGCTTTATTCCTTGCACGGACCGAACACGTCTGTCGAATACCGACGCGCATTCGCAATATTTTAAAATGATATGATTATTTATAATTACAATTACAGGAATTTGCAAGATCGCGCCATTAGAATGACAGTCTGTTACCTGTCCCTGAAAAATGACGTGATGATTCGAAACCTATCTCCACTTGGAGATGATATTGCAGCCACGTCGGCCAAAACCTATTTTCCATTTGGACTTAGTCTTTCAAACTCTGGTTTATAGAGTTACTCGGAAATGCGTGGTCTCTCCTCGAATTTAATTGACACAATGCGTGATTCCAAGATGGCGCGTCGTTCTTTTATAGTCTTCTCTCCCACTCTCATGCCATTTTCACTTACCGCCAAGAATTTTACATACACTCTTCCCACCCCATAAAAATGTATTCGAGGCATGTTTCACTGTAACACGTAATTGTTAATTTAGCAGCAATATTATTAATGAGCATTTAAGAATTTCTCTCAGCGAATTGAATTGTTAAATTACCTCATAAAATAGGCACTATATTTTGTTGATGTGACAGAGTTTGAACGAACAGGCGCGTTTTTTTGACAAATTTCCTTCTGGACCTATTTAGTGGTCTAGAATATGTATCATTAATGCCCAAATTGTTTAACTTTCAATTTTATAACATTTATTACAGTTGCCAATTCTTTCTAAAATAAACTTTTTATTATAACAAATATTTCACTGTATCCATGCCCATTTTCCACATGCGGGTGACGTGATTTCTTTTGCGTGAGGATGAGAACTAACACCTGGTCCTCCACGTGCCGTCTCTGGTCAGAGATAAAAAAATGTCGGTAAAAGCTCCCGACTCATAATTTATATTGGACCTCATGTAATTACTTTAGGACTCTGGTACCTTATGACACAAAGGTCATGGGTTCAATATATATATAATTGATATGAGTAAAGAAGTGGAATCAGGGATAATGCTTCTTGCAGATGATGTTTTTCTGTATGAAGTAATAAATAAGTTACAAGATTGTGAGCAACTGCAAAAAGACCTCGACAATGTTGTGGGATGGACAGCAAGGAATGGTATAACAAAAAACAGGGTTAAAAGTCAGGTTGTGAGTTTAATTAGTAGCAAAAGTCCTCTCAGTTTTAATTACTGCGTTGATGGTGTGATATTTTCTTACGGGGATCACTGTATGTACCTAGGTCTTAATATAAGGAAAGATTTTCATTGGAGTAATCACATAAATGTGATTGTAAATAAAGGGTACAGATATCTACAGATGATTACGTGGGTATTTAGAGGTTGTGGTAAGGTCGTAAAGGAGAGGGCATATAAGTCTCTGCTAAGCCTCCAACTACAGTATGGTTCCAGTATATGGGACCATCACCATAATTACTTGATTCAAGAACTTGGAGAAATCCAAAGAAAAGCACCTCGATTTGTTCTGGGTGATTTCCGAGAAAGGAGTAGCATTACGAAAATGTTGCATCGTTTGGGCGGGGAAGACTTGGGAGAAAGGAGACGAGCTGTTCGACTAAGTGTTATGTTCCGAGCTGTCAGTGGAGAGATGGCGTGGAATGTCATTAGTAGACGAATAAGTCTGATTGGTGTTTTTTAAAGTAGAAAAGACCACAAGCCCCTGTATATACCCAAAGAAAAGAGTGATAGGCATAAAGCTGAGAAATACAGGCCAGTCAGTTTGACATGCATTGTATGTAAGCTTTGGGATTTGGGTTTAGGAAAGGTTATTCCACTGAAGCCCAACTTGTAGGTTTCCAGCAAGATACAGCAGATATCCTGGATTCAGGTGGTCAATTGGACTGTATAGCGATTGACCTGTCTAAGGCATTTGATAGGGTAGATCATGGGAGACTACTGGCAAAAATGAGTGCAATTGGACTTGACAAAAGAGTGACTGAATGGGTGGTTCTATTTCTATAAAATAGAACTCAGATAATTAGAGTAGGTGAAGCTTTATCTGTCCCTGTAATAATTAAGATGGGAATTCCTCAAGGCAGTATTATTGGACCTTTATGTTTCCTTATATACATATAAATGATATGTGTAAAAAAGTGAAATCAGAGATAAGGCTTTTCGCAGATGATGTTATTCTGTGCAGAGTAATAAATAAGTTACAAGATTGTGAGCAACTGCAAAGTGACCTCGATAATATTGTGAGATGGACAGTAGGCAATGGTATGATGATGAACGGGAATAAAAGTCAGGTTGTGAGTTTCACAAATAGGATAAATCCTCTCAGTTTTAATTACTGCGTTGATAGGGTGAAAGTTCCCTTTGGGGATCATTGTAAGTACCTAGGTATTAATATAAGGAAAGATCTTCATTGGGGTAATCACATAAATATTATTGTAAATAAAGGGTACAGATCTCTGCACATGGTTATGAGGGTATTTAGGGGTTGTAGTAAGGATGTAAAGGAGAGAGCATATTTGTCTCTCGTGAGACCCCCAACTAGAGTATGGTTCCAGTGTATAGGACCCTCACCAGGATTACTTGATTCAAGAACTGGAAAAAATCCAAAGAAAAGCAGCTCGATTCGTTCTGGGCGATTTGCGACTAAAGAGTAGGGTTACAAAAATGTTGCAAAGTTTGGGCTGGGAAGACATGGGTGAAAGGAGACGAGCTGCTCGACTAAGTGGTATGTTCCGAGCTGTCAGTGGAGAGATGGCGTGGGAGGACATCAGTAGACGAATACGTTTGAGTGGTGCCTTTAAAAGTAGGAAAAATCACAATATGAAGATAAAGTTGGAATTCAAGAGGACAAATTGGGGCAAATATTCGTTTATAGGAAGGGGAGTTAGGGATTGGAATAACTTACCAAGGGAGATGTTCAATAAATTTCCAATTTCTTTGCAATCATTTAATAAAAGACTAGGAGAACAACAGATAGGGAATCTGCCACCTGGGCGACCGCCCTAAATGCAGATCAGTAGGGATTGATGGTAATTGATTGATTGATTGATTGATTGATTGATTGATTGATTGATTGATTGATTGATTGATTGATAAAGTTGGAATTCAGTAGAACAAATTGGGACAAATTTCTTTTATTTGTGGGGGAGTTAGTGATTGGAATAACTTACCAAGGGAGATGGTCAATAAATTTTCAAATTCTTTACAATCATTTAAGGAAAGGCTAGGAAAACAGCCAGTAGTGAATCTGCCACCTGGGCGACTGCCCTAATTGCAGATCAATGCTCATTGATGTTGATTGATGTTGATAACACTAAATATGGCTGGGTACTTAAATATCGCTGTAGTGGTGGCTAAGTGTTATATATATATATATATATATATATATATATATATATATATATATATATATATATGATCAGAGATATACCTTTGTTCATATTAAATTTTAGACAGTTGGTGGCAAATTTGAATGAATTTTAAAACTTCTAACAATGATAAAATATCGCGGACTTCTGTCTTCCTTGTGAGGACGTTCCTCCTGCTTTATAACGTTGCGCCTTGGCCATGAAATTCGTGGCATATAGCAGCCCTGCGTTAGCAATGAAGGTATATATAGAGGGGTAATTTGTCACTAAGGCGAGGTATAAGCAATCGTGCCCCGGATTATAAACTGTGAAGAGTGTGAAGTGCTCAAGGATGAAGCAGTAAACTGCAAAATATGTTAGTGAATGTTTACAGAGTAAAATATATTGCCTAATCCAGTTCGAATGCGATAGCAGTTAAGGTTTGGAATACGGTACCTTCCTAATGACACTGAAAAGTGATAATGAAAATTAAGATACTGTAAAAGGATGTACATTCTGCACTGACTGCGAGTTTTTCGCAAACAAAAAAAACAGCAGGGGAACATCTCAAATGCTACGCCACAAAGCCGTACCGTATGTAAAAGCAAAAATGTTCACCGATAGCCGTTGATATATAGATTCTGTCAGAGATAAAACAACAGATATTAAACGAGTGTGTTGAGCTCTGCGCTGAGTACTTGGTACCATTTAAATCCCTCACAAGCACCGGAATTCCCTCGACCGTATTATACCTCATTGTACAAAATTGTCAAGAAACGTAATTGATCTGGCTACCTCTTTCCAAAAGGCAATGCTACCAGTCTTTCTGATAATAACAGTTGTGTAGCTAGAAACGACCTGTAGAGAGATGATTTCAAAAAGCGGACCTAAAAATTTGCAACTCGCCGCTACGTTAAAAGCAGAATGTTACATTCTGGGTGTTATTTACTAGAGAGTTTCCTGGTGAGAAGAAGTAGGGAAAATATTAAAAAATACATTATTCAACGATTTGTTGAGCGGCACGAAATACGCAACACTTCAATTCTTTAAAAACTGAAATTGACTTTAAATGTATGACCGTTTTATGACACTAATCCACTATATTATGATAGAACATTGTGGTACTGCCCCATATATGTGTCTAACAATGAAAATACGATTATAAACAAATTGAACAATTAAGCCAGACATGCACATTTCAAAGAGATATTGAGTAAGCTCATAAAATTAATACAATTCTGTTTTGATGTTATACACTTCACACTTTCACGTCACAGACCTCGGAGACGATCTTGGGGACATCTGTTGGCATTTTTAAAAGCGTGTATTCCACCTCTTGCACCAATGACGGCATTCAACCTTTCAGGCATGCCGCCGATTAATGCGGTAATATCCTGTTGAGGAATCATCTGCCATTCTTCCAAGAGGGCGTTCCGTATGTCCTATAGGGTCTCTGGATAGTGCTGGCGGGCTCTTCTCCCCAGCTGGTCCAAAACGTGCTTAATAGGATTCAAATCAGTGCTTCGAGCAGGCAAAGCCATAGAACGAATCTGTGTTTCATCCAAGTGCTCTTGCACAATTCTCGCAACATGTGGGCGTACATTGTTGTGCATTAGTGTAAAATCATCACCAATAAATGGAGCGAAAGGCACAACATGTTCCAGAAGGATTTTCTCCACATACCGATATGCAGTAAGGCTCCCAATCTCCACGAAGACCAAATCCTTCCTTGCAGCTGTATTGATTCCTGCCCACACCATCACAGAACTACCATGAAAAGGTGTCCTGAATGAGAATGTGCAAGGGTAATACCCTTCCCCTGGCCTTCTCCAGACTCTCTTCCGTCAGGTGATCGGAGGACAAATCGCGACGCATCGATGAAAAACATTTGATCCCATTGTTGCATTGTCCAGCCGAAATGTTCCCTAGCGAAACGTAGTCGAGCTGTGCGATGCCCTCTGGTGAGTTCCGGACCTGTAGCAGGTCTTTTGGACTTGAGATTGCCTTCTTCCAGTCTTCTTCGAACGGTTCTCTCACTAACATTGACCCCTCGAACTTGGAGGAGTCGATTTCGTGCTTCAACGGCGGTGGTGTGACGGTTGCGGAGAACTTGAATTTGTAAGAAGCGGTCATCTCTCTCTGATGTTTCTCTTCTCTGGCCTGAATCTGGTCTCCTTGCAAAACCTCCAGTTTCCGTGTACCTTCGTACGGTTCTCATCATTGTGGAAATGATAGTCCTCAACACTTCTGTAACGTAATGCATGCTGTGACCATCTTTTACCAAAGCAACTGCTTTCGCAGATTATTCGAGGCTTAACGGCATGTTTACTCCAGAAATCTGATTAAGACAGTCGCAGAAAGATCCTACAAACACGTATGATTGAAAGGGGAACAATTAAAGGTACAACACTAAGTGCTACAAGAGCGGGAAAAGATAATTGGCTCACATCCAGCGATGAGTTTTCCAGGTTGCGCGGGAAGAAACAGTTGAGGCTAGAGCAATATACAATCAACACTTCATTGTTTGCTCGCAAAGCAATGCCAATAACATACACCGTCTTTAAAAAATTGGTTGAAGTGCTAAACATTGATTAAATAGATACTTAAACAATAAGTACAGATCATTTATTGGGTCTTGCGTTATTCGTGCCGCTCAGTGTAACATTCCAATCTGTAACTAATAAATCTAATTTTCATGATGGACGAAGGTTCAACCGTAGTGAATTCACGTTCTGAGATGAAACACGTCAGCTGCAGAGTGAACAACAAAGAAAAGAAGTCCTCACGAAACGCTAGAATTTCCACTGACTGACAGAGCAAATGAAACACCAAGAAGGAGTGGTTCGAAAGGGATGAAAGTTGGGGAAAAACAGAGACGGCACGGACGAATAATTGATGTTTATTTCAAACCGATATGCAGGTTACACAATGCGCACGGCATCGACTCAGTAGGGTGTAGGACCACCGCGAGCGACGATGCACGCAGAAACACGTCGAGGTACTGAGTCAATAAGAGTGCGGATGGTGTCCTGAGGGATGGTTCTCCATTCTCTGTCAACCATTTGCCACAGTTGGTCGTCCGTACGAGGCTGGGGCAGAGTTTGCAAACGGCGTCCAATGAGATCCCACACGTGTTCGATTGGTGAGAGATCCGGAGAGTACGCTGGCCACGGAAGCATCTGTACACCTCGTAGAGCCTGTTGGGAGATGCGAGCAGTGTGTGGGCGGGCATTATCCTGCTGAAACAGAGCATTGGGCAGCCCCAGTAGGTACGGGAGTTCCACCGGCCGCAGCACATGCTGCACGTAGCGGTGGGCATTTAACGTGCCTTGAATACGCACTAGAGGTGACGTGGAATCATACGCAATAGCGCCCCAAACCATGATGCCGCGTTGTCTAGCGGTAGGGCGCTCCACAGTTATTGCCGGATTTGACCTTTCTCCACTTCTCCACGCCGACGCCACACTCGTCTGCGGTGACTATCACTGACAGAACAGAAGCGTGACTCATCGGAGAACACGACGTTCCGCCATTCCCTCATCCAAGTCGCTCTAGCCCGGCACCATGCCAGGCGTGCACGTCTATGCTGTGGAGTCAATGGTAGTCTTCTGAGCGGACGCCGGGAGTGCAGGCCTCCTTCAACCAATCGACGGGAAATTATTCTGGTCGATATTGGAACAGCCAGGGTGTCTTGCACATGCTGAAGAATGGCGGTTGACGTGGCGTGCGGGGCTGCCACCGCTTGGCGGCGGATGCGCCGATCCTCGCGTGCTGACGTCACTCGGGCTGCGCCTGGACCCCTCGCACGTGCCACATGTCCCTGCGCCAACCATCTTCGCCACAGGCGCTGCACCGTGGACACATCCCTATGGGTATCGGCTGCGATTTGACGAAGCGACCAACCTGCCCTTCTCAGCCCGATCACCATACCCCTCGTAAAGTCGTCTGTCTGCTGGAAATGCCTCCGTTGACGGCGGCCTGGCATTCTTAGCTATACACGTGTCCTGTGGCACACGACAACACGTTCTTCAATGACTGTCGGCTGAGAAATCACGGTACGAAGTGGGCCATTCGCCAAAGCCGTGTCCCATTTATCGTTCGCTACGTGCGCAGCACAGCGGCGCATTTCACATCATGAGCATACCTCAGTGACGTCAGTCTACCCTGCAATTGGCATAAAGTTCTGACCACTCCTTCTTGGTGTTGCATTTGCTCTGTCAGTCAGTGTATAAGACAGTGCAGGACATTGGTGAAAGGACTAAATAAACAACTGGAATACATGTCTCAATTTCGGGATTTTTCTACGCAGATGGAAGGATTGGAAGACAACAGTAACTTTTACAGGTCGTTCTTACTCAGTACCAAAGAGTAAAGAACATACTGGTAAAAATTCAAACACTAATAATTGGCTATATATTACGCGGGAAGCTCCAGTTCTGATACGCTGTGGGTTTTTGACTGTACATTAAGATACATTTTCGTAATATTCTTAATAAAACAAATCCTTATAGACCGCGATTTAATTCTCCTCAGTGAAAGCTAATTTGTATTATTATTATTTATTATTATTATTATTATTATTATTATTATTATTATTATTATTATTATTATTATTATTATTATTATTATTATTATTATTATTATTATTATTATTATTGTACCGGGCGGTACACCTCCACGCCGCTAATTCAAATTTTGCGCCAGTTGAAACTCCCCTACTGGAGGAAGTCTGAACTTTATTTAAGGTGTTAATGTTCAAGTTTCTCAGAAGATGTCACTACTTGGAAAATTTTGTAGTTTCTGAACTGGGTCGTTTTCGACGTATTTTTGTTTTTCCGGTAGTAAGAAGTGTGAACTTTCTCTTCTAGAGGACACTACTGAAGATCAACAATGGTGCACCCTAGTGCGAAGTGAAAGAACTATGTTTTTGGAAAAATTTTGAATTCATAAGTTTGTTTCTTGTTAAATTTATTTCTGTTATTGTTTAAGTTGGCTGTATAACCCTTTCTTTCCCCTTGTTTTGAATTTAGCCAATCCCGAATTTCCGTAATTAATTTATAACCAATCAAGTGTATCTTCTCCAAAGGGGATGTGTTGCTTAACCCTAGCCAATAAAGTTTTGGTGGGAGGGTGTTCTCATTCCTCAAACGCCTCGAACTTTCCGCGGGAGTATATAAACTGCTGATTTTAGGGTCTCCGGGCCACTTCAGTACCGTCTTTCAGTGTGTAAAGTACATTGCAGGGGGCGGGAAGCGCCTCTTTCTTCGGGCAGCAGTTCAACAACAAGGTAATGGACGTTTAATAACTTCTTTTCTTGCTAGCTCAGCAGTTTAACTCTCGGGGCGGGTCCGAAGCTTTTCCTCCATGTAACTTTTCCCTAAAATGTAAAGACTCTTTGTATCTATTCTCTTTTAAGCTACATATTGGGATAGAGAGTGCTTAACCCTCTCGAGCTCCCACTCATATTGTTTTGAGGTGAACTTACTTCTCACTACCGATTCTTCCTTAATGTAATGTAAATTGTTCTTTTCTAAAGTCACCTCTGTAGTATGGGATTAGCCCTTACATTAGCGGCCTAGAGCCAGATTAGGTTTTAAACAAATGTATTAGGAGTGCAGATCGCCTCCTCTCAAATTGTTATTTTAGAGGTCATGTAACTAACCTTTTTCTCAAATAGGCCTCAGTAGGTTGGGTATTTTTACCCCTGTGTCTATGTCCTTAGAGGACAACTTGAAGGTGGAGTTTGGTGTGGCCTTTGATAGGCTTAAAGTTGAGAGCGAGTGGCTCTTTCTCGAAAATTGAGTGTTGTATGCCTCGAGGAGGCTTTTCTGTGTAATTTAGAGCAAGTGCTCCTGGGCATGAATGGGGTTTTCTGCCCCTCTGTTAAATCTTGTTTTGAGGTAAAGTTGGGCTAGTTGCCCAAGAATTGCGAGTTCGGGGCTCGAAGCCCAAATCTTGTAAATACTGTAATTGTACTTTTGTTGCCTTGCTACTCTGTACCTGCCATTCGTGTTATTTCTGAATTTTGAAAAGAAAATATAACCTTGTTAAATTTTAAATTAACTTTAATTTCGTAGCCTGAGACCTGTTCACCCCCGCACCTTCTTTCACCTCTACCTACCACAAAAATTTGGTAACAATTGGTAGCAGAGCGTGGTTGAATGGGTCTCAATTTAGCCCCTTTTGACGGCTAAACATTGCTTTGATCCGAACTCTAACAATTTTCTCAGGTGCTGGAATTTTTGATTTGTCCTGTTTCAAAATTGTTCTGTCATCATGCCCGGCCCTCGCGATGTTCTCCATCTTAACTATTTTGCGCAAGGAGGAGTTGATCTATGAGTTAACTATCAGAAATGTGCAATCTGGAGGCACGGTTGCAGTAGACACAAACAAGCTTAGAGAGTCCCTTGATTTGCCCATTTCCATCCCCACTTTGGGAGAGAAAGAAATTGACGACTCTCTTTCCACGATCATCGAGAATATTTCTGGGCTAGCTTCTGTAGTTAGTTTTTTGACGAAAATGATCCTTCTCCTAATCAAATTAAGCGTGTGCAAGCCAGGCTATTTCATTTTTCAAATAGAGTTAACGATCTGTTTTCTCTAAAGTTGAATGACGTTCAGAGGAAGGAAGCTAGTACGGTGCTTGTAAATATTTCTGAATTATCTTGTAAGGTCACTCAATTGTTAACTGGGGAAGTTCCTCCCAAAACTGATCAACCCGCTACGGTGAATGTAGGTAGCGAGGAAGAGCCTCCTAAGGGAGAAGTCAATAGGAAAACCGTTGGAGCTCAAACTATCTCTGCCCCATTGGACAACGAGTCTGAACGCCGTATGTCGTTGAATAATGTACGTTCTGAACTAACTTCTTTGCCACTGAAACCTTTACCTACTATGTCACCTGGGTTCAGCAGCTTGCCTCATCCATTAGCAATGTTGCTCAGAGGTATCTCTAAGTTTTCTGTTAATACCACCAGTGAAGTTATTTCATTCTCAAGGTTTTTAGTTGAATTTCAAGATCATACCCTTGTTTTTTCACTTTCTCCGTGTCAAATTTTACAGATAATTTATCCTTATGCAATTGGTATTCTCTTAGATAAAATAGTAAGAGCCATTGCCGAACAGTCATCTATTGAAGATTTTCATGCACATCTGCTTGCAAATTTTATTCCTGCTCGCGCGAGGTCATCTCTGATTCAGAAGTACTGTTATCGAGTACAGAGATTGGATGAAAATCTGGCTGATTTCATACAAGACATTAAGTTCTATACTAGGGTGTTTGCTCTTCACTTCCCTGAGGATCAGATTGTACAAGCTATTGTGGAAGGCATTTCACCATCTTATAGGTCATATTTGTGTTTCGCGGCGTGCCCGCAAACCTTCTCTGAACTTGAAGCATTGGCCGTCTCAGCGGAAGGAGTTAGATACGCCGATTCCTTGCGTGTCGCGAAAGAACCCCCTCCTTCGTTTAGTAATACTCGGCCTCCACCTCGCCGACCAGTCACACCCCGTAAATGTTATGCTTGTGGGTCGCCTGACCATCTTCGCAATAAATGTCCATTGGTCAAAACTAGTAGGGCAAATAATGGAGCTGGTTCATCACAAGGCTGTTTTAAATGTGGGGCTTTCTCACATATCGCCAAGAATTGCCCAAATTAAAATAGCACCCCCTCCTGCTCAACCTCTGGTGCAAATTCCACCAATGCCAATAATAAAAAAGTGACTAGTGGCTTCGGCTGAGTCGACTAATCCATCTTTCCGAGGCTCAGCCCCTGGTAAACAGATCGAAAATTCAGGGAACGTTCAATCTGCAAATCCATCTTGTGAATGCCCCAAAGAGTGTCTTAGGATTGCGGCGGATACCCCCGCACCGGTCCCCTTTCTCAAAAGTGAGTTAAATAATGAGCCTATAACAGCTCTATTAGATTCAGGCAGTGTTTGTTCTATTATTTCGGCTGAATGGTATGCAAAATGGAAATCTGTTTGTAAACTTCCTGACTATTGTTCCTCTTCGATCCAATATGTTTCGGCTAATTCATCTCCATTAGAAATTCTACGTTCTTTACAGGTCAAAATTCGTATTTTTAAATTTACATGGAAAATCAAACTGTTTGTGGCTAAGCACTTGTCTTGCCCCATCATATTGGGAGCGGACTTCATTTCTCACACTGGTCTTGTGCTCGATCTTCAGAGTAAGTCGTGCACATTCAAATTTGCTTCCAATTGTAAAATCCCCTTGTTAAAATGTAATTCTGCATCATGTTCATCTAATTCGCCTACCCAGGATGAGATGTTGTTAGACCTTAGACATCTACCTGAGGAGCAGGCTGATAGTACTCGTAAGTTGTGTCAGTCGTTTCCAGAGGTGTTCTCTGATACTCTTGGTGTTACTGACCTTATTGAATACAAACTTGAGGTCACGGATTCGTTTCCTGTCCGTTTTCCGCCATATAGGCTATCTCTACCTAAAATGAAGGCTCTGAAAGAAATTATCGATCAGATGTTGAAGGATGGTATTATTAGGCCCTCTAAGTCGGCGTATTCTTCGCCTATTTTTCTAGTCCCGAAACCCCAAGGGGGCTTCAGGCCTGTCATTGATTATAGGGCTCTCAATCGGAAGGTGGTGTTACAATCTGTGCCCCTTCCTGACATTTCATTCTTGTTTTTCATGGTTTCGTAAGGCCAAGTTCTTTACTATCTTGGACTTGAATCAGGCCTATAATCAAATTCCTCTAGCGGAAGAGTCTAAACATCTTACAGCGTTTGCCACTGATTGGAATTTGTATGAATACAACTGCGTGCCTTTCGGGCTCCCCACGGGAGCAGCTGTACTCACTAGATTGCTAGATAGGGTCTTCTCCGACATCAAATTTGAGTACTTGTATCACTACCTGGATGATGTCGTCGTATTTTCGGACACCTTTGAAGAACATCTAGATCATCTGCGAGAAGTCCTTAATCGCCTTCGTAAGGCTGGGTTAACTGTGAAGTTGTCAAAGGTTGCCTTCGCTAAGCCCTCCATGTCATTCCTAGGGCATATTGTGTCACCTGATGGTGTTGCAGTCGATCATTCTAGAACACAGGCCATCCGTGATTTTAAACCCCCTAAGGACATTAAAGGTATCGCCAGGTTCATTGGTATGGTGAATTTCTTCAGGAAGTTTATTCCTAACTTCGCTAATAGAGCGGCGCCCTTGAACCTTCTTCGTAGGAAAGGCATCAAATTCGAGTGGGGACCTTCTCAACAAGCCGCTTTTGAAGATCTTAAATTAGCTCTCTGTATTGCCCCTGTCCTTGCTATGCCTGATTTCTCAAAGAGATTCATCGTCCAAACTGACGCGTCGTCGTCAGCAGTAGCTGCAGTCCTTCTTCAAGAGACTGAATTAGGGAGGCGATCCATCGCCTATGCATCTAGGACTCTATCGGCTCAAGAAGCCAAGTATTCCATCTATGAGCTCGAAGGTTTGGCAGTCTTATTTGCCTTAGAAAAGTTCCGTCTCTATCTGGAACATGTCAAATTCGACCTGGAGACAGATAATCAAGCCTTAAGCTGGGTCTTAGGTAGGCCGCGTCGTACTGGTCGCATAGCCCGTTGGGCCATCCGAATTTCTGCCTTCCAATTCGATGTCAGGCATATTAGAGGGACCGAAAATGTTGTTGCCGATGGACTCAGCCGTATGTTTTCCAACGACGTCGAGACCCATGAACCGGGCGACAGTTCGTCACCTCCCGAGTCCATACTATCTGATGTTAATGCCATCTTAACAGATGCTCCCATGCTCTTTAGGGATATCGAGAAATACCAACGTGAAGATCCGACGCTGGCTCCGATAATGGAAACCCTTTCTTCTGGGGAACATGTTGTCCCTTATGTGCTGAGGAATGGTGTTCTATGTTGCCCTTCGAGGCATGATAAGATGATGAAGGTTGTCGTTCCAGCTGTTCTTGTGCCTATGATCTTCAAGTACTATCATGAGACCCCATTAGGGGGGCATCTTGGAATCTCTAAAACTCGTGAAAAGATTCGTGAAAAGTTCATCTGGAAGGGTATGGACGGTGAGATCCGTAAACTAGTAAAAGCTTGTAAATCTTGTTTGCTTAGTAAACCCACCATGTCCACCAAGGTAGGCCTTTTGTCTTCGCATCAGGCTTCGCGCCCCATGGAACGCCTGTATATTGATTATGTAGGACCCTTCCCTCAGTCAAAGGGAAATGCCAACAAGTTCATCTTTGTATGTGTAGATGGTTTTACAAGATTTTCCTGGTTATTTCCGACTAAGCTGGCTACCGCTCAGTCCACCATTACTTGCCTAAATTCTATTTTTGCTTCTTTTGGTCTGTGCCAATATATTGTGTCTGATAATGCTAAGGCGTTCACATCAAATCTTTTTCGTAAATTCTGTTTTGACTTGTCCATCTCTCATGTGACGACTTCTGCTTATTACCCTCAACCATCTCTGGCTGAACGGGTTAATCGTAATCTCAGGTCCGCGCTTATTTCCTATCATCATGAAGATCATTACAGGTTGGACACGTCCCTGCATTGGTTAGCTTTTGCTTTGAATTCGGCGGTTCATGAATCACATAAATTTACTCCAGCGTCTTTGATGTTCAAGTTTGTTCCCAACACGCCGCTCTCTAACCTCTGGTCTCTGAGTGACATTCTACCGGAGACAATAGACCCGGACAACATTAAAGATCTTTGGAAGAAGGCTAAAGCCAATCTTAAAGTGTCTCATGAAAAGGTTAGGGAAAGATATGATCGTGGACGGAGACCCACCAATTTGAAGGTAGGCGACCAAGTAATGGTCAAGAATTTTGTTCCCGCGGGCAAGCTTGCCCCCAGATTTCATGGGCCGTGTGTCATTCTCGATTTACCTACGCCGGTTACGTTGTTATTAAGTAATCCAGCCACCGAGAGGATATTTAGGGTTCACCTGTCCCAGGTGAAACCGGTGTAATTTTTGTGTTAACTAGCTTCATATAATCTTGAAAGGAATATGAAGGTTATATTTTTTTTGAGGTTTTCACTTTTAAGGCCTTCTGCCCCTTCTATAATATTTTGTTTTATATGTAAGCATTTTTGTAAAACCTTCCCCGAACCTTTAAACTGCCATCCTGTCGTTGGCACGGCCATTACCACGATCCCGTCTCCTGCTCCACTACACACAGTGGCTTGTACATGAAATGAATCTCTCCACGCCGCTGGCCCCTCAACCTCACCACAATGAATGTACCCTCCTATCATTCTGGTCCAACAAAAATTCTGCCGTCGAGCTTTAATGTTTCAGTGCCCCCGCAGCCGCGCGGCGCCGTGCCGCGACTGGGATAGAGGAAGGGCCCCCTCTACTCCAGCGAGGTCGACATGTGCACGGCGAGCCGGAGCCCTCCTCCCGGCCAAGGCTGATGTGCGGCGCACAACCTGCTACTTGCCCGTAGCCTGTATATGTTCACCGCGGGCGCGGCGTGCTTCAACACCACTACTCCTCCCATAGTGCGGGCGAGCGGTATCTCAGGGTACTTGAGAGGTCCGAGAGGACCTCCTCTGAACTCAAGCAGCGGCGGCTGGTCTGGCCGTCAAACTGATCAACGTTTAAAGTACATATCCAGCTATATGGACATTCCAGTTCAACATTACTACCTTTTTTTCGGATTTCCTGCAATATCTGGTGGACTTAGTAAATTTTTCATCAACCTTAAAAAACTAAAATTTTCCTTCTACATTACTTCAACAGTTACTACAAAAATTTTGAAACTGGATCAAACCAAATTTAGTAAATTTTTATAAATGCTTCTGCAATTAATGTCTATATCAAGATCATAACTTGGAACTTATTTTGAAACAAAGTTTATGTTCTTCTGTGTTACCCCTTGGAGGAACTTTTGGGGGGGGGGGGAGGTCTGTACCTGGCGGTACACCTCCACGCCGCTAATTCAAATTTTGCGCCAGTTGAAACTCTCCTACTGGAGGAAGTCTGAACTTTATTTAAGGTGTTAATGTTCAAGTTTCTCAGAAGATGTCACTACTTGGAAAATTTTGTAGTTTCTGAACTGGGTCGTTTTCGACGTATTTTTGTTTTTCCGGTAGTATGAAGTGTGAACTTTCTCTTCTAGAGGACACTACTAAAGATCAACAATGGTGCACCCTAGTGCGAAGTGAAAGAACTATGTTTTTGGAAAAATTTTGAATTCATAAGTTTGTTTCTTGTTAAATTTATTTCTGTTATTGTTTAAGTTGGCTGTATAACCCTTTCTTTCCCCTTGTTTTGAATTTAGCCAATCCCGAATTTCCGTAATTAATTTATAACCAATCAAGTGTATCTTCTCCAAAGGGGATATGTTGCTTAACCCTAGCCAATAAAGTTTTTGTGGGAGGGTGTTCTCATTCCTCAAACGCCTCGAACTTTCCGCGGGAGTATATAAACTGCTGATTTTAGGGTCTCCGGGCCACTTCAGTACCGTCTTTCAGTGTGTAAAGTACATAGCAGAGGGCGGGAAGCGCCTCTTTCTTCGGGCAGCAGTTCAACAACAAGGTAATGGCCGTTTAATAACTTCTTTTCTTGCTAGCTCAGCAGTTTAACTCTCGGGGCGGGTCCGAAGCTTTTCCTCCATGTAACTTTTCCCTAAAATGTAAAGACTCTTTGTATCTATTCTCTTTTAAGCTACATATTGGGATAGAGAGTGCTTAACCCTCTCGAGCTCCCACTCATATTGTTTTGAGGTGAACTTACTTCTCACTACCGATTCTTCCTTAATGTAATGTAAATTGTTCTTTTCTAAAGTCACCTCTGTAGTATGGGATTAGCCCTTACATTAGCGGCCTAGAGCCAGATTAGGTTTTAAACAAATGTATTAGGAGTGCAGATCGCCTCCTCTCAAATTGTTATTTTAGAGGTCATGTAACTAACCTTTTTCTCAAATAGGCCTCAGTAGGTTGGGTATTTTTACCCCTGTGTCTATGTCCTTAGAGGACAACTTGAAGGTGGAGTTTGGTGTGGCCTTTGATAGGCTTAAAGTTGAGAGCGAGTGGCTCTTTCTCGAAAATTGAGTGTTGTATGCCTCGAGGAGGCTTTTCTGTGTAATTTAGAGCAAGTGCTCCTGGGCATGAATGGGGTTTTCTGCCCCTCTGTTAAATCTTGTTTTGAGGTAAAGTTGGGCTAGTTGCCCAAGAATTGCGAGTTCGGGGCTCGAAGCCCAAATCTTGTAAATACTGTAATTGTACTTTTGTTGCCTTGCTACTCTGTACCTGCCATTCGTGTTATTTCTGAATTTTGAAAAGAAAATATAACCTTGTTAAATTTTAAATTAACTTTAATTTCGTAGCCTGAGACCTGTTCACCCCCGCACCTTCTTTCACCTCTACCTACCACAAAAATTTGGTAACAATTATTATTATTATTATTATTATTATTATTATTATTACGACAGTAGTAAGACCTGTCCTTGAGTATGGATTCCCACTTTACATTCTGACAGTAGTGCAATCTAACGAACGCTTTGAACTCTACCATATCATCAAAGTTTAATGTTTCTTCGCAAGATGTCTCCACTGTTGATTCTGAGTATCACCTAGTGTATGGAACTTTAATGAACTTGATCAGAAGTATTCATGTTTTAGGGTATGTTAACCTGATCCCCTTCAGTTGTTTTTGACTTACTTTTGATTTGTCACCGCTGTCTGTAACATTGATCAACCAATCAGGTTTATGC
Organism: Anabrus simplex; assembly: GCF_040414725.1. Classification (NCBI taxonomy): domain Eukaryota; kingdom Metazoa; phylum Arthropoda; class Insecta; order Orthoptera; family Tettigoniidae; genus Anabrus; species Anabrus simplex. The sequence goes on from NC_090266.1 coordinate 846,441,530, forward strand.
CTAAGGAGGTAAAGTTCCACCAATAGGACCGATTAATTACGTCATGTTTTAAAAAGCCGTCCCCCATATATAGCTGTGAGTTTGAACCTTAAAGTGTCAATCTTCATAGGGACTTTGGGAGTACTTCGTTAATTGAGAAGGTCTCCTTCGGGAGCCGGTTGCAGTGGCTGGGGCTGGCGTGAAGTTAGTGGCATAAGGTAAAGCAGAACTATCATCTAACCATGTGAACTTTTTACGTGTGCCAAAGTTAAGATTCCACCGTTCACCTGTAGCATGTAACTGTTAGGTCGATCTGCGTATCCTAAATTTTAATGCAGTTTTTCCTTATTTCAGTTAGGACGTAAAATGTAGGTTTTCTGGGTAGTATATTCCTTGGGGAGTGTGTAAGTTATAAGGACGCGCGAGTGCTTACCCTCGTTTCCCATATACCAATTTTGTTCTGATGACTAAGTTTTCTAATTCTAAAATTTTCTCTCTGCCTTTACGAACTTAAAACTTTTACTATCTTGGTCACCAAGAGGCATGTCTTATCTTCTGTGTCATCGGGCCTTAAGCCCTATTAGGTTTTTCTCATAAGTCTTGTACTGGGAGTGCTTGAGTGGGTTCAGCCTCTATTCGGTTTTTGTTCTCGGCCTTTCCATTAACCTTTGTTTTCAATTTCTTCGCCTTGTAGTGTGAGTTTCGGCTCCTGTATTTTCTGGATCTTTCGATCCGCTTTCGGCTGTGGTTCCGCTATGAAATAAACATAGGGAGTGTGAAAGCAGTTAAGAGCAGAAAATGGAATTCTGCGAAATGTAACAAGAGGTGTTTTGACGTGGTCATTAATGAAAATTAATTTTGTTAATGTGAGTTCGAGGTCCATGAGGGCATTGTAAACTGTAAATTGTGGTTCAGGGCTCGAGACGGGTCAGAATTTTAACTTTGAATTTGAAAGTTCGATTCCCCTCTTGATAAATTTGTTCTATATTGTTCGTCTAAAAGTAGGAAGAGGAGAAGGAGAGACAATGAACTGAAAAGTGAACGATGCGATACAGGGACGACGAGGGCATTAACAAAGGAAAAAATGCATGCATTGTATTGGAACGATCCAAACGAACTGGTGACACGTTTAGCTGTGCTGCATGCGGCTACACATGCAGGGCATAATGCACGCGTCAATGGAATTATATCTATTGAGTAATAATTATGGGAACCGAAAATTGTATTATAAAGGGTGAGGATCATAACAGGATGGTGACGTGCAAAGTCATACCACCATGACTTCAACCCAAAAGAAGGAGATTTCTGCAGAGCTACATCGTACAGCATTATAGACTCCGTCACATCATCACTAAGGGAACGTACGACCTTCATCAAGTCGGCTTATTGGCAATGTTACCTTATGCTAATCAAAACCATGGTTATCGTTATATGCTAACCATTATTGAAGTCTACACAAAATATGCATGGGCACGTCCTTTAAAAGGCAAGCGAGGTAACGAAGTCGCAACGGTCATGGAAGATGTGTACAGGCGAAGTCACCATTACCCAAAACTTGCAAACGGATAAAGGTGAAGAATTTTACAACTGTCCCCTTCAAATTTGGCTATCATTAGATTATTTACGACAAGCCGACATTAAAAGTTTTATTGTTCGCCGGGAGTTGTATTCATCATTTGGAGAACTGTGTGTGAGCACCAAACTGGTTTTTTCTGTCGTTCAGAGGGACAATATATTGATCCGTGTTCGACTGAGTGCAAGGTAGATCACGTGATAAGCCAGTGTTACCAGGCGAGACACGCGCATGACGACCTGCGCTGCAAGCAGGCAAGCTTCTAGAAACAGTCACGACCAACTACAAGAGACCCCGTGAACCAATGATCGTCTCTAAAAAACGCACACCCCCCGAGCGAATAATATAAAACGTCATGTTCGCAGTAAATCACTCTGCTCTGCTGCTGCTCTGCTGCTGCTCTGCTCTAATCTGCTCTGGTCAACTCTGGTCATCGGAACCACGTGGGAGAAATTGAGCCGTGCAAGCAGACATCCGCTCTGCTAAAATTAGTGAAGTTTTACTACAAAATTTTATGGAGTGAACCTCAACATTAATGATCCAAGTTAAGTTTATTTCTCCACGAGAACATTAAGTATTCCAGCGTGTGTGTGCACATTCTAATATCTGTTGCATTAGTTACAGCTTACACTTCTGGAACGTGGTGAAATTCATCCCAACGAATCGCCGTGTACATCAAGATGGATTCTTCCTCTACAATGTGCATCATAACTTCATCGTCGGACGTCTACTGCCGTGTCTCCATGACCTTCTAAGTATGTAAGGCACTTCTGGTTGGAGAGGGAGACTGACGGAAAATCCCGGAATGACGGACTTCAACCTGGAATCGAACCTCAGCTAAACTTGAGTACCATTTTAACTGTTTATTTTCTTTCTCATCTTTGTAAAACTAGAGGATCTTTCTTCTCCAAATCGTAGCTCTATTAGTTCTTTTAGTAGATTGAGTTATTTCATTTTCATTTCGTGAGGTGTCATGGTAGTCGAGTTACATGTGTGTGACTGAAGTTTGAAATCTATTAGATTAGCTGTATAGTCTGTCTTTGAATGAGTTCTCATACGTAGGATTTAGACAGATTTAAAAATCACTGACCACGCGATAAAATACATTTGTTTACCTGTGATATTAGAAATTATCTTGATTGGAGTTACATGTAAAATTTGTGAGATAGGATTGAATTTAGTGTCATTTTAAGTTCACTTGCATTCTTTAGGATCGAGTCATCTAATTTCACGACATTTCAGGAGGACTGATAGATCTAATAGACAGTTAAAATAATAATAAATTTAAGTAAAGATCGGGTAAAGAATGGAATTAAACGGTCGTGAGCTATAAATTATCTTAGATTCCTTATATGTGAAATTTAATGTGCTCAGTTTATGATGCGGCTGGAATGTGGCAGTCCTGCGGGATATTAATTGAATAATTCATTAATTGGATAGTTTATTATTGAATGATTTGAATGCTTGTGTCTTTGGTAGCACAATGTGATTTATTATAAGTGGAGCGCACGTTGAATACATTTCATGAATAGGGAGTAATAATAATGTGATTAAGGCTCACGAACGCTACCTTTTGCGACTTACAACCCATGTGATGGTGATGGTTATGGAATTCTATTAGAATCTTCAAATTAATTTCAGAAATTTAGATGAATCTCCGTTGCTGTTTAATGAGTATTTCATTTCAAGTGATACCACAAATTCCGATCACTAGCCACTATTGGAGTGAGAATATTTCCAGACAAGAATTCATCCTCCGGATATTATTGACGCGACCATGCTAAAAATAATTAACTAATTTGTAAGGGCAGGATTTGTTATAAATATTGTGTATATAAAAATACATGTTACCTTGTGTGCATGTGGTGTGTGTGTTGTAATTATGAATATTTTCATGTCTTCGATTGTTTAGTGTATTTAATCTGGTCGTGCATTTATCGCAACGGCACGGATTGTGTTCAACATTGTTTTGCCACCATGATGAATTGTTTAGCACACCTTACGGAACAATTTGTTGAGATTAGTGTCGAGTAAGACCAGGCTGGGATTTAATTTGTACTTACGAAAGATTTTGACGAAAGATTGTCTCGTTATTTTCCAGCAAAGACAAGCGATTTATAAATCAATCTTTAACCAATAAATCAATCTTTAACCAACTCACACGTGGATATGAGAAAATTTTCAATGCATTTATATTAAATTTCCAAAATATTTTCAAACTGATTTGAAACTTCAAAGGTCATGCAAGTATAAATTTAATGTTCACAAATGGCATAATCAGCCTGAATTTAGGTGATAACGAATAATGATAATAATTAATTGGATGACTAATTAATTTGAAAAATGTGTGTCATAATTACAGTGAGAATTATTTAGTGAGATATACTAATTTGTAAACACGATCGTGTGATGATAAAAGTAATTGCTACACAGATAAGATTGGAGATTAATAATAATAATAATTAATCAAGTGTAATTTTGGAATTCATTTTGATTTTCCATCAGAGTTTCTACTGGTGTTATTAATGGACGTTAGACACTTTCGTTATTGAAATTCGCCAGAATTAAACATTGACCACGTGTTGAGATTGCAATAAATTTATGGAACCGTAAGTTGATTTTATTGTGGAATAATAAGCGAGATTGCTGCCTACTAATTTTGTGTAAATCCTCATTGAAGTCTCTGGATATTTTCAGTTAAATATTTTCATTTTTGAAGGCGGTGAATGCCTAATCTTTTGTTAATTTTTATTGCAGAACAGTAAAGCTGGAGTAAAATTTATTTTATTTCTGCTTGGTCGTCAGCCGTTTTCCCCTTAAATGCCTCTAAAAACGGAAAGCCAGGAACGAACGGTCCACCCCGGGATCTCTTGCTCACTGGCTGGGCTTAGCTCGGCAATAATGGGGGCATAACGGTCATGTGAAACATTAGTGTTTGAAACACATACAGGATAAGGTGTTTGTAAAATGATTAGGATTTCCTAGCGAGTATAGTTCATGGATTGAACGAGGAAATATCGCAGAGTAACGTATGTATACTGTATATAGCCAAATAAATGATAAAATACTTTTATAGCTTGATTTATTAATTGCGATACCACTATTTTACACACACCATTCTTAAGGCGAGTGTTGTCCAACGATTCAACTGGACATCAAGGGGGCACATGTGGAAATGTTCACTATTCAAGGCTCGTACGTGTGAGTCAATATGTTGGACAAGTTTTTTCACGAATACAATCATACCCGTCATCGCACTTTTGGAGTGAATTCAGCACAAGCCGGAGAAAATCAGCTACTGCAGACGGTATACAGTAGAATACAACAGAATACAACAGAATTAAAAATCAGACGCACGACCTCACAAATTTAACGTTGGTTGTATCTTGTGAATTTCGAAACATAAACACTTGTTTGCAAAAAGATTAAGTAAAAAATTGGAGTACAGAACACTTAACTGTAGAGAAAGGAAAACTGACTTACCCCAGGACTTACCTGTTAAAGGATTTCCGAGGCAACAGCATTGATGGATGTTTCTACACGGAAGAACTTCAGATGACGGGCTATCTTAACATTTACTTAGTAGGAAAATAATTCGATAGAAACAGGATAAGGTGTTTGTGAATGGTTAGGATTTCCCAGCGAGTATAGTTAATGGATTAGACGAGGAGATATCGCAGAGTAACGCATGCATACTGTATATAGCTAAATAAATGATGAAATACTTTTTATAGCTGGATTTATTAATTGTGATACCTAATATTATATACATACAATCATTAAACGTAAAAAAGAAATTCTGAAAAATATCTAGATAAAAGGGAAACGCACGCTAAAATGAAAAATAAAAAATAAAAAATACAGACACTAATAATGAAAAATGTTTTTATAAAAAATAGAATGCAAAACATTTTCATGCTCGCACACACACTGCCCACGCCGGTACTGTAGGAAATCCCGCAAGCGTGGTGCAGGTGGTTGTGGTGATGACGCAGGAGATGCTGCAGACGTTGGGAAAACGGTGCGCTGAGGGTGCTGCTGCAGGTGGTGAAGACGGATTTGCTGGCGATCGACGGAGAGCAGGATCAACTTGCCGGTATCTCGTGTCGAGGAGGGGCGGTAGTGTTGTAGACCACGGCGGTGGCTGGATAGCTGCTTCATACGGTGGAGGTGGTGTATGTTGTCTCCAAAGGTCGTGTTCCCATGGCTGCTGCTGCTCCCGCAGGGCTGGTGCACTTTCATGTAGTGGTGCTGGCGGAGGTGGTGATGGAGAAACAGCGCATCACCGCAAGATACGGTGCAGTATAACTAATATATGCCGCGGGATGTCCCCTAGCAGCCATGCTCCTAGATGTCGGCCGCTGCACCTTCCATGCATACTAATTAGTTGAATAAATTCATGTAAGTATGTTAGTCCATACGAGCGAAAATCCTCTGCCGCTCCTGTTTGAAGGCAGTGCCCAGAAACTCAAACTTTTCTTGGGCAGCTTACATTTCTAAATCGCGCAGCACAATCATCCTCTTCACGTACTGAGTAGAAGGGCAATGTGTGTTTTTAAAACAACGGGTGCTGTGTCAGCAATTTTCAGCGCTTTTTACTGAGCCAGCATTTTTTGGTGCAGGCAAGGTCATTGGCCCCTAGTCAATGACGTCACTGTGACGTCTTAACCTAACTTGCAACCACGGACGCTAACCTAATCTCATTGGGTTAAGTTAGGGACCAAGTTTTTGTTTTTGGGAAGGTGGAGAGGGTCCTCTCCTCCCTCCCTGGGACTACCTCTCAGCCCCCTACCAAAAATAGGGGAAGGGTGAGAGCGAGATTGCTCCCTCCCTGGTCCTCGAACAAAAATATTGCCGGCTTCTTAGCCAGGCATGGCTGCGTTCCCTAGCGGGAACTGGCACGGAGCTCTCCTTTCTTCGGGGGGGGGGGTGGCCCGAAGCCCGCTCCCCCCGCGTGACCATCGACTCAATCTACATGGCCTTCGACATGCTATTAATTTCTAAGGAGAAAAGAGATAGCAGGGAAGGGTGGGAAGTGATACCAGGTGTATCTGCCTGTTTGCATGTTAGACACGTTACCAGGCGAGTTTGTGTTGGTAGGATAGTGTTAAGGCGTGGTATTAAGGGTCAGGGAAAAACCACATAGGCAGAAAAAGAGAAAGAGCCTACATATAAAATCTGACATCTTTTGATAGCACATGCAAGGATGTGGGCTGGAAAGGTTCAGATGTTTTGTTAGTTGAGAAGAGGTATCATGCACCAGCCATGAACCATAGTCTCGCCATTCCATCTGCCAGGGGATCAGTCCGTCTGGGCACTGCCATGACTAGCGCGGGCCTTGCCGGTTGCGGAGCCATGCGTCCAGTACCACTAGGGCCCGTCGCACAGCGCCAGCTCCTTGGGGTCCCTCGTGCCCAGTCTCCGATGCTGGAGAATGAGGCCAAGCCCGCCGGGGCTGGGGCCTCATGGAAGGGGGTGGGTCATGACGCCGGGCCTCCTGCCTATCTGGCCGCGCCATGGCCCGGTAAACGGGGCAATTGCGGTGGGAGGCCGGTTGCCCCCCCCCCCGCGCAGTTGGCGCACACCGGCGCCCCTTTTTGTGCTGCGCAGGCTGTGTAGTGTTGATCACCCCCACAACGGTTGCACCTCACTGAGAGCCCACACCTCTCCTGGCGGTGGCTCCACCTCAGACAGAGAAAGCACTGCAAGAGCAGTTGAGGGGGACGTTTCAATCTCACCTGACTGCCGCTACCCGCTGAGGTCCTTTCCTGATTGGCTTCTCGGTCGACTGCTGTCCTGGGAGTAGTCTTGGGTTGCGGCTGGTCGGCCCACTCTTGGTGGGCCTGCGTTTTCTTCTTTCTCCTCGTCCGTAAGCGGCGTCTTCTTCCCGGGGATCTCTTCTCGGCAGGGTAAGAGGCCTTGTCCTGGTGGCCCTCCACCCGGTCTGGTGACCCCGGGGTAGCGGGTGGCGCCGCTGCATCGCCGTCTTCTCCCTCCTCCTGGCTGGCGGCGGTGGCGTCGGTCTGCGCTGACACCCGACAGCGTTCCCTGTCCTGTGGGGCGCACATCAATGTCTGCAGCTTGACGGACACGCTGGCAGGCTGGGCCTGGACAGCAGCCTCTGAACGCCAGGGGGCATCCTCCTCCACTGCTGTGCTGATGTCCGCATTCATGGGCGCTTTCCTGGATTGCGCCCGGGTTACAGGCACTTCCTGATAGGCCTGTGTCTGCATCCACTTCGCTTTGGCAGGTGGTCGACGTTCGTGGTTGGCGGCCTTATTGGTCTGCGTGTACTTCGTGAAGTACATTGGTCCAACTGGGGTCGCACCGTCGCGGCGCTCTGGAGCGCCGCTGTCGTCCTCGGTCCTCGGCTCCATCTGGGTGTCTGCCTCCTGGCTGCTTGAGACGTCCAGCTGCTCCCTGAGTCCTCGTAGCCGGACAATCTGGTATTGTTGGGACGCCAGCCTCTCGTAGACTCGGAAGCGGATTGTATCCTTAGGGTAGATCACGACTGCCCAGCCAGAGAGTACCTCGCCGATGAGCTGGATAATCGACTCCTCTCCGATGAACTCCACAATCGCTGTAAGGAGATCGATTATATAATCGTCTCCCGGTACCTAGGCGTCCCCCACCGGTTGAACACCATCAGCGCCGGGAGTCTAACTTCGGGGACAGGCACAAAGCTCACACTAGTTAGAAGTGCTTCCCTGACTGCCTTGCAGTCGTAGTCGGCCGGTCTCCCTGGGTCATCCAGCGAATTTATACCGTGGTCTTGCGGGAATGGGACGTGCGAGGAGCGCGGGCTGCGGGAGGAATGCTACCGCGCCTGCCCAGTGAGATGAGCAGAGACTACAGCGCAGTCACGCAGAGACTTGGCGAGTTTCTGTGTGTGTGTGTGGGGGGGGGGGGAGGGGAGACATATCAGAGTGCTCTCGTACCGTCTTTGTGAGTTACTACAAACAAATATCCCGCTAGAGAGATAACAGCACGCTCCTGTGTCGACTTTCGTAAGTCACAGTAAGCAAATGACGATCATATTGCACTAGAGACATATCGGTGTGCTCCTACAGACATATCAGCGCGCTCTCGTAGCGTCTTCGTGAGTTAGTACAAACAAATGAAATTTGAATAGTGGTACAATGCGTGAAACAGAGTCAATTCTACCAGTTTCATATTCAGACAATAAACTACACTACCAATCAATACAGAAACACACAATAGTGATTACATCTATCCATATTGTGTTGGTGTCAGAAAGAGCATCCGGCCATAAAAAAGCAGGGTCAAATCTACATGTGCTTCGCAGTTCACACACGTAACCCCCAGGTATGGGAAAAGTAGTAAAATGATAATAATAATAATAATAATAATAATAATAATAATAATAATAATAATAATAATAATAGTTAATGTGTTACGTGCAGTTTAGTTTGATGATGTTTTTATGCGCATTTCACATTAATATTTAGGAAAACTACTTGTGGTAGAATAGTTATATGATTATTATTATTATTATTATTATTATTATTACTATTATTATTATTATTATTATTATTATTATTATTATTATTATTATTATTATTATTATTATTATTATTATTATTTTTCGACTCCAACGCCGACCATTCAGCTGAGGAGTCGGATAATAATAGCTGAGCTGAGTGGCTCTGACGGATCCCTGACGCCGCTTCCTGACGCCAATCCTATGTGGAGGGATCGGAGAATCGAACTCGCGTTCCTCCGAACCGAAGTCCTCAACGCTAACTCTTCAGCCGAGAAGGGAGCTGCTACAATTCCTATCTTGGCTGTTAGATGGGACTTCAATAATACTTTTCCCATACCTGAGGTTCACGTGTGGATTTGACCCTGTTTTACGGCCGGATGCCCTTGCTGACACCAATCCTTTATGGAGAGATGTTATCACTATTGTGTGTTTCTCTATTGTGTGGTAGTATCACAGACGTATAGTAAATAGACAAGCAGCGCCCTATCTCGTAGCATTGGTGCTAGTGAAGTCGGAAACTTGCGCCCGTCGCCATCTTACTCACTACAGATTCACTGTAAACATGCATGTTACTGTGTTACGTGCAGTTTAGTTTGATGATGTTTTTATGCGCATTTCACATTAATATTTAGGAAAACTACTTGTGGCAGAATGATGAATACCCGCGTGATGTTTTTGGTGTGGTTTTCGTATTCACGAAGAAAGGATAAGGAAGGAATAGGAGACTCAATACACTGATAAGTGGCGAACATGTGCTCATGTACACTCCTTGCCTGCTTATTAGTGAAATTAAATTTACTATTAAGACTGGTTAATTCACTTCCCTCCGGTGTATATTTGTTGACGTTAGCCCCTTGTGATGATGGAGTGCAGTATAGGAGCTAATAATAATAATAATAATAATAATAATAATAATAATAATAATAATAATAATAATAATGGCGTGTGGCCTCCGGAGAGGCCTGGTGCAGATCTTTCGATTGGGCTCCCGTAGGCGACCTGCGCGCCGTGATGAGGATGAAATGATGATGAAGACTGCACATACACCCAGTCCGCATGCCAGAGAAATTTACCAATTATGGTTAAAATTTCCGCCCGCGCCGGGAATCGAACCCGGGACCCCTGCGACCAAAGGCCAGCACGCTAACCACTTAGCCATGGAGTCGGACATAATAGTAATAATAATAATAATAATAATAATAATAATAATAATAATAATAATAATAATAATAATAATAATAATAGTAATAATAATTGTTCCGGGGTATCTGTGGAACGCAGAGAGGTGAAGGAAGGTGTGCGCTTGAATGGGTCTACGATATCAAAAATTAATTTAAAACTTTAATTAAAGGTTATATTTCTTTTCAGATCTCAAACTTAACAACATTCTTCACTTAGTGAAGAGAAACCAATGTATCAGGTACAATGACAATTTTGATACCAGAATAGAAAACCCCAGAATAGGGAATTTAACAGTTTTGGGCTTCAAGCCCCAAATTTACAAGTTAACAATGTCGCCAAAGTAGCGTTTAATTAGACACAAATTTCCAGAGCACATTGCTCCAACCGATACAATTTACGGCCTTCCAAAGGCACCACTCAATATTACACTGATATCAGAAAAGTGTTTACATGCTCTCAGAATTCAACAAAGGAGACTGGCTCCCAATTTATTACAGTCTACACAAGGCAACTTTACAAAAATCTTATAATCTCTGCCCTCTCTAGGCACAACCTACCACTTACAATTTTGTTAACACAGGAGTATCTAGTACCCATACTACTGGGCCTTCGTGAAAAAGAACAGGTTAACATTACTGGCCCAAACTCAAAATATGGAGGCGTAGACTTGCGCTCCTAGAAAACCAAGAATAAAACCCTACTTGGGTTCGCAGCCCGATGATACAGAGGCTAATCCCAAGCTACTGAGGTGACTAGAAAGAAAGGTTAATTAATGCTTTACAGAAAGAGAAACAGTTACAAAATCGTAGTCACCTCAAGAAAAATTGAAGGGGAACTCGAGAGGGTAACGCACTCTCTATCCCCGATTTACAGTTTAAGTCTTTATGAAATTTTACATAAGAAGATGTAGTTTACATTCTTAGAAAACGGATGGTTACATAGTTAGAAATTAGAACCTTCCTCTCGGGAAGTCTGCGGAGTTAGCTACAGAGATATAAAACTGGTGGCCATTACTTGGGCTGATGATCTGCCTGCCGAAGAATGAGGCACTCCGCCTCCTGTATTAACACACACACTCAGAAATGCGCCGATCAATAAGACAAGGTAACTTGGAAATGCGGCAGCTTGTATACCCGAGAGGGGGGTTCGAGAAGGCTCTGGACTAAATCCGGACATACCCTCTCATTTTTATTGGCAGAACAAAAAGCTACAAGATGCCTATAACTGGCTGAAAAGTAATCACAGGAAATTTATGATTTATGATTTATGATTGGCCACACTCAAACCTGGCGGGAAGAGAAGGAAGTGTTGCAAACCTTGAAATACCAATATAAATGAAAGTCAATTTATTTGCGAAAACCTACAAGCACAAAACTTATTTAAATCACTCATTCTTCCACCTTACACCAGCGTGCATGAGCTCAGTTTTTTGTAGAGACATCTATGGAAAAAACTTCAAACTTTTTGATGTACACCAAAATAAAACAAATAAATCCAGTCAGTTTAGGAAACCTAAAAATAACCTATTACTCAGTTATTCAGTAGTGACATCTTCTAATTAATATCGCAACTTTATGCCTTAGCTGTTTCAACATTTGCCTGATAGAAAAATAGTTAGGAAAACTAGTTTTGAAGTCTTCTTGCCATCGTAGAAGTCTAGGATATGCCGGTTAAGTTTGACGGCAAGACCGACCGCCGCTACCGATACCCGGGCGAGGTCCCTCGGTTCCCCGCAAGTACCCTCAGATACACCTCTCCCGGTACTATGAGAGGGGTAGTCGTGGTGATGGTCGCCGCAGATCAGATGTAAAAGTACAGTCCCCAGATGGGTTGGCGGTAGCGTTACCGCACCTCAGCCGTTGCCCGAAAGACGAAGCTCCGGAGGCGCCGCTCAGAAGGAGACATGACTAGAGTGGAGTGGGCCCATTCCCCACTCCGGTATCACTCGCCAGATGTTAAGACACGGCCGCCGACGGCTGAGAGGGCACTGAAACAATAAGTATCTTGGCGACAGAGATTGTTTTGATAGAGTTTGAGGGTACTATATTTATTTTTGCTGGATGTAGAAGGGCGGGCGGCTTTGATGGTGAGTGTGTGTCAGCGGTGCATGTATTTAGAGAGACGGGGGGCTAGGTAATGGCCACCAGGTAATGGACGACGGGAGTTTTTATCAGAGGGGAAGGTTGTACAACAGTAATTACAATACATAACTTATTATAGTAGGGGCAGAAGCAGTGGCGTATACTGAGGGCTACCAAGGCTATCAGTGAAGCCCAAGCCTCAAATGAGAGCGACGGAAAACTAAATTTTATTATAATGTAAACATCTGACACATTCTTCCATTTACAAAACTTGAAAGCATTGAGAAAGGACGTCGCTCGTGTTTCTGAGAGCAAGGCATCGGAGACTAACATCGCAGCCCAGGCCTTCGGCCCACTCCCCTCGACCCGCCGCGCGACGCTTGCCGGCGAATATTGGAATGGTGCGGGGAACGAGGGGATACTAACCTTGAGCTGTGCTAGGCTTCGGTCCGTCAAATCGCCGCCGTTAACGAGAGAGACAGCGGTGGAAAAAGAAGGCCCAAAGACCCGAAGTTCTCCGGAAGTGTCCGAATTGATGGGATTACCCCATGTGCTACTGTATCACGAGTTTGTTTTTGCATGTGCAGGACATTTTATGGATTGTTTATAGTTGGAAATTATTGGTATATTTCAGTTGATCTCAGAACTATTTTAGTTTATCCGAAGTTATAGTGTTTAACGTGACTGTGACTTTGTGTTGTTACTTTTGTGAAATGGTTGAACCGTGTGTAAGGTGTTGGATAAACCATTATCGCAACTGAAATATAAAGATAAATTGCTGATAATTAAAAATGGTAAGCCTACCCCACCTCTTACTCAGTTACAGTGTGAACAGGAGGAGAAAAACAAGAATCCATACAAAGGGTATTTCAACGTAAAAAGTATGATAAGTATTTCTGGTTATGTGGCTCATGCGAACTTCATAAACTTTATTGTTGGCCATGCTTATTGTTTGCAACTGAGAAAATAATAATAATAATAATAATAATAATAATAATAATAATAATAATAATAATAATAATAATAATGTCCGCTTCTGTGGTGTAGTGGTTAGTGTGTTTACCTGCCACCCCCGGAGACCCAGGTTCGAATCCCGACTCTGTCACGAAATTTGAAAAGTGGTACGAGGGCTGGAACGGGGTCCACTCAGCCTCGGGAGGTCAACTAAGTAGAGGAGGGTTCGATTTCTACCTCAGCCATCCTCGAAGTGGTTTCCCGTAGTTTCCCACTTCTCCTCCAGGCAAATGCCGGGTTGGTAACTAACTTAAGGCCACGGCCGCTTCCTTCCCTCGTCCTTGTCTATCCCTTCCGATCTTCCCATCCTCCACACGGTTCCTGTTTAGCATAGCAGTTAAGGCTGCCTGGACGAGGCACTGGTCCTCCATCCCAGTTTGTATCCCCCAACCCAAAGTCTCACGTTCCAGGACACTGGCCTTGAGTGTAGAGGTGGGATCTCTCGCCGAGTCCGAGGGAAAAAACAACCCTGGAGGACAAACGGATTAAGAAAGAAATAATAATAATGCATAGCCTCTGGAAAGGCTTGATGGTGACCTGATGAAAAGAATGGTGAAGACGTCATAAGCACCCAGTCCCCGAGCTAGAGGAATTAAGAGTACTAGGAGGCTGATTCTTTAGCTACCATCTACATTGATCAGGTGTTGAGTATTGGCAGTAGCAGAGGTTAGGGCTTATGAACCATCCTTAACACAGCAGGCTACTCTGATGGCTATTAGCTGCAGCTCAAAACCCTTAAGGCTTGACGTTCACTAAACCAACCATCGGAAATGGGTAACCTAAGTCTAGTGATAGCCCATGTCTTGATTGCAGCATACGCCACTGGGCAGAAGGCCTCCGTATTACCATCTAATTAATTTTAAAATCTACTATCCCTCTTAAAAAGGATAACCTTCAATTCCTGTCAAGATTTAGTGGCTAATGAAATACACCAATGAATTTATACTGGCTTCACCTGAGACAGGTGAACCCTAAATACCCTCTCTGTGGCTGGGTTACAGACCAATACGGTGACAGGTGTTATGAAGTATAAAATTATGCATGGCCCATGACATCTGGGGGCAAGCTTGCCGGCAGGAACAAAATTGTTAACCATGACCTGATCTCCGAATTCAAATTGGTGGGCCTCCGTCCACGATCATATTTTTCTCTAACCTTTTCGTGGAAAGCTTTATGAATGCTTTTATCTTTCTTCCATAGATCTCTAAGGTTATCGGGATCTATTGCCTCTGGTAATATGTCATAAAGTGACCAATGATTAGACAGCGGCTTATTAGGAATAAACTTAAACATGAGAGATGCCGGAGTGAACTTGTGGGACACATCAACCGCCGAATTTAGAGCGAAAGCTAACCAATGCAGGGAAGTATCCCACCTGGAATGATTTTCATGATGAAATGCAATTAAGGCAGATCGGAGATTACGATTAACCCGCTCAGCCAGAGACGGTTGAGGGTAATGAGCAGAAGTGGTTACGTGTGAGATAGACAGGTCGAAACAGAATTTGCGGAATAAGTTAGATGTGAATGCCTTAGCATTATCAGAAACTATGTATTGACAAGTACCAAAAGATGCAAATATAGTATTCAGACAAGAAATGATGGACTGAGCGGTAGCCAGCTTAGTCGGAAATAACCAAGAAAATCTCAAGAAACCGTCTGCACACACCAGAATAAATTTAATCCCGTTCCCATTTCATTGTGGGAAAGGTGCGACGTAGTCTATACATAGACCTTCCATGGGGCGAGTTGCTTGATGCGATGACAAGAGCCCTAGCTTAGTGGACAAGATGGGCTAACTAAGCAAGCAAGATTTACAAGCTTTCACCATCTCTCTAATTTCACCGTCCATACCTTTCCAGATGAAAATCTGTCGGATCTTTTCCCCAGTTTTGAAGATGCCTAAATGCCCCCCTAATGGGGTCTCATGGTAGTATTTGAAGATCATAGGCACAAGCACAGCTGGGACCACTACTTTCATCTTTTGATCGTGCCTCGAAGGGCAACACAAACCGTTCCTCAACACATAAGGGACCACATGTTCCCCAGCAGAAAGGGTTTCCATTACAGGAGCCGGCACAGGATCTTCACGTTGATATTTCTCAACATCCCGAAATAACATAGGGGCACCGTCAGGATAGCATTAATACCTGAAGGGATGGGCGTGGGAAGAGAAGAACTATCTTCCTGCTCAATGGTCGCCGCTTCATGTGAAAACATGCGGCTTAACCCATCCGCAACCACATTTTCAGATCCTCTAATATGCCTCGCATCAAATTAGCTGAAATCCTGATGGCCCAGCGGGCGATACGTCCAGTACGACGAGGCCTAGCTAACACCCAACTTAAGGCTTGGTTATCCGTTTCTAAGTCAAATTTGACTTGTTCCAGATAAAGGCGGAACTTCTCTAAGGCAAACAAAACGGCCAAACCCTCAAGTTCATAGACTGAATATTTGACTTCTTGAGCCGATGTGGTCCTAGAAGCATAGGCGATTGGTCGCCTTCCGAGTTCCGTTCCCTTGAGAAGGACAGCGGCAACAGCCGATGACGAGGCGTCTGTTTGAACAATGAATTTCTTAGATAAATCTGGCATGGCTAATACAGGAGCGTTACAAAGAGCTAATTTCAGACCTTCAAAAGCTGCTTGCTGAGACGGTTCCCATTCAAATTTGACGCCTTTCCTCCGCAGTAAGTTCAAGGGCGCCGCTCTGTTAGCGAAGTTAGGAATACATTTCCTGAAGAAATTCACCAAGCCTATAAACCTGGCAATGCCTTAAATGTCCTTAGGAGGTTTGAAATCACGGATTGCCTGAGTTCTGGAATGATCAACGGAAACACCGTTCGGGCGACGCAATATGCCCTGAGAACGACATGGAAGTTTTAGCAAAAGCTACCTTAGATACCGCCAACCCGGCATTACGCAGGCGTTTGAGTACTTCCTTTAGATGATCTAGGTGTTCTTCAAAGGTCTCAGAAGAAACAACGACATCATCGAGGTTGTGATACAGATATTCAAATTTGATGTCCGAGAAGGGGCTATCTAGCAGTCAAGTAAGAACTGCTGCCCCCGTGGGGAGCCAGAAAGGCACGCGGTTGTACTCATACAGGTTCCAATCCGTGGCGAAATCCGTTAGATGTTTCGATTCTTCTGCTATAGGTATCTGGTAATAGGCCTGATTATGATCGAGGATGGTAAAGAACTTGGCCTTTCGAAACCATGAAAAATAAGAGTGAAGATCAGGAAGGGGTACCGATTGTAACACCACCTTACGGTTCAAAGCCCTGTAATCAATCACAGGCCTGAAGCTACCCTGAGATTTCGGTACCAAAAAAATGCGCGATCAATACTCCGTCTTAGAAGGTCTTGCTGGAATCCTACAAGTTGGGCTTCAGTGGAATAACCTTTCCTAAACCCAAACTGCCTTCTATCAAACCAGTTATTAATTTTGCAAACATGCCTAATATAATCAGAAAGAATGCTTTCCCAAAGCTTACATACAATGCATGTCAAACTGACTGGCCTGTAATTTTCAGCTTTATGTTTATCACCCTTTCCTTTATATACAGCGCCTATTATAGCAACTCTCCATTCATTTGGCAAAGTTCCTTCATGCAAACAATAATCAAACAAGTACTTCAGATATGGTACTATATCCCAACCCATTGTCTTTAGTATATCCCCCGAAACCTTATCAATTCCAGCTGCTTTTCTAGTTTTCAACTTTTGTATCTTACTGTAAATGTCATTGCTGTCATAGGTAAATTTTAATACTTCTTTAGAATTAGTCACCTCCTCTATCTGGACATTATCCTTGTAACCAACAATCTTTACATACTGCTGACTGAATACTTCTGCCTTTTGAAGATCCTCGCATACACACTCCCCTTGTTCATTAATTATTCCTGGAATGTCCTTCTTGGAACCTGTTTCTGCCTTAAAGTACCTATACATACTCTTCTATTTTCACTAAAATTAGTGTGGCCACAAATTATACTTGCCATCATGTTATCCTTAGCTGACTTCTTTGCTAGATTCAATTTCCTAGTAAGTTCCTTCAATTTCTCCTTACTTCCACAGACATCGCCATTTCTAACTCTATTTCTTTCCAACCTGCACCTCCTTCTTAGTCTCTTTACTTCCCTGTTATAATATAGTGGATCTTTACCATTCCTTACCACCTTTAAAGTTCGACTCGTTGGCTGAATGGTCAGCGTACTGGCCTTCGGTTCAGAGGGTCCCGGGTTCGATTCCCGGCCGGGTCGGGGATTTTAACCTTCGTTGGTTAATTCCAATGGCCCGGGGGCTGGGTATTTGTGCTGTCCCCAACATCCCTGCAACTCACACACCACACATAACACTATCCTCCACCACAATAACACGCAGTTACCTGCACATGGCAGATGCCGCCCACCCTCATCGGAGGGTCTACCTTACAAGGGCTGCAATCGGCTAGAAATAGCCACACGAAATTATTATTATTCCACCTTTAAAGGTACAAACCTATTTTCACATTCCTCAACAATTGCTTTAAACCCATCGCAGAGTCTGTTTACATTTTTATTTACCGTTTTCCACCGATCATAGTTACTTATTAAAAAACTCCCGCATGCTTGTTTTATCAGCCATATGGTACTGCCTAAGAGTCCTACTCTTAAGACCTTCCTTTCTTTCACATTTTATTTTTAATTGCCACAAGACAGCTTCGTGATTACTAATACCATCTATTACTTCGATTTCTCTATAAAGCTCATCTGGTTTTACCAGCACCACATCCAGAATATTCTTCCCTCTAGTTGGTTCCATCACTTTCTGAATCAGGTGCCCTTCCCATATTAACTTATTTGCCATTTGTTGGTCATGCTTCCTGTCGTTCGCATTACCTTCGCAATTGACATTTGGTAAATTGAGATCACCTGCTACGATCACCTTCCTTTCCTTATCGTTTCCCACATAGCTGATTATCTTATCAAATAATTCTGAATCAGCATCTGCGCCACCCTTTCCTGGTCTGTACACTCCAAAGTCATCAAGTTGTCTATTATCTTTAGAAATGAGCCTTACCCCTAGAATTTCGTGCTTGTCATCTTTAACTTTTTCGTAGCTTACAAATTCTTCTTTCACGAGAAAGAATACTCCCCCTCCTACCATTCCTATCCTATCTCTACGATACACCCTACAGTTCCGTGAGAAAATTTCTGCATCCATTATATCATTTTTCGGCCATGATTCAACTCCTATTACAATATCTGGTAAGTATATATCTATTAAATTACTTAATTCTATTCCTTTCTTCACAATACTTCTACAGTTGAGCACTAACAGTTTTATGTCATCCCTACTTGATTTCCAGTTCCCTGTTCCCTTAACACCGCTCCCTAGCGCACCATATTTCCCTGAATGTACCTCCCTATAACCATTCCAAACAAATTTCCTAACTTATATGTACCACTGCGGTTTAAGTGACAACAAGTCACAGAGTTGATATATGTGTGTTTGTCACGACATGGAGTATGTCTCTTACAACGTACACGCATACGTTAAGTGGTTCAGGAACTGAACTTCACATTGATCTTGCACAACCATTGTGTTTTGGTCACGATCGCTATGAGGTAGCATTAAAAAGCCTCTTCATCTCAAATAGTTTTCCTAATTTAACGCGGTAGACTAACACGATCATCCTTCGCCAACCAGTCACCAATGAATTAGTAATTACTAGGAACCGGATTTGATGAAAGTCATCTTTTTTCTGAGTACTCAGGGACATTGCTTAATGACGATTAAGTGTACACTGCAATAAATATGTTAAATATGTGAGGTTTTTAAAGGTCATCAAAATGCATTTCCCCCACATTTTCCAGAACAAAGACATTATTTTAACATTCAGGTCCATTTTAGCTCTTTTTCTTACATTATCATACATTTTTGTTATCGGATATGGTTCAAAATTAATTTTTAAATAATTTTTAATATCTGTATTTCTAAACTATTAAAAACATGTCAGCGTAAATATTCTTGGAATAAAACATATATTGTAGTTGTGCAGTGCTAATCTATTTTCATTAGCTGTTTCTTACCTACGCAGCAGTTTAAAATTTTCTTTAGCATGATGCATTTGTGTGTACAGTATGAGTCACCGATTTCTTCGTGTGCAAGTGAATATTGCGTCAGTCTGAGAGATAAAAACCCGGGATAATCTGCTCAGCGCCGTATGGCTTGTTTCGAGTTTCGTCTTATTAGACGTGCTGAGAGTTATGACGCAGCTCTGGCCTCTTTTCGTTCACTCTGTTAGCCGGCAACTGTCGGACTTTCAAGGTGTGTGTTGTAGGTGTGTGACGTTTTGTCGTGCAGTGCAATATTGAAATGCCAAAACAAAAGCAGTCAAATGCAAGCCGTTTAAAACAGTATGTGACAGAGTTCGGTGGAAGCATATTCCCAACTGATGGACCTGTGTTGTTCTGTAATGTGTGAGAAATTAAAGTCGCTGGAGGTAAAAGATTCACCGTACAACAACATGTTGGGCGCGAAAAACATTTGCGAAGTCTTTAAAATGTAAACAAAAGGAAAGTGTCCCTATTACTGTTAGAAGAAACTGCTCCGACATCAAGCAACAAGTCACCTCTCCTTTATAAAGAATTATGTGAAGTGTTTGTTAGTGCAAACATTCCGCTAGGAAAACTAAGCAATCCTAAATTAAGTGATTTCCTTGAACGCCACACTGGTCATACTAATGCAAATGCATCAACATTGCTTAAAAACTACGTACGAAGACACATTAAACTTAATACCTGAATGTGTGAAGGGGAAAAACATTTACGTATCAATTGACGAGACTACAGATGCAGAGGGACGTTAAACGGGTAATGTAGTGATAGGGAAGCTAGAAACTAATAGCCCCGTGCAAACTTTTCTTCTGACCTCAGAGGTTTTGGAAGCGGTTAACCACAGTCAAATATGCACCACAGTCAGATATGCAAACTGTTTGATGAATCCATGTGTTTAATATGGCCTAGCGGAATACTAGATGAGAACGTGCCATACTTCCTAACAGATGCAGCGCCTTAAATGATAAGGGCAAAAAACTCTATCAAATCATTGTACAGTAGGATGGTGCATGTTACTTGTCTGATTTACGATTTTCATTGAATTACGGAAGAGATCAGATAAAAATTTCCTGAAGTAGATAGAATAGTTTCCACAGTAAAGAAAGTTTTTTCAAAGCACCATCCCGAACTAAGTATTTCAAATACAAAGCCCGTGATGTAGCTTTGAGTCCGACACCAATTTTAACACGCTGGGTTACCTGATTGAGTGCATGCATATACTACTACAACAAATTTCATATAGTACGAGAAATAGTGAATGGTTTTGATAGGTCAGATGCTAAGGCAATTGCGAGTGCACAGGACCTGTTTTCTGATTCTCAAATGAAAGGTAAATTGACTTGCAAAGAACAATTTTTTTATTTTTACCAGGAACCATAACCCGCCTAAAAGAAAGTGGTATGGTATTGAATGAATCAATGGGCTCATTTAGGAATTCCGAAGATTGTGTAAAAATATTCAGGTGAAATTGGGGATACAGTAAATACAGAAAATAACATTTTTTTATGAAAAATATACAGGGTATCAGACAGTGTGTCAAATAACCAGTATTCTGTCATGTGAAGGCTTCAGAATTGAAATTTTTGAAGAGGATTTGACATCCAGTGATATAGTGGTTGTCAAATATGCTCCTAGTTCAACAGTGGAAGCAGAGAGAAGTTTCTCAAAGTTCAAAACATTATTAGCTGACAACCGGCGTTCCTTCATTTTTGATAACTTGAGGATGACTATGGTGGTGTATTGCAATGCTAACTAATGTATGTTTTAGCTAGTATTGTCTTCGTGACATTATTTTAGTAGAAATGAAAATGACGTAGTGATAATTTTCAATTTGTTAATTAATATCGTAGTAGTAATGCACTAATTCTATTAAATATCTTTGGTTTACAATACAGCCATTCTAACCACGTATTCATTATTTTTCTAAAATAATTATTATGAAATTGATAATTTTTATTAATGCCTTTGCTGGCAGGACCTAGTGTTTACAGCGCACTATGTCTTCTGCTATGGCTGGAGCAATTTTGTTACTTTCATTGATCTGTCTCTGTCTTATCCTTAGCTTTGACAATATGAAAGTGACTGAGGTATGAGCGATGCTGGTAATGCCATTCCTTGTGCAGCGATTCCCTGCAATGAATGGTGTGAAAACGTTGCTCATAGGGTTGGTTGATGCATGCATTTCAGTGGGCTTGGCAGGCTGATATGTAATAGCAACTTCTGGCTCGGTGAGGAAAGCAATGGGAAACTACCTCACTCCTCATTTCCCTAGTACGCCTCTTCAGTGATGCCTAGGCCATCTATGAAAGCTGATGGGAGAGCTGTTGAGGATCCAACCAGCCTTAGGGCTGAAGACTGAACATACACAATTTTTATTAGGCCATTTTTAAAATTGGAGGTCATTTTAAGAGAACATTACGGGCATTTTATAGGTCATTTTCGATAATTTTTTGGTCATCGACATCTGGGCCCTAGTAATTACCCTTCAACTAGACCCTGGCTCGTACGAAATAACAGATATTTTACGTTTACTTCGAATGCAAGTTACTACTATAGCCCCCAAAATATTAAAATTGAAGTCCTCACCAACACGAGCCTCAAACCCAGAAGACGGCATCATTGAACGCTGGAAGAGTCGCTTGATGAAATCGAACCAGCAGAGGAAAACGAAAAAATGTACCACGTTTGCATGCACTCGAATGTGCCTTCCCTGCGGATTATATAAAGTAGCAATTTAATCGTCGACTTAAGCTGTAAAAATCCTCTAACGACTAC
The DNA here is from genome assembly GCF_040414725.1 of Anabrus simplex. Classification (NCBI taxonomy): domain Eukaryota; kingdom Metazoa; phylum Arthropoda; class Insecta; order Orthoptera; family Tettigoniidae; genus Anabrus; species Anabrus simplex. The sequence continues at coordinate 846,463,740 of NC_090266.1, forward strand.
GCTAGGTTTCCCGTACATGGCGCTTCCACATATTTCCACGCACATTTTCGATCACACGGTCTTGGTACAATCTATGAACGTGATTCGTGTCGAGTTTTGCTTGAGGAGGTGTTTTAAATGGTATGCAAACCCACTCCATTTACTACTTTCCCCGTCTATACTGTACGGCTATAACATAGTCCAACAGCCATCATCTATGTTGTATTACCCTATCGCCGCTCGCAGTGTCAGCAACATTACAGTTTGTCTCGTCGATCAAGACGGACGTCCTGTTCAGTTGCAAGAAGAGGAGATGTTTGTTTCGCTTCGTATTCGACCATGCCAGTAGCGAATCATGGTGCACAGTACAAAGTAGTTGTACAACGAACACCAGTGAGTCGCTTCATATCACGGGTGTATTAGCTGCTGAGATGACTAGAGCTAAGGGAACAGATAGTGTAGACAGGAATTTTGCTCCTTTTCTTTTTTCTGAAGCGAGATATGAACTGAATGCTGTAGAACTTGACCGAACTCGGCTGGTTGGTCGTATATGCACCATGAAACTTTGGCTTTGTTTCAAACCCCCTAGTGCTATTCTTCTCGAAAATGCAGGCTGGGGTACTCTCGTGGACGAAGACAGCGGAGAATTTCATATCGTTCTACCATTATCGCATTTATTCGTATCTGCTGAAGACTTCAAATACATTACCGTCAATTGTACGCACGAGTTGGTGTTAACTCGAAGCAGTAATGATAACAGCACGCAGCATGCAGAGAAGGCACAGGGCAAATCGAAAATCATTATTGATCAAATTGACTGGAATATGCCAAGTGTTTCCCTGTCTGATGACGAACGCGTGCACGTACTACAAACTATAAAATCTGATCATCCGGTAACACTAGCTTTCGGTTCTTGGGAAGCTTATGAATATCACTCCCTGTGACCACCAAACCTACGTGTAAAATCAAGACGACGAATCAAAGGAGAAAACGCCCTTCGTATTACTCGCTTTCCAAATATATAAAAATAAGTTAACAGCATCCAGCTCACTCTTTATTCACTGCTTCCTTACCAAGTTGCAACTGTACTTGAACGATGAGCCATTTCGATGTGACTTTGCTAAAAAAAAAGCACTTCGCAGACCTTTACGATGCTGTCGTAAAATTTCTCAAGTCTTACTACCAGTTACAAGATATGTAAACATTTGATTCTGCTACCCATACGTGAACTCTCTTTTGTGAGATTAACACGATTATTGTGGTCGATTGTTCTCTTCAGGACGATACGATAACTTCATTATCTGTCGATGTAAGTGTTGAATTTTAAACCAACCAAATCGTACCCGCCGTCTCATCCATGACAGGATCGTTACGTACAGGCCTACAAGTCAAGAATTTGTTATCGAACGTTAAAAGGTAAATCATCACTCTGTCTGTCATGTAAATAGTATTTATAAGCTAACAGAATAATCTCTTTGAATTCACCTCACTATTAAAGGGAAGTGTTTTTGGAAGAGGGGATCTTTTTGAGGAGTTAAATAGATTCGCTTATCGTCACCGCTTCTGGACACATTAATCGGCTATCAGTTTCACGCCGACAAAGATGTGTACAGATTAAATATCATCCTATTTGTTATTGATATGGACGAGTCACCACTTTTGGATGCAGTAGGCTCTTTGATAGCTATCAGTTTCATGCTGACAAGGGATGTTTGCAGATAAAGCTGCAACTTGTTTGTTATTGCTATGAATCATCGCATTCTTGCTACCTTCTATGAACACACATGTAGTCGGCTGCCTTTGTGGGAAACACTATAAAAGACGACGCTCTCTGCAAATAATTCACTCTCTCTCAAGTTCTTGTGCTCACCGTGCTCTGTGGAACATTCATTACTTTTTCAACGTCATTCTTCAACAAATCGGTAAGTGCGGGGTACAACCATGGCTAATTTTCCTGTTACCATCAACACTATTTACATGGTATATTTAACCATTCATCACCACCGTGAAACTGACTATCTCTCCGAATATAAAACTATATCTGTAACTTTACACACGAAGTACTTTTATCTTGTCCTTGACTGTGACGATAACTTTTGTGAACCCATGAAACTGAACTCATGTGTCGATAATTTTTATACAGGGGAACGCCAAGGCCAGAGTGCTATCACAAAACACTTCACGATGCACCACGTCATTTATGAACTCATAATGCATAGTACCGAGTATTGGTGCACCCTTTACACGAAATCTATGTTTCGCATTGCCATTTCGACCTCTTCAGACATGTTTTGGAGGTTTGCCTTTTATGGATTTTCAGCAAGGGGAAATGATAATAATAAAAGTTTCACAGAGGATGTAGACAGAGTTATGGACTTAGTCACACCCATAAATCAGTCTTAGGCGCAACGTATGCGCATGCTTCTTCACCGTTAGTATTCATGGTTAGTTACGATAGTTTTGTCTTATCATTGTCTCCTATCTGTCTGTGCTGTTTCCTTCATCTAAGTTAGCTTTCTACGATTATTTTGTAAAAATGGATCTTGCTCTGTGGGAGAAACTAGAGTAACTGGAGGAGGCATCACATTTTCCTACAGTAAATCTAGATCGTTTTCCTACAGGAGTAGAGTTTGACGTCATGTGCTACAGTCTACAATCCTTCTAAGGCACTCTGCGCTTGCTTGCCGATTTCAGCAGGGCGTCTACGCCGTCATCGCCGAATACTGAGTCCTACAGCGATTACCAAACGCTGCTGCTGCTACCTATGAGGAAGTGCAGCAAATGAATAGATATTTGCCTTTTATTGTGTATGAAGGAAAAGTCAGAGGTGCTCACCCCATCAGTTTAGATGAGCGTAATGGATGTTTACTGACTGAAGTATAAACGCGTCATCAGGTTAACTTATCATCATGTGCAATGTGTAAATGTATGTTTGAAAACTTCACGGTTTACGGCTGTCGAGTCCGATTGTTGGCATTCACCAACGGGAGCAGCTTACTGTATTTATATTCATATATCGCTTCCCTCGTTAGTTTTAGAGAATGAAAACAAACAAAATGTTGATCAGTGTGTGTTGTGGTGCATAAAACAAGTCAAAATTCTGCTTACCGGTACCCTAGAACTTCACTATTTCGTTGTTTCAGTTTTTAGCAAGGCTGTGAGACGGTTTGAGTCTGAAGTAACTGTCTTTAGCGATGCTAGTGAACCTATTAGTGTGCTTTATCACCTTTTATGTGCTGCCTAGAAAAATGAGTGTGATACAAAACTTATTTATTGTAAACTAGCAATTACCCACGGCTTCGCTCGCGTGGATTTCGTAATTGAATCAAAGTAATCGTTCCTTGGCAATGTACTAAGATATTATCTGAAAATTTCTAAAGTATAAAAATTCACCTAAAAATTGACTTTTCTTTATCCTAGGAATTCTTTGTAAACCATGTTTGTGGTATTACCTTTTGTGGCTAAGACGACCATGTGACATAGAACTCTACATGTGAGAAACAGTCTTCTCTCAAGTCGAAAAAAACCCATGTTTTTTTATTTTCAAGGAGATTCCAAATACCTATTCCCCCATCTGTAACATCTCCAATTTTTAAGATATACATAAGTATCCCCATAAAAAGAATTCAACCCCTTTTTCAGTCCTTCCCCCACCCCCACCTCCATCTAAGTTGACTTTGTGAAAACAAAAGTACATGTTTCTTTGTTTTTAAAAGTGATTCCAAATACCAATTTTCACGTCTGTAAGATCTTCAGCTTTTAACATATAAGTATCCTCGTAAAAATAATTCAACTACTTTCACTTCTTTTCACCCACTGTTAAGTGTGTTCTCCGAAAACAAAAAGGTGCATGTTCCTGTATTTTTAAAGGACTTTCCAAATACCAAGTTTATTGTGTCTAACATGTTATGTTTTTGACATATAGTGTAGATTTTCTGGTATTCATTTTAAAAATTCAACTGCTTTTCAAATTCTTTTCAGTTCCTTAACTGGATTTTCCGAAAACAAAAATTCGCGTTTCATTATTTTTAAAGAAGATTCCAAATACCAGTTTTCATGTCTGTACGTCTGTAACCCCTTCAGTTTTTGAGATGAATGTATACTCATAAGAATAATTCAACTTCTTCTTCCTGACTTTTTTCCACCCCTCTCCCGCCTTAAGTGGATTTTGGAAAACAATAAACACGTGTTTCTTTATTTTCAAAGGAAATTCAAAATACCCAATTTCACGTTTGTAACAGCTTCAGTTTTTAAGATATCAGTTTATAAGATAAAGTATCCTCATAAACATATTTCAACTCCCTATTTACTTATTTTCAACCCCACACCCCTTACGTCGATTATCCGAAAAAACAAATGCGTGTTTCCATATTTTTAGAAGGAGATTCCAAATACTAATTTTCACGCTTGTAACATCTTCAGTTTTTGTGATATAAATATCCTCATGAAAGTAATTCAACTCCGCCTTCACCACCCACTTTCCTACCCGTTAAGTTGATGCTCCCTCCCCAAAAGTGTGTGTTTCATTATTTTTATAGGAGATTCCAAATACCAATTTTCACGTCTTTAACATCCTTAGCTTTTGAGATATAAGTATCTTCATACAAAGAATTCAACTAATTTTTCATTCAATCACCCCCCCTCCTTAAGTACACTTTCCGAAGAAAAAAGAACACGTGTTTATATACTTTGAAAGAAGATTCCAAATACACATGCTCATGCCTCTTAACATCTTCAGTTTTTGAGATATAAGTATCCTAATAAAAATAATTCACATCCCTTTTCACCCCAGCCTCTTCCAAACAATGCGTGTTTCTTTATTTTTAAAGGAGATTCCAAATACAAATTTTCACGTGTGTAACCTTAAGTTTTTGAGATATAAGTTTCTTCATAAAAAATTAATTCTTTTCACTTCATTTCACCCTCACCCCTTAAGTGAAATTTCCGAAAATAAAAACTTACTTCTTTATTTATAAAGAAGCTCCAAATGCCAATTATCACGACTGTAACATCTTCAGTTTTCAGAAATATGTATCCTCATAGAAAGGAATAATACTCGTTTTTCACCACCCCCGCCACCAAGATGATTCCCCTCAAATGTGATTTTATTTATTTTTAAAGAAGATTCCAAGTACTAATTTTCACGTCTGGAATATCTTTAGTTTTTGAGATATAAGTCTCCTCACAAAAGGTATTCAACCCACTTTCCCCGTTTTTTCATCCCCTTATTGGTATTTTCCGAAAAAGGGTACGTGTTTCTTTATTTTTAAAGGAGATTCCAAATACCAAATTTTATGTCTGTAAACTTTAAATTTTTTGAGATATAGATGCCCTCATTTTAAAAATTCACCCCCCTTTTCATCCCTTAACGACGGAATATAAAAAATCCTCCCTTAGCGAGCACCTACATGTTAATATGAATGTTTTTAAGATATAGATATTCTCATTTTTAAAATTCACCCCCCTTTTCACCCCTTAACGACGGAATATCCAAAAATCCTCCCTTAGCGAGCACCTACATGTTAATATGAATGAAAAAATGAAAACCTACAACCTGTTTTCCAGTCATTGACCGGGTCAGGGATTAAATGAATGAAGCAGATATAGGCTATTAGTACGATGGGGTCGCCACTCCCAAAGTGATTTATTAATGACTGATAGATGCTATGAAATGAGAATGGAGAGTTTTGCTGGAATGAAAGATGACAGGGAAAACCGGAGTATCCGGAGAAAAACCTGTCCCGCCTCCGCTTTGTCTGGCACAAATCTCACATGGAGTGACCGAGATTTGAACCACGGTATCCAGCTGTGAGAGGCCGACGCGCTGCCGTCTGAGCCACGGAGGCTCGTTAATGTGAATGTATCCCCAAAATTTAATTTCATTCTGTCCAGTAGGTTTGGCTCGGCGATGATGAGTCAGTCAGTCAGTCAGTCAGTCAGTCAGTCAGTCAGTCAGTCAGTCAGTCAGTCAGTCAGTCAGTCAGGACAAGTTATTTTGTATATATAGATTAGAGCGCATACCCGCCCTTTTTTAGTGGATCGAATCACTCATGAGTAATAGTAAAATTGTCATAAACGTTGTGTACAGTGCTTGTAATAGTTACTTACACAAGGCGAAAGAAATCAAGGATCGCGAGCTGCCAAACGCTTTATAAGTTTTATTATATTTTTGTTAACGTGTTTACTATGGAGTCTATGGTAATTTCATTTCCGGCTGGTGATAATCATCTGTTTCTTTCTTCCACATTACGAGGTCTCGAGACGTGAATGACGCTCCACAGGCATTGTATGTATGGGGTGAAGGGGGTCACGCTTTTAGCGAACCCAACGTTATTGAGGCCATAGATGAACACCATGCATACTGGCATGCTTTACCTGATACGCTCCCACCAAACTGTATGTTCTATGCACAACCCTCAGGATGTTCATGGATGCTGTCCGCATCCGGCTTGACGCGGCATATGAGCACAGGTCTTATTCGAAATACTGACTGTAAAGATCCCATCATGTTCGTGCAAGCACGTTCTCCTCGTGTCTGAAACAGAAAGCGCTTGAAGTCAACACATCCTCACGCACATTGCGTATGCTGCCATCGTCTGATAACATTAGAACGTTTCACTTCAACATACGAAACGAAATTATTTCTTTGTCTACAGACCATGCTGCATGGTGTGAACACCTTGTCCTACAGCCTCTGCTAGTAAATCTAAGTCAATTTCAAGAACGGTATTGACGGTGGGCCTTGCATGCGATAACAAATTTGCAAATCAACATCAGTATCTGTTCAGGGCTGCGTGTAGGCGCATCTGTTTCCTTTCCGAAAATCATTGTCAGTCGAAAGGCTGTTGTTAGTGTTCATCGCAGAGATAAGGCATGCTTTGCTTGGGACGTAGTTAGTGCCGTATATCCTGCTGCTCAACGTACTTATCCTATTACTTCTTCCCTCACTACTCTCGAGTTTTAAACTTGAAACAAATCGCAATCCCTGTGGAACTGTAAGCCATCCCTAGGTTTGAAAAGCAAAATTATCTCTCTATCAATGTCTATGGAGCACAATACGCCAATGAAAAATGGATAGAGTCTGGCGCGTCAAAAGGTAAAGTTCCTTTTACGTTAGTACCCATCTTTATAACACAACACCATCACGCCACATGGCACATTAACTTTATGCAACTTCAAAAGCATGGCGATCATGACAAAAGAAACATCATTGTGCATGGATTAATACATGTCTAGACTTTTAGCATATATTTTATCTAAGCGCAAGCATGCTGTCCGTGTTTGTGAACACTGTTTGATCTGCTTCTGTACCAAGCATAAGCTCAAGAAGCATACTGAATTTTGTACTCAATTTCAAGCTGCTGCATTGGTCATGCCCACCGAAAAAGGTAGATACCTTCAATTTAAACATATATAACATCAAGAAATTGTTCCTTTTATGTCGATATCGTGGTGAATCCTATAGGCAGCTGTCAACATGAAATGACTGCTGCGTCTACCCAAGCTGTAAATAAACATGTACCGCACAGCATCAGTTACTACATGTGCAATGCCCGTTTGTTAAGGGTTGCTGTAAATTTGCACTCCATCGAGGAAAAAATTGCGTGGCATGTATTGTTGAGGAAATGTTCGCTCTTGTTAAGACTATAGGATCTTACTATTTTGCTTCAATCCCACTAGAGTTACTTGCAGAAGAACAAATCAGTTTTTTTGAAAAGCGACTGTTTCCTGTATTTGCGGAAAGCTTTTAACAATAGTGATCGCAAAGTGAAGATCATAACCATATCATTGGTAAATTTCAAGGTTCCAGAATTTGTTAGGGTACGATAGCCATTTTCTTATTGATGCTTTATGTGAGAGAAATGTTGTAATCGATAACGTAAGCACGATTCAAAATCCTAACAATGTAAGTCTTCTTGCATCAACAATGGAGCGCTATAAAGGGTTTACAAAACATGTTCCATGTTTTATTAATTATTTCAAATTTTTGCTTTGTTTATCCGAAGTATATGCCTCTTACCTATAGAAGAACAGCTGGCACATCACGAGAAACTATTTTCCAGATCAAGAGCATTGCCCTTATGAGTATGCCACCCATATCAATGTTCTTAAGAATCTCTCTTCATCTCGCTGACACAAGCTAAACATTGCGTTGACTACCAGCGAGCACAACGTGTGTGGCATACCTTTCAGTGCCGCACGGTTGGCAACTGCTCTGATTTGTACTTAAAACCGGTGTTTTACTTCTTTCTGATGTGTTTGAAAATTTTCGTCATCTCTGTATAGAAACGTATATCATGATCCGGTGCATTTTTGCACTGCTCCAGGTCTCAGTTGGTACGCTATGCTCCGAACGTCCGGTGTACAATTAGAGATTTTGACTGATGTAGATATGGCCCAGTTTAGTGTCCTTTACCCGTGGTGGTGTCCGGCTCCATAGCTAAGTAGTTAGCGTGCTGGCCTTTGGTCAAAGGGTCCCGGGTTCGATTCCCGGTAGGGTCGAGAATTTTAACCATCATTGGTTAATTTCGCTGGCACGGAGGCTGGGTGTATGTGTCGTCTTCATCATCATTTCATCCTCATCACGACGTGCAGGTCACCTACGGGAGTCAAATCAAAAGACCTGCTCCTGGCGAGCCGAACATGTCCTCGGACACTCCCGTCACTAAAAGCCACACGGCATTTCATTTTGTTCCGTAGTGGTGTTGTTGATTGTGCTTATATTCAAGCTAGCGCCTATAACAAGTACATGATCACCTATGACTCTCCAAAACCTGATAAGTTACCTATCTTATTTATCTTGATGTCAATAACTTGTTTGGGCATGCCATGATGCAAACATTGCCTATAGGCAAATTTTCTTGTGTTAAGCAAGTTGATACTATCGATGTCATGCAAATAGCTGGTGACGCACCTATTTGTTACCTACTTGAGTGTGATCTGGAGTATCCTCAAGAACTTCACGATGCCTACAAAGATTTACCGCTTTGTCCTACCCAAGGAGTGGCCCCCACATTAAAACTAAAAAATGATAACTACATAGCACGACAAAGTGCGATATATCTTGCAGTCGCATGCTGAAACAATGTCTTCAGTATGGCTTAAAGTGAACGCGTATCCATCGTATACTGCAGTTTGGGAAACAGTCATGGCTAAACCCTACATCGACCTTAACATCGACAAGCGCAAGCAATGCGCATGAGCGTTTGAAACAATGTTCTACAAACTTATGAATAGTTCCGTGTTTGGTCGGACACTGATGAATATATAAAAATCAGAGATGTCAAAATAGTGACACCATGGACGGGTAGGTATCGTGCGGAACGTTTAATTGCACAACCAAATTTCAAACGTCGTATTATTTTTTAATGAAAACTGTGCTGCTATTGAAATGGGTCGATTACAGATCAAGACGAACATGCCCATTTATGTCGGCAGGGTTATTTTTGATTTGGCAAAAGTGCACCTAGCCTCCTTCCATTACGAGTACATAAAACAAATGTATCCTCAGCATGGCCAGCTGCAATTGCTTTACGCCGCCACTGATAGTCCATCTAAATGATTTACCCAACTGACTTTTACCATGACATGCCATGATGCAATTTCTACTTTATGTTTCCTTGATGGATTGATGAAAGTGATTACTCTCTTGACAACTCTTTTGAATTGGCCAGTGCAATAGTAAATAGTAAAATAATTAATTATTATTATTATTATTATTATTATTATTATTATTATTCACAGCATCACGCCAGAAAGTAACTTTAATCATGTCACTTATAGAAAATGTCATCAGGTTCTAGATAATTTGTAACTTGAAAGGTATGCAGGTCATGAAGGACGAACTCAAATGTAAAATCCTCACCATTATCTTTTTAGGACTCAAAATCAAAATGTATGCTTTTGATACAGAAAAATCATACAATCAAGAAACGAAAGGTGTTCGAAAGTCACTTAAACTGACCATGATAGACCATGAAGCATGTTTACGTGAACGTAAACTTTCACCATTCAATCACACCTGCACCATGCCTATACCCTTCATCAAAATAAGCTTGCGTCCACTTAGGATGATAAGCGATGTGTGCTAAGGTATGGTGCTACCACCTAACCATGGGGTCATAATAGTGTAAAAGAGCATACGACATCAACATCGTCTGAATAAGCAACCAATGTACATACATTGTAAATATCTTGTCATTTTTGTAATCTTTTACAGTATATTCAACGTAACCTAACTTTTTTTATAAACTCTCACAGTAATTTGTAATATTTGTATGGATATATCTTTTTTATAGTTATTGTCTACCCACTAATGTAATGACTAGTCTGTGTTGTATAATTTCCCCTTATTCCTCATCCCATCACCAAGTCCTGGACACGACACCATTTTTATTATTTAACTGGAAACGATGTTATGGCTATAAGAAGACCCGTATCGGTAAAATTAATTCATTAACCTAAGCAGGGGAGGGTTTCGTAAAACTAGGCCTAAGGGAAGGGCAGCTAGCCGTAAAACTGCTCCAGCATGTTTACCAGGAGGAGAAGGGTAGTGGTGGGGACCAGAGGGTTGGGGTACGACTGTGGCCTAGAACCCGTGCTGGTCCAGTCGCCGCGCAGACAGACTATTATGGGAGATTATGACGTAAAATAGAGTTGTACACCAGAAATTTTAATATAACACATTTAGACATTTATATTACAAATTACACCAGTGATGATAATAATAATTATTTATTATTATTATTATTATTCACAGCATCACCCACAAAGTAACTTTAATCATGTCACTTATAGAAAATGCCATCAGGTTCTAGATAATTTGTAACTTAAAGGGTATGCAGGTCATATTTATCCTCGTAGTTACGGATTGAAAAAATCGTGTTTTTTCAATCAGTCTGTTTACGAAGTATGTGGGTCGGTTATTCTTCCGGTGAACAAAGGCACAGAATTGACTCGGTCCACGATGATGGCAAGGAAGGGTTGGTCTGCGATGAAAGTTAGGTCGTCCGCATATGGCATTAAACTTAATGTGTTAACCAGGATACCTACAGGAAAGAACAAAAGACATTCAATCATATATTTGTCGTATATCTAATGCCAGTAGCATATGTTATACTTCAAGTGGAAAGGGATTTATATAGGTCAGTGGTATTTATTTACATGCAATGTTTGCAACTACATTCTACAAGATACGTCAAAATTATAAATACATTTATAAATAAACAATAATATTTTATCGTCAAAATATATTATAATGAATATGTCGCTTTTATTATGTGCTATAGCTGTTCACCAAAAAACATTTCTACTCTATGCGACCATTGTTATAACATGTTGATACTAATGTTCAGTTTGTGAAGACAATTAATGTTGTTAACGTGTTTCTTGTATGAATTTCAGTGCAGAGCTAATGGCTTTTGGGCTTTATCAGTCAGTTAACTTTGTGATGATGATGCCGATGATGATGAAACTAATGCAAAAATGAACGGAAACCTGGAATATTTATCTTAGTTCTTGGTCAGATTTGTAATATTTCCTTGTGTTTTATTTTAAAATGATACCAGTTTTACACGTAGGAAGTGGATTGGGCTCGTCGGAGTGGGGTGTATATGTAACATGTATTAAGGATAGATTATGCTTATAAATTTTATGTAATATTTTCATGTTTGTAAAGTTTTTCAGTAAACTTGTGTTTATGCTGACTTTGGAAAATTGATAAACCAAGGATGTCTTTGTAGTAATTCTAGGTCTTTATGGATATCTTGTGGTAATACGCCGTAGTGATAAAACTTCTATGTATTTTGGTGCTGATTCAAGAGAATTATAGAACACAGACTTACCAAGGATTTCTGGGAATTAATCGTACAACTTTGCGGGTAACTTGTGCTAATACGACGTTGTCAGAAATCAGAATTATCTACAAACTTAGCCAGAAATGGATATAAAAAGTGTTGATCATGTTGTCAGTTAATAACTTTGTGAGGTGGCTATATTGTTGTGAGTTACAGAGTTAATTTGTGTTGGGCGCAGCGAAGCGAGTTTAGTATCAACACCGTTCGAACTACTTGTGATATGTGAAAAACGTTTCAAATATTTTACTGTTGGTCTTACATTCAAGTAGTAAAAGTCCAGAATGTATTGAAGTTAATATTTCTTCAAGCTGATCTATTGCCACTTTCATATTATGTATGACCTCATGTTTAAGGTTTATTAATTTAAATTCTAAAAGTCTTTTAGGTTATCCTGTAACCTTTTCCCTAATTGAAATTAACTACTATTATATTTACACGGTGGGCTCAGTTACTCATTACCCTATAGGTACTTTGTTAGCTCATAACGGCTCCTTTATACTATGTTGTAATGTTGATGTTTGTTGTTTGAAAGGGCTTGACATCTATAAAATACATTAAATGTATACTATACTGAGAGTCAACTCAAGACGTAAGCGGTCCATTATAATAGAAATTTAATTATATAAGAAATTAAGTCATCAATAAGTTATACGAGGAGGACATGGGTCCGCGGGAGCTAACACGCCGCTACAACTAGGGGAAACTAGGGAATAATAGAACTGTATAGGCGAGCCAAGGGGACTGAGCCGCCATGAAAAATGAAGTGAAAAGGACAGGCAAGATGCCAATTGAAGACAAAACCTTTGAAACAATGTCTTAATATCCAGCAGCTGGTAGAGAAGCCAGTCTCGCAAAACATTTGGCAAAACTTGTAAAAGGCGGCCCCAAGACGTCGTAAGAAAAGGAAACATTACAGTGAAGATATTACGAACCATATATAGAGTATGGGGCAGGCAAAACAGACGGCCGACTACAAAGGGTTCATAATGGAGATTTCTAATTCTTGTGAAAAATATGGAAAGTGTGAGACGCCAGCTGGGGGCTGTAAGCCGTGAGTTTTGATATCGAACTACAAAGAACACCAAGGTGAATCTTCAGCGGTAATTGGTGCGAAGCCGGAAGGTAAGATGAACGAATTTCAGAAAGCGGGAACTTGGTTACTTACATTCATGGAATTGGTCACTTATATTCACTCGTGTATTTTATCTTATCGTGGGTGATACAGACGTAGTCAGCTTTAACTTAGGAGAGTCTTATGAAACAGTCGTTTGATACAGTATTAAGGCTTAAAAATTTTCTGTCTTTATTTATAGCTTTGAAGGTTATTAGTTTCGTTAACAATTGAGTGTAGCAGTGACCTTATGGTATCTTAAAGTGAACTTCATCCGAGAGGGGAGTGTTTTGACTATACTAGTACCGTGACATAGAGTAGCGAACTGAATCGAATTAAACACTGAGTATAATAGGAAGAGACTAGAAATCAGGAAGACGATGGTACGCTGTGCTGCAGAGAGTGAAAACATGTGTTTCTGAGTATCGTAATTTTGTACATGTTGAAACGAGGAATCAGTCGTGGACAATTCGGGAATGGTTTCTGTCGTGACAACCGCGTCGGGTTTCGAACCGTGGAGCTATAAACTGTGACTGTCCTAAAGGTACATTGAGAACTTAGAGGCCTGAGATAGGTCTAACAGGAACACAGAACTAGAATAATGTGACAAATCCAATGAGCTAAGTGACATTATGAGCGAAGTACACGTGAAACGAAGCTTGTACTCTATTAACTGTGTGAGTGATGCCAACCGTGTCGTTTGTTACCAGACAAGGACAGCTGACAGCTTAAAGTGAGCGTACCGTATATAATTCTGTACAAGAATGCGGCAAACTGAAACGTCAAGACTAAGGGCCGAGGCAGCAGGTGGTTTGGAGATATGGGCTGCGGAATCTGGGCTGAAATAAAGCAAGGACCCAGTGTGGGAGTGTCATCATCCATCAGCAGCATGGCAGAGTAAACAAAAGAGGCCATCCCGACCCATGGTGTGATGTAGCAGGCGAAGTGGTGAGTACTAAATTCGTGTAAATAATGTAGTGCTTGCGTAAAAGTCTAACGCAGTATGTAAGTAACGTAAATGTTTTAGTCTTGTGCTTAGATAGGATTATAATAGCCGTTGGTTGCGGAAAATATGGTAAAGAAACTGCGTTAATGTAGACTGAGTGGTTTCAGCTCATTTCATCTCATTGTATTATTAATGTTGATTCATTTTTTGGAAGAATGTTCATGTAAGTTCATGGCAATCACTCTTGTTGGACTAATGTAAATATGGGAAATATAATGTAAAACCAATTAAGAATGAATGTATGGGAACACATTAGAAAATAATATTCACGTACCATGAAAATCATGTCAGGATCTTGGGAAGGTAATTTAAATTGCATGTTCATGTGGTATGTTAGAAGAAGTGAGTGTATTTGAGTCTCGACTACGGTTTATTCCAGTGTGAAACTAGTTAACTATTGAATTGTGCAGTTGTCAAAATTGTCGTGATTGAGGGTGATAATGATTCACTGGAGATGATGGCATCCAGGTTGATGCAGATCGTTGGTTCAAAGCCAAGTTTCGAGGGTTCAATCGTGAGACGAGGTTGTGCGTGCTGAGTGTTACATATATTTCCTTGTAAATGTCATCAAAAGATTTTAGGTGTTTGAATAATGTGGACTGAGGAAATATCATTGGAAATGAGGAGCCGATTGCATTGTGTTTCGATCGTCATAAACATTAACTTACTGCGGGGTGTTAATCTGATAACATATTGAGAAGGAAATTCACAATAGGAGTGTCTGCCAATTAGTTGAATATTTGATTAATGTTATTGTTATAAGAGATCAAGGTTAGTAATCGACTTGCGATTTCAAACTATTCGTAGTTCGGCTAGAGATTAATCGTAGGTGTGCGGACTATTATGTGAGTTGAGTGAGAGGACATACAAGCTGTAAAACATAGTGCCAACCCTTTTATATAAATATAAATGACACGATTTCACTCTCACATGACTCAGCAGAACTCCTACACACTCAGCCAAAGACTCTCTGAATTCAAATCTTAAAATGTTCTATTCACATACCGCGAAAATAAGAACAACAATAATCGCCATTGCCCTTATACTGATATCAGGCTTATTTAGATGATCCTGCACTTTTACTCGTCAATTAAGCTAATGTTTTAATTTAAATGATTGGCTGACGATAGGCAAGTATCTCACCACGACTGATTAGTTACAGGCAAGAGTGCCAATATACAAATAGGCGTCTATTCTCTCAAATATGACACTCCTTCAGGCATACAACTTTTGCCTCACCGGAATACACTTTGACGGAAAATAAACAAGTGGGCCACCAGGAGATCAAATGCTTATCATAACGCCGCGCGTATTGCTATAGATTCAATCGCTCCATTCGTAAAGAGACCCTGGCCTCTGTAAACCAAGCCCACACAACAAATACGGCGCTAACACCAGTTACCCCAATGCCTGTCGACCTCCTGATTTAATGGCCTTTAACGACGATCTCTGTCTTCTCACTCAACTCTCATAATAGTCCACACACCTACGAATAATCTCTAGCAGCGCTACGAATACTTTAAAATCCCAAATCGATTACTAACCTTGATCTCACATAACAATAACGCTAATACAACATTCAGCTCATTTGAAGACATACCTATCATGAATTAAATTTATTATCATATGATTACCCCGCATTAGGTGAATTTTTATGACGATCGAAACACAGTGAAATCGCCTTATAACTTCCAATGATATTTCCTCAATCTATATTATTCAAATACTCGAAATCTTGTGATGACCCGAGCAACAATATCTATTTAATACTCAGCATACTCAACGTCGTCTCACGATGGAACACTCGAAACTTAGCATCAAACCAACGATCTTCCTCAACCTGGATGCCATTATTTCCGTTGAATCAATCACCCTCAAGCACAACAATTTTGACAACTGTACAATTCAATAATTAACTGGTTTCACACTGGAACAAACCGTCGTCGAGACACAAGCACACTCAATCCTTCTATCATACCACATGAACGTACAATTTAACTTACTTTCCCAGGAACTTGACATTATTTCTACGGCATGTGTACATTATTTTATAATATATTCCCATCTAGTTATTCTTAATTGATTAGCATTACATTATCTTTCCCACGCTTACATTGGTCCAGCACACGTGAATCCCATGAACTGACATGAAACTTCTTCCAAAAAAACAAATCAACGTTAGCATTGAAATGAGATGAAATGAACTGAAACCTACCCATTCTATATTATCACAGTTCTTATAGCACATTTTCTGCAACTCACGGCTATTACAATCCTACCTAAACACAAGGCTAAAATATTTACTTTACATAGCGCACTAGACATTTACGCAAGCACTACTTTATTTACATGAATTTGTTACTCACCACTTCACCCGATCACACCTTGGGGCGGGACGGCCCCTCCCGTGTGGGTTTACTTTAGTAAAATGGCTTAACCGTATAAATACTGTAGGTACTGGATAAACCATCCTCGCAACTAGTATGCAGATAAATTGCTGATAGTTTAAAATGGTAAGCCTACCCTACATCTTCCTCGGAAACAACCTTCTCGTACTCTTAATTTCCCTGGCTCGAGGACCGGGTTTTTATGACATCTTCGCAATTCATTTCATCCTCATCATGTCACCACCAAGCCTTTCCAAAGGACATGTATTATTATTATTATTATTATTATTATTATTATTATTATTATTATTATTATTATTATTATTATTATTATTATTATTATTATAATTATAATTATAAAATTAAAATATAAATCTTTACAGCGGTCGTATCCGTCGTTCACTGGTTTATTATTTTCCTGGGTAGATCAGTGGTGGTGTCCGACCCATAATCACGGGTTTGATTCCAAACAACCATGCCTTCCCCACTGTATGTACTTCCTGACCTCATACTTCTGACATAATTATATAGATAAAAGAGTGCTGGTTATTTCACTCCCGTCTACTTCTACATCCTACAAGAAAGACATTGCAGGGCTGTTGTTATAGGAGTAATATCATTTTCTTTTTATAGGTAAATCTACTAAACTGAAATGCAATATTTCAGGTTTAGTGATCTCTTCTGTTGTTTGGAATCGAACCCGTGATCATAGGTCTGGCACCACCACCGATCTACCGACGATGCTAATAAACCAGTGAACAACTTGTACGAGCGCAGGTAATGCTGTAAAACTCTAAATTTTAATTTATTAATAATAATAATAATAATAATAATAATAATAATAATAATAATAATAATAATAATAATAATAATAATAATAATACACTTAAGAGAATGGAAATTGCAACACCATGAAGGCATTGGTCGTTTGTATTGATTTTCAAGATATGGAACGATGCCATGTAGGTATGTAAACAATCAAAGTTTCAGACCCATTGGATTGTTGCTACAGGTCTCCCCACGTGATTGGTTGCGGAGGAATCAACTCCAGTATACGGACTCTGGTGTAGCGTAGTTGACTTGCAGTCTGTGCAGTGAAGTGTTCCCCGTCAAACATGCCTCGACGACAGAGCAGAGCACACTATCAACAACTGTCGCCGTTTGAGAGGGCTCGGATTATTGAGCTGTGTGAGGCTGGATTAACGCTAAGGACTGTCGCTGCACGTGTTGGCCGACAGGCATCTACGGTACAACGTGTATGGCAGCAGTGGTCAAATCAAGGTACCCACACTCGTAGACCTGGCACAGGCCCAGCGCGACAGACACCTGTGAGAGAGGATCGCCGCATCATTCGGATGGCCCGGATGGAACCCCATGCAACAGCAGCGCAAATTCGAGCAGCTGTGGCACCCCGCGTTACACAACAAACAGTTGGTAATCGTCTGCGTGCAGCTGGCTTACGAGCCCATATCCCTGCAGAAGGTGTTCCATTTACCCCACAACAGCGACGTGTAAGGTTGGCCTGGTGTCGAGAAAGATCGACGTGGGTCGACGAATGGCATAGGGTCGTCTTTAGTGATGAATCGCGCTTCTGTCTTGCCCGCAATGATTGCCGGAATCATGTGCGCCGACGTACCGGGGAGAGGGGCTGCCCGGATCTTATTGTCAAGAGGCACACAGGGCCAACTCCAAGCATTATGGTCTGGGGAGCTATTGGCTTTAATGTGAAATCACAATTAGTGCTTGTTGTGGGCACTATGACTGCTCGACAGTACGTTGATAGGGTACTCAATCCAGTGGTTATCCCTATGATGGCGAACATTGCTAATGGGATGTTTCAGCAGGACAATGCCTGGGTTCACACTGCACGCATCTCCAGAGAAGCTCTCCACGACATCACAACCTTAGAACGGCCCGCCAGATCCTCGGACCTCAGTCCTATTGAGCATGTGTGTGACATGATGGGTCGACAACTGGCCAACCGTCCTCAGCCACCCATAACTCTGGAACAACTGATCCGTGCAGTGCAGCAAGCATGGGCCACAATTCCTTAGGAAGCGATCCAGGGCCTTATTGACTCCATGCCTCGACGAATTCGTCAATGTATTGCAGCTCGTGGTGGGCACATCCTGTATTGATTGTTGTCCAATCTTGCGGTCAGAGGGACCTGAAAGTGTAATCATCGAAGCACTACCGAACACTCGCCCTGCATGTTCAATTGCAGCAATGTAGCACCACTCTTTCTGGGTGTTGCAATTTCCATTTTCTTCAGTGTAATAATACATAGCCTCTGGAAAGGCTTGGCGGTGACCCAGTGAGGATGAAATGAATGGCAAAGACGTCATGAACACCCAAGTCAGGGGAATTAAGATTACGAGAAGGTTGAGTTCAAGAATTGAATCGGGCCTATCGGACCAAAGGCAAGCATTCTATCCATTTAGCCACAAAGTCGGGTTTTAATTTGGTAAGGACATTAATTTGCCAAACCATTGGGCTATAATTTCCACTGATCCTGCATTAAGTAACGGCAGTGGCACAGGCCAGGGCAGTAGCTTGTGAAACAGCCTTGACGAAACAGCAGGCTACTCCTGTGGTTCAAAACTCGTAAGAATTGACGTTCAAGCTAGGTGTACTTTGTTTCGAATTTAGGTTTAGGTGATATTAATAAATCTTTTTCAAATTATTTTTAAATATCTGTAGGTTCGTTGGTATAATACTAACAAAGGCAGATTATCCTAAGGAGTGGTAACTTCCGCAGCTTTTCCGGTAAAAGATAATACACGGTATTTCACTGGATAATTACTCAACAGTCTTTGGATTGTTGACGATTGTTTGCTGCATTCCAACGAGATCAAAGAGAATATTGTTGCTGAGTAATCAAATACATGAATCATCTGATTACTGCATTCCAATAATTTGTAAACTTTGCACCTTCCTTTATTCGTCGAGCAAAATTTAATAATCAAATTCCTATATCCCAATAATATTGCAGTTCAAGTCCCCGGCGTAGTTTTGACAGAAATAATTGTAGACAAACTCTTATTTTTCAGCATTTAAGGACACGTTTACTCTCCGTTCCGCGTAGTAGGAGAAATAATAGTAATCCACCAGCTGTAAAAATCATATAACCACATTTCAGTTGAGAATTGTAGTGTAAATACGGTGTATTTAGATAGTATCTTGCCTGCTATATTCGTGTGCATCTTTGTGTGTATCTATTAGAGCACGGTAAGGTCAAACAGTACTAATAATAATCTGTCTACGCATTTACCTTTGCTGGTAATCTTTGATTAGTTCTTGCGAATTACAAACTTGCAATTTTCATTTCTGTTTGTGCTTAGTAGTAACATATTGTAATTAGGGTACGTCTGAACGTACTTTAAAATTATTGCAGTGTATTGTAGTATCTTATTAGAAATTAGCGTTCTTATTCTATTGTAAAAAAAAACTGTGTTACTAGAATTCTGTTGTTGCAATTAGGATTTAAGTGCAGTTTAGAATTGTGTAATTATTGTGTATTCCTTTCGATATTCAGTAGTTATCGGCAGTTTTTAACCTGTTAGGGTGTTGTAGGATATTAATATAGTACGACTAAGTAGTATTGTAGTGTAGTAGTGTATTAATTACCTTATTGTCGTGTGATCTTTGTGTACTATCCTAGACAATATTTCTTCCTTTCAGTTATCTTTGCACATAATAAGTTATTTATTTTTACCTTTTCTTTTCATTTTTCCTTAAGGAATCCTAAGGAGTGCAAGTGTAGGAACTGTGGATGTGGCCGGGCATTAAGGAGTATGAGGGAGGAGTTGGCGAGTTTGAGGGAGATAATTCGTATTCTCTCAGAAGACAGGAAGGAAGGCAGGCCTCCCTAAAAAACTTTGTACAGGGTGCAGTAGGTATAAAAGACGGATGGGAGGAAAAGGTGGGAAAATGTAGGAGACAGGTTGTCGAATGTTCTAAGGGGAAGGAGATTCCAGGCTAAGGGCTCTATTCAGGATCAGAATTCAGGACAGGCGTCTGTGAGAAATCGTACGAAACTGCAGGTAGAACAACAGAAGGAAGGGCCCGATGACCTTAGATGTTAGGCCCCTTTAAACAACAAGCATCAAGCAACAGAAGGAAGATGAGGAACAGGGAACTGTTGCTGACAAGTGCGAAAGTAGGAGGAAGGGAAAAGGTAGGAAAGGGAAATGTAGAGTAGAGGATAGGAAAAGACAGGTGGAATAGGATCATTGGGGGAGAAAAGGGAGGAGGAAGTAGCTTTTGCAGCTGACAGGAAAGATAGTGCTGACCAAGAGGGGAGGGATCAAATGAGGTGGGTAGGGTTGAGGCTCTGATCATGGGGATTCCATTGTTAGACATGTGGGGAAAGTGTGTGAAGGAAAGGGAACCAGGGTGGAGTGTTATCCAGGAATTACGTTGAGGGAGATGTTGAAGGAAGTTGAAGAGAAGGAAGAGGGACAGGAAAAAGTGGTAGTGTTTCACGCTGGTACCAACAACATAAGATAAGCAGGTGAAAGTACCAACATAGTTGGGGATGTGTGGTAAATGTCTGGTAAAAGCAGCATGGGTGAAGTTTAAGAAAGCGAAGATTGTTATCAGTGGAATACTGTGTAAGAGGGATACTGACTGGAATGTGATTGAGGATTTAAGTGAGACTGTGGAGTGGGTATGTGGGAAACTAGGAGTAAGATTTATAGATCGTAATGGGTGTGTATGAGGTAGGGATCTGCGCTCAGATAGCCTTCACTCAAACTGCAGTGGTACGTGTAAGTTAGGAAATTTGTTTAGAAGGGTTATAGGCAGGTTCACTCAGGTAAAGAGGCTGGTCTAGGGAGCGGTAATAAGGGCACAGGGATCTGGAAGTCAAATAGGGATGACATAAAAATGTTAGTTTTGAACTGTACAAGTACTGTAAAGAAAGAAATAGAATTAAGTAATTTAATGGATATATAATTACCAGATATTGTAATAGGAGCTGAATCATGGCTGACAAATTATATAATGGATGCAGAAAAGTTTCTCACGAAACTGGAGCGTGTATTGTAGAGATAGGATAGGAATGTAGGAGGTGGAGTATTCATTTTGGTGAAAGAAGAATTTGTAAGCTACGAAAAAGTTAAAGATAACAAATATGAAATTCTAGGTGTAAGGCTCATTTCTAAAGGTAATAGGCAACTTGAGGTCTTTGGAGTGTACATACCGGGAAAGGGTAGTGCTGATGCTGATTCAGAATTATTTTATAAGATTATCAGCTATGTGGGAAACAACATGGAAAAGACTGTGGTTGTAGTTGGAGATCTTAATTTACCAAATATCGATTGGGAAGGTAATGCAAACGACAGGAAGCACGACCAACAATTGACTAATATGTTAATATGGGTAAGACAGCTGATTCAGAAAGTAATGGGACCTACTAGGGGGAAGAATGTACTGGGTGTGGTACTGGTAAAACCAGATGAGCTCTATAGACAAACCGAAGTAATAGACGGTATTAGTGATCATGAAGTTGCTTTTATCGTAGTTAAAAATAAATGTGATAGAAAGGAAGGTCTTAAGAGTAGGGCTGTTAGGCAGTACCATGTGGCTGATAAAGCAGGTATGATGGAGTTTAAAAAAAGTAACTATGTTTGGTGGAAAACGATAAATAAAATTGTAAACTGACTCTGAGAGGGTTTTAAAGCAATTGATGAGGAATGTGAAAACAGGTGTGTACCTTTAAAGGCGGTAAGGAATGGTAAAGACCAACTTTATTATGACAGATAAATAAAGAGACAAAGAAGGAGGTGCAGATTGGAAATAAATAGAGTTAGAAATGGCTGTGGAGGTAAGGAGAAATTGAAGGAACTTACTAGGAAATTGAATCTAGAAAAGAAGTCGGTTAAGGATAACACGATGACAAGCATAATTGGCAGTAATACAAATTTTAGTGAAAAATGGAAAGGTATGTGTAGGTACAGTACTTTAAGGAAGAAAAAGGTTACACGACGAAAATTCCAAGAATCATTAATGAACAAGAGGAGTGTGTATGTGAGGAACTTCAGAAGGCAGAAGTATTCAGTCAGCTGTATGTAAAGGTTGTTGTTTACAAGAATAATGTCCAGACTAATGCTAAACAAGTATTAAAATTTACCTGTGATAACAATAACATTTACAATAAGATACAAAAGTTGAAAGCTAGAAAAGAGGCTGGAATTGATAAGATTTCTGGGGATATACTAAAGACAATGGGTTGGGATATAGTACCATATCTGAAGTACTTATTTGAATATTGTTTGCATGAAGGAGCTGTACCAAATGAATAGTAGACCCTGTGTATAAAGGAAAGGGCGATAGACATAAAGCTGAAAATTACAGACCAGTCAGTTTGACATGCATTGCATGTAAGCTTTGGGGAAGTATTATTTCTGATTATAGCGCTGAGTCTTTCCAAGAAAAAGCAGGAGGTCGCAAACGTGAACAACTCAGAATTTGTTCATTTTAAAATATTGTATGTTCCTTGGGTAAAAATAACCCACACGTAATATTTCGCAGTAACCAGCCATTTTTCACATCACCATAGAGGGTTTCAAAATATTCCTTCCACCAGTTCAGTGATTCCCTGGGATCTATTATAAGGTCACCTGATTTACCAAAAACACTATTCGTTTCGCTTTTCTCTCCCTTTCTAACGTTTTCTTTTACTGTCGAGAAATGGTTCCTTGCCACTTGACCAAGCATTTCCAGGTTATCACCGAAATCTCACCATGATCTGCATCAGTCCTTGTTTGGAGCTATTTCTGATAGGCGTTTCTTCTACGTTTACTAGATCACTCCACCAAGATATTAGCTTTCTCAGTAGGCTATACTAATAGTTTTATTCTGGGTATTTGAAAAATCTGCACCGAGCAGGTGGCTGAGCTTCACTTGTGTGCTCACATCTTTCCCACTAGTATCCCTTCCCTTTCCGATTGTCGCCATAAGACCTATCTGTCGGTCCGACGTAAAGCATATTTAAAAAAAACGAAATAGAAGTAAGAGCATAGACAAACTTATTATTACACTTCATATTGGTGACATATGTGTATATTTGTTATAAAAATAAAATACAAATATTTGTAACTCGACATCGAACATGTGATCCCGAGTGTGTGAGAGTGTACGTGGGTATGTATGAGTCGTAGTTGCGGGGATTCGCGTGTATGTTAGCAAATTACTTGATGATGTACAGCACAACGTGTGGATAACTATGTATGTAGGACTCCTATGTAAATACGGTAATTGTGTACGTATAAGCACATTCTGCAGTCTATGATTGCAATCATTTTATACTGCAATTCTAAATGGATATGGAGGCACCTTGGTGTACGTGGGACCATGCCATTTCTTCATTCACCATCCCTGATTTGTATAAACAATTTATGGAAAATAAATAAATAAATAAATAAATAAATAAATAAATAAATAAATAAATAAATAAATAAATAAATAAATAAATAAATAAATAAATAAATAAATAAATAAATAAATAAATAAATAAATAAATAAATAAATACATTTTAATTTTTATAAAATAAACGGCAATATTATATTGCATATTTTCGTACACATTTTGAAAGTCAGATAGTGGAATCTTAAAGTCTACATCGGTGAAAAATAAAATCTTGCAGAGCTGCAAAATGGCGCAGCGCTGGGGCTCTTTGCTTCTAGACATTGCGGCGGTGCCACGCACTGATCGAAACCTTGCTACTCCTCGTCTGGTTCGGATACCAAATTCTCTACGCGTTTCAGATGAAGAGGAGAACTGTTTTAATACATTATGTTTCCATTAACAGGATTTTTTTAGTCTAGCAAACATTCAGAATTTTTATTACCGGACTTCCTCGTCGCGTTCTTCAAAATTAAATGAAAAAATGAAATTCCTTGAACATTAGACACCGTCCATTCATATGGTTCATTGGGATTATATATATGACTGCCCTGGAGACCAGCATAAGAGGCTATACCGTCACAAGGGCCTTTGTCATGGCTTTTCACGAAGAAATGCCATTCTGTAAAAACAATTAAATATTTCTCACGTATGTCTACCCCTTAGTACCAGTTCCTGATACGGGATGAAATATTATGACATGGTGTTTAACGGCCAAATGCCCTTCCTGACGCCAACCTCAGTTAAGGAGCTCATGAAAGTGAAATGGATGATACGTAATGAAATTGGGTAAGGAGGCGGAAGGAATCGGTTGTGGTCTATTCATAGGAACTGCCCCGGCATTTGCCTGGACGTGAAAATGATAAACCACAGAAAACCATTCTCAGGACAGCCGACGGTGTGGCTCGAACCCACTCGTTTCCGAATGCAGAGCTTAGTTTCGTAGCTGATCGCATTAACACGCGCGGCCACTCCGCTCGATACATGAACTCTTTCTCATGATTCGCTAAATTGATGATTTTTTAAAACTTATGTGTTGTCTTGCAGCACTTTCACTAAAAATGGATTTTTATTTAAAAAATTTCTCTTTCAAACATTCAACAAATTTCTTCTGGAAAATGTGAAGGCCTTCGGTACCGTGAATCAAATAATCTGGGATAAACATGGGGATTTCTCGCGCGTGACCTTGCCATGCAACCGATAATGGTCTTCCGACCTTTAAAAGCTTGCACGTTGAATTCTGAATGTCAGAGCATTCATCTAACTATTTTTATCTAACAAAAATGCATTTTTAAAAAGTTTTATGATATTATTTGTACATTAGTAATTTTTCGCTCCGCCTCTGTGGTGTAGTGGTTAGTGTGATTAGCTGCCACCCTCAGAGGTCCGGGTTCGATTCCCTCGTCAGTTATCCTCGAAGTGGTTTTTCGTGGTTTCCAACTTCTCCTCCAGGCAAGTACTAGGATGGTACATAACTTACGGCCAGGCCGCTTCCTTCCCTCTTCCTTGTCTATCCCTTCCACCTTCCCCTCCTCCCACAAGGCCCCTGTTCAGCATAGCAGGTGAGGCCGCCTGGGCGAGGTACCGGTCCTACTCCCCAGTTGTATCCCCATGACCCAATGTCTCACGCTCCAGGACACTGCCCTTGAGGCGGTAGAGGTGGGATCCCTCGCTGAGTCCGAGGAAAAAACCAACCCTGGGGGTAAACGGATTAAGAAAGAAGGAAGTCATTTTTTCCAATTTTCACCGTTTGTTCTTACTATTAATGCTTCTGAACTCAAGGAAAATTCAAAGAGAATTTATTTATCTTTATAATGATACCCCTTTCATTTTCTTCATGCCAAGCACCTGCTAATTGTTACCTATTGTGCAATAGCCACATGTTTCTGTGCTACAGCTAACAGTTAAATGATAAAGAGTCGTACATTTTGCCATTTAGTCATTTATTATTAGGATAATCATATATGAGAATATAAAAGAACCTCGGAGATGTAGCCCCTCTGAATTTCAAACTTTTGTGTGGAATGATCCTCCTATTAGTTTAGTTAATAAATATGAGTCTGTGTGTTAATCAAGACAGGCATTTTTTCTTCGATGACAGTTGTAACGGTTCAAATCCCGTTACAAGCATTCATCTGTATTATTATTATTACTATTATTATTATTATTGTATCTGTATTATTATTATTATTATTATTATTATTATTATTGTGTCTGTATTATTATTACTATTATTGTAACTATTATTATTGTTTGATTCAATTCTATAATTTGATTGCGCTATGTATTATTTAATTATCGCTTGCTTCATTGTAGTTAATTTATTGTGTATATATATATATATGTGTGTGTATATTTGCATTAAAAACCATGTAGAGTGAGAGTTGCTGCCTAATATCAGATATGGATATATTTTGTGAAACCTTTTGACATTGCAACATATGGTGTAATACTGCTGCCGTAACTGTCGAGTCATCGCTCTGTCATTGTATGTATTTAGCGATGGGGGATCATATTTAGGGAACTCCTAGTTTGCTTGAGGCTATTTCACCACAGTCTGTAACATTTGTAGCTGGGAGGGAGTGAAGTCATATACTCTTTGAGAGATGACATAGGTGTGGCAACTTGTGTCTATATAAAGGGCTGTATTCGTAAGTGTCAAGTAAGTTGGAGAGTTCAGTTATTTGGAAGCAGTTGGTTGGAAGGAGTTAAATGGAGAGACTTGCCATGAAGTCAATTGGAGTCAACTGGAAGGAGACGGATAGTGAGTCAGTGAGATGAAGAAGAAGCAGTCGCATGGATACGTAATCGTCAGTGACGAAATGGATTATATGTTCGGAGTGTGTTTCGTGTATCTGTTCGGTCGAGTTCTTGTGTCAGTTCGGTGACAGCCGAATATTGAGTCGTCGTAATGCAGACTAACAGTTATCAGTGAATTACTTGTAAAGTTGATTGTGAAGTGTGAATATAATTTTAAGTCATGCTATATCTCTTTTGTGAAACTAAAAGGATACGTCGCCGAATTAGGTTTGAGATACCTACAGCTGATACCAATTCAAAGGAGTATGTCGTAATAACACTCAAAGTATTGAAGGTACTGTTACGTGAACCAGTGAGGGATACATTTCTTGTACAACTTTTAAATGTCCGGTCAAGAGGATTTCAAATTTAATACCTAGAGTTTCTTTCAGTTGTTAGTTCAGAGTTTTATATTATCATTGATATTACCGTAGCAGGTCTCACTCGTTAAAGTGAACATTTATGGAATATATTTTGTTTAGTATCAAATACAATTACTGTAATTGTTTCATTTTAGTTGTAGATCAGATAACCTCACATTTTAATGGGGAAATCAAACTTTAATATCCTTTTCCCAGAACCTATATGTTATGCTGTCAAAGTAAGCTTATTACCTCACACCCTAGAGATATTCAAGACTCTTATTCTATTATCGTTACATTGATGTGCAGCTGGCGCCCATCAACAATTGTATGTGTAAGTAATCAGGTAAGTACTAAGTGTGAATGCATAGTCCGACGATTGAGTATTTTATTTCATGAGTATTTTGATATTGTTTCATTTTAATGCAGTTTGATATTGTAAAGCAATGATTAATCACACAGTGTGAATGAAATAGAATTTTGCACAAAGTGATTTTCATGTTACCTGATGCGGCTGACGCAGAACCTCCTTCTTCGTTTATTTCAATCTCAGCTTTGTGGATGATATCGGATACCATGAGAGTTCCTTTAGTGTCTGAAATTCCTCTCAGGTCTGCTTCTGCGTGGAAGATATTGGTAACACCAAGCTAAAAACACAACCGTCTATAAATTTCGTGCAAAATAAATAATAATAATAATAATAATAATAATAATAATAATAATAATAATAATAATAATAATAATAATAATAATAATAATAATAATAATAATAATAATAATTCTATAGCTTTACCTTGTTTAATAAAGTAATGTTGCTTACTTTATTGAACATTTTTTTTGCTAGTGGAATGTCGCACTAACATTTTGAAGGTTTTCAACGACGCAAGAATGGGAATGAGCTAGGATTGGCGAGATAGCGACCGTGGCCTTAGTTAAGGTACAGCCCTAGCATTTGCCTAGTGTGAAAATGGGAAACCACGGAAAACTATCTTCAAGGCTATCGATGGTGCATTTTAGTATTAGAAGACATTCCAAAAAACTGGTGGTATACCTCTTACTCTGATAAAGTCCAACTGGAGTAATATAGCGAAGTCAACATCTCTCACCGTCCAGATAATTTATATTAGTCCTATGTATTGTATATTTTATGTATTTTGGCCCGTATTAACATCGAATAGCATATAAGTTGTAGAGTCATTAAATTCATGGACTGGCCATCTAGTATGGCTGTAGTGCACTAAAATAGAGAGTTTGCACCACAGGATGTTGCCGTGAAAGTTCTTCGCTAGTCCCAGAAGAGGCAGTTGCGTGCATGCAGTATTACAATCATTTAAGACAAGGCTAGGAAAACAACAGATAGGGAATCTGCCACCTGGGCGACTGCCCTAAATGCAGATCAGTAGTGATTGATTAGCTGAACTACGGTCTCTGTTGTGAAGGGTAGTTGAAAGTCAGCGGCGGAACTTGAGAATGTTGTAGTTTGAGCAATGGGCACATTTCAAGTTCTGCCAAAAATTAGGCTGATCCACTAGCGAAACGTTTGAGATGATCAAGTCGAAATCGCCCGGATCACCAGGACGGGAAAAATACGCGAAAATTCAGATCAAAAGGCTATGTGGCCCCTGAACTGTTAGCTCCAATCCATGAAGATAATGACTCTAGTACGTACATAGGTGTACACTGTGTTGCCTACACTGTAGGCGCCAGTCCTCGAACTTACTGACTGAAGTAGTATAATATTAAGATTGCGAATTGTCCATATTTTGGGCTGTAAACGATGTGATGGTCGAAATTACGCACTTAGGAGCATGTGTTTGATGTCAACTAGCCCGGTGTGTTTGGAACTGCAACTGTCTTGGAACTAGATCCGGAGGGAAGGGTGTGGTAACCGAGTGGCATCATCGCAGGTTTTTCAAGACGACAGTGTTGTGGCTCAAATGCCGGTCGATGAATGTGGGATTTCGAAAATGAAAAGTCACATATCTGTGGTTCGGATTGGAACTTAAAACTTAATGCACGGTATCAAAGATGATGTAGAACTACAAGCATGCTTGCTTTTCTGCTTGAAACTGGAATTAAGGTAGATGCCTCAAGGTGTGAAATAGAGAAATCTGATCCGATTGTGAGAAAATGTTGGTGGGAAGACTTCACTCAGGATGACCACAGTCGACGATGAAAACCGTACATGGGACATCTGAAGCATTCTGTTCGTTAGATCATCAGTGGGTAGTAATAGGGCCTGTACTGTATTATTATCCTGCATACATACATACATACATACATACATACATACATACATACATACATACATGCATACATGCATACATACATACATACATACATGCATACATACATACATACATACTGAATCCTTCCCAGCCTATGTATGGGCTCCACCTGCTCATTCCAAGGTCGTAACGGGTATATGTTGGCGATTATTTCGAAATTAGTTATACTACAAATTAATTATTAGGCAGGGAAGATGTAGGAGAAAGAATTAAATTATGAATGAAAACATATTTAAACAAGACAAAGTTTATTAAATCCTTTTGGCAGGTAAATGAAAAATGGAATGTCAAAAATAAAAAATTAACCAACATCAATTAATCATGTTATTAAATATTTCCAAAAACAACCCCAGCGGGTTAGTAAATAGATCCGTGGCTTAAAAATCTTCGCAGTCTTAAATGTTTGTAACTCAATTAAATAATAATTTTCGTTAAATTTGAACAAGGTCCAAACATGTATCCCCTGGTTTTATTAATCACTATTGAAAGTAAACAATTGGACTAAAATATTCATGTAAACAGATAATAACTAGCTGCCACCTGATTTATTATTCCATTGGGTAAATTTTCACTCACAACACTTAGTAAAATTTTAGTAAAGGGTCCTACGAACCTAAATAAAATATCCAAATATATTAAATCTACACTTATTTGACAGCAATATGGATATGATCCCCTGCTCCAGAAACATTTCAACCATTTAGAACTGAGTCCACAATGCAACAAATAGAACAGCCACCGAACAGAATTTGCGTTGTTATGAGTATATAAAGAAAATTTATATAAATCACACATGTTTATAATAAAAATATCAATGACGATAACCATCAGAGGAAAACCCAAGTCTGTGACCAGATCGAGAATCAAAGTAACACCCTCAGGGTGTCATATTACAGCACAACTGAAATTACCTGCTTTCTAACTAAAGGGTAACTCTGATGACGTGAACTAATGAGAAATCCGTGCTGTGATCCTGATTACTCTAATGGGAGATTCGCAAAATGTACACATTAAATATTATTAAATGACTCTACTCAACGTGGAATAATCTTTTACAGTCAGGCACGGTCGCGAAGAGGCTACTTCTTGAGGGAGAAACGTATGTCCTTCTTCACCCTCTTGACACTTAATATCGGGTGGCTCGCTCTGCCTGGATCTACAATGAGGCAAACACATCGCCGTTTTTAATTCAAAATACTTTCTTACTTAGCCTCTATGTGGCTCTCTATAATATATCCATTGACCTCAATATTCCGCCAGGATTAACATGGAAATGAAAACCTACAATCTGTTTTCCAGTCATTGACCGGGCCAGGGATGTAGTGAATGAATCGTATCTATTTATAGGCTATTAGTACGACAGGGTCGCCACTCCCAAAGTAATTTATTAATGACTGATAGATGCTATGAAATGAGAATGGAGAGTGTTGCTGGAGTGAAGGATGACAGGGAAAACCGGAGTACCCGGAGAAAACCTGTCCCGCCTCCTCTCTCCAGCACAAATCTCACATGGAGTGACCGGGATTTGAACCACGGTATCCAGCGGTGAGAGGCCGACGCGCTGCCGTCTGAGCCACGGAGGCTCCACCAGGATTAACATATATTCCTCATATCATAATCATATGAAACCTACAATGAGTGAAGTGAATAAAAGGGAGAATCTATCTAGTAAAATCTAATGCCCAGACTTAGCGTCAACTAATTTTGAGGCGAATAAACTGAAGCTAAATTTAGGTAGTTATATCGTCTCTACCCGGAAAAGAAGTACGATACATCTTCGTTTCCGCTTACGACCTGTCAACATTTCCCCATCTCTCTCTCTCCTCTGTCCCTGTCATCTGATACAGCACAGCCGGTAGTTGATAGTTCACGTGGCTGGGATAACACACAACACGCAAATTCACAACTGCAGCATGGCGTCCTGTGAAGGTGATGATTGTGATAAAAATTTGGAGTACACAAATATTTGTTTAATTATTATCCGAACATATTGTTATTCTTCAAAAATCTAGAGTACGGTACGTAAGTTAGTGCAAGAAAAAGAGAACGGATGGGAGAATATTGCGGAGCAATACGTCCATGCAGCGGGTAAAAACGTTAGTGTTCATTAGCTGAATAAATCATTCATAAATATAAAGAGTCGGATAAAGAATAAAACGGACATAAAGGCGACCGGCAATAAACCAATTAAGGTCTAGGGCTGGAAAAAGGAGCTTTTGTCATTGCCTTCCAAAGAACAAAACCCTGTGTTCAACAAAGTGCCAGGAAGTGCTTCAGTAGGTGCAAAACAAGATTCAGCAACCAAAGTGATCAGTCCTGGTAAAGTAAACGAGCAAAGTGACGGTAATTTGTCAGCGAATACGACCATACCAGCATCAACATTCAAAACCACACCTACGATAAACTCATATGTTAGGCCTCATGTAAAAAAGGTGATGTCCAGTAAAACTGACGAAAAGAAAGATTTGTCACTGCCTCAGGTGCAAAGTCTTGTGTTTCTTTAGTATTTGAAATTGCAGGAAATTAGAAATAGACAAAAGAGCTTGAGAAACTGAGTAAACCTTTAGTGGAGAGCTCAACTGAAACAGATGGCCATTGCTACACCTTATATCCATAGTAGATTGTACTGTACTTTTTACATAAAATGAAATATTATAACAAATAAAAATACCGTTGAGCTCAGTACAGTACTATAGAAAGACGTGCACAAGGCGAGACACCCGTGCGATGTAAAAGAACAAGGCCCACACAACTGTCACACATGAGACTGTATAACACTGCACAGTTTCTGTTGTGCCCCAACAATCGTGATGTCACATAATTTCTGTGCGTCGTGAAATTAGAAGGATGTTTTTAAGTATGATGTTTATTTTTTATTTAATTTATAATTTTCCTTTTTTAGCACATGAGTTTAATTTTTCTTTCTTTCTTTCTTTCTTTCTAAATCTGCTTACCCTCCAGGGTTGATTTTTCCCTCGGACTCAGCGAGGGATCCCACCTCTACCGCCTCAAGGGCAGTGTCCTGGAGCGTGAGACATTAGGTCGGGAGATACAACTGCGGAGAATGACCAGTACCTCGCCCAAGTGGCCTCACCTGCTATGATGAACTGGGGTCTTGGTGGAGGATGGGAAGATTGTAAGGGATAGACAAGGAAGAGGGAAGGAAGCGGCCGTGGCCTTAAGTTAGGTACCATCCCGGCATTTTCCTGGAGGAGAAGTGGGAAACCACGGAAAACCACTTCCAGGATGGCTGAAGTGGGAATCGAACCCACCTCTACTCAGTTGACCTCCCGAGTCTGAGTGGACCCCGTTCCAGCCCTCGTACCACATTATAAATTTCGTGGTAGAGCCGGGAATCGAACCCGGGCCTCCGGGGATGGTAGCTAATCACACTAACCACTACACCACAGAGGCGGACGAGTTTATTTTAATTTTTGTTTATTGCCCTTTTTCAACTTATAATTTAACATTTTATTTTCATTTTTTTATTTATGAACAATTTATATTATTTCTTCTATTTCCTTAACTACCTAGAACTATATCGAAATGTACCGCTCGCCGTGCAAAAATGGTTTCTTCGTTTATATTTCTGGTAAATTAAAACGAGTTTGCCAGTGTAACTTAACGTTATTATTTTCCTGCATTTTGGAAGGATATTCTATCCAATTGTTAGCTTTGTCAAGAACACGATCCATAACAAAATTAATGGTTTTACATACTGTTGTTTGATCAACCCCGCAGTCCTCTGCTACTCAACCCTGGAAGCCTGGATCACCTACAGTGTACAGCAAAGACGTATCTCCATCTGTTTTCTGGGAGATAGGGCTCCCTCTTCGCGTTTCTTCAGTTACTGCCATAAAGTCCGATGTCAAAAAGTCTACATTTTGGCTACTGAAACGTAACAGTTCCTTACACTTGCTCACGTCTCTTCGAAAACTGTATGTTTTCTCTTGTTTAACCGGCATGAACATCGCCATGATTAGAAATAACAAGCGGCGAGGAAACGACAGTCTTATAAAAATTAAGATGCATAAAAAAAATTAGAATCTACACTTTATTCACACCAAAATGAAGATATATCTAGGCTACCCTGAAAACGCAAGATACATCTAGGTGTAGTAGGTTCTAGTGAAATTCACATAAAACAGGGGATACATCTCAAAATGTTTAAAACTTAGCTTCAACTAGTTTTTATTCGCTTCACTCAATTGCTCGCCTCTACGTGTCTAATATCATCTCACTTTCTTCTTATCTCTCATTTGCTGCCTTCCCTACACATGCGTCATACTGTTTTAAAATCTATTCACTCCTGCCTCACACGTTCCTAAACGGATCACTACAAGAAAACTTCGTGACATAGAGTCACACAGCACAGACATTACACTCAAATAAAATCATTCATCTGTTTACATTAAGAAGAGTGTCTCGACGCTGCTTGGCTTTTCCTCAATAGTGTAGTCTAGTAATTCCTCTCGTACAGATCATCATACATTTCCATATTTTGCAAAATTATCTTCACCAAGTAAACAATATCCTTCCATTGAATCAATATTGCCCTTCGTTTTCACTAATAAAACCCCACTTACAGAAATAATTCAATCTTCTAAAACCGAAGCATAATGGCAGACTGATTTCTTCTCGCATGACATTACATATTTGGCTGTGATTCGTTCATTGAAATACCACGTAGAAATCAAAATCTGTAACCTTGGCTGTTCTAATGCTTCTCTGTCTTTCAAGTGGAATTTTCCAGTGCCCTCGGTGATGCCATCACATACGCTCTCCGGTACGATTGGCTATAACTGACTTGAGTTTGCCTGATCCCTATTGCACCATACATGTTAACCAGGATGAAATCCGCAATTTCATTACATATTATTTATCCTTTCAAATTAAATCAATGGCAGTGAGTCAGTAGGTTTCAATACATACATACATACATACATACATACATACATACATACATTTTCAGTGTTTCAGTTTACAAGTCTGGGTGAATCGCCTCAGCATCCCCATATTTTTTTTTTTGCTAGTTGTTTTACGTCGCACCGACACACATAGGTCTTATGGCGACGATGGGACAGGAAATGGCTAGGAGTGGGAAGGAAGCGGCCGTGGCCTTAATTAAGGTACAGCCCCAGCATTTGCCTGGTGTGAAAATGGGAAACCACGGAAACCCATTTTCAGGGCTGCCGATAGTGGGGTTTGAACCTACTATCTCCCTAATACTGGATACTGGCCGCAATTAAGCGACTGCAGCTATCGAGCTTGGTCATAATCATTTCAGTCTTCCTAATAAACATTGTGTTCTCTTCTGCTTTATGTCTGTTCCCTTGATATTGTTAACGTATTTTAATATGGCGAAGGGGAAACTAGTTTACATGACTAATTATTAGCTAGCTATGCTAGAATGTTTATTACAATGGGAAAAGTGCTGCTAAATTTTAATTTAGCTGTTTGAGTGAATTGTTGTAAAATTGTTTAGTGTTCGTTTAAAAACGTGTGTAATTGTCATGTGTTGTTGGCGGGGCATGTATATTCGTAGAAATGAATAATTTTAATTTTAGTGTACTCGATGCCGGGCTGAGTCGCTCAAACGGTAGAAGCGCTTGTCTTTCTGAGCTCAAGTTGGCGGGTTCGATCCCACTTCAGGCCGGTGGTATTTGAAGGTATTCATGTTCAAGTACGCCAGCCTCGAGTCCGCAAATTTCCTGCCAGTTTGAGAACCCTCGCGGGACAACACTCCAGCAATTCTGCATCTCCGAAAACCGCGAATTAGTGAGACTTGAAACCAAAAACATTATTATGATTTTTATTTTTATTATTATTGTTATTATTCCTTTCTTAATCCGTTTACGCTCCAGGGTTGGTTTTTCCCTCGGAATCAGCCAGAGATCCCACCTCTACCGCCTCGAGAGCAGTGTCCTGGAGCGTGAGACTTTGTGTCGGGGTACGACTGGGGAGGAGGAACAATACCCCGTCCAGGCGGCCTCACCTGCTATGCTGAAAAGGAGCTTGTTGGGGGGGGGGGGGGGCAGATCGGAAGGGATAGACAAGAAAGAGGGAAGGAAGCGGCCGTGGCCTTAAGTTAGGTACCATTCCGGCATTAGCCTGGTAGAGAAGTGGGAAACCACGGAAAACCACCCCGAAGATGGCTGAGGTGGAAATCAAGTTGTTGTTTTTTATTTTTATTTCTTTGTTTTACGTCGCACCGATACAGATAGCTTATGGCGACGATGGGACAGGAGAGGGCCAGGACTGGGCAGGAAGCGGCCATGGCCTTAAGAAAGGTGCAGCCCAAGCATTTGTCTGGCGTAAAAATGGGAAACGACGGAACACCATCTTCAGGGCTACCGAGAGTGGGATTCGAACCCACAATCTCCCGAATACTGGATAGTGCACGCACTTAGGCGACTGCAGCTATCAAGCTCGGTGAGGTGGGAATCGAACAGCCCTCTACTCAGTTGACCTCCCGAGGCTAAGTGAACCCCGTTCCAGCCCTCGTAGCACTTTTCAAATTTCGTGGCA
This sequence comes from Anabrus simplex, assembly GCF_040414725.1. Classification (NCBI taxonomy): domain Eukaryota; kingdom Metazoa; phylum Arthropoda; class Insecta; order Orthoptera; family Tettigoniidae; genus Anabrus; species Anabrus simplex. Next base: position 846,499,463 of record NC_090266.1, read on the forward strand.
GAGCTGGGTATCGAACCCGGGCCTCCAGGGGTGGCAGCTAATTACACTAATGACTACATCACAGAGGCGGACGCAGGATGTTTTTAAAGCAATTTAATATTCTGATGAAAAAGAAAATCGCTACTTCGTGAATATATATAACATTTACTCAAGATGATATTAACATAATAAACAGCTATTTTATGGCAAATTAATAATAACTGAAACAAACAATAGAATGGGATCGATAACCTCTATGCTTGACATCTTACAGCAACAATCATCGTCAGGTAAATACGCGACCTTTTCTCAAAGGCCAACACGTCGTAAGCGAAGGGTGGTGAGCACGAAACCTAACCTATGCTGGCATATCTTACAATTTTACAATTCCCCTCTCTTTCATAATACCTTTCCGACCTCTCTTGTTCAGTCCTTACGCCTTTCTGTCCCCAAATGTATTATGTAGGTTTGTGAGGTGGTAGTAGACTGTAATTGTCATGCCTTTCATGGCTTTTCACTTTACCGAGCTCGATAGCTGCAGTCGCTTAAGTGCGGTCAGTATCCAGTATTCGGGAGACAGTAGGTTCGAACCCCACTGTCGGCAGCCCTGAAGATGGTTTTCCGTGGTTTCCCATTTTCACACCAGGCAAAAGCTGGGGCTGTACCTTAATTAAGGCCACAGCCGCTTCCCTCCCAGTCCTAGCCCTTTCCTGTCCCGGTGAGATGTAAACCCAATAGCAAAAAAAAAAAGAAAAAGTAGCTTTTCACCTTCCTTAGCTGATACCTTCATTCTTTGAAAAGTCTGAATTCGTCGTCTTCTCCTTTCATTAATGAAAAATCGGATCTCAATCCCGTAATAATAATAATAATAATAATAATAATAATAAACTAGTCCGCCTCTGTGGTGTAGTGGTTAGCGTGATTAGCTGCCACCCCCGGAGGCCCGGGTTCGATTCCCGGCTCTGCCACGAAATTTGAAAAGTGGTACGAGGGCTGGAACGGGGTCCACTCAGCCTCGGGAGGTCAACTGGGTAGAGGTGGGTTCGATTCCCACCTCAGCCATCCTGGAAGTGGTTTTCCGTGGTTTCCCATTTCTCCTCCAGGCGAATGCCGGGATGGTTCCTAACTTAAGGCCACGGCCGCTTCCTTCCCTCTCCCTTGCCATCCCTCCACAAGGCCCCTGTTCAGCATAGCAGGTGAGGTCGCCTGGGCGAGGTACTGGTCATACTCCCCAGTTGTATCCCCCGACCAAGGGTCTGAAGCTCCAGGACACTGCCCTTGAGGCGGTAGAGGTGGGATCCCTCGCTAAGTCCGAGGGAAAAACCGAACCTGGAGGGTAAACAGATGATGATGATGATGATGATGATGATAATAATAAACTAACCATACAAACCCCATGGCACTACAGCCCTGAAGGGCCTTGACCTACCAAGCGACCGTTGCTCAGCCTGAAGGCCTGCAGATTACGAGGTGTCGTGTGGTCAGCACGACGAATCCTCTCGGCCGCTATTCTTGGCTTTCTAGACAGGGATCGCTATCTCACCGTCAGATAGCTGCTCAATTCTAATCACGTAGGCTGACTGGACCTGGAACCAGTCCTCAGATCCACGTAAAAATCCCTGACTTGGACTGAAATCGAACCTGGGGCCTCCGGGTAAGAGGCAGGCACACTACCCCTACACCACGGGGCCGGCAATAATAATAATAATAATAATAATAATAATAATAATAATAATAATAATAATAATAATAATAATAATAATAATAAATGTTCAGCCACTGTGTGCGGGCATTTCAATTTGACGCCATTGAGGCTGCCTGTGTGTCAATTTAGACGTTTCATTTTAATCTACTAGATGGCTGACAAACCGACATTCTGTTGAGTGACCTATGGTTGAGCTTTATTTGATGTTGTCGGGTAGACACAAAAATGTACCTCCAGAGATTTTTATCATTACATGCCGACATCGTACGCCATGGAGTATCGAATGGAATTATTCCACTCTTCAAAATTTTGACTACCTCTGCCGGGTTTCACCCAAGATCTTGGGATTCGGTGGCCAATACACTACCATTGATCCACAAGGGAAGCTCATAGACGTAATCCCGTTGTCCTCTTCCTGGACGGAAGGAGTGGCTGGGCGGTTTGGGTCATATAACTATCGCTTGCATTCGTAAGATAATGGGTTCAAGCCCCACTGTCAGCAGCGAAGAAGGTGGTTTACGTGTTTTCCCATTTTTACATCAGGCAAATGCTGGGGCTGTACCTTAATTAAGGCCACGGTCACTTACTTCCCACTCCTAACCATGTCGTATCCCACCGTCACTATAAGACCTATCTGTGTAGATGTGACGTAAAGAAAATTGTAAACAAATCCGCTTGTTGGAAACAACAATGACCACCACCATCACAGATCAACATGTGCGCAAGTAGTAAATATTCGTTTGTAAATTGGGGAACTGATGATTGGAATGCATTATCTGCAGCTGTCTTAGAGCCTTTTCCTAAACAAATGTAAGATGCTTCTAGAATAGACTCCAGCATTTTGTAAATTGTGTATAAATTTTTATGTGATGGTGTCATATTTTAATGCAACGCTCAACCCACTGTAAACTGTAGTATTAAGGCATCTGAATTATTCATGGTATGTGTGAATTTGTATATGAACGTGCTGCCTTTACAATGCTAAGATAAAAGTTCGTAATTGGACCGTCCAATCTATTGAATGTCATAGTGTAAAATTTTGAAGTACTTAAGGTACGTGTGAATGTGTATATGACGGTGTTGTAATGATAAGCTAGTAGTAAGCTCAACCTATAATATTGTACGCCGTAGTGTTAAGCTAGTAGTAAACTCAGCCTATAGTATTGTAAGCCGTAGTGTTAAGCTAGTAGTAAGCTCAACCTATAGTATTGTAAGCCGTAGTGTTAAGCTAGTAGTAAGCTCAACCTATAGTATTGTAAGCCGTAGTGTTAAGCTAGTAGTAAACTCAGCCTATAGTATTGTAAGCCGTAGTGTTAAGCTAGTAGTAAGCTCAACCTATAGTATTGTAAGCCGTAGTGTTAAGCTAGTAGTAAGCTCAACCTATAGTATTGTAAGCCGTAGTGTTAAGCTAGTAGTAAGCTCAACCTATAGTAGTGTAAGCCGTAGTATCAAGCACTGGAAATGCTTAAGTTGTATGCACATTTGTATATGATGAAGCTGGATTTAGAATGTTAAACTAGTAGTATTTCTTGTAATATTTTCTTTCCATGGAATTTCTTATTGTACTCTTGTTGTTGTTGTTGGGTAATTACGTTTGAACTTTACTTTGTTATCACACTACGCTAAGTGATCATTGCCACCGGGATATTGCCCAATTGCTATTTATTCGTTAATAATAATAATAATAATAATTAATATTATTAATAATAATAAATGTTCGAAGGCGCACTGTATCAATATACAATGCTATATCTCCTTATGACGGTCAACAGAACCTGGCCTCATCATCAAAACTTCGGGGTACCATTCGATCCTCACCAGACGTTGTCGACATGTTGACAGCTATCAATAACCAGCCTTCTACTGAGCGTTCGAAAACGAAGCTTACTAATGCAACGAGACTCGTTAACGGGTAGTGCTGAGGAACATGCAGTTAGCGGCCGTCAGGTTGTTATCACTTCATATTCTGACGTAACTAACCTGTAGACAGTAATACCCTTTTGAAAATAAGTTATTAGACATCCCATTCATCATTAATGCAGGCGGGACATTTCTACGTGTAAGTGTTCTGCGTGCGCTAATAATGAATGGGATACCATAGCGCTGGTTTCCAAAGGAGCAACAGAACGTGCTGTATTTCCAATGTTGTCAGACAAATAGCAGTTACTTTACTACGCATGTTCTGTAACAGCGTGCATTTGTAATTATGTCAAAGATGCAAAAATGAAAGTTTAATAACTCATTAATTAATGTACATTCCACTCTACCAAAGCGTTGCTTGTATGATTTTTTTACAATCTGATTCTATGTCACACCGACACAGACAGGTATTATAGCGGCGATGCGAGAGGAAAGAGCTAGGAGTGGGAAGGAAGCGGACGTGGCTTTATTTAAAGTACAGCCCAGCATTTGCCTGGTGTGAAAATGGGGACCCATACAAAACCATCTTCGGGGCTGCTGAGAGTGAGGTTCGAACCCACTATCTCCCTAATGCTAGCTCACAACTGTGAGACACTAACCGCATGGCCAACTCGCTCACTACATGCACACTTCTTCCTAGGTCTAAATTTACCCTGTTCTTCAGGTTGTCACTATTTTTATTTCACTTTCAGTGTATTTGATGGAGTGATATTACCTTTTCCAGGACTGATATGAGAGACGTGCCACCTGCAAGCTTAAATCGAGGAAGATCGAGGATAACTTGCTTGGTTTTTCTGGTATTCAGCATATTACTAAGGTCTCTTGCAGTCATCTTCTCCAGGAGTGCATCAAGACCATGCTTTTCACTTGGTAGGACGAGGACCATGGAGAATTCATCCCCCTGAAATGAAACACCAATTATTTATTACAACGTCACAGGAAACGTGCTGAAATTCAAGGTTGAAAACACTATTTGTTTTTAGTACAATAAAAAATGAAGATAAGACTGTGGCATTATTGTCCTCTTCACCGAACTATAGGAATTAATGAATGTATTATTATTAATTTATTATTATTAACAGATACATCACAGTTGGGAAATAATATCCTGCTATCAATGATCAATTACAGCAGTACGGTAATGAAGTAAACTTAAGACTAGCTTAACATTACAACTCCGCCATATACAAATTCACACATACCTAAAATAATTCAGATGTTTTAATATCTTAATACTACGATTTACAGTGGACTGAGCGTTACATTAAAATATGACACCGTCAAATAGAAATTTACACACAATTTACAGAATGCTGGAGTATATTATTGAAGCATCTTACATTTTTTGGGAAATGAAATGGCGTATGGCTTCTAGTGCCGGGAGTGTCCGATGACAAGTTCGGCTCGCCAGATGCAGGTCTTTGATTTGACACCCAAAGGCGACCGGCGCGTCGTGATGAGGATGGAATGATGATGAAGACGGCACCTACACCCAGCCCCCGTGCCAGCGGAATTAACCAATTATGGTTAAAATTCCAGACCCTGCCGGGAATCGAATACGGGACCCCTGTGGCCAAAAGCCAGCACGCTAACCATTTAGCCATGGAGCTGGACTACATTTTTGGGAAAAGGCTCTAAGACAGCTAGCAAGGGGATTTTTCCCATTGACAGTCCACTGTGCACAGGAGAGGATCTTTAATATCTCACATTAGCTTCGCGATTTGAATTTCCATTCAACAATATTTTATGCTGTATTATGTAACATTTCACCGATCGTTTACTGTGCAAAATGAGGTGATCTGAAGTGATCTTCTATTTCCAAGTGCTGTAGTCTGAAACTTGTAATGTATGACACTCAGCACAGTTCTTCTGAACTATATTTTCAATGTAGCAGGTTATTTGAAATTTAAAAAATTCTCCAACCTCAATGTTCATGGCACAAAAATACGCTATCGACTGAGATAACGTAGCCGTACGCTCTGAAATATAAGTCCTTTCATCCAACTTTCTCGCTAATTAATGGTAAGTACATCTTATAATTTACATGTGATTACACAAAAAAAATCATAAGTGTACAACGCTTGCTAAATTCGCTGCCAGAAACATCTCATTTTTCCCACGTTGAACCAGTTACATAACGAAAAAAATGAATTGTTTTGACTTCCTAAAAATTTTAAGCTACCTTGATGTGAGAAAAGCGGTAAATGATGTTGTGCAGAGGAAAGCAGCAAGATTTGTAATAGGGGACTTCAGGAGAAAAAAGTGTATAAGAAATATTAGAGAAATTTGGGTGGGAAACTTTAAGAAATAGAAGGGAGAAAACTAGATTTATAGAGTATTATATAGAGCCTATACAGGAGAGGAAGCATGGTGGGGGAATCCGTGATAGGCTTCAGTTGGAAAATAATTGCAGTATATCGGCAGGGCTGACCACAAGTGTAAAATAAGACGGGATTTTAGTGCAAGCGATTCGGGTAAATTTTCATTCCATGGGAAAGGTGTGAAGGAGCGGAACAGTTTACCAGGGAAAGTGTTTGATCCGTTTCCAAAATCTGTACAGATATTCAAGAAAAGAATAAACAGCAACAGTGAAAAGAAATATTAGAGGGCATTGGACCTGTGCAGGTTATTATATATAATTTATTTGTGAATAAAGTAATTCCATCCCCCTATCTATGGAGTCTGAACAGCCGAAGTAGGGCACTGCCTGTAGTGGTGAAGTACAGTGGGAACTGTATATGAGATGATTATGTGTGTAAGTACAGAATATATTATGAGTAGAATTTTGTAAATAATGTAAATATATTAAGTACTAGCAAGATACCCGTGCTTCGCTACGGTATTATACTGAAATTTATAATTGAATGCTTATTATTTTTGATACATAATCCGCCGAAATTCGCGATCTGACTCGTTTACTGCGAGAATCCGCCAAAATTCGCGACCTGACTCGTTTTCTAATAGATAACGGCAAGTTTCCTCCCATTTTTCAATCTTTCCTTCCAGCAATCGATTTCGTACTTCCCGGGCTAGGTCCAGGTATTCCACCCGGTCAGTTGGGTCCCTAAATCTTTGCCATCTTTCCCTATAAGCATTTTTAATATGGATCAAATCCTTCAGGTGAGCCGGCGTGGTGTCGTCTTGGGTGCCTTGGCGGTACTGAACCCGTGGCCGGACTGCATTCTTAGTCATTACCAGTCCAGGGCCCGTTTCCAGCGCGGTCCGCACATTTGACGACGGTCCAGAACATTATTATTATTATTATTATTATTATTATTATTATTATTATTATTATTATTATTATTATTATTATTATTATTATTATTATTATTATATTCTGGACCCCACAGCAAGATGCAAGACCGCTACTTGGCGGTAAATTACATCTGCTGCCATTGTCATTGTTGACAATGTGACCAGCACTATTGCCGCGCGTAGGCAAGTGTGCGGGATTTCTGGCGATACGAATGACATTCTTCCGTGCATTATTGACCTTATTATAGAGGTGAACAATATGGCGGTCAATCTCATTCCTATCGTTTATTTCAAATGTGTTTAAATTTTTATTTATATGCCAGGAGAATCTACTGTAATCTAAGAACGTTCTCCGAAGGAAAAGATGGCTGTTGGAAACGAACCCAGGAAAGATTAAAAATGATCGGTTTATGATCAGAATAAGTACATCGAAAATCTACAGCCTGTTTCCAGTCATTCGACAGGGTCAGGAATGGAATGAATAAAGCCCCATCTAGCGGCGACAATAGGAATTGTGCCGGCTGCCGAAGCCTGTCGCACTCCTCTGGGGCAATGATCGATGAATGACAAATGAAATGAAATATTGGACAGTGCTTCTGGAATGAATGATGACAGGGAAAACCGGAGTATCCGGAGAAAAACCTGTCCAGCACGAATGTCACATGCAGTGACCGGGATTTGAACCACGGACCCCAGCTGTGAGAGGCCGGCGCGCTGCCGCCTGAACAACTGAGGCTCCTTATAAGTACATTGTGAGCAGTAAAATAAATTGGTCTCACCTCCTTTTACACCCCACCGCCGTTAAGTATATTTACCCCCACCCAAAAAATTAAAAGAAGGCGTATTTCCAGTCATTTAAAAAAGATTCCAAACACAAATGTTCACGTCTATTACCTTCAGTTTTGAGATATAAGTATTCCCATCAAAATAATTCTATTTTTTCACTTCCTTTCACACTCCCCCCCCCAAGTGAATTTTCCGGCAAAATAATACTTGTTTCTTTAATAGTAAAGGATCTTCTAAATACCAATTATCACGACTCTAACTTCTTCAGTTTTTGATTTATGTGTCCTCATGAAAGGAATTCAACTCCTTTTCACTCCCGCCCCCCAAGATGGTCCCCCCACCAAAACGCGTTTTTCTTTGTTTTTAAAGGTGATCCAAATACCAATTTTCACGTCTGTAACAACTTTAGTTTTTATTAGATGTATGTATTCTCATGCAATTAGGTCAGTTAATTTTTCAATTCTTTCACCCCCCCCCCCTTCATTGGATTTTCCGAAAATACGTGTTTCTTTACTTTTAAAGCAGATTCCAAATATCAAATTTTACATCTGTAACATCTTCATTTTTGAGATATCAGTAGCCTAATTAAGAGAATTAATATTATTTTCAGTCACTTTTACACCCCCCTCCACCCAAGTGGTATTTCAAAAAACTAAAAATCACGTTTCTTTATTTTTAATAGAGAAATAATACCACTTTTTTCTTCTGTAACATGTTAAGTTTTTTGAGATATACTGTAGAAAACTCATTTTAAAATTTCACCCCTTTTTAGTTCCCCTTAAGTGGAGTTTACAAAAACAAATCACCTATGTTTCTTTACATTTACAGGAGATTCCAAATACCCACTTTTTTACGTCTGTAACATTTTTACGTTTCTCAGATATTCTGTAGATATAGTCTTTCAAAAAATTCACCCCAGTTTGTCACTCCTGTTTAACCGCCATTAATTGGATTTTCCAAAAAAAAAAAAGTGTTTCTTTATTGTTAAAGGAGACCCCATATACAAATTTTTAGTTCTGTAATATCTTCAGTTTCTGAGATATATGCATCCTCATTAAAGGCATTCAACCCATTATTCATCCTTTTACACCCCTCCCATTGGGATTTACAGAAAACAAAAAAAATACGTGTTCCTTTATTTTAAAAAGAGATTCTAAATACCAATTTTTACATCTGTAAACTTTTAAGTTTTAAGATGTAGACACACTCATTTTAAAAATTCACCCCCCTTATCACCCCCATTATTTGGATTTTCCAAAAACGAAAAAATACTTTCTTTATTTTTAAAGTAGATTCCAAATACCAATTTTCAGGTCTGTAATATCTTCAGGTTCTGAAATATAAGTAGCCTCATTAAAGGCATTCAACCCTTTTTTCATCCTTTTCCACCCTTCCTATTGGGATTTTCCAAAAACAAAAAAAAATACGTGTTTCTTTATTTTTAAAGGAGATTCTAAATACCAGTTTTTACATCTATAAACTTTAAAAGTTTTGATATATAGATACACTCATTTTAAAAATTCACCCCCTTTTCAACCCCCCATTAATTGGATTTTCCAAAAACAAAAAATACGTGTTTCTTTATTTTTAAAAGAGATCCCAAACATCAATTTTCAGGTCTGTAATATCTTCAATTTCTGAGACATATGTATCCTCATTAAAGGCATTCAAACCCTTTTTCACCCCTTTTCACCCCTCCTATTGGGATTTTCCGAAAACAAAAAAAGGGTTTCTTTATTTTTGATGAAAATTCTAAATACCAATTTTTACATCTGTAAACTTGAAATGTTTTGTGATACAGATGCACTCATTTTAAAAATTCACCCCCTTTTCAACCCCCCATTAATTGGATTTTCCAAAAACAAAAAATACGTGTTTCTTTATTTTTAAAAGAGATCCCAAACATAAATTTTCATGTCTGTAATATCTTCAATTTCTGAGACATATGTATCCTCATTAAAGGCATTCAAACCCTTTTCACCTCTTTTCACACCTCCTATTGGGATTTTCCGAAAACAAAAAAAGGGTTTCTTTATTTTTGATGAAGATTCTAAATACCAATTTTTACATCTGTAAACTTGAAATGTTTTGTGATATAGATGCACTCATTTTAAAAATTCACCCCCCTTTTCACCCTATCATTAATTGGATTTTCCAAAAACAAAAAATACGCGTTTCTTTATTTTTAAAAGAGATCCCAAATTTTCGGGTCTGTAATATCTTCAATTTCCGAGACATATGTGTCCTCATTAAAGGCATTCAAACCCTTTTCACCCCTTTTCACCCCTTCTATTGGGATTTTCCGAAAACAAAAAGTACGTGTTTCCTTATTTTTAAAGAAGATTCTAAATACCGATTTTTACATCTGTAAACTTTTAAAGTTTTGAGATATAGATACACTCATTTTAAAATCTCACCCCTCTTTTCACCCCCCTTAGCGAAGGAATATCGAAAAATCCTCTCTTAGCGAGCACCTACATCTTAATATGAATATATCCCCAAAATTTAATTTCTTTATGTCCAGTAGTTTTGGCTCGGCGATGATGAATCAGGCAGTCGGTCAGTCAGTCAGTCAGTCAGTCAGTCAGTCAGGACAAGTTATTTTATATATATATGTAGATGAGCTGTGCGTTTAATAGAAAACTTGTTAGTATACTGTACATTGTATAGTACAGTATTTTAGGAAATGTTCTTCTCTTTTTTAAATTTGAAATATAGTGCTTGATAATAATGTATTATTGTGTATCATTTGCCACCGAGGTCGACACCTCATTTCCATATAAAGTGATTTTGATTGATTTGAAAAACAGAAGACGAAGATCTGCAGACTCAGATGAGGCAAAACTATCATGCCGTCAAACGGGGTGACTACAGCAACAGGGGTGACTTGGTCAGAAATTAGTTAAAAGAAATTAGAGGCCTATTCGTGTAATACATCTTTGTAATATGAATTTTTTATTCTTCCTCAATTTCAGGCAGATGTCTCTCGTTCCTAGTAATATACTGTACATTAGTACTGGTTTTTGACCGTAGTCACCCCAGTTGACGGGACGTAATTCTCAGAGTTCTGAGTTCCTCTCCTTGAACTGTGATTTCTGCTCCAAGTATCTCTTTAATTTTGTTGACCGCCTGTCTAAATAAACATAAACTTTCCTTCCTGCATATTTATTTCTCTGTGTTGTCCCCTTATTCTTGTTTCTGTAATTTGATTTTTGTACAGTTTGTTACATAACCTTTCTTTCTATGAACTTGATTACAATCCCTTTCAGACTTTTCCCAGGTCTATGAATGATACACTCACGAATTTACTTTTCTCCAATTAGTCTTTTAATGATCAGATTTAGAGTCAGTTTTGCATGGAGTGTCCTTGTATTTCTTTGAAATTGTCAGCATCCATTCTCATGGGTATGAAGCTAATAGTATTTGCACAGTTGTCTGGCACTTGGCCTATTTCCAGCATTTTACAAACTAATTTAGTATAGCTTTGCTGTGGTGGCTTCTACACAAGCATTCAGTAATTCTAAGCAGTCATAATCAATCCCAGGGCATTATTTAGGTCACGCAAAGTCTGTCAATTTCTGACCTCAAAACTGGATCTCCATTTCATTAATAACGGTGACCTCTTCTCTTACCAGTGCATACTCAACTATTTCTTTCCATTGATACAGTGATGTATGTGTTCCTGCCATTCTCTGCCTTGTCTTCTATCCCTAATCTACTTAGGGTGATGTAAAGCTGTGTTTTGTATATAGCTGAGTTTATTTGTTATTAATTGGAGCTAGAAATGGAAAGAAATTTGTAGTGCTCTTCATGTCAAGCTTCATCCCATAATTCATTCGGAACGGCTATAGGAAACATGGAAGACCATTTCCTACATGACCTGGAGTGTGATTTATACAAACTTTCTTCTCAGTTACGTTTCCAATTTAAACTCCACTCCGTCAAAGGCACTCAAACCCTCTTACGGTCATGACAGAGCCGAGAATCCAATTCGAGCCATCTGAGCCGGAATATATAGTTTTAATCTCTAGACTACGGTATTGGTTACCATGCCAAACATTAAGTGTGTAAAATTCGGAACAAACACTCCATAAAGGAGCTATGTCTAATCGAAAGATTATGTGAAAGATATAAAAAAAATTAAGAACTTATTGCCACTAACCTCGAACTATTGAACATGTCGAAGACAGAAACGTGCAAAGCAGAGAATAGAAATGATCCATTAACGTCAATAAGCTGAATATTTAACCTGCCATAATATACAGAGGGTTGCAAAACTGTCCGTGCAAATTGATACAGGAACTAGAGAACACCAAGACAAACTTATTTTAGATAGAAATGTATGTTCGCCGAAGTAAGCTGTTGGCGCAAGAGTATGTTTTCGAAGTTGATTATGGGAGTGATGAGAAAAAGATTGGAGCTCTGTGTATGTATGTTTTTATTTATTTATATTATAATCTAGGCAATAGATGGGTGAATTAGTTTAGGGGAAAGTCTGAAAGTTAATTCTCAATTATCTCCGTTAATGCTCGTCTTATCGATAGATACTAAATAACAAAAGTTGTAGAAAATCAAATGTTTTATCTTATGTGTAATACAAGTTGAGTTCTACAATGAATAATAACGGGGGGGGGGGGGGAATACGTTGTACTTATTTTTATTTATTTACTGCGTCCTACCGTTGTTAATATTAATCTTGCCGAAGAATCCTTCGTAACAAGGAGAGAAGGAGTAGTAAATGATAATTGTCCATGCCACGTATTTGTATCCTAGTAGAAAATTTACTTTTTTTTACAAGTTGCTTTACGTCGCACCGACACAGATTCGTCTTATGGCGACGATGGGGCAGAAGAGGGATAGGAGTGGGAAAGAAGAGTCCGTGGCCTTAATTAAGGTACAGCCCCAGCATTTGCCTGGTGTGAAGATAAGAAACCACGGAAAACCATCTTCAGGGCTGCCGACAGTGGGGCTCGAACCCACAATCTCCCGAATACTCGATACTAGCGGCACTTAAGCGACTGCAGCTATTGAGCTCGGGAAATTTTTCTGACCGGATACTTTAATATATAGTCTGTCCCATAGCGGGCCGTGCGTCGCCGTCTGCATGACGGTGGGAGACCTCCGTCAGACACTGACAGCTACAGCAGGTGGGTCCGTCGATTGAAAGACCTTTTCTCGTAACAAACATATATGTGGTCAGGGAGAAGAGGAATTCAGTGAGGTACTCTTGAAAATGGAACATTCCAGGGCTCTGGTGATACATATTACCATTCCTGCGTCATTGACTAACATATTTTAGCCTCGGGATGTCTTAATTGCCAAAACATTCACGATATACATAGTCCTCGAAATTACGGTTTTGTGAACGAGGTATTTTGGTTCAAAAAATAAACAGGTCGTGGAAATAAGTGGGAAAATCATGGCGAAAATTATAGGCGAATAGGTAAAGTAAGGGTTATTCTGCCCGACGGCAGGTCCGAACCTCCGCAAAGGTGTTGCTGAGCCGGAGTTTTCGTGCAGTAGGGTGGCCAGTTCCTTTCCGCTCCTCCATTCCCTTACCCCCAACCAACAGCGCGTGGCAACCCATCCAACTCCTGACCACGCCCAATGTTGCTTAACTTCGGAGATGTCACGGGATCCGGTGTTTCAACACGGCTACGGCCGTTGGCATAGGCGAATAAAGAAGGTATAATTCAGTTAACGCAGTCGTGAACAACGACGATGCGATTCATCATCCAGTTGAGTTCCTCAATTTTATATCTGTACATGTCCTGCCGTCCGCCTCTATGGTGTAATGGTTAGTGTGATTAGCTGCCACCCCCAGAGGCCCGGGTTCGATTTCCGACTCTGCCACGAAATTTGAAATGTGGTACGAGGTTGGAACGGGGTTCACTCAGCCTCGGGAGGTCAAATGAGTAGAGGCGGGTTCGATTCCCACCTCAGCCATCCTGGAAGTGGTTTCCTATCCCCCACAAGGCCCCTGTTCAGCATAGCAGGTGAGGCCATCTGGGCGAGGTACTGGTCACTCTCCCCAGTTGTATCTCCAGACCCAATGTCTGAAGCTCCAGGACACTGCCCTTGAGGCGGTGGAGGAGGGATCCCTCGCTGAGTCCGAGGGAAAAGCCAACTCAGAAGAATAAACAGATTAAGAAAGAAAGAAGGAAAGAGCATGTCCTGCCAGCACATGAAATTACGTTAAAAACAAGAGTGTCGATAATGCTCTTGAGAAACCTAACCGCAATGAAATTGTGCAACGGTACTCGCCTACGACACAGGTCGTTAACAAGAATGTCATTGAGCCTGATATTTTAGGAAGCATTGAAACAATTTCTTCCGCCAATGTGGTGTAGTGGTTAGTGTGATTACCTGCCACCCCCGGAGGACCGGGTTCGATTCCCGGCTCTGCCACGGAATTTGAAAAGTCATACGAGGGCTGGAACGGGGTCCACTCAGCCTAGGGAGGTCAACTGAGTAGAGATGGGTTCGATTCTCACCTCAGCCACCCTGGAAGTGGTTTCCCGTGGTTTCCCACTTCTCCTCCAGGCAAATGCCGGGATGATACCTAACATTAATGCCACGGCCGCTCCTTTCCCTCTTCCTTGTCTATCCCTTCCAATCTTCCAATCCCTCCGCAAGGCCCCTGTTCAGCATAACCGGTGAGGCCGCCTGGGCGAGGTACTGGTCATCCCCCCAGTTGTATCCCATGACCCAGAGTTTGAAGCTCCAGGACACTACCCTTGAGGCGGTAGAGGAGGGGATCCCCCGCTGAGTCCGAGGGAAAAACCTACCCTGGGGGGTAACCAGATAAAGAAGAAGAAACAATTTCTACCAAAAATTCCCCTAATTTATATCAATTATCCCTTCCAATTTAAGCGATTTCATTTCCCCATAAATGTCTGCTTTGCCATGTCCACAAATACTTCAAATCGCAAGGCCACTGCCACTCGGGTAGAGATGGAAATTCAGGATGTTTCTCGCATGGCCGATTGTATTGTAACGCTCTCAAACGACCATCAACCCTGTTGTATCCCCTTTCGGTATTTCCTAAAAGAGATTAGTGAGTCATACCGGAGACATCCCACCCGACCAGGAGGGCATGGACGTCATTCCCTTGTATTGTGCTTTCGTTTTTTTTCTCTGTGTGCCTTCTAGAATGAGAAACTAGAACCTTCCACCTCTAGCCGCATCGCGAAGAAAATCAGTACTTCATCACCCGAGATAGATACAAGGCCGCCGCGAACGAGTTGTTTTGGAGTGTCGAGTTAATAGTAGGACTGGCTGTCATCGGTGTCCCACCGGAGTCAGAGTATCTTCGGGCAGTGAGTGGGGTACTGTGTGGAGTACTGTATATGTGTACCGGCGTGGGGTCTGTGCGTTGAACAGTTGTTGTAAGTAGATGGAGCACATTTAATTGTTGTTGTTGTGATGAATATTGTAGTGCTGGTTAGCACTGTTGAGTTGTTGCTGTTATGTGACCACTGTTTTCAGTTGTAAGTGTTGAGTAGTTCGCTATGGAGCAACCACATGAATTGACTGTATGAGTGGCGGACTATCTCTGGAGTCGAACTAAAGGACAGTACGGTCGAATTAATAAGCATGCCAAGTGCTCCGTAATGGTAAAAAATTAATGAATACTATAAAGCATTACTGAAGACTGAGACGGATATTAACTTCCGATGTCGAACGGCCACGCTTAAGTAATAATATGTTGGCGACGGTCTTGTATGTTGAAATGGGCCCTGTCTCCGCGCTCCAATAGTACATATTGTTCCGATTCACGACGCCATTGTTGTGAAATCATGATTCGTCTAAAACACAGGACTCCTGACAAAAGGCTACATTATTGGTTACACTGAGTAATGCCCATTGACAAAATGTTACTCTAGCATCGAAATCACGTTCGTGGAGCTGCTGGTGTAACTGCGGATGGTATGGGTGAAATTTATTGTTATGCAGTATATGCATGAATGATGACCGGCTGATGTCAGTCTTCAGCTTCATATCATTGTCTGCTGTCCATCTTACAGCAGACAATGGTAAGATGATAAACACAGGGCGATTTGGCCGTACGGTTACGAGCGCGCAGCTGTGAGCTCGCATCCGGGAGATAGTGGGTTTGAACCACACTGTCGGCAGCCCTGAAGATAGTTTTCCGTGGTTTCCTATTTTCACACCAAGCAAATGCTGGCGCTGTACCTTAATTAAGGCCACTGCCGCTTTCTTGCCGTATCTAGGCCTTTCCTGTCCCAACGTCGCCATACGACCTATCTCTGTCAGTGCGAGGTAAAGCATTTAGAAAAAAGGATGGTAAACGGGGAGAAAAGTCAGGTTGCGAATTTCACCAACAGGAAAAGTGCACCGGGCGAATTGGACATGCGGTTAGAGGTGCGTAGCTGTGAGCTTGTTTGCGGGAGATAGTGGGTTCGAACACCTCTGTCGGCAGCCCTGAAGATGGATTTCCGTGGTTTTCCATTTTCACAACAGGCAAATGTTGGGGCTGTACCTTAATTAAGGCCGCGGCCGCTTCCTTCCCACTACTAGCCCTTTCCTAGCCTATCGTCGCCGTAAGACCTATCTGTGTTGGTGTGGCGTAGAGCAACTTTTAAAATAAATCATCCCTTGGAGGGAAGGAAGGTAAAGGCTTCCACTATGCATAACCTCGGCACATGGTAGGGTAGAGTGTTACTCATTTTTGGTGTACGCTGAGTAAACCTCACGGCCACGTGCACCTCCGAAAGTGGAAATCTCGTTTCTTAAATATTTCAACTTCTTTATGGGGAATCGAGCCTACGTTCTTCTAGATGAACAGAGCACGCCTTTACCACCTCGGTCAGGCAGCCCCATTTCATATCTTTCTTTCTTAATCTGTTTACCCTATAGGTTTGGTTTTTCCCTCGGACTCAGCGAGGGATCCCCCCTCAACCGCCACATGGACAGTGTCCTGGAGCATGAGACACTGGGTTTGGGGATACAACTGGGGAGGATGATCGGTACCTCGGCCAGGCGGCCTCACGTGCTATGCTGAACAGGGGCCTTGGTGGGAGATGGGAAGATTGGAAGGGATAGACAAGGAAGAGGGGAGGAAGCGGCCATGGTCTTAAGTTATGTACCATCTCAGGATTTTCCTGGAGGAGAAGTGGAAAACCACGAAAAGCCACTTCCAGGATTGCTGAGGTGGGAATCGAACCTACCTCTACTCAGTTGACCTCCCGAGGTTGAGTGGACCCCGTTCCAGCCCTCGTACCACTTTTCAAAGTTCGTGGCAGAGCCGGGAATCGAACCCGGGCCTCCAGGGGTGCCAGCTAATCACACTAACCACTACACCACAGAAGCGGACCCCTTTTCATATACTGGTAGTATATCGATTTTTAACATCAGTGTTTATATGTTGTTTTAGGTAATTATCTCAATTCAAAACCTTCAGTATAGCTACATTTCTCGTTTTGTTAGAAAGGCAACCATTCTTTTTCAGTGTCGACTCAGTTAATATAACTCATAGCTTTTCAGTTTGTCGAAACACGAACACTATAACATACCGTTGTTGTCAATTTTGTACAGGTACTGTCACACTTTTACATATCTTGTTTCGACCGACTGAAAAACTGTAAATTATAATTGCATAGATATTAGTACAATAATCAGAATTACTTTCTGATATTATGTTAAAATGTAACACGTCAAACCATTATTTGAAATTATCTGGAACTGTTTAAAATCGCCACAACCAAAACCAGGCAGACGAGAAAATAATAATAATAATAATAATAATAATAATAATAATAATAATAATAATAATAATAATAATAATAATAATAATAATAATAATTGTTACGGGGATACCCGTGGAGCAGAAAGAGGTTAAAGAAGGTGCCGGGGTGAATGGGTCTATCTACAAGATCAAAATTAATTTAAAACTTGAACGGAAGGTTATATTTCTTTTAGAACTTCAAACTTAACCATTTTTCATAACAATGAAACATCAGGTACAATGACAATTTCATAAATTGGAAAATTCAAGATTCAGACCTTGACAATTCTGGGCTACAAGCCTCTAGGTTACAATTCCAGAGATACCGGATCCAGTTCACAACTTTAATTTAAATAAAGAATCGTTTACTCAAGGGCAGATATCTCCTAATTCAAGAGCACTTGCTCCCAAAATACAATATCTAGCCTTCCAGAGGCACTCTTTACTATTACAAAAACTTGAAAAGAGCTAACAGGCTCTCAGTTTCTTCTAGCCTACTCGAGGCAACAATCTCTGGCCTCTCAAGCCACCATTTACAAATTGAATTGGTTTTTACACAGCGGTATCTAGTACCCAACCTACCGGGCCTTTGTGAAAAAGAACAGGTTAAATAAACGGCCCGAACACAAATGAATGGAGGCGAACACTGCGCTCCACGTAATGAAATATAAAATCCTAAAGGGATCTTGGACGATGAAACTGGGGCTATCCCACACTACTGAGGTGGCTCGCATGGAAATAACCTTAATTCATTACAGGAAAGAAAGGTTGCTAAAACGGAGTCACCTCAAACCAAGATGAAGGGGAGCTCGAGAGGGTTACTCACTCTCTATCCCCAGTTTACAGTTGAAGATTTTATGAAGTTTTTACATTAGCCGAAAGAAAATTTACATTTTAGGAAAGAATGTTACATAGTTAAAGATTCGCGCCTTCCCCTCGAATTAAGCTGCGGAGGTAGCAAGAAAGAATGAATTTATGTGGCCGTTACCTTATAGATGTTCTGCTGGCCGAAGAAAGAGGCGCCCCGCCTCCTGTCTTAACACACACGCTCAGAAAGACGACGATCAATTGGCAAGGTAGCCCGAAGCGCCGCAGTTTATATACCCTCATGGAAGGTTCGAGAGAATTCAGGACTAATCAGGATACACCCTCTTAATTTTTATTGGCAGATTCAAAATGAACAAGAAATGAGGGATTGGTTGAAAATTAATTACAAAATGTCCTGTTTGGCCAGATTCAAAACTGGCGGAAGGAAAAGAAGTGTTGCCAACCCAAAAATAAATGAACATAGATTCAGTTATGCAAACCTAGAAATACGAAACTTCTTAATGTTATAAGTTCTTCCACCTTGCACCAGAATGCACGATCAGAGTTTGTGGTAGTGTCATCTGTGGAAAAATGTCCAAACTTCTTGATGTGTAGCCAAACAAAACAAGAAGAAATTCAATCAGTTTAGGAAATTTCACAATAACACAATTACTTAATATTTTAGTGGTGACATCTTCCGATTAAAGTTCCAACTTCATGTGGTATCAGTTTCACCTTTTGATTGATAGAGGAGTTTATAAAGGCACTTATTTTGAATTTGCTGCATTGAGGTGTCCCTCCCGGTACAATAATAATAATAATAATAATAATAATAATAATAATAATAATAATAATAATAATAATAATAACGATAAGCCGGACTGAGTGGCTCAGACGGTTCAGGCACTGGCTTTCTGAACCCAACTTGGCAGGTTCGAACCTGCCTCAGTCCGGTGGTATTTGAAGGTACTCAAATACCGGTACGTCACTCTTGTGTCTTAGATTTAATGGCACGTAAAAGAACTCCTGCGCGACAAAACCCCGGCACCTCGTCGTCTTCGAAAACCGAAAAAGTAGTTAGTGGGACGTAAAAGCCAGTAATAATAGTCTATCTATATAAATAAAATTGTAGGGGGTCCGCTGTCTGTAATTTCTTTTGTTTTGCCAATTTTTCAGATATTTATCCGTTTTAGGTCAACTCAAGACCGAATCGGTGGTTTTTACGTTTCATGTCTGTTTGTTTGTCTGTTTGTCTGTTTGTCTGTTTGTCTGTCTGTTTGTTTGTCTGTTCCACCATCACGTCGAAACGGCTGGATAGATCTCAACCAAACTTCATATTTAGAGTAAACTCATCCCGGGGATGGTTTCGATATGCATATCATTTTAAAATCTTTCAATACTCGGGGGGTTTATAGGAAAACCAGAATGGTTTTTCCACCATCACGTTGAAACGACTGGATAGATCTCAACTAAACTTCATATCTAGAGTATACTCATCTCGGGGAAGGTTTCGATGTGCATATTATTTTAAAATCTTTGAATAGACCGGGGGTTTATAGGAAAACCAGAATGGTTTTTCCACCATCACTTCGAAACGGCTGGATAGATCTCAACCAAACTTCATATTTAGAGTATACTCATCCCGGGGAAGGTTTCGATATGCATATCATTTTAAAATCTTTCAATAGACGGGGGTTTATAGGAAAACCTGAATGGTTTTTCCACCATCACTTCGAAACGGCTGGATAGATCTCAACCAAACTTCATATTTAGAGAATACTCATCTCGGGGAAGGTTTCTGTATGCATATTATTTTACAATCGTCGAATAGACGGGTGGTTTATAGGAAAACCAGAATGGGTTTCCTCCATTTTCTCTTATACTATTGATTTTCTGTAAACTTCGTTTACCGTACGTGAAACGTCTCTTCATTATAAACAACTTTCGTTATGTTCATAATTTACCTTACTCTTCACATGACGGAGAAATTTACAATTTTCCGCTGGTATCATGCTCTGCATTGAGTGACCGACAGACCGACAACGAAACTACAGGTTACCATGGCAACGTCTCTGACTGCATGCCAGCAGGGAAGTAACGTATTGCCATTTTCCTCATCATGCTTTTAAATTCGTGGTTGTTCCTTGGGTAGAAGGCAAGAGAGGCGTCAATCGGCCTATCTGCGGGATATTGGCGGAATATCGTTGGATATTATAACCGCCCTCGAATAGATTAAGTAATAACACCATTAGTCATCTTCTTATTATTTGTTTACCTAAGAATCACTGACCTAAATTTCTCCTCTGTTACCGCTTTATTATATCCATTACTCACACTAGCATAATTTATTGAGGGGTATTTGATTTTCCAATACATTCACTTGGCATTTACATATTTGTCGTTATCCGGCTGTCCGCAGTTATAATCCATTTTCTATTACTTTCAACTTTCTTAACTGTATTATTTCTTCCTTAATTACGCCGTATGTACGCGAGTGCTACAAACTACTGGATGTATTTCCACCAAGACTCATATTTAGAATACACCTGTCCTTGATAGGTTTTGGGCAAATATTGTTTCTAAATCCCTGAACTGACTGGGGGTTTATACGAAACCGAAACAGTGATTTTGCACTTCCACAAAATATACACAACCAAACTTAATGGAAATCTACCTACCTTGGTAAATAATAATTTCTAAACCTTTTTTCTCATGTGCATCATTTCGATACAATCAATCAATCAATACTGATCTGCATTTAGGGCAGTCGCCCAGGTGGCAGATTCCCTATCTGTTGCTTTCCTAGCCCTTTCCGAAATGATTTCAAAGAAATTGGAAATTTATTGAACATCTCCCTTGGTAAGTTATTCCAATCCCTAACTCCCCTTCCTATAAATGAATATTTGCCCCAGTTTGTCCTCTTGAATTCCAACTTTATCTTCATATTGTGATCTTTCCTACTTTTATAAACGCCATTCAAACCTATTCGTCTACTAATGTCATTCCACGCCATCTCTCCGCTGACAGCTCGGAACATACCACTTAGTCGAGCAGCTCTTCTTCTTTCTCTCAATTCTTCCCAACCCAAACATTGCAACATTTTTGTAACGCTACTCTTTTGTCGGAAATCACCCAGAACAAATCGAGCTGCTTTTCTTTGGATTTTTTCCAGTTCTTGAATCAGGTAATCCTGGTGAGGGTCCCATACACTGGAACCATACTCTAGTTGGGGTCTTACCAGAGACTTATATGCACTCTCCTTTACATCCTTACTACAACCCCTGAACACCCTCATAACCATGTGCAGAGATCGGTACCCTTTATTTACAATCCCATTTATGTGATTACCCCAGTGAAGATCTTTCCTTATATTAACACCTAGATACTTACAATGATCCCCAAAAGGAACTTTCACCCCATCAATGCAGTAATTAAAACTGAGAGGACTTTTCCTATTTGTGAAACTCACAACCTGACTTTTAGCCCCGTTTATCAACATACCATTGTCTGCTGTCCATCTCACAACATTTTCGAGGTCACGTTGCAGTTGCTCACAATCTTGTAACTTATTTATCACTCTATAGAGAATAACATCATCCGCAAAAAGCCTTACCTCTGATATATCATTAACGGACCGTTTTTCTGTACAAGTCCCATCGGACTTAACTCCCGAGCGGGTGCGTGTAAAGCGTACTCCTTGCAATTTGAAAACTACTGAAGACATTAGAACCAAAATTTATATTTAGCATCCACCTGTCCAAAGGTAGGTTTTAAACGTAAATAACATTTCATGTTCCGGAATGGACTGGCGGTTTATAGGGAACCGAAATGGTGATTTTACTCTTCCACAACATATACAGAACAAGACCAACCTGACTGGAAATCGACCAAACGTGATGGAATTCCACCTCTAAACCTTTTTTCCATGTGCATTCTTTCGTCAGGAGGATTACTAAGGGAGATATCATGAATGGTCACTTTTGCAGGTTAAGTCCAGCGGACATAGCCCAAAAGGTGTTTTACATGGAGCAGATTCCTTATCTATATAAATCAAATCGTAACGACTGTGTGCCTCTACACTGACTATTTTGGCGAAATTTTCGTACAGCTTTCCGTTTAAGGGGTAATAATGACCATCTCCATAATTTTTGGTTTAGTTTCCTGAAAGTACTAATTTTTACCCGCCTCGCCCAAAATCCAAATTGCGCCATAATCTGCCAGAAGAAAAAGAAGATAATTGAAATTTGACAAAATTATACGTTTAAGCCTGTAACGAACGGAAAACTTCCTAGATCATTAAATTTTTCACTTTGAATCCCCGAAGAATATCGAAATACGCAGGCAATTTTAATGATGGTGCAGACCTTCGGAAATTCCTATCCTATAACGGATTGCACAATCTCCGTTCAATTTGGAATGATCTACAACCGCGGTCTTATGACTTTTTGCCGTATCTGTATCCCTTTTACGTTTGATTTTTCTCTTTAATCGATGTTAAGTCAATTTGGAATTTTCACATGCATAATTCATACTTTCAATTACTTATATGAAATACAGAATCATTAAACTCTTCACGAAAATTGGCCCACCCAGTAGCCATATGTGAGCCAAATGCTATGTATGTATCCGAAAAGTAATGTAATGTGAGATAATCTTACAAAACCTTTACCCTGTTCCACGTTTCTAATTCAATCTGACCCAAGAATAGATGACATATCATAGGACCAGCCATTTAGGCCACTAAATCCGGCGTGTCTTATGGTATAATCCTTTGTCGATATGACGTACGTTTAGTAGCAGTTAATCTGTAAATGAAGGTCTTCAATATTGTAAATACGCATATACTTTCGTATGTCGATCTATATATATTCACTGATGTCGATTTTTAGCGATCGAGAAAGGGTGGGTCTGCTATTGTAATAAGTACTCCCCACACCGACTTTGACTGGCAGTAGGAAAGCGTTCCTTCTCCAACTCCTGTGTAACTGTCATTAGTAAGGAAAGCCTACAATTATAATGAATAGTTCCCTTCTCGATTTGACATGCAGAAGGCAAGTGAGCATGCAGTTTTGTTTAAAACTCCCCTACCCGATTGTGTTTGGCAGTAGGCAAGGGTGCCTATCATTATAAAGAAATGTCCTCATCTAAAATGTGACTGGCATTAGGCATAGTGGCCTGCTATTTTGATGGAAACTCACCAACTTGGTGTGACTGGCAGTAAGCTGGCTGGCAGTAGGAAAATGGGCCTGGCATTATAATGATAACTGCACAACTCAATTTCGAGTGATAGTAGGGTAATTGCCTGCCATTATAATAAAAACTCCTCAACTGAAATCTGTCTGGAAGTAGGAAGGGGCTGCCATATTAACGAAAACTCCCCAAATCGATTTTGTCCGCGTAGTAGGCAATGGGGCCTGCAATTATTACGTAATCATCCCAACTCGATTGTGAATGGCAGTAGGCAAGTGAGTCTGCCGCTATATCACAAATCCGTAACAAACACTTTACATTGGAAACAACGTACGGGGAACTCCCCATGCTCTTTCTCGGATAACGCTAAGAGACATGCAATTTTAAAACAATCTTATTTACTGCATGTACACTATTTACTTCGATAACCGAATACAATGTAGAATACCGTAGCGAAGCACGGGTACATTCGCTAGTTAATAATAATATTAATAATAATAATAATAATAATAATAATAATAATAATAATAATAATAATAATAATAATAATGTCAATAATGTCCACCTCCGTGGTGTAGTGGCTAGTATGATTAGCTGCCATCCCCGGAGGCCCCGGTTCGATTGCCGGCAGTGCCACGAAATTTGCAAAGTGGTTACGAGGGCTGGAACAGGGTCTACTCAACCTCGGGAGGTCAAATGGGTAGAGGTGGGTTCGATTCCCACCTCAGCCATCCTGGAAGTGGTTTTCCGTGGTTTCCACTTCTCCTCCAGGCAAATGCCGGGATAATTTAATTTAATTTCGTGTGGCTATTTCTAGCCGAGTGCAGCCCTTGTAAGGCAGACCCTCCGGTGAGGGTGGGCAGCATCTGCCATGTGTAGGTAACTGCGTGTTATTGTGGTGGAGGATAGTATTATGTGTGGTGTGTGAGTTGCAGGGATGTTGAGGACAGCACAAACACCCAGCCCCCGGGCCATTGGAATTAACTAATTAAGGTTAAAATCCCCGACCCGGCCGGGAATCGAACCCGGGACCCTCTGAACCGAAGGCCAGTACGCTGACCATTCAGCCAACGAGTCGGACAATGCCGGGATGGTACCTAACTTAAAGCCACGGCCACTTCTTCCCTCTTCCTTGTCTATCTCTTACAATTTTCCCATTCCCCCACAAGGCCTCTGTTCAGCATAGCAGGTGAGGATGCCTGAGCGAGGTACTGGCCATTCTCCCCAGTTGTATCCACGACCCAGTATCTCACGCTCCAGGACACTGCCCTTGAGGCGGCAGAGGTGGCATCCCTCGCTGAGTCCGAGGGAAAAACCAACCCTGGAGGGTAAACAGATTAAGAAAAAGGAAATAATAATAATGGTTTAACGTCCCAGTAACTACCTACATGGTTTGTTCTTTTACGTGCCGATAAATCTACGACACGAGTCTGACGTATTTGACCACTTTCAAATACCTACTATCGGACTGAGCTGGAACCGAATCCGCCATGTTAGCATCAGAAAGCCCGCACGTTACCGTTTGAGCAGCTCAGCACGACACACCACGGAGCCTCAGGGTGAGAGGCAGGCAAGCTACCCCTACACCACGAGGCCGGCATACTTAGGTTCCCAGTAATTATAATACCTTTACAAAAATGCTGCGTAGTATTTTCGCCAAATGAGAACTATCTGAGTAATGATTAAACTAAACATTGCTTTGCCTACTGGTAAAGGGGAATATCTGTTGCTAAGTTGTCTACTCTTATCCGCTAACGTGGTGGATATCATATAGGAAATTAAATACATACATCAAACGGTAATTCGACCCATTTAGCTCCAAGGCTGCGGTCCTCTCCAGCTCGAAATCTTCCGACTTGGTGCATGATTGGTATCGTTATATCAATGCCAAGCTCTGGACTGAATTTGCCAGTGTATGTTTTATTTGGATTGAAAGTTCTTGTCCAGACGCCCTTGAAGTACACAGCACTTGTCAGCACAAGTTGCATTCTTGGTGAGATTTCATCTGAAAATGAATAAAACGTGATATTATTATAATGTTCAATTCCGTATGTTTAGGTGAAATACAGCAGCGTGCGGTTTAATTCAAACAAAGAAGTTTCTAAGGCTTTCTATTAATAATATTGGCAGAATTGTGTATTCCTGCTAAAATACTGGTCCGGCTTTCAACCGAATTGCATTTTGGGTGTAAGGTAGCATTATTGGATGTTCTTTGTAACACAGTCATCAGCTGAATTTCTCAGAGTGATGTTTATGTTTTCAAACTTAAGTCGGGTTACTGTATTGAAATTTGGTAATTGATAGGCCTACCCTTATGGCACGAAGACAAATTGCTTCACAATGCGATGTTTATGTGGCTATAGTAAATCAATTTTGAGGAGATTCCGAGAAACTGGGTCCTTTTTGTCGCTGAAGGAAAACAACTGTGATCGGAAGGCCAAGATTACACCAAAGGAAGACCGTTTACTAATAAGAAAGAGTAACATAAATCCGAGGCTTTCTGCTGATGACTTGAACCGAAATTTAAGTCGGAGGGAACTACAGGTTCAAGTTACAACAATTCGTCGCGGACTGTCGGAGTTTGGAATAAGAGCGTGCAGACCAGCAAAGAAGCAGTTCCTGATAATTGTGATTGATATGGGCTAAACTCCTTAAAAGAAGTTGTATTTTCTGGCGAAAGCCATTTCGAAGTTTGTGGTCAGCGCGTTCTATTTGAGTGTAAAGAGCAATCCGAAAAAAATATCATCAGCCGATATTCATAAAGCAGCTTGCTTCATACGTCGAAGCCTACAGGCCAATAAATGAAAAAGTATTGACTTTCGCCCTTAACACCTAGCCACCCTGACGCAGATGAGCTGGAAGTGTAGGACTTTTATACGATCCTAGAGGACACCATGGCAGCCCTCAAGCCCAAAGAATCATTATTTTGCTGGGGGAATTCAGTGCTAAGGTAGGGAGCACCGCATTGGACAACCGCTTGAGGGACACGGCGGGGCGCAACAGCGTGGGAACGTGTAACGAGCGAGTCAACAGACTGATCCACTTCGCGACTGATAACAATATTCATTCATCACAAAACTGCCTAAGAACATGAAGCCCTCGAGTGGGCAATATAGGAACCAGATTGATTACATCCTTTTTGACAAGAGATGAAGAACCATCGATACCAGACCAGGCGCTAAATGCGTTACTGATCACCGTCTTCTCTGGGTATACATCAAGTCAAGCTGATAAAGCCATCAACCAAACTAAGGTTTCTCCAAGGATAGTTTCTCGAAAACCATTTGCCTTTCAAAATTATCTTCTAGCAAGTGGCCTACCAGACCTTGAGGGAAACTGCGACGAAGTTTGGAAGAGAGTGGAAAAATGGGATGTTGAAACTGCTAGTAAGATTACCAAACCCACCAGTACAGTAAAACAACAACTTAGATGTCAGGCAAGACCTTGTCACTAGCCGGAGAGGGACTAAACATCCGACACTCAGTCGCAGACCCTGAGCAACAGAAACGAATAAAATTAAAAGTGAACAATGACATCAGGCTCGCTTGTAGAAGAGATGAGAACGAACACATGAAAAGGCTGTCTGTGGATCCGGAGATGCATACAATTGAGAAACACCCCAAAGAGCTCCGCGACTTGACTCGAGAGTTCAAAGCCAAGACACAGGTCATCAGGGACGAACAAGACGAAGTCATCACAGACGCGAATGGCATTGCCAAAGTACGGCGAGAATACTGCGTCGGGATGTTCTACGACAACCCACAATCCATGCCAGGAGACGAGGTTGAAGACATAGGACCAGCAATCCTCAGATATGAAGTGAACGTGCAGTGAAGAAGTTGCAGAATCAGAAAGTACCAGGCTTTGATGGAATTACTGCTGAAGTCCTGATGAACATGGCAACCTTGGCGTGAACATACTACACATACATTGCCAAAAAATCTGGAGGTCTGGAAACTGGCCGCGGCATTGATGCCGCTCCATCTTTATGCCACTGTTCATGAAGGGCTTTCCACACGACTGCGGGAACTCTTGTCGCACAATAGCCCTCTGCTCCCACGCCAGCAAAATCTTGCTCACGATACTGAAAGACAAGCTAAAGACCTTCCTCAAACCACAAATACTGGACTAACAGATGGGATTCGTTTCAGGCAAAGAAACGCACGGGCAGATCCTGAACCTTCGAAAACTAGTCGAGAAAGCTAGGGATTCAACATCATGTTGCTCATGTACTTCGTGAATTTCAAGAAAACCTTCGGCAAGGCGAAACGATCAAAGCTATGTATACGAGTGGGGATCAAATACAGTATAAAGGGGATTTTATTTTTTATTTAAATCCATTTATTAAAAAACACAAGGCAATTACAATTTACTTTTCTACATAGTTTCCTGCTTTGGAAATGCATTTGTCAAAGCATATGGGCAGCTTTTTGATGCCCTCCTCGTAAAAAGAATAGGGTCGTGTCACCAATCCGTTACGCACGAAGTCTTCCACACTATCGTCATCTTCAAATAGTTGCCCTCCTAGATCTTCTTTATGCGGTCCGAACAAATGGAAATCGCAGGGCGATAAGTCCGGGCTTTAAGGAGGATGATCAAGTATAGTCCATTGTATTTCCTGTAGCTTGGAGACGGTTAGTGCTGCAGTATGGGGCCGCACATTGCCGTGGAGGAGGAGGACCTTCCGAATCGGTTGGTCTCGTCTTTTGCAGCGATATGCAACCCTCGCGTTGTTCAACAGCTCGCAGTGGTAACCAGCATTGATTGTGCGTCACTCATGCAAAAGATCAATCAGCAAAATGCCTCGCCGATCGAAAAACAAAACGGTTGCAAGAATCTTGCCAGCTGACAGTCCAGTCTTGGCTTTCACTGGTGCTGCATTCCCTTTACTCCCCCACTCCTTACTGGCTTCTTTGGATTCGGGAGTGTAGTAGTGGACCCAGGTTTCGTCGCAGCTGACGATCCGACGCAAAAAATCCATCACCTTCTTCCGCAAACCTTGCTGTAAGCCTCTGACAGACCTCCAAACGTCTCATTTTCAGATTTTCAGTCAAAATGCGAGGGACCCATCTGGAACACATTTTACGGAACTGTAGATCGTTTGTGATGATTGCTTGACGGCTCCCATAAGTGATTCAGACTTGTTCTGCAATTTCTGATATTATCGCCCGTCGATCGTCAATCATGTCTTAAACCACACGAATGTTCTCGTCTGTAATGCTGGTCCGTGTACGGCGATCGTGTTGCTGATTTTCCACACGTTCTCCTTCATTGAACTTTTTATGCCAGGCAAACACACGCGTCCTTGAAAATGTTTGATCACCGAACTGTGCAGTCAATCTCTGGTAAATTTCCGCAGCTGTAACTCCTTCACGAGCAAGAAATGTTATAATCATGCGTTGCGCAGTGGAGGGGTGAACCTGTTGCTCCGACATCGTGAGCGTTACTAAGGAAATGGCGGGAAATATCTAACAGCACGCTCTTCCCACTCCAATGGTCCCACCAAAGCATAGCAGAAGCACGGGCCCAGTCCTACCAACTGTTGATGTTCAGGAACAAAAATCCCATTTATATTTGATCAATCTTCGTAATTATCGTCGATATGTGGACGCCGAGGCGCCTAGTGAATTTGATACGGTTCACAGTGGCGGTGCGTGTCAACGATATCCTATTGATTAGCTTCTCCGCTGTTGCTGGTGTGAGGTAGGGGTGCATTTTACCGCCCCTCCTTTTCAACATCTGCAGCGAGCCCATCATATGGGAGATCCTCGAAGACTGGAATGGCGGCATGGCAGTTTGTGTTAAGAAAATTAGCAATCTGCTGTACGCTGAAGACACTCGGATAATAACAAAGTTGACCATGAACTGGAGACCGTGATACCGAGACTAGAAAATCAGAGCAGAGTGTATGGACTTAAAATTAACAGTTCGAAGACCAAAGTAGACTACTTTGTAACTAATTTACCTGTATGAAAAGACACAGCACCTTCATCAGCTGACCGTTCACGTTCAAAAACCAATCAAGCATAGATAACGACGCTTTAAAGACATATGTGGATTAAAATCCACACAACGCCTTCAGGGAATTTGCCGGTTAGTTCAGTGCTTCATTTTCAACCATTTTCTAAAATCTACAGTGTATAGCGAAAGAGAAGGAAAATGGACAACTGGGTACTGCAGGGACTGATGGAGCGTCACAAATAGAGGGTGAATATCTGCAATAACCTGTTGGTTGGTCACCAGAATGAACCCCTACTCAATCGTATTGTGACGTGTGATGGAAAGTGGATTCTGTGCGGTAATTGCAGGTGAAGTGAGAAACAGTTGAACGGTTGTGTACCCTCATAAGCTTTCCAGGTCCAAAAATTTGACGTCGCACTATCTTTTGTTGTTAGTGAAGTGGATAGCATAAGTTGATGTCCATTGCAGGTATTTCATGCCGGTGAAGTCCGACTCGTTGGCTGAACGGTCAGCGTACTGGCCTTCGGTTCAGAGGATCCCCGGTTCGATTCCCGGCCGGGTCGGGGATTTTAACCTTAATTGGTTAATTCCAATGGCACGGGGGCTGGGTGTATGTGTTGTTTTCACCATCATTTCATCCTCATCACGACGCGCAGGTCGCCTACGGGAGTCAAATAGAAAGACCTGCACCTGGCGAGCCGAACCCGTTCTGGGATATTCCAGCACTAAAAGCCATACGACATTTCATTTCATTTCATCCCGGTAAAACCATTTCTGCTATCACATACCACGTAAAGAATGACGAAATGCACCGACGATTGTGTAAGGAAGGAGCCGTACAATTCTTTACGCCCTGGCATAATTGGTTTGAAAGTTTGTGTATATGAATGCCATATTCATTTGTGTCGGAATACTCAACAAGTGGTATCACTTCCACCAACGATTCTCCAGGTTAGGTAACAATATACAAAATATAAGTGCAGTTATACAAATAAATCTTCTAAACCACTACTTATAACCTTTTTGTGACATAATTATGCGTGAATTAGGAGTTCAAATGGAACTACTGTATTTTAACTTCAAAGAAATTTGAAACTTTTCGGAATCATTTCAATGGAAATCTAAGCTTCAGGGATATTTCTGTCATCACTGTTACAGAAATCGCTCTCTAAACAGCAAAAATAAAACTCTGGAGAAAGAGAATGAAATGCCCCGATGTCGACTGCAATTTATATGTAAAGAATTATTAAAATTTCGAGATTTTCTATAAATGTTGGTTCCATTTTGCTTTCTTTCCTAAGCCGCACCGTTAAATAAGAAAAGTGATGTTCCATACACTCTGCAAACAATACATGTTTATGGAAATCTATATCTTGCTGATAAATGTGCGATCCACTTCGCTGATTTTCCACATATATACGAAATTTCACATGCAGTAATTTTGAACAAGTAATACAATATTTTTCTGTACCTGAACTGACGAGTTCTGGAATTCTATTCTTCGTAATTTGTGAGACCCATTTGTTTATTTGTTTGGCAGCATCTTGGGAGTGCTTAAAATTTATGAGCTCAATGTTGGCATGGAAGTCGTCTAGTAGAATATCTTTGTACTCCGGCGCCATTTCAAACTCGTTGTTCAAGAATACGCTGCTGCCAAATTCTAGCGTTGATTTGGATTTTCGCATCTACACAAGGAAAAAGAATACCGCATTAATTTTGATACCTCACTACAAGAAGTAAGTTTATTAATGCTCACCCGTAATGAACATAAACACATTTTAAACAGGAATCATTAAATGATCAGCATAGCTCATTTTCTTCTTTCGTTAATATAGTCATCTGAATATTTTTGTTAAAGTAGACGAGACGTTGGGATAATGAAGAACATTATTTCGAAAGAGATGATTAGCCACTAATGACAGCTTAGTACTTACAGCTACATCCATAATGTGATGATTGATGATAAATGAGAAATTGTGGAAGATAGTCTTAAGTATAAATAGTTTTATTTATATACTTGACCATCGATTTTCGAATGGATATGAAGTTATCTCTGTAAGATTACTAAACATTGTGGGCCATGAAAAAAACATAATCATAACAGTGTAAACATATCTCCTCTAATTTTTGTTGTAGGAAGTGAACTGGATATTACTTTTTCTATTCCGATTTTCAGCATGATGTCGCATCCTGGTTAGATGTAATGCAAAGATCGTCAGATCACCCACGATTCCTCACTACTTATTAAGGAATATGTAAGCGATGGCTGAATTATAGCAGAGGTGGGCGAACGTTGCCCACTGCTGTAAGGCTACGCTGCAAGTACGTAAAAAGCACAGCGTGTAAAAGTTATATTTGTCCTCTCCATCATTTAGGAATGACAGGGTGGTACAGATGTTACAAAAAGGCGACAATAGCAAATGTTTGCTATGCGGCCGCATACTCGTTGGGGAGTGAAAGTTTGGTTCCAGTTACGAAAATTAATGATTGTAGGTTCAGAGTAATCATTACAGATGGCAATATCCAAAGATGCGTAGGTTTGTCTGGTGCATAAATGTTTTCCCAGGAATTAACTTTACGTTATTTCGATTAGCAATAGCTAAATAAAGTGTATCTATAGTAACAAAGTTGTAATATAGTAATCCCTCCTAATGGCACTATCCAGCATTGTTGTCGTATTTTATGACGGGAATTTGGTAGAAAAATGAAAACACGATAGAGAAAGAAAAAATATAAACACGATAGATAAAGAAAACACTTCGGGGAAAGATGGGGAACGTACTGGCAGTATGGGACGGCTGTCTGCACAGTGGAGGGGGAAGTGTGTGTACAAGAGAGTGACAGCGTAAGATTGGTATATAAGAGGTTGACAACAACAGGGGTTTTCTGGCCAGAGAGAAGGCGTAACCTTCTAGGTGGCCCACAACTCCCTTTCAGGGAGTGGAATGAAACCTTTTCCTGACCTGACAGGGAATTCTGTGTTCGGAAGGCTGGACTACGCACGGGTTATGGCGTCAAGGTTAGACCTGCTTCGCTGTAGGATCACATCCACCGCCAGGCTCACTAAAAGTTCATGCAGTAACATGCGAGTATCGTATGAGTTTCTTTAATACTGTATATGCAAGTGAGTTATAGCTTTTCTTTTATAGCTTCATGGTACTTTGTATGAGTTAGCGATTACTCCTGTGGGGAATAGTTGCTTTCTTATTCCAGTGTTATTCTGAGTTTTTTTTTTTTGCTAGTTGCTTTACGTCACATCGACACAGATAGGTCTTATGGTGACGGTGGGACAGGGAAGGGCTAGGAGTAGGAAGGAAGCGGCCGTGGCCTTAATTAAAGCACAGCCCCAGCCAGCATTTGCCTGGTGTGAAAATGGGAAACCACGGAAAACCATTTTCAGGGCTGCCGACAGTGGGGTTCGAACCTACTATTCTGAGTTTGACTTAACTTGATTTAAGTCTTGGGTCGCTGATAACAGGGCCCGGATTTTGATGACCTATTAGCGCCAAAATATGACTAATAAAACGACCTAAAATCCTAAAAATATCCTTAAAATGAACGAGAAAATCACCCAAAACTTTGAAGGAAAATGCATGTGTTCCCAAAATAGTAAATATGTGCAGTGGCCACATTACCTTTAACTACTAATGGAGTGAATACAATTAATAATTGTCATCAATTAATAATAATAATAATAATAATAATAATAATAATAATAATAATAATAATAATAATAATAATAATATCTGGAAAAACCTGAGAAAATAATATCTAAGCCCTTTTAAAAAGTGTAGTTCTTATAATAAAAATAACTGTCAATGTGTATGTCTTCACGTAGGGCCCGAATGTATATGACATGTCATATTTCTTTTCTTTATTTCCATGGAAAATACAACTTAAGCATGATTTTATCTACGGTGACTAATTATGCAATATTCTCGGGTCATATAAAGTCATATTTTGGCTTTTTTAATGTTTTTGTCATTATCCAGTAATTTTTCATATTATGGTCATATTTCCCCGTGAATTTTCGTATTTTTGTCAGTCTTTTATCTTTTTTATTCCATTTTTCGGATACCTGCTTGCAGCCGTCTCAAAGACGGATTTTTCACATCTCGTAATTGTTGTCTATAATTTCGTACAATTATGTTTCTTAGAAATATATATTTATGTGAACTAGGAGGGTAAGCTGTTTAGAAAGAGACAGATGCGTAGAAAGTGACAGAAAGGTGAGACTCAATTGGACTCTAATGATTTGCCATATTTCAAATATGCCCCAATAACATCCTGCGGTGACCGGTCTTTTCCTTGTTACAAGTCAATGTTGCGTGAATATAGAAGATCGTTTCTAACTGAAAACTTTAAAACGTATGTAATTTGCTATTGTCATTCTTTCTGATCACCCATCAAAATGTGACATTTATTTCATTCTGTGCAGAGTCAAGAGTTACCTCTGGATTAATTAAATAAATTCAAAATACCGTATAATAATAAAAATTAATACTATTACTTATTTATTATTATTGAATGTGCTAGATTTTGAAAAGTATTTTTTCAATATAATGTTGATTTAAACAGCGTCAAGATTTTGAAGATTTCGAAAATGTTACCAAAAATTTTGAAGTCATATTTATTGTCATATTTTAATGCATTTTAGGTCATAAATGCTTACATATTTCTAACATTTTTGACTCATAAACATCCGGGCCCTGCTCACTAGTATTAGGATATTTATGCAATCCGTGCGATTCACTGATGTTCTGGATATTACGTGTTTTGTCGCGATCCACATGTTGCTGAATGGTAAATCATTTACCTGCTGCCCTTTCCACTTGGCATATTTCTCACAAAGGTATCTGGCCATCTGTAGAAAAAATATCCTTTTGCTCTCTAGGGATGTGAATTTTCAAAGAGTAGAGACAAGTGTTGTCGAAGGTTACTTTATTTCACAGCTTTTGAACTGAGTACTGAACCTTTTGATGTTTAAGCATTCTCGTTTATTGAAAGTTCCGACGACATTAAGATATATTGACATAAATGCATAGAAATTACTAAATAATAACTCAGAACAAAGAAAGAGGGCTTAAAAAGGAAGGAATTAATGTAGTGAACTACTGAAAAAGTTACTAAATAATGATTAAAGAAGTGGAAGAAAAAATTACCTGAAAGTAAAAATTGACAAAATATGACGACAAAATTATTTAATAAATACCGTTTCTATTATCAGACCACGAGAAAATTGCAGTCAAAATTGGTTTCGAATATGACCCCTTGAAAGATTAAATTATTTATGTCTCAGTTGTGTTATCAGAGGGTCATGACAAGGATTTATATATAGATTGTTAGCAATGTGTATGATCCACTTGTTAAAATAAGACTCAAAGACCGGGTCTTGCATACAGACATGTCTGATATGAGGTGTACGGTTGCTGTGTGCAATAACAGCAGAGCAAAGACCAGGAAAGTTCCCTTCAAAAGTTATATCGAATAATTCGGTTTCCCATCAAAAACGAGGAGCTAAGAAAACAATGGAAAGTGGAACGTGGATTCATGCCGGGTATGTTCCGAACATTTTTCTGACAGTGATTTTGAACAGGATTTAGAGGGCGAATTGTTAGGGCTTTCTGCTAAACAAATTTTTAACAAGGACGTTATTCCTTCTGTAAGTCTAGGTGTTTTGCGTAGCATAGAACAAGTGTCACATGATATTGTTAAGAAAAGAGGGACAATAAAATAATGGTTGACGAATTGTTAAATGATTCAGAACATAACATGACTGTTCCAAGTTCACCACGTCCTCCAGCCATTCCACCACTCCAGATCTGTTATAATACTATGGTCCTGTTTAAAGAAATTCAAAGGTTGAAACAGCAGTTAGATGACGAAAGAAAACCTAACGATGTCCTTAAACTGAAATTAGAGGCATTTGAATGCAAATTACACCTAAGCCGTGTATCTATAAGTAATTTGCGTAAATGTAGGAGGTTAAAATATTCTGTTCAGAACACCCACACAAAACAGGTGAACGATCTGAAAGAAATCAAATAAAGATACTAAGAACATCAAGAACACGTGCATTGGCATGATGAAGACATATCGGCGGCTTTCACTTTAAAGTATCTAGGAAAGAAAAACTAACAAAAACAAAAACTGCATTACCCCTTGCCTTGACTTTTAACGCTGGAAAATGGCCTTCAAATATTGACATACGAAACGGAAGTGGAATCCTTGAAAATATTGTACATATGATGAAGACAGTTGCTGTCTCGCATAAAGACCAGGAGAAAATTGCAGTCCTCCGGTTTGACGAAATGCTCGTCGAAATTGGTATCGAATATGATCCTTTGAAAGATGAAATTCTATGTCTCAGTACACAATTGCAAGCTGTGATGGTGAGAGAACTATTCAAGGCCTGGAGGCAAGTAATTTACCTTTATTTCGAAAAAAAGAGATGACAATAGACATACTAGATAATTTGGTTTCACGTCTTTCAGAAATAGGGTACAGAGTAATAGCGTGTGTCCATGACATTGACGCAGAAAATCAAGTCTTGTGGAAATCATACGGAATCGATGAAAGGAAAACATGGTTTTTGAACCCACGAACATCAGAAAAAGTATATTTCTATGAAGATGCCCCTCACATGAAACTAATTAGGAACTGATTTCTCGACGCCGCCTTCGAATTTTCTGATGGTAAAGTTGTCTCGAAAGAGCCTGTGGAAGCACTGGTTGAGAATGACAGTCATGATATTAAAACATGTCACAAAATTGATTTCAGTCATCTAAACTGTAGGTGCACTGAAAGAATGAACATAAGAAAATCTGCAGAATTAATGTCACACATTTTAACTAGAGTACACTAGTGTCGAAAAGGTAAGCATAATCACTAAACGAGGCTATACCGCCTGATAGGAATGTCAGACGGATTCCTGAACAAACGGAAACTGACTCACACACCATACATCACAAAACTTGTCCAAAAAACAGTGTCAGAAAGGTTCTGATAGCTAAAGTACACTTTTGAAAACAATTAACAAAACTTGACAATGTCTTCCACAACAAAATATGCTCTTAATAGGGTGTATGGTTACCCCTAACGGCCACACATGCTTCGCAGCGACGTGGCATGCTCTCTATCAGATGGTCCAAGAGTTCTTGTGCCAGTCGACCCCATTCCTCCGAAAGGGCAATGCGAAGGTCTTGGAGGGTCCTTGGTGTAGGCTGACGGAATGCAGTTCGCCTCACCAGTGCATCCCAGGCATGCTCTATAGGATTTAGATCCGCAGACCTCGCCGGCCAGTCCATGCGATGAATGTTTTCCCCAGCCAGAAATTCATCCACCAGAGCAGCGCAGTGCGGTCCGGAATCATCATCCATTAAGAAGAAGTCTGGACCATCCGCACATCTGAAGAGTCGAACATGTGGTCTCAGTATCTCATCCTTGTATCTCCGAGTGTTAACAGTGTTCCTCGGACCATCTATGAAGATGTGCAGGTCCGTACGGACATTCAACATGATACCGCTCCACACCATGTCGCCACCACCACCATACTTGTCCCGTTCCACGATGTTTCTGTGGTTGTATCAGCTACTTCTCTCCAGATTAATGTGCGACGGGAATCGTTCTGCAAACTGAAGCGGGATTCATCTGTGAAGAGCACATGCCTCCATTCATTCATGGTCCAGTTTCGATGTTGACGGCTCCACAGTAAACGGGCCCGTCTCTGTGCTGGAGTGAGTGGGACGCACACCGCTGGACGTCGGGCAAACAGCTCTGCTGTTCTGAGCCTCCGGTACACAGTTTGCCGGGAAACGGCAACTCCTGAGACGGCTGCAAGCTCCACCGACAATTGTCTTGCAGGTGCACTCCGATTTCGTCGGGCGGTTAAGGCCAGATAT
Source organism: Anabrus simplex (assembly GCF_040414725.1). Taxonomy (NCBI): domain Eukaryota; kingdom Metazoa; phylum Arthropoda; class Insecta; order Orthoptera; family Tettigoniidae; genus Anabrus; species Anabrus simplex. Next base: position 846,536,715 of record NC_090266.1, read on the forward strand.
CGATCCTGCTGTGGGGTGGTTACCCTTGGTCGACCTGGTACTGGCCTACGACTAATCTCTCTTGTGTCTCGAAATCGTCTCCAAAGCCTGTAAATGACACTTTGTGGCACATTCAAGGATACGGCGATTTCGGTCTGTGTCTGGCCTGCTTCCAGGCGGCCGAGTATTCTACCCTGCAAAACGGGGTCTAAATGGCGTCGTTGAGCCATTATGTTGTCATGTTCACCACGAGGCTACACTCCGTACACTATAACAGGGGAAACACGACTGAGGGAATATGGGGCGCAGGCACTGGCTGTGTTTACATTGCGATTACGCCGCTAGTCAAAGCAGGGAACACACCTTTCCTATATAGAGCGAACACGTAAGGTTGGTAGGTGCATATGTCGTGCGATTTGCGGTCTATTTCCTTTTGCCCTGCTTACTCGTAACTTATGCTCAACTTTTGGACTCTAGTGTATTATGTCATTTCAAATTAGAAGATGATGCAACTGTTACTGAAACGGTGTGGATTCATTGAAACTGTTAATAATCGTACGATCTGATGAACTCTTACAATCCGGTCATTTATAAAGACCCTAACAAAAATGTGCATTTTATTCACAACAAAACGATATTTTAAATAAAATGTGTTAAGCAAGTGTTTCAGAAAGCTATCGTTGTAATCAACTCCTCGTTGAAATATCTGATCTCAGAAGTTCAGAATCTGGGAATGAAGTTCATTTCAACCAACCGACTGAACAAAGATCCACTCGAGAATTTGTTTTTCCGGATCCGTTCTCGAGGAGGATTATACGACCTCCCTACTTCGCTGAACGCTCTTTATCTTCTTCGGATGATTATTCTCGGAAAAAATGCCGGAAAAGGGAGAAACAGAAGAACACGCGAGCAGACATCAGGGATGAATATCTCTCATCACAAATACTAAGGAATTGCGGAGTAACGTGTCATGCCGGTGAAGCTGACACTGAAATGGTGATCGATGGTTTGAATTACGTTGCAGGTTGGAGCTCTAAAAAGCACAAAATCGCTCATTCTACAATTAGGTGTCCAAGCAGACAGGAGGAGCAGATCATTGTACGTATAATGTCCGAAGCCTGTCATACGGTGGCCTTTTAGAGCCGACACCTCAGTCGTCACAGACTGTATGAGATATGAAAAAAAAAAGTTTCTGTTACTATCACGGACTTATAGTCCGAAGAGAGTCGGGAGCAGTACAGGATAAGATAAAATAATCATCCCAGAAACCACAGATGTGGATTATTTTTACAAGTTGCTTTACGTCACACCGACACAGATAAGTCTTATGGCGACGATGGGACAGGAGTGGGTTAGGAGCTGAAAGGAAGCGACCGTGGCCTTAATTAAGGTCCATCCCCAGCATTTGCCTGGTGTGAAAATGGGAAACCACGGGAAACCATCTTCAGGGCTGCCGACAGTGGGATTCGAACCCACTATCTCCCAAATATTGGATACTGGCTGCACTTAAGCGACTGCAGCTATCGAGCTCGGTACCACATATGTGGGGAAGATATTGTTTATTATAATCTTTTCTTATGTTTTGATACGGGAGTTTACACAATTTAATATCATGTAGCATGGTTAAAAAAACACGCAGTAGAAGCACAATTATTGTATAATGTGTCGGCAAATATTAACCAAAACTTAGCACTTGTAAGTGATTTAGAAATTGAACAGGGAAATAGTAGCCTTAAAGGAGCGTTAGAAACATTACTGTAAGAAATTAAACTTCTCAGACATGCTATAAAAGTCCTTCCGATACACCGGAAACGTGGCTCCCAAAATGAAGGTCATCACAGTAGTCATCCTCAGTCTCTCCAAACCACGTCGACACCTAAAATGAGTCTTACTATAAGCCAAAAAACATGCAGACTAATTAGACTACGGTGGTAAATTAATTAATTAATTATATACTATAACTATGGCCTACGTACGTACTTTCTCTAGACGTCTACAAAGTTATATTTTCTAGTTCACCTTAGGCACAATTCTGTTAGTAACTGGCATGCATCAATTTTTTCATCAATCAATTTACTTCTCCACATTCCCTTAATAATGCTGAAGTATTTTGCAATTCTTCCCAGGTGCATCTACTCTCTGCTCAAAAACTTTACAATCGTATACAACTGGGCTTCCTTATCAATTTTCCTCATATCCTCCTCATCCAAAAAATTCTCTCTAACTTGCCTTCTTTCTAAATAATCTTTTATAAGATCTGCCAACCGCCCAACCCCATTTCTTTGGAAGAAAGTAAATAGTTATTTTTATCTCTATTTCGTCTGTATGCTTTACTTCTGTGTATCCCCATTAAAAACCATTTTATGTTCCTAATTTCCATTTGTGTTATATAACGTATAATTTACGTTTGTCCTCATTCTTCAAATTACATTACAAAATTCTTCTGCTAGCCTCTTGTTTCTGCACTGTGATGCAATGTGTTGCTTTTAAATATCCTTAAATCCTAGATCTACTTCCTTTACACATTTTTCGACGTTCTTGGAATCCCTTTCCGAGTAGCATCCCATTTCTACCGTTTTCAGAATGTCCTGTACCCCATCCACCCAGTACCCTTGATTCTGATATTTCATTTGGTGTTGGAAGCTATATTTAACCCACCTAATCCCAAATTTAGTCTTAATCAATGCTTAATTATGCTTTTAACAATATCACCGTATAGACTAACATCATAGCACATCATTCTCACTCCACAGTTTTCTGTACAACTGTGTGATCCGATAATTATTTTAGCAAATTTACTTCTGACTAAATCAAATGTGAAAACGTTTTTTTCAGCTCCCCAGATCTTTGCTCCGTTCAATACCCTAGATTTAACTAATGCAATAAAAATATTTTTATACACTCTGTAATCAGTGTTTGATATATTTCTTTATCCAAAAAGTTTATAGCTGCCAATGCACCCAAAACTTTAGATTTGCTCTCTGTATTTGTCCTGGCCGCTCTCGCAAGACCGGAACTCGCAGAGCGCCCTTCCGCATAAGACAGGAGTGAACGGATCGAATGGAATTCGATCAGAGACCTCCAGGGTAAAGATCCCAGAACTTCGCATGGTTTTCAGTCTCATATATTATAAAGCAGCCTTTGCTGGCGAGATGTAGTGTTTACAGTGCACAATGTCTTCTGGTATGGGCTATATCAAATTTGTTACTTTCATTGACCTGTCTCAGTCTCATCCTTGGCTTTGACAATACGAAAGTGACTGAGGTATGAGTGATTCTAGTAATACCATTCCTTGTGCAGCCAGTCCCTGTTATGAATGATGTGAAAATATAGCTCATAGGGTTGATTGGTGCATGCATTTCAGTGGGCTTGGCAGACTGATATGTAATAACAACAACAACAACAACAACAACAACAACAACAACGGCTGACTCTGTGAGGAAAGCAACGGGAAACTACCTCACTCCTCATTTCCCTAGTACGCCTCTTCAGTGACGCCTAGGCTATTTATGACAGCTGTTGGCGGAGCTGCAAAGGATCAAACCAGCCTTCGGGCTGAATACCCAACATATTGATAAAGGAAGCTAATGAAACTGAACACAAGACTCCAGTGCAGTGATACAGTGATTTCAGTGATGGTGAAAATAGTAATAAAAATAATAATATTAAAATTCATTTGAGTGTACTGGAGACAGCTCCAACTGCTGAGGCAAGTTAGTGCAATGTGTGTGTTTACTAACTAAACAGATAAAGCAACTTGTTATTGGTTGGAAAATTTTAGAGAGGCTCCACTCAAGGATGAATTCTTGGAAATACACTGATTGTGGTCACATAGCCATAGTTCTAGAATCAAGCAGGGTGACTCGGTGACATCAGTAAGAAAGAACATATTTCCAGAATACATTAGAAGTTAGGTATACGTGTACTGAGACTTGGAATTTGCACCAATTTCTGCTTGGACCGAACCCTAGGACAGTACGTTGAGAGCTCACAAAGAGACATTAAAGGTATTGTAGCCTCAGTTCACAGGTGAAACTAGTACCGCTACGAGTAACGGTGTTCAAGGGCAGTAATTTGGGAATCTGGCCGTCAAAACAGTAGTGCGGTAAGACGGTAAGTGGAAGAATTCGCCCGTTAGTGATCTCGTCGGCCTGAGAGAAAGTTCCGTATTCGAGTCCCAAGCACGGCAGAGAAGAATCCAGAGGAGCCAACCAACGAGAATAACAAGAGAGAAGCCTTCAACATCCGAGCGAAGTATCTACTATTTAAGAGACTTTAATGACAAAAGGAAACTGGAGATGTTGTAAAGTGAAATATTATGTATGTTATTTCAAGGTTGTCAAGTACTAACTGCGAATTGATGACAGTTTGAGAGGTAAGGTAAGGGTGTATTCTGCCCGAAGGCAGGTCCGAACCTCCGCAGAGGTGTGCCTGAGCCGGAGTTTACGTGCGGTAGGGTGGCCAGTTCCTTTCCGCTCTTCCATTCCCTTACCCCCACCAACAGCGCGTGGCAACCCATCCGAATATTGACCACGCCCAATGTTGCTTAACTTCGGAGATCTCACGGGATCCTGTGTTTCAACACGGCTACGGCCGTTGGCGTTTGAGAAGTGAACATCTGCAAAAATATTTGAGAAGGTAAAGACAGCTGTAAGGCGTTAATGTATGAATGGTATATCTTAGCTTTGGTATTAATGAATTACAGTAAGATATTAATTGTGTTTGTGTGTCGTTTTATATCGAGGTCAATCTGATATTCGAATCCAAGTGCCCAGCCTGTCCATTCCCTAAGATACGACAGAGCTTCCCATTTCCGCTTCACATGCCCAAGTACTCTATCTTCTTGACGACTTCTAATTTAGTCCACCCATCCACCATTTTTCATTCTTATAACTTATACGGCATAAATTTCTATATAGCATCACAATTTGTTTTCTGTGTATTAATTTTCATATTCTAAACTTTACAGTAATTTATCACTTCTTTTATACTCCCCTGAATTCTGGCAGGAGTCAGTGTGAGTAGGGGGATGTCATCCGCAAAAATTAGACCCGGAATATCCCGATCTTCAAGATTTGGGTAAGCACAAGATTCGAAAAATTTCGATTGAAAAAATACAATTTATTAACAGGAACGAGCCAGCCCCGCGGTGTAGGGGAGCGTGACTGCCTGTTACCCGGTGGCCCTGGGTTCGATTCCCGGCCAGGTCAGGGATTTTTACCTGGATCTGAGGGTTGGGTCGGGGTCCACTCAGCCTACGTGATTACAATTGAGGAGCTATCTGACGGTGAGATGGCGGCCCCGATCTAGGAAGCCAATAAGAACGGCCGAGAGGATTCGTCGTGCTGACCACACGATGCCTCATAATCTGCAGGCCTTCGGGCTGAGCAGCGGTCGCTTGGCAGGCCATGGCCCTTCGGGGCTGTTGCGCCATGGTGTTTGGTTTTTATGAACAGCAACAGTAAAAACAGTATAGGAGACAACTTGCATCCCTGTTTCAGCCCTACTTTGGAGAACATTTCCCCGGTTACTACAGTTTCCTTAACTTTAATTGAGCACTTAACTTCTGAATATACAGGGTTATTCAGCTGAGTTGTCCACTTCAAGCATCTTCTGATCCGTAAAAAATATAGACAGTCTGATTTCAAATTCCTAAATTGCATTAAGGTACTCATAAAAAACTACCCAATTCGTCTCCATTACGCATGCGATAACCGAGAAAACTCCAGGCATCTTCTTCAGAAGCACATCCTCTCTATGGATACCAACCAGCCACACAGAGGCTAAAATCTAGGAAAAGTTTTCTCCGCACATCAGTTAACCTTGAGGGGAAAGCAGAGAATGCTAGAGTCACAATGTGGAAAGAAAGAATCCACCACCTTTCCAACTGGATAGAGCCAAAGGAAAGTCTTCCATGTGGACACCAGGAGAAGTGGACAGTATGGAAAGCCCTTAACAGACTCCGTACAGAAGTCGGCAGAACCAAAGTAAACTTGCGGAAGTGGGGCTTCTCAAGTGATTCATCACTTTGTGATTGCGGAGAGCAGCAGACGATCCAACATCTATGTCAGTGTGTTTTATGTCCTTCAATGTGCACTATGAAAGACTTGATTGCAGCCTCCCCCAACGCTATTGACGTCGCCCAATACTGGGCAAGCATCATCTAGCTCTCGAATATTGTTGCTCTATCTGTGATTGTATAATAGACTTGTATATTTGTTTAATAGGAACGTAGATATCTTGTTGCTTTTTGTTAAATATCTATAAGTAAAGTTGATACTTCTGACACGAATAAAAAAACCGAGAAAACGGTAGCAACTTCGTTTTTAAATGAAAATATACTAAGTTCACTCAATGGAACAAATAAAAATGGAGCGATAAATTCAGTTATGTGCTTATTTTGTAAATCTGATGAGTACCTTCGGAGTAATAAAAGAGTTTCATATGTGCAGGCATTAGGCAGAAAGTGATGCGCCACTCGCTCAGAAGTAGAGGGCTTGCAGCGTGACTCACGCCTTGTTGATAAACATGCATACCTCAACCACTTTTTGACAAGTGTATATTTCCCTGTGCGATGGAAGTGGTTGAAATGGGGGAGAATGAAACAATATTCCTAAAAATACCTGAACGATATTGTCTGATCAGCTGTGTATGCTAGCGTACAATAACGTTCTCCGTTAAATTTTGCATCACTTTTTTCCCAATGATTATGTCATTTATTGGATTTTCAAGTTGTTGATTTCATGTACTCTGTAGTGATCACAAGGACAATAAATCACTTGAAATATTACATTTTCACTGTGTTACCTTGTCTCCTTCCGATTCAACGTCAACGGAACAACAGTTTTGTAATTACGAAATGCTGTGCGTCATAGCAGTGCCATAACGTTAGGGCCTGAGGGTCTGCAATGCAGGCGGGGCCGGGCCTTTATGGGGCCCCGCAGACTGCTCGTAGAAACTAAAATTAATATCTAGCCTAATGTCTCTCTGCACGGAAATGGCGAAGGCGGTATTGTAGAATCAGTCGAAATAGTCCGTTTTAAAATTTTCAAAAATGGACGAATTACCATTCCTTTGCTTCTAGCAGCTGTTATCATTGGGTGTAACACAACAGGGCTGTAAGCAATGCTTGCTTTTGCCGTCTTTCGCAACACTGCGACAAGCTCCTCACAAAAGTCGTGCACCAAATTATTTAAAAATAATTACAGCAATGAAATCTGCTACAAAATATAATATCTTATTTAGAAAATGATACTTTATTGACGTGTAGTGCACCTGAAATCTTATTATGCACAAATTTTGCTGAACATTTAAATTCTGTCACACATTTATTCAACAACAATGTGCAGTCGCTCGCATAAGTATTCGTCCATGTGTCCTTTTCATATACTGAACACCAAAACTGCATTACAGGGCTTCGGATACGTTCAGAAACAAACACACAGTGAATATGCAATATATATGCACTATAATACCGGCAGAATATACCTCTTGCACGTCAGTGCTCTTTAATAATGAAGAATGGGTGTTGTTGAGCTAGGAAATGGCAACGCAAAAGTATTCGTCCGCCTTGTGAATTATTTTGTGTAACGAACACAGCATTGAGGAAGGGGGACACATCACCAAGCTCAGTCCATCAGTGATACGGGCAGTGTCGGTGAGACAACATCTGCCCCGAGTACGATGGGAAAGATAAGGAAACGAACTGTGTTGAACGCCAACGAATTATCCAACCCGACATACTTGTTAATTCGTGAAGAGTAATTGCTGAAAAACAGGAATACCGCGGACTACAGTCACAAGTATCATTCAACGATACAAGACCAGTGCAACTTAATCAATAGAGCAAGAACTGGGAGGTCGAGGAAGCTGACAACACGCGAAGAGCGAAGCATAATAAGCACCGTCCAGAAAAATCCCCATGTGTCTGGACCTGTGCTTCGAACAGAAGTACAAACCTCCACTGGGAAGAACATCAGCACCGACACCGTACGACGTGTGTTACACAGAGCTGGTTTGCAGGGGCGTACAGGCCGGAAGAAGCCCTGGATAAGAGAGGTGAACCATAAGAAGAGGCTGGCGTTCGCCAAACAGTACGTTATGAAGCCACCAGCATTATGGAAACGCTGGTTGTTTACGGACGAGAGCAAATTCTGTTTATTCAATTGCTCTGGAAAGCGACGTGTATGGAGAAACAAGAACGCCGAGCTCCAAAGTAAAAATCTGCAACCAACCGCAAAATATAGAGGAGGTTCCATAATGGTATGTGGGTGTATGTCGGCGGCTGGGGTAGCCAACTGCCATATAATACCTGAGCGGATAGATAAGATGGTATATTTGAGTATATTAAAGCAACACTTAACACCCAGCGTGGCAAAATAAGGTCTTAGTTGTGGGTACTTCTTCCAGCAAGATAATGACCCTAAACACACTGCTCGTGTTGTTAGGGAATGGCTACTCTACAATACACCTCATGTGCTGCAGACACCACCCCACTCCCCAGACTTAAACCCCATACATCATTTATGGGCGGAATTAAAATGTACACTGAGCAAGCAGCGTATTCCAAATAAAAAAAATCTCTGAAGCAATACTTCATGGAAGAATGGCACGAAATAGGCCCGAAAGTGACAGAAAAACTGGTGACATCCATGCCGAAACGCCTTCAAGCCGTGATTGGTTCCAAAGGACGTTCGACACACTACTGATATTTAGAAAACGACTGAACATTCCTTGACTTCTTATTGTGGACGGATACTTTTGCAACGTGACTTTTCTGCAAGCAATGTGATTGTTTTTATTTGTTCCAAATGCCAGTGTTTAGGGTGCTATAAATTATGTCCTCAGATGTTCCGATGGCAAATAACACATACGATTACTTGTTTGCAATTAACTTGTTTATTGCATTGGTGCTACTGGCTATTGTCCTCATATGAAGAGCGCGGACGAATAATTTTGCGAGCGGCTCTATAACGCCAATAACAAGTTGTAGTAGCAATCATTCAACTCAGTTTCTAACGAGCTCTCTTCGAGCGCTTTGGTATTTTTCAAATTTGATTTGAACAGTTTTTGATTTAACATTTGTTCGTATATCTGAAACTGTACTAATTAAGAGGGGAATTCCTCAAGGCAATATTATTGGACCTTTATATTTTCTTCTGTTTATAAAAGATAATGGTTCATGGTGTGGGTTACTATAGTCACGTCCTAGTTCGTGAACCATGCGCAACGGCTGAGTGGCCTAGTAAGTGGTCCTGAGAGTCGGGATACCAGTTGCTATGGAATGGGAGTGGGCATTTCGGACATATTCTGAGTCATGGCCCTCCTTGTGCTCGGGCGGCTAGGACTATAAAATTCACCGGCGGTCCCTAACCCGTTAGAGGAGAGATCCTCACTTGGACAATGTGTAAGTAGGGTAGCATCTGCTTCATGAATTTACCGAGCTCAAAACCTATGGGAGTAACGAAGTCCCACTCCCATTTGACAGGTGAGGGACTCCTTGGAAGCAACTTGGCGAACGAAATGAAATTTGATGGGAGCTATCAATATTATTGGGGCTTATGGAAGAAAGAAAGTAGAAGTGGCTGAGTCAGCAAATAGGATGCATCTGGATGTGCCAGGAGCAAATGCTAATCGGGTAAGGGGAGATATTGAGGAAGAGAGAGTAGACTATAAAGTGTACTTAACGGGTGTTAAAAACGGAAAGGCAGAGTGCGCAATTGAGCTGTTCATCAGGAATACCATTGCACGCAACATAGTTTCTGTTAGGCACGTAAATGAGCGAATGATGTGGGTAGATTTGTCAGTTGGAGGAATTAGGACCAGAATTGTCTCAGTGTATTCGCCATGTGAGGGTGCAGATGAGGACGAAGTTGACAAGTTTTATGAAGCATTGAGTGACATCGTAGTCAGGGTCAACAGCAAGGATAGGATACTGCTAATGGGCGATTTCAATGCGAGAGTTGGAAATAGAACTGAAGGATACGAAAGGGTGATTGGTAAATGTGGGAAAGATATGGAAGTTAATGGGAACGGTGAGCGTTTGCTGGACTTCTGTGCTAGTATGGGTTTAGCAGTTACGAATACATTCGTCAAGCATAAGGCTATTCACGGCTACACATGGGAGGCTAGGGGTACCAGATCCATAATAGACTATATCTTAATCAACTTCGAATCCAGGAAGTCTGTTAGGAATGTACGAGATTTCCGGGGATTTTTCGATGATACAGACCACTATCTGATCTGTCGTGAACTAAGTATATCTAAGCCTAGGATAGAGAAAGTGAAATCTGACTGCAAACGAATAAGGGTAGAAAATCTCCAGGACGGGGAAATTAGACAGAAGTACATGGATATGATTAGTGAGAAGTTCCGAATAGTGGGTAGTAAGCAGGTTGAGGACATAGAAAGAGAATGGGTGGCATACAGGGATACTGTAGTAGAAACAGCAAGGGAATGCCTAGGAACAACTGTGTATAAAGATGGGAAAAGGCGAACATCTTGGTGGAATGATGAAGTGAGAGCAGCTTGTAAACGTAAAAAAGATGGCTTATCAGAAATGGCTCCAAACAAGGGCCGAGGCAGACAGGGAATTGTACGTAGATGAAGAAACAGAGCAAGACAAATCGTTGTTGAATCCGAAAAGAAGTCGTGGGAAGATTTTGGTAATAACCGGAAAGGCTAGGTCAAGCAGCAGGGAAACCTTTCTGGAGAGTAATAAAGAATCTTAGGAAGGGAGGAAGAAAGGAAATGAAAGGTGTTCTGAGTAATTCAGGTGAACTCATGCTATATACCACGGAATCACTGGAGAGGTGGAGGGAGTATTTAGAACATCTTCTTAACATAAAAGGAAATCTTCCTGGTCGTGTTGCGAACAACCAAGCTCATGAGGAGGAAAATGATGTTGGTGAAATTATGCTTGAGGAAGTGGAAATGGTGGGATATAAACTCCATTGTCATAAAGCAGCAGGAATAGATGAAATTCGACCTGAAATGGTGAAGTATAGTGGGAAGGCAGGGATGGCATGGCTTCATAGAGTAGTAAGACTAGCATGGAGTGTTGGTAAGGTACTTTCAGATTTGACAAAAGCAGTAATTGAACCTATCTATAAGCAAGGGAACAGGAAGGATTGCAACAACTATCGAGGTATCTCATTGATTAACATACCAGGCAAAGTATTCACTGGCATCTCGGATGGGAGGGTGCGATCAGTAGTTGAGAAGAAGTTGGATGAAAGCCAGTGTGGTTTCAGATCACAGAGGGGCTGTCAGGATCAGATTTTCAGTATCCGCCAGGTAATCGAAAAATGCTACGAGAGGCAGTTGTGTTTATGTTTCGTAGATCTAGAGAAAGCATATGACAGGGTACCAAGGGAAAAGATGTTCTCCATACTGGGGGACTATGGAATTAAAGGTAGATTATTAAAATCAATCAAAGGCATTTATGTTGACAATTGGGCTTCAGTGAGAATTGATGGTAGAATGAGTTCTTGGTTCAGGGTACTTACAGGGGTTAGACAAGGCTGTAATCTTTCACCTTAGCTCTTCGTAGTTTACATTGGATCATCTGCTGAAATGTATAAATTGGCAGGGAGGGATTCAGTTAGGTAGAAAAGTAGTAAGCAGTCTGGCCTATGTTGACGACTTGGTCTTAATTGCAGATCGTGCCGAAAGCCTGCAGTCTAATATCTTGGAACTTGAAAATAGGTGCAATGAGTATGTTATGAATATTAGCCTTTTGAAGACTAAATTGATGTTAGTAGGTAATACAACATAACTGATTGTCAGAGTGGTGATACAAAGCTGGAGCAGGTAGATAATTTTAAGTATTTAGGTTGTGTGTTCTCCCAGAATGGTAATATAATGAGTGAGACTGAATCAAGGTGTAGTAAAGCTAATCATGGTATGACAGACTGAGTTAAAACTCAGGTTGCGAGCTTCACATATAAAAAACGTCCTCCCAGTTTTAATTACTGCGTTGAGGGGGTGTCAGTTCCTTTTGGGGATCATTGTAAGTAAAGATCTTCTTTGCGGTAATCACATAAATGGGATTGTAAATAAGGGGTACAGTTCGCTGCAGATGGTTATGAGGGTATTTAGGGGTTGTAATAGGGATGTAAAGAAGAGGGCGTATAAGTCTCTGTTAAGACCCCAACTAGAGTATGGTTCCAGCGTATGGGACACCCACCAGGATTACTTGATTCAAGAACCGGAATAAATCCAAAGAAAAGCAGCTCGATTTTTTCTGGGTGATTTACGACGAAAGAGTAGCGTTACAAAAATGTTGCAAGGTTTGGGCTGGGAAGACTTGGGAGAAAGGAGACGAGCTGTCAGTGGAGAGATGGCGTGGAATGACATTAGTAGACGAATAAGTTTGGGTGGTGTCTTTACAAGTAGGAAAGATCACAGTATGAAGATAAAGTTCGAATTCAAGGGAACAAAATGGTGAAAAATATTGATTTATAGGAAGGGGAGTGAGGGATTTGAATAACTTACCAAGGGAGATGTTCAATAAATTTCCAATTTCTTCGCAATCATTTAAGAAAAGGCTAGGAGAACAACAGATATTGAATCTGGCACCTGGACGACTGCCCTAAATGCAGATCAGTATTGATTGATTGATTGATTGATTGATGGAAGTTCATCATTATAAGTGTGACTTTGGTATCAGTTAACTTACTTATTATATTTCTGTAGTTACCAATATAAGTACGAACAGCTAAGTGGTGTACTGGTGGCAGTTCAGCAGCTTAGCCGTTAAACGATGGAGGCAGTCGAATAAAAACCTATTAAACATTATGTTTTCATTCATTCATTTCTGTGTCCGGTCAGCATTTCCAAAAATACTACAGCTGCGATTGCCTTTGTTGTTTCCTCTAAAGACATCTTGTGATGTGCATGGGTTGCCCAGGAGGGGACATGTAAGCAGGTGGCTTGGGTCTTGTTCAGCACAACATTCACACAAAGTGTCTGCGTTTGCTAGAAGGATCCCCCATTTCTTCAGGTAGATCTGGCATCGAGGGATGCCCGCTCTTAAGCTGTTGAGGGACCTCAATACAGGGTGACATGTCTGTGAGCAGTGAGCTCATCCAAATTAATAATCCTACAATACTGAATAATGCCTATGTTAATAATATTTGACAATATATTGCATTAGTTCTCCCTGCTGTAATATCCGTCTCTGTAGCGTAACGGTGAGTGTTAGTAGCTATCGTCCTCGGGGGCCCGGGTTCGATTCCTGGTACTGCCAGAACTTTAAGAATGGCAGGAGGGCTGGTATGTGATTGAAATGGTACATGAAGCTCAACTCCATTGGTGGTGTGCCTGAAAAGAGCTGCAGCACCTCAGGTTGAAGATACGAGTTTCCTTTTTTTCTTTTTTTTGCGTCGCACCGACACGGATATGTCTTATGGCGACGATGGGATAGGAAAGGCTTAGGAATGGGAAGGAAGCGGCCGTGGACTTAATTAAGGTACAGCCCCAGCATTTGCCTGGTGTGAAAATGGGAAACCACGTAAAACCATTTTCAGGGCTGCTGACAGTGGAGTTCGAACACACTATCTCCCGAATACTGGATACTGGCCGCACTTAAGCTACTACAGCTATCGAGCTCGGTGAATAACATTATTAACTATAAAGTGCGGTAGAAGAGAAATCTCTCCTAAATGAATTCACAGTTTAGGGCCTAATACCGGAGCCATTATACCTATCGCAACAGTAACTTTTCTCAACCAGTCATAAGGACATTGGAACATTTTTGGTGAATGAGATGGAATAACAGGTACTTCACTAAGCTTGTTAATTCGCGCTGAATTGGAGCAACCAGGTTACTTAATTGGAGATGATGAAATCTCCGACGTAATTGTAACTTCTCACGCGTTGGTTAATAATTTTATTTATGGTAATACCTATTAAAATTGGAGGTTTTGGAAATTGACTAGTCCATTTATGCTAGGAGCACCAGATACAGCCTACACTCGTATAAATTATATAAGATTTTGATTCCTACCCGCTCCATTAACACTATTATGTAGAAGTAACCTAGTTGAAAACAGTTTACACCCTGCTGTATTCAGGCATTGCCCACCCCGGAACCCTTGCAGATTTAGCCATCTTCTCTCTTAATTTACTCGGAGTATCTTCAATTCAAGGGTCAGTTAACTTTATTACCACCACCATTAATATATGTGCTTCAGGTATATCTCTCGACCAAACCCGTTAATTTATTCAAGCAGTAGCTATCATAGCCCTCCTACTCCTATTATCATTACCTGTGCTAGCTATTCTTTGATTCTGCCGGAGAGGGAGATCCTACTTTATATCAACACCTCTTCTGATGTTTTGGACATGCAGAAGTATATATACTCTTTTTTTGCTAGTTGCTTTACGTCGCACCGACACAGATATGTCTTATGGCGACGATGGGGCAGGAAAGGCCTAGGATTGGGAAGGAAGCGGCTGTGGCCTTATTTAAGGTACAGATCCAGCATTTGCCTGGTGTAATAATGGGAAACCACGGAAAACCATCTTCAGGGCTGCCAACAGTGGGGTTCGAACCCACTATCTCCCGGATGCGAGCTCATAGCTGCGCGCTCCCAACCGCACGGCCAACTCGCCCGGTATATGCTAATTTTACCACGATTTGATACGGTATCACTTTTTATCAGACTAGAAAAATGGGAAAATGGAAGCCTATGTAACGCTTGGTATAATCTATGCTGTAATAGTAATTGAACTTGTAGGATTTGTAGTATGAACCCACCACATATTCATCGTAGGAATGGTTGATAGTACACGAGCTTCTATAATTATTGTTGTTGCAATGGGAATCAACATGTTCTGATGGTTAGCAAACCTTCATCGAGCCCAATTAACATGCAGCCCAACCATAAGTCCTAGATGTGTATTCCTCTTCACTATTAGTAGTCTAATAGTTGTCGTAGGAGTAACTTTTATTTATTCCCACAACTATTTTTAGGACTAGGTGGTATACTCTAACGATACTCTGATTGCTCATACAGATGCACTTCTTGAAATGTTGTCTCAATCTTGGTTCAAACACCTCTTTCATTGGAATCCCTTTTCTCAACACCACTATTCTCCTCGCCTCAGGTGTAACACTTACATGAGCTCACCGTAGCTTAATAGAAGGAAATTAGTGACAAGCTACTCAAAGCTTATTCCTCACAATTCTACGACGAATCTATTTGACTATACTTTAATCAAATAAATAATGAAGCCACTTTTACAGTCAGTGATGCTGTTTACGTTTCAACTTTCTTCATAGCAATGGAATTCCAATGACTACACGCCATTATTTGTACTACTTTTCTACTGGCATGTTTATTACGACATTTAATGTGCCAAATTTCCATTAACCACAACCTACTTCAGATTTGAAGCAGCAGCATGATATTGACATTTTGTTGATGTAGTATGATTATTCTTATATATTCTATTTGTTGATGAGAAAGCACATTTATTTAGTATATAAGTGCATTTGACTTGGAGCTTCCGTGGCTCACGCGGCAGCGCGCCGGCCTCTCACCGCTGGATACCGTGGTCAAATCTCGGTCACTCCATGTAGGATTTGTGCTGGACAAAGCGGTTTTCCCTGTCATCTTTCATTCCAGCAACACTCTCCAATATCATTTCATTTCCTTAGTCATTCATTAATCACTGCCCCAGAGGAGTGCGACAGGCTTCGGGAGCCGGCACATTTCCTATCCTCGCCGCTAGATGGGGGCTTCATTCATTCCATTCCTGACCCGGTCGAATGACTGGAAACAGGCTGTGGATTTTCATAAGTGCATTTGACTTCCTAAGGACCGAGCTCGATAGCTGCAGTCGCTTCAGTGCGGCCAGTATCCAGTATTCGGGAGATAGTAGGTTCGAATCCCACTGTCGGCAGCCCTGAAGATGGTTTTCCGTGGTTTCCCATTTTCACACCAGGCAAATGCTGGGGCTGTACCTTAATGAAGGCCACGGACGCCTCCTTCCCAGTCCTAGCCTTTTCCTGTCCCATCGTCGCCGTAAGACATATCTGTGTCGGCGCGACGTAAAGCCAATAGCAAAAAAAATGACTTCCTAAGGATTGATTACATCTAAATAAATAATCTGAAACATATTCATCGCTACATTATTCACAATCAACTTAACATAAATTGCAACAACACTACCATCAACCCTGTAATTTAAAAAATTATTATTAATGATAGGAAAAAAGATCATCATTTGAATGTGGATTTGATCCTACCATCTCTGCCCTGCTTCCCCTTTTTCAACGATTTGTTTTAATTCCAGTAATTTTTCTCATCTTCGACGTAGAAATTGCACTACTCCTGCCAGTCATCATTATAATACAATGTTCAAACACTACATCATGAACATTTGTTAGACTTCTTCGTACTTTTCTGATTCCTAGGACTACATCATGACTAAAATCAAGGAGCTCTTGAATAAGCTTACAATGGTTATAGTTAATTATAACATTTGATTTGCACTCAAAATGTATTCATCTTCAATCTACCTTAAGTAAGAAGCGATATATTGCAATCAGTTTCCACCTGATTCTAGGTGACTTCATCCTTATTTATTAATTGAAACCAAAATAGAGATATATTACTGTTAATAACATTATTGAAAACTGTTTCCCATTAAAGAAATGTATTGATCAAATTAAAGTTGCTAACAGACTTCTTGTAATTGTTTAATTCCATTAATATTTCTCATTTAAATAGTTTAAAACAATACATGTTCACTGTAGTAGTAGTAGTGTTTATTCATTCATAATGTCGTTTGCATATTTACAGGACTCTGTTTTATATATACATAACTCTTCTAATAACATTATTACTTGAGAAATATTAATCTTGTAACTAAACCACATATATTACAAAAGTAGTAGTATTATTATTAACATATTAATACTTAAAATAATTTGAAATTGTAACTATCTCTGGCACACATTAAATTATTATTATTATTATTATTATTATTATTATACAAAATTACACCAACCTCAACAGAGTCGAGTACATATCAGTAAAATACCACGTAAGGTGAAACCTTGTGTGTGGTAATTTAGAATATTAATTACATAGAGAGAAATATATTTTAAAATGATGCCTGAAGTACGAATATGGGTATGAGTGAATTACAGATATGATCAACAGCACATGGTGGAGCACTGAATAGAAATTGGATATGGTGACGTGATATTCTCATTTAGTTATTTCTTCCATAACAGTTTTATTATCCCTGACAAAGGATTTAAGACACTTCAGAGTCATTTTCTGACCTAATGAAGTAGTTTGTAAAGAACCGGGAAGGACATTAAAGAATTTTGGAATGAAGTACAAGAAATTGCGCTTTGTTATGCTAAGTTAGGGTTTGTATAACATACAACGGTGGTTCATCTTACTGCGTGTTGAATATTCATGTTTAATGTTCTCAATTATATTTTTGTTTTTGTTAATATATTTGTATATTTCAAGGGCATAGAGCTGTTTTACATTAAATATATTTGCTTCAGCATATAATTGACTACTTGGTATAATCTTCCTTTCTGGTACATTATTCGTAATATAAGGTTTTGAACAACCTGTATTTTATTGATTACATTTTTGTAGGCTCCTCCCCATGCCAAAATTCCGTAGCTAAGAATAGACTGAACTAAGGCGCAATAAACCTCTCTTAATAATTTCATACTGGATATATATTTTAAATTATGAAATATATAAACAGTTCTTCTGATTTTCTTTCTTAAATCGGTAATGTGACTTTTCCATTTCATGTTCGAATCAATTAATAATCCCAAATACTTAACATTACTTTATAAATTTTGTAGCAGTTACAATTAAATTTACAGTTGATGTTGTGTACAATTAATTCATTAAAATAGTTTCGTGTATCTGTTACAGAAAAATTCATAAATTTTGTCTTTTTAATGTTTAGAAATAATTCATTATTATCTAACCATGCTTTAACTTTAAGCAGTGCTCGAGTTCCTCTCTGTCTGACGAGATTCCAGCTATCACTCTCAACATAAATGACTGTATCATCTGCATATGTTACGATGTGCGTATGTTCGGCAATTGCTATTGTTTTCTCTAGATCATTAATAAATATAATAAACAATAAAGGACCTAATACTGTGCCTTGTGGGACACCCTTTATTATCCTCATCGGTGTGCTTAGATGTTGATTAATTTTGACATACTGTACTCGATCTGTTAAGTAACTCTCAAGCAAATCCAGCACATTATCCCTAAAACCGTATTTTTCCAATTTCTGGAGGAGCAAGCGGTGTGACACACTATCGAATGCCTTTTCAAGGTCGAGAAATATCCCTGTGGAGAGCAGAGAAGAATTAAGATTTTCGTATATTCTCTTTGTTAAGGCGGATATAGCATCAGTCGTTCCGAGATTTTTAATGAATCCAAACTGTCTGGGTGAAAGTATTTGGTGTTTTTCTAAAAATTGGTAAATATTGTTCTTTAAGCATTTCTCGAATATTTTTGATATTGTTGTAGTTATCGAAATGGGTCTGTAATTTCTAATGTCATAAATATTTCCAGACTTATGAAGAGGTTTTACTATTGTTGTTTTAAGCTGTTTTGGAAAGTAACCTAAGGTGAGGGAATCATTGATAATATTCAGCAACGGTTCCTTTAATGACTCTATATTTTCTTTAATAATTCGAGCCGAAATATTGTCTATTCCTACAGCTTTGTTTTCATGTACTTCACTCAAACATCTCTTCAGATCGTATTCTGTTACCGGTGCAAGGAAGCAAGTATGAGGGTTGCGAGCGATATTTAATGTGGAGTCGGAAATCTGTCTGTGATGCTTTGCTTTCTTAGTGGTTTCGTTAATGAAATAATTGTTAAATTTATTAGAAATATTGATGTCATCTTTCCAGATTTCACCTTTATATCTGATTTCCTTGATCTCTTCTTTTTTAACTGACCTTTGTGTTATTTCATTGACTATGCCCCAGACCTTACCCCGGTTATTTGAATTGCGATTGATCAGATTCCTATAGTACTCAGTTTTCGTTTCCATAATTAGATCATTTAGTTTGTTCCTATATTTCCTGTACTGTTCTTTAATTTCCAAATTATCCTTGTTTTTTTAATATTGTTGATAAAGTCGGTCTCTTGTGTGAATAGATTTTACCAAACCGTAAGAAATCCATTCTGTTCTTTTGACTTCCTTTGATTTCAATTTAACAGTGGACAGGCTCATGCAGCTTTTAATTGTATTCACGAATTTATCAAGTTTGATATCTAAATCACTGCTGTTTAAGATGTCTCCCCAATTTATTTTACTTCAATAATTTTTGAGCTCAAAATGATCTATTTTAAAACAGTTACGTCGAAAATTTGGTATATTATTAGGGACCGAGGCATTTTGAATGTTGAGACTTACTATTATAGGATAATGATCTGAAATTTTACTTTGAGAGATGATAGACAGAATGTCGTCATTTCTCAACCTACTTTTAATCAAAGCATGATCAATACAGGATTTACTTGTACCAGATACTCTAGTAGGATTGTTTATTAGGGACTGAAAATTACTTTCTTGTACCATGTTGAGATATTCGTCACAGTCGTGTTCATTTAAAAGGTCTATATTCGTGTCCCCTATTATCAGTTCGGTTTCAACATGGCATCTATCTTGGATATAATGATCTAACGCACTGAGAAACCGCTGTTTGTGATATTCATGTGACCGATATACTCCTGTAATAGCTACTTTCTTGTTGTTATAGTTAATTACTACTCTGAGAAATTTAAAGTCATCATACTCAATAATTTCCATTTCGTGCTCCAAACCATTTTTTACCATTAATACAACACCATCACATTTGTTAACTGAACCCTCATTGTAATAGGATTTATACAAGGCATGTTTACTTATATTAACATTACTCAGTGACCAACTTTCTGTTAAAATTACGACATCAAACCTATGATCATATGCTTTCAAAACAACGTCTAAAATGTTCTTATTTTTCCTTATGCTTCTAATATTAGTATGAAAAATTTCTAATATACTTTTCCCTTCCGCATGCTTCTGCAATCTACTCGTGCAATCTTTGATGCCCCTTCTCGTCTCTGAAAGAGGTTGGTATGTTACATAATCATCTTCTAGACCTATTCTGACTATTTACAGGAAAAGTTTATAGTCAGCTGTTAATTATCACTAAGAAGGAAGTTACTGTAAGTACGGAGTTTGTTCAGAGGGTTGGGACAAGGTCAGTGTCCAGTAGGGTACCGTAATTAACGAGCTAGTGAAGGTCAAGCAGGTAGACTACAGCCGTTCAGCCAAGCAGGGTGGAATTCAATAGCAGTGAAAGGAAGAGTGAGAGAGAGAAACAGAGAGAGAGATAGCGAGAAGGAGATGTGTCCTAGAAGAGGAAACAAAACTTAATAGAAAGGGTTACCAACTTATGGGTTAGTAAACTAAAGACAGGTTAGATATGAGTAAACTCATGGAATGTCACTCATCTGCGTAGCGCGGTGCATGCTGCCGTCAGCGGTCTTAAACAGGATAACTCCATCACTGGTCCAGACATTTCTGACGCCGAACTTGGAGATAGCCGCCTTCAGAACCGTCAGTCTGGCAGACGTAAGGTCCTCCCGGATCGTGACACGAGAACCTTTTAAATTCCTTTTCTTTGCGAATATCTCCTTCCTGCTGCGATAACTTGTCATCTTCACGATAATAGGCCGGGGTTTATTACCATTTTTAAGCCCGACTCTGTGGCTCCTGTCAATATCAGTCAATTTTATGTCGGCACCAATGTCACGTGCAACATTTAATTACTAAATTGTCCGTGTCCTCATTCGACTCTTCCGGAATGCCAAATATGCTGAGGTTATTTCTACGCTGATATTGTTCCAAATTATCATAATTTAACTTCACTTCCGCTTTCAGTTCTGCGAGTTCTTTGTCTCTCTTGGCAATCTGATTCTTTAGGTCCTCGCATGCATTTATATTGAACTGCACAGATTCCTCTAGTCTCTTTAACACACACTCCGTAATTTTGTCCACTATGGTACTCACAATTAATTCCACGAATACCTTAGACTGAAGTGTCTCTTCTATTATTTTCCTCACGGTGTCTTCTGTTGGGTTGGCACTCCTGCACTCGGCCTGCTGTTGATTCTTCTTCGTTCCTGGCGCCATTTCACTATTGCACTAATTGCACGGCACTCGAACAAAGAACGAAATAATTGTTGATAGTACTTGATTCCACGATACAAATAGATGCACTGTGGCGAATTACAGCACTGTCGCAATTGTTTACACCTGCCAAAGCACTTAAATTCCACGAGTGTTATGATGTGATCATAACTAAGTTATTTAAATATAAGCTTAACAAAGTTAACAGAATTATTCATAAAACAAATCTAATTAAGTAAACCTTAATACTACCGAGAGAGTTGGGCGTGCGATACGGGTCGCGCAGATGTGAGCTTGCATTCAGGGGATAGTGGGTTCGAATCCCACTGTCGGTAGCCCTCAAGATGGTTTTCCGTTGTTTCCCATTTTCACGTCAGGCTGTACTTCAGTTAAGATCTCACGGCCGCTATTCTCCTAATCCTAGCCCATTCTTAAGCGTTAGTGCGACGTTAAACCACTAGCAAATAAAGCCTTATTACTATTATTTTGTTATCTCTGAATTACCTTATAATATTGAAATGATTGTTTACAGATTATTTGTTCTCCGCAATCCTCTCTTTAGCCTTGATCTAAGAATTTATAAACTTGCTTCCCTAAAAATAAAGGTACGTTCTAATAAAAGGTGTAAACCACACAGAGACAAAAAATAGGTAAAATGAGTATCTTAAAGTGACAGAAAATTTAGAAATTCCATATACTAATCAAACCCCAAACAATCTAACCGCTAAGGCAAGTAACTTCAACTCAGACGACAAACAAATTAACATTGGGGAAGGAAATAAAACCCATCTTAATATACATCCACGAAAATTCCACCAAGTTAATATACTTTATATAGTTAATCCATTATCATTTAAAGGATGAAATAAAGTTGAATCAAATTCACCCGTTATTGCATAATAAACAACCGCTGTTGAAGTTATTTGAGCGCAAATATTTCCTATAAAACGAATATCCTGAAAATCCCTCATATTATTAGTTAAGGAACCAGCACATATAAATAGTAATACATTAAATAAGGCACGAGTAAGGACGTGGAAGAAAGACACTTTAGGATAACCTATCACTAGAATTCTAATTACCAACCCCAGTTGACTTAAGGTTGATCAAGCGGTAATTTTCATTAAATAGTATTCAAAATTATCATCTAGCCATAAGCAACAAAAGCTTTGATAATCACGTATCAACCAGGGCTCGACTAAAATGAATTACCGGTGAAAATAAACCCCAACCGGTACTTTAAGTTGAAGTATAAACCAAAGCTGATACTGGTGTCGTTGCAGCTATAGCTGCCGGAAATCAAGATGAAAATAGAATCTGAGCACTTCTAATAAATGTTTGCAGCTAATACCACCGTTGAACTAATACGTATTATAACAAAATAATCCTTACAGTGGCGTGCGCTGAACATATTCATCACCCCAGCTGCAAAAATTGTTTTTTAAATAAACAATAGTAGCCCCACTACACTCTCTAAAGTCAACATTTCCATTTTATAAGGCTGAATTTTTCGTGGAAAGGTCTACCTGAGAAAGATCTTTCAAGAATATTTTCAACCACACACTCGCACATACTGTACTTACAAATCGCTATTCACGGCAGTGACGACACCGTCATAACTTAAATCTATAGCAGACTTTAAACAATGTACTTGCAGTTTCATCCGGTGACGCTTCGTGATAGTACAGTCATAGTTTTCACAAAAATATATTGGGACTAACTATTTGTTTTTTTACTTAAAAAGCCTAATCTAAACCGAATCAGTAAAATTGAACTGGTATTTTACCGTGGCCGAAGTTTTATAGTTTCACTCGCATACTGAGTGTACATTTATCAACGACAAACGAGGGAAAATATTCGTCACGACGTATAACACACCTTATATTAATGAAGAATGCCACAGAACTCGTGAAACCTTCACCTATAATCCAAAAGGAGCACTACAAAAATTCACCATATACCATCATCACAGACAACCAAATACAAAATTATTTTACTTCGCGCTTAATTCTGTGTTCATGCTGGGCAACCTAAATATTTTTCTGCGGCTATCGGAAAACATACTCTACACGCGCCATCAATGAACTGCTTGAAAAATCTGTATACATGCCGACACTCAAGAATTAAATATATTCTTCTATAATAGAATTGATTTCCTAAAATGGCTCTATTTTTATTAGCAAGACGATGTGAAAGTGGCTATACTGTTAACATATTGATATTTTTCTTGTAGTCTCTGGTCTGTGGCGCTGAATACTTCGAGTGTCAAGTATTAAAACTAACATACCTTTCGCAAGCTAGCTGGCCAGTCGCCGTAAATTGCTGTTGGGGGAGGGCCCAAAGCTCCGCCCCGCCCCCAGGACAAGGAAGCTTCAAGTGCATGCGTCACACAAGCGGACTTAAATTTCACTGGGGTAGCTCTCTTTCGCCCCGGCAAGGAAACCCAGCTCGCTGGATAACCTGAACTGTAGTACTGCGAGCGGATTGTCGAGACAGCTGTACATGGCTTGGCTTAGATCTTCGCAATTTTTTAAACATTATAAGAAGAGTTCTAAGGAATAATTAGAAAACGTTAACGCAAAGTTATTACGCCAGCAGCGCTGGGGTCGATGGGGTTCAGTGCACGCTACTGAATCCTAACTACATTTTTAATAATATACATAATTTCAACTCCCGTATGTTATTATTCAAACAGTTGACACCAACAATTTGGTTAGATAACGCAGTTAAGAGCCCAGCATTATACTACCCTAGATCTGATAAATTACTAGACAGTACGAAACTTACTCTAAACCATTCCATCCTAATAACATGCAAATTAAATTTGGGCTAATAATAAAAAATCCAGTACAGACAAAACAAATATTAAAACCAAAATGATAAACTGATTAATTGCTAAATTCCTCGTATATATTCTTCACTATGGAAAGTTACCAAAGGAGATATAAATAAAAGAAACCCCATAAATAATAAATACATTCAATAAAATGAAAAAGTCGTAACAATTGAACTTCTGTTCAAATTAAACACTTCCCATTCAATAAAATTCACTAAATCATCCATAATAAAACACAATCCTGTTATAATCAAAAGTATTGACATAAAAAACAAAAAAATAAAAACTCAATAAAAAATTGATAATGGTCATAAAATGGTTTAAAGTAGAAATCTACAAGTTTAGTATCAAAAACAAAAAATTTCCATTAAACTGTCTAAACACAATCACAGAATACTACACCATTCCCACTTCTTCCTCTGCGGTGATTTCTTCTTATTGGATCCGCCACAGCTGTCCTGTAATAAAATATACTCACCGCAAACGTCCCTTCTCTCCAGGGGTGGTCTCGTTCACTAAACTGTCATGTGTGGTGCGATAGGAGGATACGAGGCTACTAGGCACTAAGCTAATCTATTTTACCGAAATGAAAGAAATGCTGTCCCAGGCTGAGGTTTAAATTGTTTATTTTATAAAAGAAAATTACTAATAAAAATGAACGTTGTTGCAAGCTGCTTTACGTCGCACCGACACAGACAGGTCTTATGGAGATGATGGGATAGGAAAGGGCTAGCAGTGGGAAGGAAGCGGTCATGGCCTTAATTAAGGTACAGAACCAGCATTTGCCTCGTGTGAAAATGGGAAACCACGGAAAACCATTTTCAGGGCTGCCGACAGTGGGGTTCGAACCCACTATCTCCCGGATGCAAGCTCACAGCTGCGCGCCCCTATCTGCACGGCCAACTCACCCGGTAATAAAAATAAATAAACACTAAAAAATTTTGGAATTCAAATAAAAATATAAATGTGGTTCAAGCATGTGTATAACGAGTGTAACCGCCATCAGCTCAAAGTAAACATACAAGGAAAAAACAACTGTTTATCCTCCAAATCAACTACACTGATTTAATAATGGAGGCTCAATATTCAGTGTCATCACTAATTAATTCACCGAATGTAATTAAACAATGTTTTA
This sequence comes from Anabrus simplex, assembly GCF_040414725.1. NCBI lineage: Eukaryota > Metazoa > Arthropoda > Insecta > Orthoptera > Tettigoniidae > Anabrus > Anabrus simplex. Next base: position 846,561,860 of record NC_090266.1, read on the forward strand.
CTCTAGTTAACTACGTCTTTTCTAGACAGTCAGGATACTCTACAATATTCTCCTCTTGTGCAACTGAATATTCCTTCACTTACATGAACCTTGAATGTAAATTAATGACTGAAACTGGATAACTGAAATATTAGAATTATTCATTACCAATTTACCAATTAGTGGTGTTCATACATGCAATTATTATAATTCAGAATATTCAATAGTCTAGGGTATTCACTGCTCCTCTTTACACTTTTCATCTAAATTAAATTACAGTGATTTTTACATAGATTTAGTGGCCTCTCACGGCTGAATGTCCTCATATCACACTTCAAAAATTACATCACAATGTTAATTGCCAATTATTGACTTGTTTCTTTATCACACGTTTACAGATTTAATGGTTGCATTACTGTGTAAAACCATGAAGATAGGAGGTCAATCACGTCAAGTTTAATTGAGTATCTAGTCAACTGAACAGCCATTGTTCACACTTATATGATATGCGTTGATCATATTTGGTCTCACAGGGACCCAAACTACCTGAAGAGAATAAAATACATAACACACATTTATAATTTATAGATCAACCTTGCCTGAATTTACACATGAGAAAATTTATGATTGTGGGGTGCACTGTTCAGCGACGTTTTTAAATATGTTTGCTGTTATTATGTAAACTAGAAGTGAATCTAAGATGCTGTCTAGTTAAATTGACGCGAGCTGTCATGAATCTAATATTATACAAAACACAGCGGAAAATCTCCCATCTTAATGAAAGAAAATCTATCTTACATTTTTAACCGCAGTCAATCACCCACCACCTATGCTAAATAAAATATCAAAAGGGTAAACACTGCTGAAATAAACAGATGTTTATGCTAATATGCTACACTAATTTATACATACGCCGATTCACGCACTTGGTTATTTACAATGTAATAATACTGAACAATTAATTTACTGATTTCCACGACGCGTGTTGATTTCAATGTCTATGGATGTGTTATCACTGAAATCAGCGTCGACCATGACCTTGATGTGGATTAATCATGGCCGTCTCCTGACATATAACAAATTAAATGATTTCTCATAACAGAATGAAGTGTAATTATCATTTCAAAATATGGCGCAAGAAAACCTCTTGGATGACGTTGACAGAAAATCAGAATATAGTAACATGTGGTACATCCTATCCCTTACAAAAATTCCAGATGAAAACCATTTGATATTATTTTAGTTAAAATGATAATGTTCTACAAACGTTACGTAAGTATATGTTCGATGGCTGGTTACATGGGTTTTTCTTTCAAAACTAGGTCCTTTTATAACTGTTGTGAGCACGTTCTTACTTCCTTATTTCTCCTTTTATCTTTATTTATATCATCGTAGACCTCAAATGATATTCATGTTTCTGAGTATACAAATTATTGCTCTTTCCTTTCCTACACAGAGCTTCGCACATTTCTTATACTCTTAATATTTCTATCACTTATCTCTCAGCTTATCCGCTGGCATAGTAAATAACTCTTTCTGTACTCTCAGGATAATGGACCAATCAATGTTCAACAACCTTCCACAACTAACTCATCGCCTTCAACATAGTAACAATGGCTCCTTTACTTTTATTTAAAAGAAACAATCTCAGCTGGTTTCCAGGACTTACGCTATTAACGATCCCGTAAATTATGTAACCATGAACATAAAAACGTCTAACTAGCGGGATATCTTATCATGAAGACTGTCAAAATCGTCATAAACATCTCCCTTCGCGAAATATTATTATTATCATTAGTCTATTATTATTATTATTATTATTATTATTATTATTATTATTATTATTATTATTATTATTATTATTTTCTTACTCAAATATGTATTCCGACATTTCAATGACGACTACTGGCAAATAACGTTTCTGATCCTTGCTTATCCACGACTAATAATTTACTTCAAATGCGTTACCTGCATTTTACACGTAACTCTTATTATGATTAATGTTATGATCATTCCGTGAGAATGAAAATTCACGTTCTTTCTGTAATTGAATATATTATGTAAAATACATTTCTCCATGAAATATACCTTTAACTTTGTACCGTACAGAAATTCGAGTCACCGTTGGCAACTCGTCGATCTCAAATTAAATAACAATTAATATCATAGTGCGTGAATGCCAAAAACTATTTAGAAGGTGACAACTGCGATATTATCACTACATGACTAACGTTGAGTGCAAATTATGCTACTGACATTTACTTCGACAAATTCGCGTCTTAAACAAAAGTATTATTTACATTATAAGAGTAAACAACATCTTAGATTTTAGTTCACTTACTCTTTTGAAAATTGCCGGGCGTGTCATCTGAGGTCCCTCCGGCTGTTCGAACAGCTTGCGTTTAGCCCACGACGACAAAGACACGGGACATCGTTGTAAAACCGCCGTATCCAGACATGATTGCCGTCTTCAAGTACACTTCGTCACACACACGAAACTTGATCTTGACGAACTTACTAATTACACAATTTATCTTATACTAGAATAACACTTTTGATTATAAATAATTGCCTCTACACTGGGGTCGATGGAACTACAGTTGGAAAACTCCTCTGTAACTTCCTGATCAGCTGGACTCCGAAATATCCTCCCCAGTGTAGTGGTTAGTCATATCGGATTAGTTCCGCTCCCTTTCCACAAGGTCGATTGACATTTGTTTATCTTTGAAGGTCGGTCATCCTGCTATTCTCGGAAATTTGAACTAGCCTAAGTGAGCTGCTCGGTGATTGCACACATTACGTGCTTTCTTAACTACAAACACCAGCATAAACTTTTGCATACAGCTGGGATATAAACAAACTAACCTCACTAAAGAAACCATACCAATCTAATAGAATAATTATACTGTACATAACATAATTCTACATCAACCGCAAGGACACCATTACTGAATATACACGCAGTATTACATAACCTCATAATTTCAATAATACCCCAACCAAAAATATAAATCCAGATACAGGTGCTCATAATGAGCCTTCGGTAATCACAAATGAACTAAAAATGTAGTAAATTTTACAAAAGAAAGACTAAATTATTTATTACATTAACGAAATTACATTAAGCGCTCAGGCTGATACCCTCAACCTAAAATCAAAAACGATGTTAAGATCAAACTACTTTGTAAAATCGAATAAGAAGAGAATCTTCTCATACTTATAAAAATACCTTGTACGATAAAACATCAAGAATAACAATAAAATGTAAACTGGAACAATTGATTATATAATTTAATACGGTACACTGATTCACTTCCAGTAATTATTAGCGCACAAATCCAAAAGCTCAACAAAATAAGCCCATATGATAAAATGCCACAATAAAAATATCTTAAACTACCATAGTCCCGGTTAAAATACACCCAAAAATATTATATACTGAACCACTTATCGAAAATCAATAAAAAATTCATGGAGAATTAAAAATAGTACCTCAAATATAAACTTTAACATTCTAAATGTATAAATTTTAAATCCTAAATGTCTGAAAGAAATAGTTACCATGTGTTCGAATTAATGAGACCAATACTGATTGGCCCGGCACCCCTTCATGCACTGAAAACGTTAAAAGAACTATTCTTAAAAATAATAATTACCGAGCTCGATAGCTGCAGTCACTTAAGTGCGGCCAGTACCCAGTATTTGGGAGATAGTGGGTTCGAACCTCGCTGTTGGCAGCGCTGAAGATGGTTTTCCGTGGTTTCCCATTTTCACACCAGGCAAATGCTGTGGCTGTACCTTTAGGCCACGACCAATTCCTTCCCACTCCTAGGCCCTTCCTGTCCCATCGTCGCCATAAGACCTATTTGAATCGGTGCGACGTAAAGTAGCTTGTAAAAAAATATTCAAAATATTCAAACTCATAATGTTTTAGATGTATATAAGGTACAACAAATAATCCCAACACAATAAATTCTAATGTTAGCAATATTTGCAATAAACTTTTAGCGGTACGATTCGAACAAAAATACCCACACGTCCACAAAGAATGAAAAAATCAATATAATTCAGCTTATACCTATTACCTTTACACTGGTCTTGTAGACCAATATTAAGATATTTCTTCTAAAACCCAGAGGAAAGAACACGCTTGTCACTAATCCTCAAAAGTAATAATATACACTTAACTACCCTCTGAATTCTCAATCACAGAATCCTTTCCTTGAATCTAATTAATAGATTTATCTTCGCACAATCACTCTAATACCTACAACGCTAATTGCCATTATTCAAACGTGTATAGTCTCAATAACTATTGGATAATCGCCATAAGACCTATCTGTGTCGGTGCGACGTAAAGCAAATAGCAAAAAGGCTATTGGAATAATATATTCATTCATTTGATTATCATATCTCTTATTTCTAGTATTTTTAGGGGGAATGCTAGTCTCATTTATATACAACTCTAATGAACTATTCTATGCCTCTTTAAAATACCTCATAATTATCCTCTTCCTTATTATCACCATTATAGCTAAGCTTCTATTTAAAATCCATATTTTTTAAATAAACTTACAAAAAATATCTGACAACTAATGCTTTAAATATAGAGGCAACAACTCACCTAATTAAACTGTATAATAAACCAAACCACTTCATTACTTTGATACTTGTAAAGTATCTATCCGTCACTATAATTGCTGTTGTAAAACTCACAAACAACTTTCAAGGACCCTTACGGCAAATATTTTATGGCCAAACCTATACGGGTCTCCCATCCCTTATCCCAAACAACGCCCTCATTGACCTGCTCGACCCCTCTAACATTTCTGCTTGATGCAACTTCGAATCATTTCTGGGATTATGTTTAATAATCTAAAATGCAACCGGATTATTTTAGCTATACACTATACCGCCACCTCAGATCTAGCATTTCCTAGAGTATCTCATATTTGCTGAGATGTCAACTATGGGAGAATCCTACGAAATTACATGCAAACGGGGCTTTCTTCTTCATCATCTGTTTATATAATCTTAATATTTACATCACGGACACAGTGTAGGGATAGTGCCTGCCTCTTACCTGGAGGCCCAGGGTTCGATTCCTATCAAGGTCAGGGATTTTTACCTGATTCTTAAGGCTAGTTTGAAACTCTCACCCTACGTTATTACAATTGAGGAGTTATCTGACGGTGAGATAGCGGCCCCGGCCTAGAAATGCAAGAATAACGGCCGAGAGGTTTCCTCGTGGTGACCACAGGACACCTCGTAATCTGCAGTCCCTCGTGCTGAGCAGCGGTCGCTTGGTGGGCCAAGGCCCTCCGGGGCTATTGCACCATGGTGTTTGGTTTCGTTTTTCGTATAACTACACCCACACTTGATCTACTGGAGTGGTAATCCTATTTATTATATTTTTACCTTGAAGACAAATATCATTTTAACCTGCTGCAGTCATTGCAAATCTCCTATCAGCAGTGCCTTATCGTGGTACTGATCTTGTTCTATGGGGCTTCGCTGTTGATAACGCCACTCTTACGCGCTTCTTCGTCATTCATTTCGTATTACCATTCATGGTTATAATAGTAATAATCCACTCCTCTTCCTTCATTAAACACGGTCAAATAACCCACTAGGGTTAAATAGATACTTTGATAAAATTCCCTTCCATCGTTTTTCTCTTTTAAGGATGTTAAAACAGTAATAATTCACCTCCTCGTCCTTCATTAAGCAGGGTCAAATAACCCACTACGTTTAAATGGAAACTTTGATACAATTCCCTTCCATCGATATTTCCTTTTTAAGGATATCTTCGGGTTTATTGTTATAGTAGCAATCTTATTGTTATCAACCCTACTGAAACCATTCATGTAAGGAAACCCAGACAACTTTACCCCCCACCAATCCCTTAGTCTCGCCCGTTCACCATTTTAGGATCAATTCCTAGTAAACTGAGAAGGGAGGGGGGGGGTTAATCGCCAAGGTAGTAGGAGATTGTATGTTCTAAAACAGTGGATACCGAGTCAGCATTTTCCCACAAGGTCATTGACCCCTAGTTGAGTAGTAAGGCTATGACGGTTTTGCCGCGAAATCATTGACCCTTGTTAAGTAGTATGGCTATGATGGTTCACGGATTTTGCGAACGAGAGGAAGCCTAACATCACAGACTCCGTTGGAGGGGCATTGTTGGTCAAGGGAATGATCTGGGGTGCTTTTTGACCCACATAGGTGAGGAGATGACGTCATACACATACGTACGAGGGCAATGCTAACCTCATTGGCCAACTTGGAGTGTTTCTGACTGCTAGGTGAGGTTATGACGTCATACCCTTACGTAAGAGACCAATGCTAACCTCACGAATGACTTTGGAGGAGCCGAATCTGACGGGGCCCTTGGAGGAGCCGAGTCGGAATGGTTTTGACTGCTAGGTGAGATTATAAATGTCATACCCTTACGTACGAGGGCAATGCTAACCTCACGGGCCACTTTGGAGGAGCCGAATCGGACGGGCCCCATGAGGAGTCCAATCGGTAGTTGAGGTGATGACCTAACCTCGCTACGAGGAACGCTAACCTATCCTCAGACGGGTTCCCCTTGGAGGACACGAACTAGTGAGGTGACTTGTAGGTGTGGTTAACACGTGTGTTAACCTAACCTTGCCCACGAATGGTAACCTCACACATAGTTTGTTCGTCGTCTCCCCCGTGGAGTAGTGACAGAGCTGTGACGTAATAAGCGCGGGCGATTTAAAATGCATCCTTATCTTTACCTCTACGGTGTTGGGTTTGTGATGAGATGAATCTGTTACGATGGCTTTTTGTAACGGGATGCCCTTCCTGACGTAAACCTCACCATGGAAGATAGTAAGATGAAACGAATGACATGATATATGAGGTGCCTAGTATCAAACATGGACAAAAGCCATTTTGTAAATTTTTCAGTAGAGCCACATTTTCGTTTCTCTATGTTAAACCCCCGTTACATGTGTGAAAATTTTTTGTGTCATATTTCCAGCCCTATGAACAAGAAAATCATGGTCAACACTTAGGAATTTCAGTCTAAGTCAATGTAAAACACGTTCAAATATGACGATGTCCATTTCTGAAACCGAGATTGGCTTTTGTCCATTTTTGATACAAACATCCATGTAATTGTCCACTTTTGAAACGAACTATCCCAATATTTGGAAAAAAGTTGCAGTATGACACGGAAGTAAACTTACATTTTAAAAGAAATATAATTAAAAGTATGAAAGAAATAAGGCTATCCTTATACTTTGTTGACATTTTTAACATTCATTTCAATACTTGCTTCACTGTATTTCTGGGCAAATAACCTCTGGTTCATCACAAGGGTCTTCAAAACAATCACATTCATAAATAATCATTAACAGCTTGTTCATTTTCACTACAAATGTTCTTATTGATGACTTCGATATACCACTTAAGAGAGGCATTAATTTCCAATCTTTACCGAAGTGCTTTCCTAGTAATATGTCAACATCTTTAAGTTTCTGTGGGTTCACATTCATGCCAATATCAGAAGTAAGGGATTCATTAACATTAGGCTTACCTGTCATGCTTTCGTGATGTTACGCTTAATACCTGTTTCCAAATAGTAGCCCACCTCACCTTTAATTACAACATTGCCTCTTTTCGTGCTCCTGAGCATAATTCTTTTATACTGTGAAATCTTGAAATGAAGTTGACTAGCAAATTTCAGAAAAATCTGTGCTTGCTCTTTCCAATTCAGTGGTTCCAAGGTTTGTCCAATCACTTTCACTGTGCCGTACATTTTAAACACCTCAAGATATTCATCAGGACTTACTATGGTCGTCATCTTATTAAGGTCTTTCTCAATGAGTCCAAAAATCCTATCTGGAGGCAAATATGAGTGTCCAGTAACTGGAAATACCAGTTTTAATTTGTCAACAGAGGATGGTGCATACGGTGTAAGCCACTGTGCGCATATCGCCAACATATTACTGTTTTTATTTCGGCCGGCGCAGCCATCAGCAATCAACTTGACTGAAGTGAAGCCTTGTAAATCATTAGATCGTAACTCAGTGACAACCGCTGATGCTATTTCGTTTGATGATTTCTTTCCCTCATTCTCCAGCCACGTATAAACAGACACATTATCAGGGCGCAGTTTCCTTTGAGATGTGCCTATTACAACAGACAGATTGTAACAGTAGAGTTGCCTGGAATAATAGGCCGACTGATTACTTAATTTTGGCAAAACGAGGTTCTTTTGGCAATCATAGGGCATTAAAAAACAATCCTCCTCTTTTTTCCTTAAGATGTCGATAAAAATTATCTGGTCGCCATGACAGTTTGATGTCACTTGTAGCAGTATGATTGGCTGATACGTCCATGTCCCTTTTGATACAAACTACGTCTGGAGGTGTCCGATTATGAAAGAAACTGCATATTTCTATGTTAAAAATTACGTACAAATATTCGCTTATGTAAGACACGGACCACAAATTCAGAAAGAGCATTAAAAATGCTATAAGGATCAGTCCTTAACTCAATTTTGATATTGGTGGCGCATGCCCATGTTTGATATTAGGCACCTCATATGGTAGTAAGAAGGAAGAGGATAAACCCGGTAGTGGGACACAACTTTCTCCTGTCGAATAGCATCGAGAGGTCTGCTCAAAGCTTTACGCGGCCCATCCGACGGACAAATAACCATCAACAGCGTTATATGCCTTCACTTCATATGAGCACTGCGTAGAGGATTGAAATTTAATCAAGTCTTTTTTTGGGCACACGATCTAATAATTAGAAATATTGAATACCACCACCTACCTTACCCTGCCAGGCTGAATGGCTCAGACGGTTGAGACGCTGGCCTTCTGTCACAAACTTTGCAGGTTCACTTCACCTCATACACGGCACTGTAGAGAAACGGTACAAGGGTTTGACTTGTCAAGATCGAATATTTTATAACCGAATGACCTTCCTGACGTCAATCTCATCAGGGAAGATAATAATATGAAATAAATGACATGATATATGATAGTACGAAGGGAGAGGGTAAAACCCGCTAGAGGCACATAGCCTTCCCCTGTCGAATAGCATCGAGAGGTCTGCTCAAGTTTTTGTGTCTCCATCCGACGGGCAAATAAACATCAACACTCCTTCTCCTCCTGAAACGCATCTCTACTTAGTTGAGCACCTGTGGCAGAGTTGACTCGGTTTCAGGCCTTGTACTACTTTTCTAATTTCGTAACAGAAGTGCGAATCAAACAGATTGTACATACTTTATGTGTAGTTCTATAATAGCAGGACTGAGCATGTGACGTACTAAGGTCATACTGTTTAATCATGCAGCGATCACGTCGACATGGTTATGCATGTTTAGAGTTGATTGTTACCAACGTCACTCTCCAGTAAACACAAGCCTTTATAGATGCTTTAAGTGAGAATATTTTCCTTATGTGTGAGGAGGCAAATGGAGTGCAATAAGAAGAATATTTTAATGTTAAAGAAATATTTATTGTGTAATTACAAAATTAAACACACTGCTACCGGTTATATTTGTACTACAGTCTTTGATATGCTGCCGACAAGTTTGCTCTACTCCTTATCAGCTTACTGTGAGGAGGTAGCATGCTTCCAAAATTTTAATCCCACTGCAACATTCAAATTACACAAAATATTTATTGTTTATGAAATTAATGTTTCAAAATATATTATACTATGCGTGTTGTGCCTCACAAAGGAGTTAATCCATTTCTTACCTTGTTGTCGTTCATGTGTTTAGTTCCTTTCTGAATTAGTATCAGGTACTATAAAAAAGGGAAAAGTTCATACATACACTGTCTACAGTTTACAGTCTTCGGATTAGGTCCATCCCAATCATCCTAACCATGTTTACCTCGATGCTTGTAATGACGTTGACAGGGTCTGCATGAAGCTACATCGATTGACATCTTACTGTGGAGAGGAAGAATGTCCTAAAAGCATCTATGACAGAAACAGCGTACGTAGATAAAAATTCTGGTGGTGAACATTGAACCAGATGTTTTGGCATCTGATGTAAGGTTCTTTGTTTATATAACATCCTAAAAGCTTCGCTTACTAGAGTGAGGTAAATAAGATGTTGCGTATTTGTTACATTGGTAGGCGAAAAGAATGCAAATACACAATTGTGTTTGTTATAAAGACTACTGTCTGTAACCGTGTAGACTTTTCTTATTTCTGTTCCATAGTGTACAGTGTGGAAGCACATAATACTGATCATGATAAAGAGCTCTCCTTATTTATAGTCTTGTAACAATATTCTTTGGTGGATGGTAAATAACATCACTCATATGAATAATAAGACAATAGGCTGTTGTGTTAGCAGGAATATTTTCAGTTGTTTAAAATTCTAACGAATATCGACAGGAGATTCTGTTATAGATTATTCATGATAAGGGCCGTCTATAACTACAATCTGTGCTTTATTTTTAAATTCTTCAGGCGAAAAGAGCGGACGATCTTCTTTCTGATAATACGATGATTGGAATTTAAAAAACATGTCATAGAGCAACCCAAATTTATTTTTCTCAAAATTAATGTCCATGTTTTCGTAGGGGTACGTAATTCCGTTGAGATATAGTCTAATACTTCTTAATTTACAGTGATAGAACTGTGAGCTATTTGTTTCATGGTTGAATTTACGATGTGTTTGAAATCCATAAATAATTTACAAAACCTTTTCAGTAAAACGTGACGATTTAACAGCCCAGGTATGATTGTTTGCAGGTGGTAACACAGGATACTCATGCATCCCCCAACTTCGAAAACGTATAGGCAATGGTGTATCATTTTCTGCAATCTTGAGCAATCGAAGTTTATCGATCAGATAATGTTACATGTGGAACCCCCACGATACACGATGAAGAGTAATTTTCGAGTCTACTGGTGTTTCTACTGCTTTAAGAGAATTGTAATCACTTCGATCACGGATCAGAGTTAGTTCATGTTTGCGTTGATTATAATACGTCTAAAATTATCAACAAGCCGAGAATATGTTTTAATGATAACATACCAGAAAACGTATAATCCTGATTAATCATCCAGTTGTTATTAGCTTTCAGACACCATCCTGCAATCCATAAAAGATTACTTTCTTCATCACTATAAGAAGGGTAGAGTTTCATTCACCTGTAATACCTACATTCTTCGATATATCTATTTCACATTATTTACTTCATAACGCGTTTCAGAAAAGAGAAAAGCTAGACCATGGTTGTTTGGTTGAGATGTGCTTGGTTCACTTCCATCTCACTTATCTAAGCGTCCTTCAATATGGAGGTAGCTTTCATGTGGTAGGATGTATACATCTTGCTGGTTAATGATAAAGCAAATTTCATCATTATTATTGAGTCCAAACGTAAAAGGTTGATAAGAATGAAGCTCACTTCGTACTACACCTTCATGAGTTTCTACTGTGTTCATGACGTCTAGCATTTCTTCCATTTTGTTGTAGTAGCGTATAACCTAACCTAGGAGAATCTGCGTATGGCCATCTGTTAACTCGTTGAGTCTTCGCAAACATGTAGTATGTCTCCTGAATGTATACCTTGTTTTATAGATTTTTCATACTGGTTTGAGATGAAGTTTCTAAGCTACGTACGTGTGCCGAACTAAATGAATAAGCTTATTATATTTATTTACAAGCCTAAGTGTGATGTTACTAATGTGTTTTACAGACACACGATGATAAAGAATTACGGGCAGTCTCTCACGAATAGTACATTATAATCACTTACCCCTGTAATAATAAAGTCTTGCAGGGAGTGTGAAGGTTGTTGATTACTATAAAAATCTTTAAAAATTACATGTGATGTTTACATGATAATCATCGAAGAGTGATATAGGTTGATCAGAATCGTAACGTACGTACGGTATAAGCGCCCTTGGTGAAAATCCGAGCAATGGTCCAATCGAATCAAGTTGTGATTTGAAGTCAATCTTGAATGAAGACTCAATAACACATATATGTGAGATGTTGCTCACAGTAATGGAGAACTTGTAATTATTATTACTGACACTCTCATCACTTAACTGGTCAATTAACGTACTTTAAATGTAGTCATGAATATCGTCTACTGAACTGCCTGACGGTAGCATTAGCACGTACTCATCGTAATATAACTTTTTTACGCCATCACGCACATTATAGATTTTATTGTAGCTTTCAAACGACACAAGCCCAAGACTACGTGGCTGATGACCGAGTCCGATCCGTGGATTAAAGCAGACTGTTGTTTCAGATACTTCATCGCGTACAGCGAACGTTCTTACACCGTTGGTCATCACGTGCACACTGCTGCCCTTTGTCTACTGTCTGGGTTTGATATAAGAGCATAAGACATAATCGTCCGCACATGCGTGTATTGAATTTTTGCACACACTCTTTATTGTAAACAATGTCTGCACTGCTTCCGAAATAAGGTATAAGATCAAAAGGAGGAGGTAATTCTCCATAGCTATCGAAATACCATTCTATAGATTTACGTTTTTGGTAGGCAACGTAATGAGTTCCGGGTCCGCGACTGTTGACTAAGTTAATTACAGCACTCTCAAGTTCACGTGGACGTGTTGGTAATTGATCGCGCATATACACACCGCGAAAATAATTCTTAGTTGTTTAGCAAACGTAGAAATTTCTTCGTGGGTTAGAGCTCGATGTGGCAATGCATTCAGTAGATGTTTTTTTGGTGATAAGTAGATACCAAGCCTTTTTTGTATGGCGCAAGCTTCATGTTTACACCTTTGCCTCGTAATACAATTGCCTCCATTGTCTTGTTATGACGTTCACCCTCTGTCAACTGTTGCTTCGCTTCTTCTATAGCCTTAACAGTTCTCTTGCTACAAACTGGCACCGCCCAGAAGAAACCATAAAGCTGTTAGTCCAGCAAATAGCGCAGGAAGAAATCCTCCTCGTTTTGGTACAGGAATAATTCGTGCACATTTACAAAACATTGCTCTGCACTTTGGAGTAATTCTCGCTCTTGTTGCGCGTAGTGCCTTGGTAATAGCTACTCGCGGGTTGCATTCCCCTCGAGTAGCTTTTCGTGCAGCCTTTACTACTTCTTTCCATCCAACAGTTTTAGTTTTCTTCTTCATAACGTTTGGATAATGTTGTTTCACCACTCTGTATTCGTCAAGAGAAATTTATGAACTGACAGTTACTTGTGCTACTTTATTATTCTGTTACCGTGAAGATTATAAAGCAGCATGACACACTACCTATTAGTGACATAGTGCCACATCTCTTACCTAGTTCTGGTACAACTACAAAAAGGCGTCATGGAACGTTGTTTCATTTTACTATTCGATGTATTAAAACTGGCCCATCTGGATGGGAGAAGACAAATCATTTACTCGCACTCATTACCTCTTTGAATGGCTTACGCTTCGAGAATATTTACGTATTCACAAAGTCACTCTATCAACCACTATATACTATTCTGCAAATTGCAATGCACGATCTCATTAAAAGTGGTATGAAACATTTTCAATTTAATTCACACGAGCAAGTACCATCACCGGATGATGTGCTTCCCAAACCTCTTATTATCTTTGACTATGTCGCTACAGAACAACAAAACGTTATTCGTGCATACTTAAGTATAGGACGACATAAATATGTAGATTGCACGTATTTATGTCAAACCTATTCTCATGTCCCTAAGCAGTTGATACACGACCATGCAAATAATATTGTGCTTTTTCGGCAAGATGAGCGCAACATGCGACATGTGTATGATGATCATGTTAACACTGATATGTCATTCAATGACTTTAAACGTTTGTGTGCTAAATGCTGGTCATAACATCGTTTAGGCTTTTTAGTTATTGACAAAGAAAGTGAAGTTCATTATGGACGGAATCGCATGGGTTTTGATCATTTTACATGCATCAACACAGAGTTACAGACTCCAATTGATCAAAAACCGCCATCATGGCAACGTCCAGCAAAAAGATTACAAAGCGTGCTCGAAACAATATTCGACGAAAATTTAAAGAGCTTAAACGTATTCAAGCAGACACTTATTTATTTTTGAATACGCGACTAGGTACACCACTGAAATAAATTTTTAATTCTACTTCATTGCCCTCTTCTACAACAAGTTCTGTTTCTATGCAAATATCTGATGATAAAGAGAAGCGAGAACAAGAAAAGCTTGTAGAAGAGGAATAGAAGCAGGATAGAGATGAAGAAGAGGTTGAGAAAGAAGAACTTAATTATACTTCACCATCTATGCGAGTCAAGTTTATAACTACAGATGTTATTGCTGACACACCTACTACATCGACCATACGATCTACCTTCCTTGTCTGAGGTTATGCTCACACCAGAGTATCGAAATCAGTTTAAGACATTTATTCAAAATGCTTATGGATCTCTCTTTGCTCCTTATATTGAAAACTCTTTACATGACAAGCTGACACAACCAACGATATTCGCTATGAAGACGACTGTTCCTGGATAGCTAAGTCAAAAGTTAAGATTAATGGCAACATTCTCATCGTAAAGGGCGTTACCTGTAAACCTACTGCCAACAGCTGTAGCCGTGTTGAAACACCGGATCCCGTGAGATCTCCGAAGTTAAGCAACATTGGGCGTAGTGAAGGTTTCGATGGGTTGCCTCGCGCTGTTGTTAGGGGTAAGGGAATGGTGGAGCGGAAAGTTACTGGCTACCCTACCGTACGTAAACACCGGCTCAGGCACACCTCTGCGTAAGTTCAAACCTGCCTTCGGACACCTTTACCTACCTACCTATATACCTACTAAAGATCTCTTAGAACTTCTTTTCACACGAATACCTAACAAGTATGTAATTTCACAAGATGATCTTAAAAAATACAAAGCAATACATTTTGCTACTGACGCAACACGACGTAATTACAAGAGGACAGAGGCTGCAAATGCAAATAGGAGGCACAAGTATCGATAGTTTATTTCTAAGCTGTTTCCGTCATATCAACCAAATGCATATGGTCTTAATGTTATCTACAAGCCTTTGTTGCCGTATGTTGACGCAAGATATTGAAATGTCTCTAACTTACTCGTACAACGATTACGACTTCTAAGAGCTTCGACAGATACTGGTCACACAGGTCACGAAACAGAAATTCTAGAAATAGAGAGCGAATTACTTCATTGGGTAGTATTCAGTAATGACTCGTCAAAATAAGACCTCACCCGTAAAGATAAACATCGCACACGAGTTACGTAAACCAGCACGTCGCACCTTCTGTCGCAGACGCGCTATTACACGCGGAAGAGATGATCTCTGGCAAGCAGACTTAGTAGAAGTGACTACATATGCCTCCAGCAATAAGGGGTATAAGTACCTACTTACTGTCATTTGCACAACCTGCGCATTATTAAACAGCATCTCATGTCAAAGACGCATTGTTGAACAATCGAAACGCTGCCCAAGGCTTCTTCAAACCGATCAAGGTAATGAGTTTTACATCAGGAATTTTTCTTCTTACCTCAAGTTACTTGGTATTCATCACTACTCTACGTACAGCAAGATCAAGGCAAGTGTTGTAGAGCGCTTTAATCGTACACTCAAAACAATTATGTGGCGAGAATTTACAGCTGAACATTCATATCTTTAGATTGAACTGCTACATAGACTTGTGTATACCTATAACGATACACCTCATCGCACTATCGGGACAAAGCCACGTCTTGTTACTAAGAATACACCTCGCTTAGATGCTATTCATCTTGTAATCAAAACGGTGGGTCCGTGCCACCATCGCTTTAAAGAAGGTGATTTCGTTCACATCAGGAAACAAAAGTCTATCTTTGCAAGAGAATACACACCTAACTGGAGCACGGGAATTTTTTAAATCGGGAGTGTTAAGCTTACTAATCCACTTACGTATTTATTGCGATATCTCAGGACAGCCTGTTGAAGGAGGATTCTACATCGAAGAACTGCATAAAACAAAATATCCTGATTACTATTTAATCAAACGTGTTATTCGTCGTTGTGGAAATAAACTGTATGTAAAGTGGTCTGGTTTTAATAACAACTTCATTTCATGGCTTAATAAAGAGGATGTACTTTAAAACTTGATGTTTTACTTTAGAACCACTACCTCTCCTATCTTCTACTGCATAAGACATGTTTGAACTTGCAAGTCAACTTTATTACCACTAGTTAATTTAGAACATGGTGTAGGGTAGGATTAATATTAAAAAAATCAAACAACACCTGCATTATGTTTCACAAATCGTATTTATTTTAGTATATATACATTTTTCTTTCTTCAATTAAATCTGTTCTGTCCTGTCTTACATAGAATATTTCTACGGTCTTCGTTGTATAATGCCACCACCCAGTAACAGTTTTCCTTTCATTGCACCGGCAACGACGGGTGCTGCTATCTTCTCAGCATTAGGTGACGACACCCGCTGCATAGCTTTACGAAGCAGATTTTCATCAGCTACACGTCTTAGTTCATGTTTGTTTTGACGATAAGCAATGTCATCCTCTTTGCAGGCAGCATCTAACATAATAATACCAGGATCACCACGTGCCACGTGGATGTCAATTCGAGTTCCAAGGCCACAGTACTGCTGACTAGGAAGATTAAGTTCAAAAGGAAGAAGATCAATCACCTTATAGATGAGCCCATGCTCAGCATGACTCCTCACCTTTCTCCCACCACGTTTCTTCACGTTTTTTTGCGACAGCTTGCTTACTATTTTTGCAGCCATGGTAAGTGTTTATAAGCGAAGACAACTCGTTAGTTTTAGGTCCGTGATACAGTTTAATGAGTTGACATCTACGGCATTGTCTCAATGAATGTCTCCTAGCTAAACTCACTTGTTCACGGTGTAAGCTACATGTGTGAAGCTCTGACAAAAGAGGGTCCTGAGTCCACTCACGAGGCACCTTATTTCAAATCTTCTTTACAGCATTCGCAGCCTCATAATCCAAAAATGCCTTTGGTAATGCATTCAACTCTTCTTCAGTAAAAGTGTTTAGTTTCCTTTTGCAAGCGTACAATTTTACGATTGCCTTTTCAACTGCGTTACACTTGGTTTCAGATAGAAACGACATGATGTCTTTACTCTACAAATGTTTCCTTCACACTGTCGTCATTTCGACACTGCAATTTACATATGTTGTTCAACTCCAGGCATGCACTGCGTCACAACCAATCAAGGAGCATGCACACATGGCGTGAAGACATTTTAAATATTTCTCTACTATGTTCCTTGGGAAGAGTTTTAAGTGATGGACATCCTAATTTATGCATATCTATAATTTCACATGTTGATGGTAGATACTCACGCAACCATTCCTACTTTTCACAACCCTTCAAAAAAACAAGATCTGCTCTTGAAAAATGAGTGTTCATGATCATAGCTAGAAAGCGATACGGTATTACTTTTTCTTCCCACTGCAGACCTACTTGTTTTTCTATCTATTGTGTCTGCTTTTTGTCTTCATCTGTTTGCAAACAGTGAGGGAAAGGTGGGCCAGATAATAAACTGACGAGTTTTGGCGCCCACAACATTGTGCAATCCAACACAACCATATCTTGGAACACAAATTTGTTGCCGTTCACTTTAGAACCTTGCACATCAACTATTAAAGTTTTTCTCATGATGGAATAAAGTGCTCTACTCTCCGTCACAGTATTTTAAAACTAAATAAAATATTTTCACTTATAGCATCTATAAAGGCTTGTGTTTACTAGAGATTGACCTTGGTAACGAAAAAGTCTAAACATGCATAAACATGTCGACGTGATCACTGCATGTTAAACAGTATGACCTTAGTACGACACATGCTCAGTCCCGCTATCATAGAACTACACATAAAGTATGTACGATGTGTTTGATTCGCAGCTCTGTTACGAAGTTAGAAAAGCAGTACAAGGCTTGAAACTGAGTCAACCGTGGCACAGGTGCTCAAATAGGTAGCGATGCGTTTTAGGAGGAGGATTATTGATGGTTATTTGCCCGTCAGATGGAGACGTAAAACCTTGAGCAGACCTCTCGATGCTATCTGACAGAAGAAGGTATGTGCCACTACCGGGTTTTACTCTCTCCCTTCCTACTGTCATAAATTATGTCATTTATTTCATATTATTATCTTCCCTAATGAGGTTGACGTCAGGAAGGCCATCCGGTTATAAAAATCGATCTTGACAGGTCCAACCCTTTTCCCGTTTCTCTACAGTGCCTTGTATGAGGCGAGGTGAACCTGCAAAGTTTGTGACAGAAGGCCAGCGTCTCAACCGTCTGAGCCATTCAGCCTGGCAGGGTAAGGTAGGTGGTGGTATACAATTTCTAATTACTAGATTTTGTGCCCCAAAAAGCCTTGATTAAATTCCAATCCTCTCCACAATGGTCATACGGAATAAGGGCATATAACGCTGTTGATGGTTATTTGTCCGTCGGATGGACCGCGTAAAGCCTTGACCAGACCTGTCGATGCCATTAGACAGGAGAAGGCTATATGCCACTACCGGGTTTTACCCTCTTCCTTTCTACTACCATATAATCATGTCATTCATTTCTTATTATTTTCCATGATGAGGTTTACGTCAGGAAGAGCATCCGGTTATAAAAATCCATCGTAACAGATTCATCTCATCACAAACCCAACACCGTAGAAGTAAAGATAAGCATATATTTTTAAATCGCCCCCGCTTATTACGTCACAGCTCTGTCACTATTCCAAGGGGGAGACGACGAACAGCCTATGTGTGAGGTTAGTTTACCGTTCGTGATGAGGTTAACGTCAGGAAGGGTATCCGGTTATAAAAAATCCATCTTAACGGATTCATCTCATTACAAGGTGGGCAAGGTTGGGTTAACACACGTGTTAATCACACCTACAGATCACCTCACTAGTTCGGGTCCTCCAAGGGGAACCCGCCCGAGGTTAACTTAGCGTTCCTCGTAGCGAGGTCCGATTCGGCTCCTCCAAAGTGGCCCGTGAGGTTAGCATTGCCCTCGTACGTAAGAATATGACATTATAACCTCACCTAGCAGTCAAAAACTTTCCGACTCGGCTCCTCCAAGGGGCCCCGTACGATTCGGCACTTCCAAAGTCGCCTGTGAGCTTAGCATTGCTCTCGTACGTAAGTCTATGACGTCATAACCTCTCCTAACAGTCAAAAACACTCCAGGTTGGCCAGTGTGGTTAGCATTGCCCTCGTACCTATGTGTACGACGTCATATCCTAACCTGGGGGGTCAAAAAGCACCCCAGATCATTCCCTGACCAATTAGCCCCTCTAATTGATGCTGTGAGGTTAGGCTTGCTCTCGTACGCAAAATCCGTGAACCATTATAGCCGTACTACTCAACTATGGTCAACGACCTCGCGACAAAACCGCCATAGCCTTACTACTCAACTCGGGTCAATGACCTCGTGGTAAATTGCTAACTCAAAGCTCACTCAGCACCCGTTGTTTTAGAATATACAATCTTCTACTGCTGCCATAGTTATTTCAATTTCCATTTCTTTACCATTCACAACCAGTAATACATTTGTAGGAATTCAGTTCTACCCTTTTAACCACATATATTTTTTTTAATTCACTGTGTAGTATCCATCGTTGTACTCATAACATGAATTGGTGCTCGACCCGTAGAAATCCCTTACTTAATCGCTGTTCAAATTCTCACTATTCTATATTTTCAACACTATATTTTAAGTCCAATTATTTTTTATGCTTGAGATAACCTAATAAGGACCGATGACCTAGATGTTAAGACCATATAAATAACAATCAACAATCATCACCTGAGTAAATTAATTATGAAGCTCATATTTTGAAAGCATAAAACAGAAATTTAAAATGTTCTAAATTGAATACACAAAATACTGGAAACACAAACACCTTAAATCCTAAAAATAAATAAATAAATAAATAAGAAATTCCGATGACAGCGGGAAGTTAGACCTTCACGCCAAACACATCAACTTATCATGCAGCGATCGCTGCTCAGCCGGAAGGCCTGCAGATTACGAGGTGTCATGTGGTCGGAACGATGAATCCTCTGGCTGTAATTCTTGGCTTTCTGGACCGGGGCCCGCCATCTCACCGTCAGATGGCTCCTCAATTACATAGGCTACAATATTCCATACTTCCTGCTCTCCCATCGCAACAATAATTTTTCCAAATTTCTTTTCGACTTTCGTCTGGAACACCTTTCGTACGTAGTACACTGAGTGTGATTAACTCATAGTTGCTTCCTATTAGTGCTTACCTTAAGACTCCTGATAATGTGACCATAACCTTCACGAGACTCCTCCTTTGTAGTATGCAGAACATTTTCTAGTTGTGTCTTGGTGCTGTTCTCTGCGCCTTGCTGTAGCATTGCTAGAAGTGTGGATACACTGAGAGGTGCGATGACAGCATTGCCCTTCGACTGCTTCAGGAGAGTCTGGGGAGACAGACAGAAAATACGTTTAAGGTCGTTCTTAAAAAACAATACTGTAAGGTTGTAAGTTAAATGTGAAATGCTCTGATCCCTTTTAAGGTAGAAACAGATTTGGTTACTGCTATGGTTGTCTTTATTGCTACAGTTTCATTTATTAGCTAGTACATCGTATCCAGCAGTTACATATACTTGTGTACGTGCATTAATCTAGCTATTGATAGGTGCTAGCTTGTTTCGAGTGAGCGTCGTTAGAGCGGTGGCTTAAAGTTCTTGGCTTCCCACTCAGACGACAGAGGTTCGAATCGAGTTGCATCGTATCACCTGCCATCAGAGATGACTTCCAGTCAAAATCCAAATAAGTCAGGGTGGTTCCAGTTACCCAACACATACCCGTGTTAAGTTGAAGAAAGTTTCTAATTTCTGGATGCAGTGACATTGGACATGATGACTTCCCTATGGCCGCATTCACAATGAAAATTAAACGCAAACGTAACGTAAAGATAAAACCTAGATGTCATGCAATATAATGGAACTGTTCACAACAGATTGTGTAAAATAAACGTACAATTAACCGCTTACATAGATGCTTGCAAGGTCTACGCATGTGTGCTTAAGTTTATGCGGAAAATAAGAAATCAGAACTATTGCTTTTCAGATGTTCGTAGTCGTACAATGGCGTCGTAGACGGGAAGGCTGGTTGCGTCTTATCAGATTCATCCACGCTTTTATTACGAGGAAAAACCGATCATACAAGGCTGCAATGATGAAACCTAACGTATGGGCACCAATTTCACGTGAATTAAGTTGTCATGGAAAGTAAAAAAAGGATGTGGGTTATGTTAACGTACTTGCATAACCTATTTCTCTATCTGGCCACAATCAACCATTTTATATGAACTGTCAGCTATAGAGCATAGACCCTCACTTGTTCTCTTTTCTCATCTATATATATAAAATAGCTTGTGCTGACTGACTGACTGACTGACTGACTGACTGACTGACTGACTGACTGACTGACTGACTGACTGACTGACTGACTGACTGACTGACTGACTGACTGACTGACTGACTGACTGACTGACTGACTGATTCATCATCGCCGAGCCAAAACTACTGGACATAACGAAATGAAATTTTGGGGATACATTCATATTAAGATGTAGGTGCTCGCTAAGAGAGGATATTTGGATATTCCGTTGCTAAGGGGGTGAAAAGGGGGGTAAAATTTTAAAATGCGTGTATCTATATCTCAAAACTTTAAAAGTTTACAAATGTAAAAATTGGTATTTAGAGTCTTCTTTGAAAATAAGGAAACACGTATTTTTTTTCAGAAAATCCCAACAGGACGGGTGAAAAAGGGTGAAAAAGGGTGAAAAAGGGGTTGAATGCCTTTAATCAGGATACCGGTACTTATATCTCAGAAACCGAGGCTATTAAAGACCTGAAAATTGGTATTTTTTATCTCTTTTAAAAATAAAGAAACGCGTATTTTTTAGTTTCTGGAAAATCCAATTAATGGTAGGGTGAAAACTGGGGTAAATTTTTAAAATGAGTGTATCTATATCTCTAAATTTTGAAAATTTACAGACGTAAAAATTGATATTTAGAATCTTCATTAAAAATAACGAAACACGTATTTTTTTGTTTTCGGAAAATCCCAATAGGAGGGGTGAAAAGGGGTGAAAATGGGTTGAATGCATTTAATGAGGGTACTTATATCTCAGAAACTGAAGATGTTACAGACCTGAAAATTGGTGTTTGGGATCTCCTTTAAAAATAAAGAAACACATTTTTTTTGGAAAATCCAAATAATGGGGGGGGGGAAGGGTTTGAATTTTTAAAATGAGTGTATCTATATCTCAAAACTTTTAAAGTTTATAGATATAAAAATTGGTATTTAGAATCTCCTTTAAACATAAAGAAACATGTATATTTTGTTTTCGGAAAATCCCAGTAGGACGGGTTTAAAAGGGTGAAAAAGGGGTTGAATGCCTTTAATCAGGATACCGGTACTTATATCTCAGAAACTGTAGATATTACAGACATGAAATTTGGTACTTTTGATCTCTTTTAAAAATAAAGGGAAACGTATTTTTTGTTTTTGGAAAATCCAATTAATGGGAGGGGGAAAAAGGGGGTGAATTTTTAAAATGAGTGTATCTATATCTCAAAACTTTAAAAGTTTGCACATGTAAAAATTGATATTTAGAATCTCATTTAAAAATATAGGAACACGTATTTTTTTGTTTTCTGTAAATCCGAATAGGAGGGGTGTAAAAGGGTGAATAATGCGTTGAATGCTTTTAATGAGGATACATATATCTCAGAAACTGAAGATATTACAGAACTGAAAATTTGTATATGGGATCTCCTTTGACAATAAAGAAACACGTATTTTTTTGGAAATTCCAATGAATGGCGGTTAAACAGGAGTGACATATTGGGGTGAATGTTTTGAAAGACTATATCTACAGAATATCTGACAAACATAGAATGATACAGACGTAAAAAGTGGTATTTGGAATCTCCTCTAAATGTAAAGAAACATAGGTGATTTGATTTTGGAAACTCCTCTTAAGGGGAACTAAAAAGGGGGTGAAATTTTAAGATGAATATTTATACAGTATATCTAAAAAAAACTGAACATGTTACAGAAGTGAAAAATGGTATTTTTTATCTCTATTAAAAATAAAATTTTCAGAAATACCCCTTGGGTGGAGGGGGGGTTAAAGCGACTGAAAAGAGTGTTGAATTCTTTTAATTAGGCTACTGTTATCTCGAAAATGAAGACGTTACAGACGTGAAATTTGAAAACACGTATTCTCGGAAAATACAATGAATGGGGGGGCGGGAGGTGAAAGAATTGAAAAATTAATTGACTTAATTGTATGAGAATAATTACATCTATTAAAAGCTAAAGTTGTTAGGGCCTACTGACATGAAAATTGGTATTTGGAACTCCTTTAAAAACAAAGATAAACGCGTTTTGGGGGGCAAATCATCTTGGGGGCGGGAGTGAAAAGAAGATGAATTCCTTTCATGTGGACACATAAATCAAAAACTGAAGAAGTTACAGAGTTACAGTCGTGATAATTGGTATTTAGAAGATTCTTTACTATTAAAGAAACAAGTAGTTCTTACCGGAAATTTACTTGGGGGGGGGGAGGAGTGTGAAAGTGAAAAAAGTGAATTACTTTAATCTCAAAACTGAAGGTAATAGACGTGAACATCAGTGTTTGGAATCTCCTTTAAAATAAAGAAACACGCCATCTTTTGTTTTTTTTGGGGGGGGGGGGCGTTGTCTAAATAAACTTAACGGCGGTGGGGTGTAAAAGGAGGTGAGACCAATTAATTTTACTGTTCATAATGTATTTATAAGGATCCTCCGTTGCTCAGCGGCAGCGCGCTGGCCTCTCAAAGCTGGGTTCCGTGGTTCAAATCTCGGTCTCTCCATGTGACATTCGTGCTGGACAAAACAAAGGCGGGACAGGTTTTTCTCCGGATACTCCGGTTTTCCCTGTCATCATTCACTCCAACAACACTGTCCAATATAATTTCATTTCATTTGTCATCCATTAATCATTGCCCCAGAGGAGTGAGACAGGTTTCGGCTGCCGGCGCAATTCCTATTGTCGCCGCTATATGGGGCTTTATTCATTCCATTCCTGACCCTGTCGAATGACTGGAAACAGGCTGTAGATTTTCGATGTACTTATTCTGGTCATAAACCGATCATTTTTAATCTTTCCTGGGTTCGTTTTCAAGAGCCATCTTTTCCTTCGGAGAACGTTCTTAGATTACAGTAGACTCTCCTGGTATATAAATAAAAATTTAAACACATTTGAAATAAACGATAGGAATGAGATTGACCGTCCAATTTTTCACCTCCATAATAAGGTCAATAATGCACGGAAGTATGTCGTTCGTATGGCCAGAAATCCAGCACACTTGCCTACGCGCGACAATGGTGTTGGTCACAATTTCAACAATGACAATGGCAGCAGATGTAATTTACCGCCAAGTAGCGGTCTTGCATCTTGCTGTGGGGTCCAGAACATCTATAATAATAATAATAATAATAATAATAATAATAATAATAATAATAATAATAATAATGTTCTGGACCGTCGTCAAATGTGCGGACCGCGCTGAAAACGGTTCCTGGACGGGTAATGACTAAGAATGCAGCCCGGCCGCGGGTTCAGTATCGCCAAGGCACCCAAGACGACACCACGCTGGATCTCCTGAAGGATTTGACCCATATTAAAAATGCTTATAGGAAAAGATGGCAAAGATTATGGACCCAACTGACCGGGTGGAATACCTGGACTTAGCACGGGAAGTACGAAATCGATTGCTGGAAAGGAAGATTGAAAAATGGGAGGAAACTTGCCATAATCTATTAGAAAACGAGTCAGATCACGAATTTTGGCGGATTCTCTCAGAAAACCAGTCTGATCGCGAATTTCGGCGGATTATATATAAAACAATAAGCATTCAATTCTAAATTTCAGTATAATACCGTAGCGAAGCACGGGTATCTTGCTAGTTGGTTAATACTTAGGTTTGCATCGTCCATTTTGAGGATCTTACATCGCAATAATTCTGTGCGCAAAAGGTTTATTTTATTATTACGTATGTTAATGTTTAATTTTCATTGTGGATGGGGCCTGTCGCTGCCCCGACTAACAACATACCAGTACAGGCACCGTGAAGGATGGTAGGTCGATGGAAAAAGTAAGAGTTCAGCTTATCATTCACAGTGTGTGTTTCGAAGGGTATACAGGTGTGCTGAGATGTATTTATGCTGATATCTTAAGCGTAGTAGCGGACAGGTTATTTAGAGATTTCGATTTTGGAGACAATCACCAGAGGCACGACACGTGCCCTTCGTTTTAAACAATGCAGAATAAATTACAAATCTATGTTTTTAATAGTTGTTCGTAGGTTTAGATTATATTTCTAATGTATAAGTTTTTGAAAGTAAAACATTCCACGAATTTGAACCATTCAGTCGGAAAGAAAATAACTGCATACAGGCATTATCTATCTATCTATCTATCTATCTATCTATCTATCTGTCTATCTATCTATCTATCTATCTATCTATCTATCTATCTATCTATCTATCTATCTATCTCCGTAAGAATAAATATAAATTTGAATCTTTCCTAAGAAAATATCACATATGTTTGTTATACGTCGCACCAACACAGACAAGTTTTATGGTGCCAATGGGATAGCAAAAGGGTTACGACTGGGAAGGAAGTGACCGTGGCATTAAGTATGGTACAGCATGGTGCGAAATTGGGTAATAACGGGAAACCATCTTCAAGGCTATCGACAGTGGGGTTACTTAGACCCCACTATTTCCCGACTGCAAACTGATAGCTACGTGAACCAAACCGCTTAGCCAACTAACTCGGTAAATTGTATTTTAAATGTTGCTTTTAGTGTGTATGAGTCGTTCAAATTATATGTAATCAAATAATAAACAAATTATTTCAATCATCGAAAAGGAAATAAAATGATGCATTATTGTTGATTAAAATATATAGACTAACAATAGTTTTCGCAAACATAAACAATATTTTTCGGGATAAGAGTTAAACTTCCCTACAGAAATGTTTTTCCTCAATTTCACGAACAAGAGTGGTGCCTTGTCAACGGTGGTCTTTTCTCCCCCTTTATTTGTCTTTCTCTGGTAGGGCTTGCCAGGCTATCATCCAACTCCAGACGGTCTCCAGTTTGTATAGCATGCAAGATTTGTTCTAGGGGTCTCCCAGATATAGTACCAACATTGTGACCCCTGTTGTCTTACGAAGGGAATGAAGCATGCGTATAACGTAATGAGTAATGACTTGTCCACCACTGAACGAGAAAGGGAATATGCTGTTCCTAGTAACCCCGCCCCTTGCAGCAGGCAGGCGACACTGCGTTTGTTTACATCGACCTACCATCCCTGTACATTCATCGCAGTTAGTTTGAAATCACGGATATTTCATTCATGGAGTTGCTGACCATGACGTTCACAAAATGAAAAGGAAACGACAACAATAGCTTTCTTCCCTCCTGACCATATACAGCGAATGGAATACCTTATAGGCAGCGGGATAAATGATGGCTTTGATGATGATGATTGTTGTTTTAAGGGGCCTTACGTCTAAGGTCATCGGCCCCAAATGCTGGCTTTAAGAGCCAAAGTTGGCGGGTTCGATCTCGGATCATTTTGGTGATATATGAAGGTGCTTTAATACGTAGGCCTAAGCCTTGTCTCGATAAATTCATCGATGTGTAAAATAACTCCTGAGGGACAACATTCCGGCACCTTGACATCTTAGAAAACTGTAGAAATGACTAGTGATGTGTGAAACTATTATTATTATTATTATTATTATTATTATTATTATTATTATTATTATTATTATTATTATTATTATAAGCAAATAAACCCGTGGTACAACAGCCTATTAGCGCCTCGATCTGTCAAGACGATAGCTGCCCAGCGGGATGGCCTGCAGATACTGGAGTGCCACGCAGTTAGCGTGTCGTCATCTTAGTGTATTACTTTGCTTCCTGGACCGTGTCCACAGCCATTATTTATCAAAGAGCTCCTCAGCTGGTCTCACGAGGCTGAGCGAACACCGTTCCAGCTCTCACGCCCTGAACTGAAAACCCTGAACCAGCCGGGAATCGAACCCTGGGCCTCCGCGTAAGGTGTAGGCACGCAAACCCTACACCCTAGTAGTAGTAGCTTAACCGGGCAAGTTGGCCGAGCGGTTAGGGGCACTCAGTTATGAGCTTGAAACCGGAAGATCGTGGGTTTGAACCCCACAGTCGGCAGCCCTGAAGATGGTTTTCCGTGGTTTCCCATTTTCACACCAGGCAATTAAGGGCACGGCCGCTTCTTTCCCACTCCTACCCATTGCCTATCCCACCATCGCCATAAGACCTATCTGTGTCGGTGCGACGTAAAGCAACTAGCAAAAAAGTAGTAGCTTATAGAGGTAACGGGATATTGAATCTACTACTACTACTACTACTACTACTACTACTACTACTACTACTACTAACAATCACCATCAAGTTCATAATCAATTTTAAAGTCCGTTCTAACTTATAATGGTCTTTACGTACGCCGAAGTGTTGTAGAAGTTCTTTAACGTGCCAAAAGCTAACGAAACAGAGTTGTCATATTTAAACACTTTTAAATGATACCGACCTTCCCATCCCCAGTGTTGATTTTACCTACATTATTTTCACACTCACTGTAGGAAATTTATGTTATTTCATATTTTACAGTGCGTTTCACAATTTTTGCTCTTCAGAAATGAAGATAAAGAACAGCCTTACAAGTAAACGGGGAATATCACGCAACATTCGCATGAAATACAATACAGAGACGTATGGCTACATTGCCTTTCATGACGCTCACCCCGCTCTGTTTTTTTTTTTTTTTTTTGCTAGGGGCTTTACGTCGCACCGACACAGATAGGTCTTATGGCGACGATACCGCTCTGGTTTAACAGTCAGCTGAATGAATTTGAAAAGCTGACGAGTGCCGTTGAGTACTGTATATCTTAATTTAATATTCTTAATAATAATGTTGAGTTAATTAAGAAATATTCTTCGAGAATGTGTTGTAAGTTGTGAGGTAAAGATCTCTGTACCGAAAATTTCGCATATTATAATCCTTACCTTGAGAAGTTCTACTGAAAATTCACTGGAGGCATCGGCGATGCGTTTGCTTGCTCTATCCGCAGCCTGCACGTTCAGTAAAATTGCAAGGATAACTGCCACACAACCAGCGGCTGAAAGTAAAAGGAAAGAAAGTCAAGTACAGCTGCATTAGTAGTGAATCTCGACTCTACATAAAGGTGGATTTTAGGCCCCTTTCATACTAGAATCCGGGAGCCGACTCAGTGTGACTGGAAACCCGAGTATCTCGGTGACTCGACTGTCTCCAACAGGCAGTGTGAAAAGAGAGGCACGCAGAGGTAGTTCAAGTTTCGTGAGTCTTAGGTAGTGACTTCTGTATATCTTTCAAATATTCTATCTTTCGAACAACATGTTACTGATCTGTAATTACTCTCTAGGGGGGCAGAGGAGGTTAAGAGTACACTACACCTTCTCTCAGTACCATGGCGGAAACCGAGGGAGTTGGCGGGATGTTGCTGCTTACTCCACTTAGCACGCGCGTGTGCGCGTAGGTGTGTGCTGAGTATAAGCTAAATGAGAATAGCGCCTGAAATCTGCAGGGCGGTCATCGGCAGATGGATTAACTACTTAAAGTACCAGGTATGTGAAATAAAAAATCGTATTAATTACACTGGGATGGTGTTGTTAGTCATAGTGTTCCTGATGCTGTTGGTGATTGGAGGAGTGAAAATTAATCCTGATCCCCTGAGTTGAAAGATATTGCAGGGCTGAGTAGTTTGGACGGTAGAGCGCTGGCTCTCTGAGCCTAACTTGGCAGATTCTATCCTGACTAAGTCCGGTGGTATTTGAAGGTGCTCAAATATGTCAACCTCGTGTCCGTAGATTTAATGGCACCTAAAAGAACTCCTGCGGGAAAAATTCCGGCACCTTGGAGTCTCCGAAAAACATAAAAGTAGTTAGTGAACGTAAAAGCCAATAATGTTATTGGGAAAATATTGAAAAAAATGAAGGATGTGATAAAGGAGCTGAGCAAAGCCGACATGAAAAGCGAATTGATAATGGAACAGAATAAGGATATCTAGGACCTGAAGAATAGCCTGAAAGTGAACTGGCAGTGATTAGAAAATGCCTAGAAATATCCCAAGAGCAGTTGAGTAGTAGGGCTGGGAGCTGAATCAGCATTTTCCTACGAGGTCATTGACCACTTGTAGTGTACCTATACGGGTTCTGGCCCGAAGACATTGAGAGCTAGTATAGTAGTAGTGCAATGCCGATTCGCAGATTTTGCATAAGAGAGCAAGTCTAACCTCACATACACCATATTGGAGGGGCCTAACCTCAATTTTACGGCCAGTTGCCCTTCCCGGCACGGATTTTGCATAAGAGAGCAAGCCTAACCTCACAGTCTCCATCTTGGAGGGGAGTAACCTCACTTTTACGGGCAGATGCCCTTCCCGACGGCAACAGTCGTCATCTTGGAGGGGCCTAACGGCACTTTAACGGCTAGATGCCCTTCGCGACGCCATCCTGAGTAGTAGGCAATGTGGCTTCTCGCGACGCCATCTTGAGTAGTAAGGCAATGTGGATTCGCATAAGAGAGCAAGCCAAACCTCATGGAGGGGCTTAACCTCACTTTTACGACTAGATGCCCTTCCCGACGCCATCCTGTGTAGTAGAGCAATGGGGATTCGCTGATTTTGCCGACGCTACCTACAGTAGTAGTCCAATGGGGATTCGCATAACGGAGCACACCTAACCTCATGGAGGGGTCTAACTACACACGGCATAGTTTTACGGTCAGATGCCATTCCCGACGCCATTTTGGAGGGGTCTAACTAAACAGGGCACAGTTTTACGGTCAGATGACCTTCCCGTCGAAATTTTGATCCTCCACCAGAGGGGGCACATACAGCCTAACCTAGTTTCATGGCCAGATGCCCTTCCCCTACGTCATCTTGGAGGTGCCTAAATACACAGGACCTGGTTTTACGGACAGATGCCTCTCCCGACGCCATCTTAAAGGGGCCTAACTACACAGGGCTTAGAGGCTCAGTTTTACGGTTAGATAACCTTCCCGCCCACCATTTCGGAAGGGCCTAAGTACACGAGACCCAGTTTAACGGCCAGATGCCCCTCCCGTTGTTATTTTCGAGGGGCACAACTACAAAGGCGCCATCTGTGATTTTAAAGAAGGTCAGCTTAAGGCTTTATGTCTTCATGCGACAGACTACTTAGTTGTGCACCTGTGTTATCGAGTTGTCTGCTTTTGGCTATACGTCCCCATCCGACGGACAAGTAACGTGATGTCACAGTCATATCCTTGCGTACGAGAGCGAGTCTAACCCATAGACACCATTTCAAAGGGGCCTATCCTTACTGACCCTGGCCCAGTTTTACTCTGCTGAAGGCTTTACGTCTCCATCCAACGGACAAATAACGTGACGCTACAGCGTGAGTGATTTTAAAAGAGGTCAGATCATGGCATTATGTCTCCATCCGACAGTAACAAACAATTTTAAACATGCATAATCATGACAACGTGATCTTATGCTTAAGGCTTTACGCCCCCCATCCGACAGACTGTCTCCGACGGGACTGAGCACGTGCCAGACTAAACCATTATGTTTTAACACGCTGCATTGACGTCGACATGGTTATGTATGTTTAGACTTGTTCGTTATCAAGGTTACCCTCTAGAAAATTCAAGCCTTTATAGATGGTATGAGTGTGAATTTTTCTTTAGTCCCTGAGATACTGTGATAGAGACTAGAGCTCTTCATTCCGTCATGACAAGAACATTAATAGTTGACGGACAAGGCTTTAAAGTAAACGACAACATATTTGTGTTCAAGGAGGTGGCTGTGTTGGATTGCAATGTATTGTGGTCGCCAAAACTCGTCAATTTAGTATTTAGCCCACCTTTCCCTTACTGTTTGTAAACAGATGAAGACAAAATGCAGACTCAATGGATTGAAATTAAATTAGGTCTGCAGTGGGAAGAAAAAGAAATACCTTATTGCTTCCTATCTCTGATCGTGAACGCTCATTTTTCAAGAGCAGGTCTTGTTTTTTAAAGGGTTGTGGAAATAAGGAATGGTTGAGTGAGTACCTACCATCAATATATGAAATTATCGACATGCATGAATTAGGACATCCATCATTTTAAACTCGTTACAAGGAGCATAGTGGAGAAACAATTAAACAGTCTTTACGACATGTGTGCATGCTCCTTGATTAGTTGTGTTACAGTGCATGTCGGGAGGTGAACAACATATGTAAATTGCAGTGTCGAAATGACGACAGTGCGAAAGAAACATTTGTAGAGTAAAGACATCATGTAATTACTATCTGATACTAAGTGTAACGCAGTTGAGAAAGCAAGCGTAAAGTCATATATATGCAAAATGAAATTAAACACTTTTACTGAAGAAGAGTTGAATGCATTGCCAAAGGCATTTTTGGTTAATGTAGCTGCGAATGCTGTAAAGAATATCTGGGATAGGGTGCCTCATGAGTGGACTAAAAAACCTGATTTGTCAGAGCTTAAAACTTGTAGTTTATATCATGAACAAGTGAGTTTAGCTAGGAGACCTTCAGTGAGACAGTGTCGTACATGTCAGCTCATTAAACTGTATCACGGACCTAAAACTAACGGGTTGTCTTCGCTTATGAACACTTATCATGGATGCGAAGAGAGTAAACAAGTTGTTGCAGAAAAAGTTGAAGGAACGTGCTGGGAGGAAGGTGAGAAAGCATGCTGGACATGGATTCATCAATAACGTGATTGATCTACTTCCCTTTGAGCTTCCTCTTCCTAGTTACCAGTACTGTGGCCCTGGAACACGACTTGACGTCCGCTTGGCACGTGGTGATCCTGGTATTGTTAGACGCTGCTTGCAAAGAGCATGACATTGCTTATCGTCAAAAATATCCTGAACTAAGACGTGTAGCTGATAAAAATCTGCTTCGTAAATCTATGCAGCGTGTGTCGTCACCTAATGCTTCAGTTGCTGGGAAGATAGAAGCATTTTTCATTACCGGTGCAATGAAAGGAAAGCTGTTACTAGGTAGTGGCATTAAACAGCGAAGACAGTAAAATAATCTATGTAAGAAAGGACAGAACAGATTTACTTAAAAAATGTATATGTTCCAAAAATAAATACGAATTGTGAAACACATTTGCAGGTGCTGTTTTAATTTTTTTGATATTAATTCTACCCTATAGCATGTCCTAAATTAAGTAGTAGTAATAATGTTGACTTGCATGTTTAATCCTGTCTTATGACATATAACAAAGGAGAGGTAGAGGTTCAAGCATTAAAAAACTCAAGTTTTGAAGTACATCCACTTTATTAATCCATGAATTGAAGTTGCTATTAAAACCAAGCCATTTGACATATAGTCTGTTTCCACAACGACGAATAACACGTTCGATTATATAGTGATTAGGATATTTTGTTTTCTGCAGTTCTTTGATGTAGAATCCTCCTTCAATAGGCTGTCGTCTGAGATCGCGAAATATATATGTAAGTGGATTAGTAAGCATAACACTGCTGATTTGAAAAATTTCTGTGCTCCAGTTAGGGATGTATCATTTTACAAAGATAGACGTGTGTTTACTGATGCGAACGAAATCACCTTCTTTAAAGCGATGGCGGCGCGGATACGCCGTTTTAATAACAAGATGAATAGCATCTAAGCGTGGTGTATTCTTTGTAACAAGTCATTGCTTTGTCCCGATAGTGCGATGAGGTGTATCGTTGTAGGTATACACGAGTCTATGTAGCAGTTCAGTCTAAAGATACGAACCTTGAGCTGTAAATTCTCGTTTTGAGTGTACGATTAAATCGTTCTACAACACTTGCCTTGAGATTGCTGTACGTAGAGTAGTGATGAATGCCAAGTAACTTGAGGTAAGAAGAAACATCCTTTTTTTAAACTCTTTACCTTGATTGGTTAGAAGAAGTCCTAGGCAGCGTTTCGATTGTTCAACAATATGTATAAATGCGTCTTTGATTTGAGCTGCTGTCTTAGAACGTACACGTTGTGCAAAATCAAATTTAGAGTACTCATCGATGACAGTAAGTTACATAGTTATACCACTTATTGCTAGAGGCATATGGAATCATTTCTACTGAGTCTGATTGCCAGAGATAATCTTTTCCGCGTGTATTAACGCGTCTGCGACAGTAGGTGCGACGTGCTGGTTTATGTAAATCGTGTGTGATGCTTATTTTTACCGGTGTGATCTAGTCTTGACGAGCTATTACTGAATAATAATCGCATATCTTTATTCTCTCTCTATTTCTAGAATTTCTGATTCGTGACCTGTGTGACAAGCATCTTGCGATGCTCTTAGAAGTTGTAATCTTTCAACGAGTAAGTTAGGGTCATTCCAGTATCTTACGTCTACATACGGCAACACAGGTTTGTAGATAACTTTAAGACCACGTGCAGTTTGCTGATGTGACGGAAACAGCTTAGAAATAAACTCTCGATACTTGTGACTCTTATTTGCATATACAGCTTCTGTTCTCTTGTAATTACGTCGTATTGCGTCAGTAGCAAAAGGTATTGCTTTATATTTTAAAATCATCTTGTAAAATATATTCTTGTCAGGTATTCGTGAGAAAAGAAGTTCTAAGAGTCCTTTAGTAGATTTATAGGTAACACCTTTTACGATGAGTCTGTTGCTATTAATCCTAACATTTGCATTACCTATCCAGAAACAGTCGTCTTCATAGCGAAAACCGTAGGTTGTGTCAGCTTGTCCTGTAAAGGGTTTTTCTATATAAGGAGCAAAGAGAGATCAATAGGTATTTCGAATAAAAGTCTTAAACTGATTACGATACTCTGGCATGATCATCACCTCAGAAAAAGAAGGTAGATCTTGTGTTGATATAATAGGTGTTTCAGCAACAACATCTGTAGCTAAAAATTTACCACGCTTAGATCGTGATGTATCGTTAAATTCTTCTTCCTCATCCTCTTCTTCTTCATCCTCTTCTTCATCCCTATCCTGCTTCTCCTCTTCCACATCCTGTTTCTCTTCTTCTGTACGTTCTTCTAGTTGATGCTTCTCTTCTTCTTCATGCTTTTCTTGTTCATACTTCTCTTTTTCATCAGATGTTTGCATAGAAACAAAACTTCTAGCAGACTGGGGCAATAGCAGAATTAACCACTTCTTTCAGTGGTGTACATAGTTGCGTTTTCAAAAATAAATCAGTGTCTGCTAGAATACGTTTAAGCTCTTTAAATTTCCGTCGAATATTGTTTCGAGCACGGATTATATGATTTGTAATCTGTTTGCTAGATGTTGACAAGGTGGTGGTTTTGGATCAAGTGGTGACTGTAACTCTGTGTTAATGCATATAAAATGGTCGAAACCTATGCAATATCGTCCATACTGAACATCACTTTCTTTATTAATAACCAAAAAGCCGTAACGATGTGATGACCAACATGTAGCACACATACTTTTAAATTCATTAAATATCATATCAGTGTTAACATGATCATCATACACATGCCACATGTTGCGCTCATCTTGCCGAAGAAGCACAATAATATTTGCGTTGTCGCCTATCAACTGCTTAGGCACACGGGAATAGGTTTGACATAAATAGATGCAATCTATATATTTATGTCGCCCCATACTAGAGTATGCACGAATGTCGATTTGCTGTTCTGTTGCGAAATCGTCAATGATCATAACAGAATTGGGAAGCACATCATCCGGTGATGGTACATGCTCATGTGGATTAAATTTAAAATATTTCAATCCATCTTTAACTAGATCCTGGATTACAATTCGTAGAATAGTATATAGCGGTTGAGAGAGTGACTTGGAGAAAACAAAAATATTCTCGAAGCGTATGTCATTTAAAGAGGTAATGAGTGTAAGTAAAGGATTTGTCTTTCCACATCCCGATAGGCCAGATATAATACATCGAATAATAAAAGGAAGCAACATTCCATGACGTTTTTTGTAGTTGTACTAGAACTAGGTAAGAGTTGTGGCACGATGTCCCTAACAGGTAGCGAGCCTTGTTGCTTTATAGCCTTCATGGTAACTGAATAATAAAGTAGGCAATAGTAATATATATATCGTTCGAAACAAAGGTAACTCTCAGTTCATAATTTGCTCTTCATGCGTAAAGTCGTGTAGAGAATAGTGAAACAACGATATCCAAACCAAATGAAGAAGAAAACTAAAACTATTGGATGGAAAGATGTTGTAAATGCTGCACGAAAAGCTATTCGTGGGGAATACAATCGGCGTGTAGCTGTTACTAAGGCACTTCGCGCAGTATGAGCAAAAATTTCTCCAAAGTGCAGAGCAATGTTTGTAAACGTGCACGAATTATTCCTATACCAAAACAAGGAGGATTTCTTCCTGCGCTGTTCGCTGGACTAGCAGCTTTAGGGTCTTTGCTGGCTGGTGCTAGTGCTGTAGCAGGAACTGTTAAGGCAGTAGAAGAAGCGAAGCAACAGTTGAAAGAGTGTGAACGTCATAACAAGGCTATGGAGGCAATTGCATTACGAGGCAAAGGCGTACAGATGAAGCTTGCGCCATACAAAAAAGTGCTTGGCATCTACATATCTCCAAAAAACGTCTACTGAATGCACTACCACATGGAACTCTAACCCGCGAAGAAGATTTTGCGTTTGCTAAACAACTTGGAATTCATTATTTTCAAGGTGTGTATATGCGCGATCAACTACCAGCACGCCCACGTGAACGTGAGAGTGCTGTAATTAACTTAAACAACAGTCGCGGACCTGGAACTCATTACGCTGCATACGTAGAAGGTAAATATAAAGTATGGTACTTAGATAGCTATGGAGACTTACCTCCTCCTTTTGAGCTTATACTTTATTTCGGAAGCAGTGTACACATTGTTTACAATAAAAACAGTGAGCAAAAATTCAATACACGCATATGCGGACAGCAATGCCTTATGTTCTTATATCAAAACCAAACTATAGACAAAGAGCATTAGTGCGCACGTGATGACTGAAGGTGAAAGAACGTTCGCTGTACGCGGAGAATGACCTTAAACAACCGTGTACTTTAATCCACCGACTGACCTCGCTTATCAGCTACATAGTCTTGTACTTGTGTCCTTTGAAAGCTACAATAAAATCTACAATGTGCATGATAGTGCAAACAAGTTCTGCTACGATGAGTATGTGCTAACGCTACCATCAGGCAGTTATTCCGTAAACGATATTCATGACTACATTAAAAGTACCTTAACTGAACAGTTTGCTGAAGAGAGTTTTAGTAATCGTAATTACAAGTTCTAAATTACTGTAAGCAACATCACACATAAATGTGTTATTGAGTCATCATTTAAGATTGACTTCAAATCACAATCAGATTCGATTGGACCATTGCTTGGATTTTCACCAAGGGAGCTCATACCGAACGTTCGTTACGAGTCTGATCAACCTATAACACTCTTCAATGATCATCATGTGAACAACACTTGTAATATTATTACAGACATGAATAGTAATCAACAACTTCACATGTCTTGCACGACTTTATTATTACAGATGAAAGTGGTTATATTGTACTATTCGTGAGAAACCGTCAGTAGTTCTTTATCATACTGTGTCTGTAAAACACATTAGTAACATCACTCTTAGTCTTGTTGATAAACATAATCAGGTTATTAATTTAGATCGGCACACCTACGTAGATTACAAACCTCATCTTAAACCAGTATGGAAAAACCTATAAAACACCGGTGTACATTCCGAAGGCATACTGCATGTTTGCGAAGGCTCAACTAGTTAACGGATAACCACAAGCAAATAATCCAAGATTTAGGTTATACGCTACTGCAACAAACTGGAAGAAATGCTAAGCATTATGAACACAGTAAAAAATCATGAAGGTGTTGTACGTAGTGAGCTTCATTCTTATCAACATATTACGTTTGGACTCAATAACAATGATTAAATTCGCTTTAGCATTAACCAGCAGGATGTATACAACCGACCACACGAAAGCTAGCTCTATATTAAAGGACGACTAGGAACGTCAGATGGAAGTTGACCAAGCACATCTCAACTAAACAAACATGGTCTAACATTTCTCTTTTCTGAAGCGCGATGTGAAGTAAATAATGTGGAAATAGATAGATCGAAGAATGTTGGTATTAGAAGTGCAATGAAACTCTACCCTTCTTTTGGTGTCGAAGAAAGTAATCTTTTACGGATGGCAGGATGGTGTCCAAAAGCTAATATGAACTGGATTATTAATGAGGACGGAGCTTTTACAGGAATATTATCATTGAAACATATTATTGGCTTCGCAGAAGATTTTAGACATATTATATTTTTTGCTATGGGCTTTACGTCGCACCGACACAGAAAGGTCTTATGGCGACGATGGGATAGGAAAGGCCTAGGAGTTGGAAGGAAGCGGCCGTGGCCTTAATTAAGGTACAGCCCCAGCATTTGCCTGGTGTGAAAATGGGAAACCACGGAAAACCATTTTCAGGGCTGCCGATAGTGGGATTCGAACCTACTATCTCCCGGATGCAAGCTCACAGCCGCGCGCCTCTACGCGCACGGCCAACTCGCCCGGTAGACATATTATAATCAACGCAAAACAAGAGCTAATTCTGATAGGTGATCGAAGTGATTACAATTCTCTTAAAGCAGCAGAAACATCAGTAGCCTCGAAAATTACACTTCATCGTATATTGTGGAGGTTCCACATGTAACATGTAACATGTAACATGGGTTGCTCTATGGCATGTTTTGTAAATTCCAATCATCGTATTATCAGAAAGAAGATCGAGGAAAACTTCGATTGCTCAAGATTATAGAAATTGATACACCATTACCTAAACGTTTTCGAAGTTGGGAGCTGCATGATTATCCTGTGTTACCACCTACAAACAATCATACCTGGGCTGTTAAAACGTCACGTATTACTGAAATGCCTTTGTATATTATTTTTGGATTTCAAACCCATCGTAAATTCAACCATGAAATAGATAGTTCACACTTTGATCACTGTAAATTAAGAAGTATTTATCTATATCTCAACGGAATTACGTATCCCTACGAAAACATGGACATTAATTTTGAGAAAAATAAATTTGGGTTGCTCTATGGCATGTTTTGTAAATTCCAATCATCGTATTATCAGAAAGAAGATCGTCCGCTATTTTCGACTGAAGAATTTAAAAATAAAGCGCCGATTGTAGTTATAGACTGCTCTTAACATGAATCTACAAAGGAATCGCCTTTCGACATTCGTTTAGAATTTGAAGCGTGTGAAAATATTCCTGCTTACACAACAGCCTATTGTATTATTATTCATATGAGTGACGTTACTTACCATCCGCTAACGAATATTGTTACAAGATTATAAATAAGGATAGCTCTTTATCATGAACTTTAGTGTGTGCTTCTACATCGTACACTATGGAACATAAAGGAGAAAAAGACTACACAATTACAGACAATCGTCTTGATAACAAACAAAACTGTGAATGAGCATGCTGCTCGCATACTAATACGCAACATCTATTTATCTCACACAAGTAAGTGAGGCTATCAAGATGTTCTATAAACATAAAACCTTTTATCAGATGCCAAAATATTTGATTCAATGTTTACCACCAGGATTTTTATCTACGTACGCTGCTCCTTTCGTAGATGCTTTTTGAGACATCCTTCCTCTCCACAGTAAGATGTCAATCGATGTAGCTTTATGCAGACCCTGTCAATGTCATTACATGCATCGAGGTAAAAATGGTTCGGATGATTGGGATGGACCTAATCCGCAGATTGAAAACTGTACACAGTGTATGGATGAACTTTTCCCTTCGTTATAGTACATGATAATGATTTAGAAAGGAAGAAAACACACGAAAAACAACAAGGTAAAAGTGCATTAACTTCTTTGTAAAAGCATAATATACATAGTGTAATTTTTTTTAATTATTTCATAAACAATAAATGTTTTGTTTAATTTGAATGTTGCAGTGGGATTACAATTTTGGAAGTACGCTACCTCATCGCAGTAAGCTGTTAAGGAGTACAGCAACATTGTCGGCAGCATAACCAATACTGTTGTATAATCGGTAGTAAATTGTTTAATTATGTACATAATTATACTATAAATATTACATTAAATTCAAAATGTTCTACTTATTGCACACCCTTTGCCTCCTTACACCTATCGAAAATATTCACACACATACCATATATAGAGGCTTGAGTTTTCTAGAGGGTAACCTTGATAACGAACAAGTCTAAACATGCATAAACATGTCGACGTTATCGCTGCATATTTAAACAGAATGATCTTAGTATGGCACGTGCTCAGTCCCGTCGGAGACAATCTGTCGGATGGGGGGCGTAAAGCCTTAAGCATAAGATCACGTCGACATGTTTATGCATGTTTAGACTTGTTAGTTACTATCGGATGGAGACATAATACCATGAGCTGACTTCCTTTAAAATCACTCACACTGTAGCGTCACGTTATTTGTCCGTTGGATGGAGACGTAAAGCCTTAAGCAGAGTAAAACTGGGCCAGACCACACCAAAATTGTGTCTACCGAGCTCGATAGCTGCAGCCGCTTAAGTGCGGCCAGCATCCAGTATTCGGGAGATAGTGAGCTTGAACCCCACTGTCGGCAGCCCTGAATATGGTTTTCCGTGGTTTCACATTTTCACACCATGCAAATGCTGGGGCTGTACATTAATTAAAGCCACGGCCGCTTCCTTCCCACTCCTAGTCCTTTCCTGTCCATCGTCGCCATAAGACTTATCTATGTCGGTGCGACGTAATGCAACTTGAAAAAAATAGTGTATGTAAAGTTAGGCCCCTTCAAAATTGCGTCTGTGGGGTTAGGCTTGCTCTCGTACACAAGGATATGACTGTGACGTCACGTAACTTATCCGTCGGA
This sequence comes from Anabrus simplex, assembly GCF_040414725.1. NCBI lineage: Eukaryota > Metazoa > Arthropoda > Insecta > Orthoptera > Tettigoniidae > Anabrus > Anabrus simplex. Next base: position 846,601,876 of record NC_090266.1, read on the forward strand.
TGGGGTCGTAAAGCCATAAGCAAATCACTCGATAACACAGGTGCACAACTAAGTAGTCTGTCGGATGGAGACATAAAGCCTTAAGCTGACATCTTTTAAAATTACAGATGGCGACTGTGTAGTTATGAACCTCCAAAATAGCAAGAGAGGCATCTGACCATATAACTGGGCCCTGTGTAGTTAGACGCCTCCGAAATGGCGGGTGGGAAGGATATCTAACCGTAAACTGAGCCTCTAAGCACTTTGTATTTAGGTCCCTCCAAGATGGCGTCGGGAGAGGCATCTGTCCGTAAAACTATTCCCTGTGTATTTAGGCCCCTCCAAGATGACGTCGAGAAAGTGCATTTGGCCATAAAACTAGGTTAGGTTATATGTGCCCCTCGGGGGGGAGGATCAAAATGGCGACGGGAAGGTCATCTGACTGTAAAACTGTGCCCTATTTAGACCGCTCAAAAATTTGTCGGGAAGGGCATCTGACCGTAAAACTGGGCTCTGTGTATTTAGGCCCCTCCATGAGGTTAGGTGTGCCCTCTTATGCGAATCCCCATTGCCCTACTACTCAATATAGCGTCGGCAAAATCCACGAATCCCCATTGCCCTACTACACAAGATGGCGTCGGGAAGGGCATCCGGCCTAAAATTAGGTCCTGTGTAATTAGGCCTCATCCATGAGGTTATGCATGCTCTCCTATGTGAATGCCGCATTCCCCTACTTCTCAAGATGTCGTCGCGAGAATCCCCATTACCCTACTACACAATATTGCGTAGGGAAGGGCATCTATCTGTAAAAATGAGGTTAGGCCCCTCCATGAGGTTAGGTTTGCTCTCTTATGCGAATCCACATTGCCCTCTTACTCAAGATGGCGTCGCGAGAAGCCACATTACCCTACTACTCAAGATGGCGTCGGTAAGGGCATCTAGTCATTAAAGTTAGGTTAGACCCCTCCAAATAGTGACTGTTGCCGTCGGGAAGGGCATCTTTCCGTAAACGTTATGGTGGTGCCCCTCCTAGATGGCGACTGTGAGGTTAGGTTTGCTCTCATATGCAAAATCCGCGTCGAGAAGGGCAACTGGCCTTAAAAGTGAGGTTAGGCCCCTCCAAGATGGCGTCTGTGAGGTTAGGATTGCTCTCTTATGCAAAATCCGTGAATCGGCATTGCACTACTACTATACTAGAAGTCAATAACCCCGTGTCAGAACCCGGATAGGTATACTATTTGGGGTCAATGACCTCTTAGGAAAATGCTGGTTCAACTCTTATTGCTTTAGAACCCGCCCAGCCCTACTACTGTGTTGGACTTCTTGAAGTGACATCACATGGTGTTGGAGCATCGTACACGAGAGCTGGATAGACAGACACGGAAAACAACACTTACACAACATAATAGATACCTCTTCATTCATTACCTTTAAGAGAAGATGGGCGAGAATAAACTAACGTTATTGATACCTGTGTTAGAAGTGATAATGGCAGGAGTGAGAGTGAATTACATTGAATCCGATTTGGATGTCGTACAAAGGATTTAAGGAAACAGACCTAATAAAACAGAGGATCCAAAGGAAAAGAAACAAGGACAGTTGTAACTGGTATCTGGTATGAAAGCTTACCAGATTCTACTTAATGCCAAGAATGTAAAGGGGGCGAAGTAATGGATCAACAGAGGGATGGGATCTGAAGAGAGAAAGGAAAATAAAGTTCTTCGATCCCACCGGCACGAAACCAGAAAGGAGGGTCTTACAGCTTTCATATGGAGCAAGAGGTTGATCACGAGTAGAGGCATGATTTTTTCGCATTAATTTTTGAACAATTTCGCGAGAAGGATACTAATTTTCGCGTTATTTCGCGAAATAGATATTGCCGTATCGCTTTAATTTCGCTTTAATGAAATTCTAAAATTAATCATTAAAGGTTTAATTACTATCACTGATCGTCGATTGTGAAGGTTTAATTGATAGACTGTACATACCTGGTATACATACTTTTGAAGCCATTTCCGAACTGCAGCGGGATGTTGGCTTTGAGTAGCATCGCTGTTGCTTCGTGAATAAATTCTTTTTTTTTTACTCTTAGCTTTCTTTTTCATATCTAATGAGATTTCTATTGTTGCCTGCCGTTTCACTGTTGGAGTGCTAAATTTACGTTCTGAATGTTCCTTATTTTTAAAACAATATTTGATACAGTATCTTCCTTAACACTTGTCGAGCGAGCGACCCATCTTCATTACTGTCTGTGATCACTTTCTTAATTTTACCTGACCACGAAGCCGATATACACCAGTCAATTGTGCTGCTTGTAGACGTCATTAGGTATTCTAGGATTGCACAATGCCGTGAGGAGACAGGTTGGGGTGGGATTACCAGCCACCACAAGAACAACATTCCAAACATTTCGTTTGGCAAAAAACCTGGAGCCAACCCCCTTTTCATTGATGCTATGTCTTAAAGAGATCTTCCAGAACATTAATGATAACATATTTCTTTCCTGTTGATGAATCATTTTCCGCTCTTCCTTTTCTTTTCATACATAATCTTGGAACAAAATGTCAAGTTCGTTATTCACTACAGATTTCGCTGTAATATCGCGCTTATCGCGAAATAATTGAATTTCGCTTTAAAATGGCCTTATCGCTTTAATTCGCTTTAATTCGCGAACATAATATCCATATTTTCTTAACCAGAAACATATCATTCCTAAAGATATCGCAAAATCGCTTCAAAATATTTTTTGTCGCGCTTATCGTTAATGCGAAAAAATCATGTCTCTAATCATGAGGAATAGTTGGAGAAAAAGTTACTCATCAGCGCAGTTGGAGACAATGGCTCGGGGAGGCAGTGCAGTGACACGGTCCAAGCCGGAAGGAGGACTGCTAACGTACACGAAGCAGAAGTTGAGCAATTACGGTACCAGCGGTTTTACTGACATTCACGCCGACCGAGGATATTGTCACCAGTGACGAGGAATAACTTATGAGAATAGGCTTGCCACCGGATAATGGAAAGGATGCCGGGACCACAACAACACCAGCAGTGGTAAGAAGCAGGAATAAAACAGAGGATACAAAGGAAAAGAAACAGGAACAGAATCTGAGAAAGACATTTGGGCCAATGAGGAGTATTCTATAGATACAAAGCGAAACAGAGGATAAGGATAGGTAGTAGGGGGACATATAGCTCTCCTTATGAAAGTACAGTTCAAATTGGTAAGCAGATAACAGGAAAGCTAAATAAATAGAATGGATTGTTGGATTTGTTAATATAGAAAATTTATTAAGCAAACTGGGGAATGATGAATTGGCCGAGCTTGTTGATAATTGTGAGTTGTTTGCCTTTTTAGAAACATGGTTACCCGAACGGAAGGCGCTATCGTGGAAGGGGATATGAGACGAGAAGTATAATAAAAAGAAAGGGAGGTTCACGAGGTAGAATCTTTGGAGAAGTATCATTTTTATTAAAGGAAGAGATTAGTATTCAGGCTGAAGGGTTATGAAATAATGTGAAGGATGTAGTTTTCATAAACTTGAGCTGAGTGGTGGAAGACAGAGAGTTGTATGTGTAGGCTTCCTATAAAATCATTCGTTAGGGCCACAACATGCAAACAGAATATCTTTTGAGGATTTAATAGAAGAAATGAACTTAATTAGAGGTAACTTTGAAGGAGCAGGGATTATAATAATGGGAGAATGGAATGCACGGATCACGGAGTCAATCCCAGCATATAGAAAAGTGGGGATTGCGCTACTGATAGGAAGTAAAAGCAGTCAGAATAAAGAATGAAATATATATGGGAATAAACTCTTAGAACTACTGTATGTGCTTCAGCAAGTCTGTTTATTCTGAATGAATGGTGGCGGGGTGATGAAATAGGAAAGCTAACATATATTAAAACGCCGCATGGTAGTAGTGCAGTTGATTCGGTTTGTGTAAAACAGACGCTTTTGGAATGGTACATAAAATAGAGATTAAAGAGTGGGCCGAATCACTTAATTCCCCGAGAGTTATTACGTTCCGGATATATGAAAAGGAGCAGGAGAAGGTGAATATTTTATGAAAAAACATAATAATATATTAATCTCCATGTATAAAATAACATGTCCTGACTGACTGACTCATCATCGCCGAGCCAAAACTACTGGATATAAAGAAATGAAATTTTGGGGAAATTTTATATTACAATGCAGGTGCTCGGAGAAATTTTGTATATTCCGTAGCTAAGGGTGTAAACTTTTAAAATAAGTATATATATATATATATATATATATATATATATATATATATATATCTCAAAAACTTAACAGTTTAAAGATGTGAAAATTTGGTAATTGGAATCTCCTTTAAAAATAAAGAAACATGTACTTTTTGTTTTCGAAAAATCCACTTGGTCGGATGGGAGAAAGGGTTGAAATCTTTTTATTGGATACTTATATCTCAAAAACTGAAGATGTTACAGACGTAGAAATAGGTTTTCGGTATCTCCTTGAAAAATAAGTAAATACGTTTTATTTTTATTTTTTATTTTTTTGTTTTCGACGTGAGAGAGGACTGTGTCTCATTTGTACAGTTCTATGTCACATGTTACAGTAGTCAGTAGTCTGCTCATCTTACCCCCAAAAGGCAATACCACAAACGTAGTTCACAAAGAGTTTCTGGGGTAAATGAAACTCAATTTTTCGGTGAGTTTTTACTTTAGTGATTTTCAGATAAAGCTTCAGCGCAGTACTGGAAACGATTACTTTTATCAAATTACGAAATCCACGCGTGCGAAGCCGCGGGTAGCAGCTAGCGAATACATATAAGTGGTGCGGTAACACTTCTAAAAAAATTAGGCATATTTAAGAGGAGAAGAATTTCAAATAATTAACAGTGGAATAGAGGTAGTGTTAGTGTGTCACAATGTGGATCTAGTGGTAAAATTGATAGAGAATTCTTTTAACCCGCCAGTGGTCGCTATATGAGCAAAATGCTCACAGTCATTGAAAATCATCTGCTCTTTTAAGCAGCGTGTAGTTTCTAACTTGAACCCTGGTGTACCTTCGCACTGCAGTTTTGAGAGAAGGATGGATGCATTGAAACGCACATCTGTCACCTTGAGAAGGGACAGGGAGAGAGGAATTATCAGCGGCCGTCAAGGGTGAGCATTTTGCTTTACGCGCGACCAATCACGTTGGCGCTATTTTTTGTGTGTGTTATAGTTTCGCTATTGTTGTATGTTGTTTCATAGTTGAAGCTGTTCTTTGAAACTTATTGTATTCATGTGTTGAGTAATGAGTGCGTGACGATGGCTTCATGCCGTGACATTTTAGCTTGGTTTGATGAAATTCCTTGTGATCAACTCGAGGGCGAAAACAGTCACTCGGACTGTGAAAGTGAATACAGTGAACATTCTACGGATACTGAACAGTCCGAGCCAGAAGAACGTGCTGATGGTACCATACTTGGAGAAAAATCTATAGCTGGCGAACAACATTTGTTGGATGTAAATGAGAATTTCATGTTTAGTGACAATGTTTATATAGTTCAAGATAAGGTGAGAAAGTGGAGCAGACATCCACCAAGAAGAAATCTACGCACACGCAGTTGTGCTGGAAATATAGTGACTCATCCTCCTTATGTAAAAGGGCACTGTGAAAAACGCACACACTATTTTAGAAAGTTAGGAATTGTTTTTTCCAGAGAGGCCTCCAGTTATAACTATTTAAGTTTTATTACTATTTGTAATTTTATTTGTAATTTTTAGTGTTCTTTATAACCATTCTATATTTATTCTTATGATTTTATATTTTAATATATTTACGCTTGGAATCGGTTGGTATTTATTATGTAAATACGTCATCTCATACCGCGACCACTCGCGTTACTTTCATCCTAGCGACCACGGGCGGGTTAAGACCATACCTTACGCGAAAATAAATCATAATAAAAATGAGGATAAGGGAAAAAAGGTATAATTAATTGTGTCAAATTAAGGAATTGTAAGTGATAAGAGCACTAAAGGCCTTCAAGAAAGAGGGTGCTCAGGTACGAGAAAAAATCTGTAAACTAAGAAAGGAATACAAAGGAGGATCTGGCATCTGAAACAGACGAAATTAATAGTTACTAATTGTAAAAATAGTCATAGTGAAAACATATGGAATAGGATTAATAACAGAAGTAGAGGAGTTAAATGATCTGTTAAAGTTAAAATAGCAACGACGTCTTGGTTGATTATTTTCATAAATTGTTATGGAGACATGATACTTGGATAAACAGTGGAATGTGTATGGACATATGGAGGGGTTTGAAGGTACGTACGTCCTGTTTAGATCATATTAGAATATGCAATTTTAGAGATGGTAGGAAAGGCCAAATGTAGGAAAGCTGTGGGACTAAGTGGAATAACAAACCGAGTTTTGGAAAGAAGCTGTAAAAATCAACAAATGCTGAAAATATTAGTCAAATCATTCAATAAGATAGTTGAGTCTTCTGAATGTCCTAGGACATGGCATATGGGTATAACATTCTTGATGAATGCGGTACTTTAGCATCTGTCTCTTAGCACAGGCTAAAGCGAATTGTAGCTTCCACCGAAGTCTCAGTCTCATATATGGCTGTGGCAATAGAGAAACTGCTGTGGTATGGGTGAGTAACGACATTCAGGGCACAACTAGTGTGTTTGAGTGTTATGAAGGGTGTTACTCATGGGGTCAATCGCGCTGCAGTAGCACTTTGTAGCACAGTGAGGAAAGGAATGGCATCTTGCCTAGTATGTCTCATTTTGGCACTGCCATCGCTCTTTGCGGCTTCCCAATAACCACATAACATTTGCTTGTGCTATTTGAGGACAACACAGATATGTCCAATTTACAAAAAGCGTGGTGAAAGAAATAATCAAAATAATTACAGAGGCGTAAACATTACTTCATTCCCTAAGTAAATTATATACAGGAATGTTGGCCAATAGACTAATGAAATAAGCGAAAGAATTTGATATCCTCTCGAGATATCAATGTGGTTTCAGGAAAGGTAGAACAGAAAATAACATCATGATTGTAAGAACAATAATAGATAAAAATATTAAAAGGAAAGGAGGAAAATTATATATAATTGTTGTTGATTTTGAAAAAGCCTTCAACACGGTCAGCAGGGGAGATTTGTCGGCAAATTACGCCTCAAGTGGTATATAAAATTATGGTACAGGCTAGTGAAGCCATCTGTGGAGGGGTGCAGTGTATTATTAGGGTAGGTGACGGGGTAGTATATTTATTTATTTATTTATTTATTTATTTATTTATTTATTTATTTATTTATTTATTTTTTTTTTATTTATTTATTTATTTAGGTAATCAAAACAACGAAAAGCCGAATTACAGAGTTCCGCAATGAAAAATATATTTACAATGGACTAGCACAATGTAAACATAAAAATAAGTGGAAGAACAATGAGGAAATACATCTAATGATAAAAATACAGGAAAAAGAAAAAACTAAAAATATGACTGTAGAGACAAACAATTAACAACAAAACAAAACGGCAAAAGAAACAACGAAGAAAATTAAAGAATTGAACGTAAAACGAAGAGAAGAACTTGTAGCTAGGCACAGTAAGATAAATACAGATATAACACATAAGTAACGGTATAGTACAGTAATAAATAAATATTACATTATGTACAAAAGAGGGGACAGCAATGAGAGGAGAAAAAAGGGATGTGGAGAAACTGAACTAGGTTAAGTTAAGGAAGAATCGATTAAAGGACGCACACGAAGAACAAACGTCCACGTTCCTGTCAGAAGATACAGAGTTAAGGAGGGTTGGTATGCGGATAAATAAAGTTATATGAACGAGAGAGAGGCGAGAATACGGAATATGAAGGGGCGGATTAATCCTGGTTTTGCGAGTTGGAACACTTAAGGAAAAGAAGGATGCAGGTTCAGGAGAACGAAATAAACCGTTAAAAGCGTTATATAGGAATCTAAGGTCGGCTACTTTCCTGCGACAAGATAACGGGCGAAGGTTTAACTTATCCAGTATCTGATTCGACAATCAGATACTCTGGTTCTAACAATGGCACAGAAGAATGACTGCACGCGGTCAATGTGATTCAGATTAGTGGGCGAAGAGGTAGACCAAATGGGAGACGCGAATTCAATAATCGGTAGGATACAAAATACACAGTAGGCTCGAAGGGCGTGGATATCGGTGATGTCAGAAAATCTATACAACAAACCGAGAAGTGACATTACTCGTGAGGTTATCTTTTGTATATGGGGGACAGATAAACGACACTCCTAAGTAATTTTGTTCTATTAGAGTTGGGAACGGGCTACCAAGGAGGGATTATTTACTAAGAATAGGAGATTTACGAAGCGCGATAGAAATAGAGGAACACTTGGTAGGATTAGGCTTAAGACCCCATGTGGTGCACCATTCAGAGAGTGAGTTAAGCCCATTCTATAAGGAGTTTACATCTGATAAAGAATCGATTTGTTTGAATATTTTATTCATGGCCAAACAGAATCTAAATTGGTTAGACCACCCCCCTATGGAACTTTTACAAAATAAAACTAACAGAAAATGACAATAAACAAGTGAATATCGACTCAATGGATCGGCTCTTTTGAACATTCACAGAGACTTTGTAATTGTAAAATAAACAGATCTCTTAAATCTATTTTCTATAAAGCCTCCAAAGATGGATTTTAGACTGTGATCTGAGCATACCATTTGCTGTAAACTGTTGGCCTTGATCATGTTGTTTTTGATCTGTATTTTAATGTAAGACTTTGTAGTGTACCGGTACTGCAGTCTGAATATCAATATAATTCACACATGTACAAGCACCTTCATTATGTCCTATCATCATTTTGTAACTATATACCCCCCCCCCCGATCGCGATCCTGGTTGCGATACTGGTGTAAGCTATCTCCTATTTTATTGTTGTTATTTATCAATGATATATAAATTGGGCATGGAGGAGAAAAGTGGGCGGGTACAATTGAAATACCAGGCCTAATTTTTACAGACGATGTCCTGCTGATGACGTTAATGGCCGGAGGCATGCGAAAGAGTGTCAATGCTGTGACAGAATTTTCTAAAATATGGTAACTAAAAATTAACATTTCTAAGGCGCAGGGTTTGATTTGTTAAAAAAAGGCAATAATCGAGTGAAGAATGAACAATGAACGATATATGGGTGTAAAGTAGAGGTCAATAATATATTAGAATTAAAATACGTGTGTATACGTAGGTTGAGTCATAAGTCATGGCAACTATTTTTTTCTCGCGAACAGGAGACAACACGAAAATCTAAGGTATGCATTAGGAAACGTACGATATGTACTTGCGTATGATGCCACTAGATGTTGTATGTAAACAACAGTGTGGGTCTAAGCAAGCCCCCAAGTCCAGTGTGTGAGAGAGAGAGTCACAAAATGGAAGTCAACAAGCAGGAGCAACGATCGTAGATTCTTCCACACCCGCCTAATTCGCCTGATCTGAGCCCATGTGACTACGATCTAATCCCCAAAGTCAAGAAGCCATTACGTGGACAACGGTTTGCTAACAGAGAGGACAGCGTAACAGCATTTTGGAGAGAGGTATCACACGCTGGGGATACACATGCAGCGAATGGTATTCAGCACTTGCCCCAACGCTGGCAACGCACAGTGGAAACCTTGGGTGATTATTTCGAAGGTCTGTAACTAGTGGAGACCTGTCCTTTGTACGTAGTCTTAAGTATTTGCTGTCGATACCATAATAAAACAGTGTTTACCAATGGCCTCTGTTCTGTCACTTTCCTACGAGAATCTCCTGAAGTCAGAATTTGTCTTTAAGCACTATGCATAAGTACATGCCCAATATTTCCAAATGCATATCTTAGATTTCCGGTTTTGGCTCCTGTTCGCGAGAAAATATAGTTGCCATGACTTATTACTCGACCCTTGTATTTACATGGGAAATAGCAAAGAATTTCACTTGTTGAGATCTTGTAAAGAAACCCGAGTATGAACAGTAATGAACGACATTTGTTAAGCCAGGATGAAAATTGTTATAGATTCATCAGAATGATAGAGGTTATTATTAGTAATCAGGAATATATACAGAAGAAAACTGCAAGATCACGAATATACTTGCAGAGGAGACTAAGGCTAGATAGCTAATATTGGGCCATAAATCTGTTATTACAAGAAAGAACGGGTTAAAAGTAGTAATTGGAACATTGATTCTTAGTATTATTATTTGTATTGTCATTGTCGTTGTTATTATTATTATCCATTAATGTAATTAATTATTAAATTGCATGTGAATTTTTCTTAGGTTCAAGGAATTGGAATGTTCCTTCCTCAGCTCCTGGAGTTCCGTAGCTCTAGGCTGAGAACATTTATTCAGTATTGAATGCTCTCTCCCAGTTGGTGGTTATCCGTGACTGGGAGAGAAGAGATTTGGTTCATTCATAATGGTATGTTCTCTCCTCAGCTGTTGGGGTTCCGTAGCTATAGGCTGAGATTATTCAATCAATCAATCAATCAATCAATCAATCAATCAATCAATCAATCAATCAATCAATCAATCAATCAATCAATCAATCAATCAATCAATCAATCAATCATGAATGCTCTCTGCTTAGTTCGTGATTATCCGTGACTGGGAGAGAAAAGTTGTTCATTCATTCATTCATTCATTCATTTATTCATTCATTCATTCATCTCTCGAATGCAAGCTCACGGCTGCGCGACCCTTGAGAGTACGGCCAACTCGCTCGGTGTATACACCGCGACTCCGCCCACAACCGTATTGTTACTTGGTGCTGTGTTTCTCAATGCACTGCCGCATCGTGCCAAGCACCACATTCTGTAACCTTCAACTGTTATGCCAATATTACGTCATGGTAGTGTCAGTTTTTACGCTGTAATGCTGTTTGCCACCTCCTGCCTTGTTGTAAAGTGCTTATTATGATAGAAAAATGTATGCTCTAGAATAGAGATGATTTCGATCATTAGTTTGCAATCACAAATATTTTATCAAGACCTTAGGAGGAGAAAATAGAGATTGGCTTGTAAGGCCAGCACAGACTAAAACAATTATAATTTTAATACAATTTTTAATGTTAGTATATTTGAAATACACGCCTGGTTTACAGATGTGATCTTTCGTGTGTTCTGTTAAATTTGCTGACAACAACGATAGGAAATTTTCTATTTAGGTAAGTCACAAAATTCACTTTTAAACTGTAAACTATTTTTTTCAACTCAAAAGGCATCGTAGCTCGACTATCACTTAGCATAATAGTAATTTCTGCGCATTTTCGTGAAGCTGAGAAGTACGTCGAGCAAATGATTGTAGTTGAAAATACGTCACTATCTCCATGCCAAGCCACAAGCCACCACTGAATTACCCTGGACTTGGGTTTCCCCGTGCTTCTTTCCACTCACTCCAAGAAATCGCTGGTAGAGTACCCCAGTTTAATTGTCATGGCATGTTCCTCAATTTTACAGAATAATAATTATAATAAGTATAATACTCACTGCTATGGATATCACAACAGCACAGATCATTACAGATGTTCATGTTCCCTAACACAAGCAGTATCTATGATAGATTTCACTAGTGCAGTAAGGCCGTGGCTTTATTTAAGGTACAGCCCCAGCATTTGACTGGTGTGAAAATGGGAAACCACGGAAAACCATCTTCAGGGCTGCCGACAGTGGGGTTCGAACCCACTATTTCTCGGTTGCAAGCTCACAGCTGCGCGCCCCTAACCGCACGGCCAACTCACCCGATATATTATTACTCGTGGACTCGTGCAGCACCGCAGCATTCCTTATAAATAGGTCAGGTAACTGGTCTTGATGTGCCTGTCGCAATCATATTGTTGTGCCTGCCCTTTTCAATAGTTTTATGAAAATTTAATACCGGTACATAATAACTGATTCATTCGTAATTACTGTAGTTTATAACACTTCTTTCCGTTCAGTATTCTCTGACCTTCGACCATCCGGGCGCATCTGGATCTTTATATTTTCAAACGATGTTGCCCGAGTCAGTGCAACATACAATTAATTGGCTGTGGCTGAATACTGGTTCGGGGAAATAGACTACCCACTTTTGCAAGCGATTGTCCCTGCGTTTTATTAATGGTTCTACAAATGGCTAGTCGACTTGATATCTTCCCGTCTGTACGTACGTAGACTGGTTTCTCTTAGCAGCATGTACGTTATTAGTACAGTGACTCTATATGCACAGAGTGGCCAACGAGTGCTTCATTCTGATTGGCTCCGCCAGGTTTTAGCCAAATGTCCCGTCAGCTGATTTAAAAGTATGTATTCTGCACAGGGTAAGACCACTCTTTATGCAATTTCAGCAAAGTACAGGCTACCTGTTTTAACCTTCTTTTTTTTAAAAAAACTTATATTTGTTCGTGGCGTCCACCTCTGCAGACCTTTTGCCGCAATTTTCCCCATATGATACGAACCTGCGTGTAAGTGTAATTGCGGAAGTGTAGAGTGTTGAATGCGAGGCAAGGAACGTTAAGGACGGCACAAACAACTAGCCCCCAGGCCATGCACATTAACCATTTGCAAATAAAACCCGCTGACCCGGCCGGGAATCGAACCCGGTGCCACCGGGTGGCAGCCGGACGCGTTGCCCCCTACACCTTGGGCCGGACAGTTTTAGCCATAATACTACCGAAAATATGTTTTAATTAAACACCGAGGATTATTTAGTAATATTAGTTTCGAAATGTGTGTGAATTTACGTATTTCAGAGATCTGAGTTTTGAAGAAAATTACGCCAAGCTGTTGTGCTTATGGATGGAGAAACAGATCCGGAAAGGGTTTTAAATGAAATTGGACAATTGCTCGTTTTCATCTTTGAAAGTAGAAAATTGTAAGACCTCCCAGCAACGAGTAGAGCAGTCTCATGCATGATAATGGTAACAATAATAACAATATGGGTTAGTAACTTCATGCAGGGCAAGGCAGTAAACGTCACATTTCTCCGTTAATATTCACCATATCGAAAATATTTACATAACGAAAGTTGTGTAGAATATACAACTTCGTGCGATTTTACCGTGCAACGAAAAAATAAAAGTTTTTCACGTTTATATCATTTTTCACAAATTTACAAATATCCCCGAAAATATCTGATTTATCTAAAACCTGTACGTAACAAAAGTTACAGGAAAGGCTACCCCTGATCATTTATGTCTCGTTCATTTTCAGTGCATGAGATATCATCGTGATTGATATATTCTCGAATTCAAGCTGTTATGGCAATTCATCGCTTAAATGGACGAGGTTATAAGTGCCGTCTAGCATCAAGTTGAGTTTTTCCATACATTATAACGATAACCATACTAGTCCTACTCTGTGGCTGAATGGTTAGCGTATTGCCCTTAACTTCAGAGGGCCCCGGGTTCGATTCCGGGCCGGGTGGGATATCTTAATAGCACGGGCTTGGGGACTGGGTGCTTGTGTGTGTCCCAACACTCCTGTCTTCATATTCGGACAACACACCACACTACAAACCACCGCAGACACACTCAATAGTGATTACATCCCTCCAAATAGCATTGGCGTCAGGAATGACATCCGGCCTTTAAAGAGGGGTAAACCCACATGTGTGATGCAGTTCGCATCCACAACCCCACAGATGTGGGAAGAGCGGTAGAAAAAGAAGAAGGTAATGACAACAGTAATAACAATGTATTTGCAAAACCGATAGTAGCAAATAGAATGTTTAAAGTACAGCAGTTATCTACAAGTGCTAACAGAAACGGGGCACATAAGTCGCCGCACACCACGGGGATCGAACTGAGGGTGGTCGTAACAGAGTCCTGAATTCAAGTACTCCGGGACAAGGATAACTGCTTGTTTTCATCCAACAACAAGTAGTATTATCTCAAAGTATATTGTATAGTGATACCAATATTTAATTGCTCATTGCGGGGATCAAACCGCAGCCGTCATTAACAGAGTACTATACACAACTACCCCGGGACCATGGCAGTTGCTTGTTTACACCACTAAAGAGTAGCGGGTTTTCGTGATTATTTATATTAGTACCACGAGTAGAATAGTACAGTATTGTTGCAAATTGTTGTATGTCCGGCGCTCCCTTCTCGCTCCGTCAGCCAGCTGCACGCGCGCCTGTGTATCATTCTGCTAGCTTCGACGCGCAGCCCTCAGTGCGCGTGCCTGACCATCGAGTGTACTATAAATAGGAGCTCCCTGCCTACTCACTTGCCCACTTGCCCCGGTGTCCAGCTCCAGAATACACCCTACGTCGAGCACGGAGGCTACTCCTCTTGAAAATGTGCTTCGACCAGGTGGACTGAATTTCTGGCAGTACGAGGTTTCACCTCTGGTCACCGCTCCCTTACCTGTTTCCGCTGCCTATGTTCCGTAATTCTTTTACAAGCCATTTTCATTCCCTAACTTATGCAAACTCCCTTAGTTTCGCTAGGTGGAATTTCTTCAATCAATTGAACTTGCTTTTTAGTAATTCAGGCACTTCAACAAACAGGGACTCTCATAGACATTTATGTTAGTGTGCCAGATAGTTCTCGACTATCAAAGTGTCAATTCACAAAGACTATCTTTTCAAGATAGAAGTGTATATAAAGACTGCAAACCTGTACATATTGTATAAAGACAGACTTTTCTCAAGATTCAATATTCCTTTTTGCTTCAAAATAAATTTCAGTTATTTGTGTAAATATCATAAAGTGAAGCAATAAAAGTTGTGTTTTGTAAACTTCAACCTTGGTTACAACACAACTCTATGGCGACGAGGTAAAAAAGCACCAAAATACAATTCATCGGTCCCAGTCGCCAACTCTATGGCGACGAGGTAAACACGCAACAAACTACAATTCATCGGCCCCAGTTGCCAACTCTATAGCGACGAGGTACACACGAAACCAACACTACAATTCCACGGGCCCAGTTGTCAACTCTACGGCGACGTGCTAAACAACAACGACACTCCAACCAGTTCTGACACACAGCTTACCTTACTCTTTCTTGCACGCATCTCGCAATGGCTACTGCGGAACAACTAGCTACGGTCTTCCAAGCCTTACAGCAGCAACAACAACAGTTTATGCAACAACAACAGGCAGCATTAATTCAGGCTATTCAAGCTATTTCTGTCTCTACACAGCCATCAGCTATTCCTCCGTTCTCTGCTTTTGATCCGGCTAAGGAAGAATGGTCAGTTTATTTAGCCCGCTTGCAACAGCATTTCATCTGCCATTCTGTCACGGATGATCAACGCCGCCGCGCACTATTTCTTAGTTCAGTTGGCAATGCTACGTGTGAATTACTACGTAAATTAAGTCCAGAAGAACACTTATCTGAGGTACCCTTCACGCAGCTCTTGGCCCGTCTCACGGAACACTATGCCAAAGCTCCTCACATAGTGGCTGCTCGCTATAAATTTTTTCAGAGCAGAAAGCAACCCCATCAGACACATACTGAATGGATAACTGAATTGCGTGGTCTAGCGAAACCCTGCCAGTTCATCTGCTCCAAGGACGGTTGTGGTTCATCCTACACTGATTCTCTCATTCGGGACATGATAATTTTACATACTCCTGAAGACAAAATACGTTTTGACGCTGTCAAGCAGAGTAACCCTTCTTTAGAAGACGTCCAGCGTATTGCTACGATTTATGAGCTTACTACCAAGACTGCCGCAGCCATAGCTTCTCCACACGAAGTGGCACAAGTCTCGCCTCAGGCCCGCAAGTCCTCTGCTACAGTGAACCGTACGAATAAGGCGCTCTCCACCAAGCATTCTCGCCAGGTTCCCTCTCGTAATGCTCCACGGAAGCCCAATTCTAAAAGCACCTCGAAACTCCTGCCTTCCTGCCGAGGTTGTTTCAAGCATCATGAACGTCGTGACTGTCGTTTTTTCAAAGCTACTTGTCAACGATGTAATAAACTTGGACACATTCAGACTGTCTGTCAAAGTTCGCTCCGCCCTGCTAAGACTACTGCAGCGCGCCGGAAGCATATACAGCCCCGCCAAGACATGGAAGTTGATCAGATCAATCTTATTCTTCCCACAAAGGATTCTCACAAAATCATCATTCCTCTCTCATTCTCTGATAGATCTGTCGATTTTCAATTAGACACTGGATCACCTGTCTCTATTATTAACCTGACTACCTACCACGACTTAGGTTCACCTGCATGCTCTCCAGCTGACATCCAGCTCGTGACATTTAACAAGAAGAAAATTGACATCAAAGGTCAAATTAAGCTTCAGGCTAGTTATAAAGGAATTCAGAAAGCCATTCCTCTTCTCGTAGTTAACAACTACACTGCATCAAACATTATGGGCATGGATCTATTTAACTTATTTGGTTTCCAGATACATGACAACATTAACGTCGTATATACATTGCATCCTACTTCTGACGTTACCGCTCTCCTAGCGCAGTTTCCTGAAGTCTTCGACTCTCAGCTCGGAACAGCAAAAGACTATACAGCTCACATACAGCTGAAATCCGGAGCTAAGCCTCGCTTCCTCAAAGCACGTCCAGTACCCCTAGCACTTCAAGACCAGGTCACGAAAGAATTAGAAAGATGGATACAAACTGGAATTGTAGTACCAGTTACTTCTAGTCAATGGGCTACTCCACTCGTGGTAATCAAGAAACCTGATGGTAATGTTCGCCTTTGTGGCGATTTTCGATCTACAGTCAACGCACAACTCGAAACCGATATCTTTCCTATTCCACGTCCAGAAGACTTATTCCGTCGTCTCTCTGGTGGACAATTCTTCTCTCGAGTTGATCTTAAAGAAGCATATCTCCAGCTACTCTTAGACGAAGAATCTAAGAAATTTCTCACACTCAACACTCCTCTAGGACTGCTCCAGCTCCAGCGGCTCCCATTCGGTGTTTCATCCTCAGCGGCTATTTTTCAGCGCTATTTGGCTCAACTCACCGCCTCAATTCCCGGTTGTGCTAACTACCTGGATGATATTATTGTTACTGGAAAAGATCATCAGGAACATCTAACCAATCTCCGCCTTCTTCTCCAGAAATTGAAAGACAATGGCCTACGAGCGAATCTCGCTAAATGTACCTTCTTTCAGCCTCAAGTTCACTACCTCGGACATATACTTGATAAGAATGGAATTCGTCCTAGTATACAGAATGTCTCCGCGATAGTAAACATGCCAGCACCTCAGAACCTCAAGCAGCTTCAGTCCTTCATAGGCAAAGCGAACTATTATAATAAGTTCATTCCACGCTTCGCTACAGTGGCAGCTCCATTAAACGCTCTACGTAAAAAAGGTGTTAAGTTTCAGTGGACTCCGCAATGCCAACAGGCATGGAAAACAATCAACAACGCCTTAATTCAAGCTATACAACTCACTCATTTTCAGCCCGACAAGATCATCACGCTAGCTACTGACGCTTCAGACTACGGTATCGGTGCCGTTCTCTCCCAGAAGGATCGTCATGGACAAGAACGCCCCATCGCCTTCGCTTCGAAAACACTTAATGACCATCAACGTCGATACTCACAGATAGAGAAAGAAGCTTTAGCCATCATCTTTGGTATTCGCCGTTTCAATGAATATCTTTATGGCAACCATTTCCTGATCATTACCGATCATAAGCCTCTCGTACACTTATTCCATCCTGGTAATAAGATCCCAGAGAATTCCCTCAGAAAGCTTCAAAGATGGTCCATGTTCCTTTCTGATTATTCCTATCAGATTGTCTATCGAGCCACATCCCAGCATTGTAATGCTGATGCCCTCTCCCGCTTACCCGTTGGTCCTGATACTGCCTTCGATGCTCAAGAATCTGAATGTCTTCAGTTGGACATAGAACTTGAAGATACTGTATCCAGTTTTCCTATTGATGCTACCTGCATAGCTAAAGCTACGGATAAGGACAGTACACTTGCTACTGTACGTACTTACATCCGCAACGGTTGGCCTCTTCAGAGCACACTTCCTGCCCACCTGGCACCTTATCATCGTATGCAGCATCGTCTCACGACTCGTGCCGGAGTTGTACTACTAGAAGCAGGCACCATCTTCCGAGTGGTTATCCCACTTAGCCTCCAGAAACACGTTCTCGAGTTATTACACCAAAGCCATTGGGGTATCTCCAGAACAAAGCAACTCGCCCGTCAACACTGCTACTGGCCCGGTATTGATGCCGCCATCGAAAAGTTAATACGTCATTGTGAGCAATGTCAAACGAATCAGAACGCCCCGTCTTCTGATCTTGCTTCATGGCCTCCTGCTACTACTCCATGGGAACGAGTTCACATCGATTTCGCAGGTCCTTTCCTCAATTCCATGTGGTTAATAGTCATCGATTCACTGTCAAACTTTCCATATGTCGTGGATATGCATTCGACTACTACAACCGAAGCTACCATTCGTGCTCTCCAGAAAATCTTTACTACAGAAGGTTTACCGCAAGTACTCATTTCGGACAACGGACCTCAATTTACAGCTACTGCTTTTCAGAACTTTTGTACACATAATGGCATTCGTCATATCCTAGCACCACCTTTTCACCCTCAATCTAATGGTGAAGCTGAACGCTTCGTACAAACATTTAAAAGAAGTATGAAGAAAGCTGTCTCTTCAGGCTTAACTAAAGACCAAGCCTTGCTCCAACTCTTAAACAACTACAGAACTCTACCCGGCGCTGATAATATCACTCCTGCACAGAAGCTCCATGGACGACCTCACAGAACTTTACTTTCTCTGTTACAGCCTCTTCCGGCCCAGCATAAGACCTCACCAACGAAGTTCTCCCTCAACGACAAGGTCTACACCAGGACATTCAAATCCAACCCACTCTGGATACCTGGAGTCATCTGCAGATCTTTGGGTCATCGTCTCTACGAGATACAGACTACGGAGAAACGTATCTGCCGCCATCAAGATCAGATACGTCTGCGCTACCGCCCCTGTCCAGCTATTGATGCTATTGCTAAACCAGATAAATCTATTGCTGAACGCGCTTTAGATCATTTAATAACAATGGGTTCCTTTCAGGACGAGACAGCGCCACTCCGCCCAGTTCCAGCTCCGGACAATACAACAGAGACATCAGCAGCTCCGCCCCAGCATCGCAGTCGCCGCCAGCGCCGCCGCCGTTTCACGCCGTACCGGCGCATTTAGGAGGGGAGGGTGTTGTATGTCCGGCGCTCCCTTCTCGCTCCGCCAGCCAGCTGCACGCGCGCCTGTGTATCATTCTGCTAGCTTCGACGCGCAGCCCTCAGTGCGCGTGCCTGACCATCGAGTGTACTATAAATAGGAGCTCCCTGCCTACTCACTTGCCCACTTGCCCCGGTGTCCAGCTCCAGAATACACCCTACGTCGAGCACGGAGGCTACTCCTCTTGAAAATGTGCTTCGACCAGGTGGACTGAATTTCTGGCAGTACGAGGTTTCACCTCTGGTCACCGCTCCCTTACCTGTTTCCGCTGCCTATGTTCCGTAATTCTTTTACAAGCCATTTTCATTCCCTAACTTATGCAAGCTCCCTTAGTTTCGCTAGGTGGAATTTCTTCAATCAATTGAACTTGCTTTTTAGTAATTCAGGCACTTCAACAAACAGGGACTCTCATAGACATTTATGTTAGTGTGCCAGATAGTTCTCGACTATCAAAGTGTCAATTCACAAAGACTATCTTTTCAAGATAGAAGTGTATATAAAGACTGCAAACCTGTACATATTGTATAAAGACAGACTTTTCTCAAGATTCAATATTCCTTTTTGCTTCAAAATAAATTTCAGTTATTTGTGTAAATATCATAAAGTGAAGCAATAAAAGTTGTGTTTTGTAAACTTCAACCTTGGTTACAACACAACTAAAACTCCATCTGTTTCATTACTCTAATTTATTTCAAGATGGCCTAATAAATGCACACACACATATTTAAACACAACAGTTCTAACCAGTTATGAATGGCCGCACTAATTACCAGTCTATTTATAAATCTCTCTACCTTATGACGCAGCGAGGGTCCAGCCCGTTCCTTTATCTGGGATACTAATCCTTACTTTCACTTTCCCAAAGTCCAGTCACCTCCTACAGCCGCTGTGCGTAGACAGCTGGATTTGAACACCGGCTACACAACACTCAACGACTGTTCGTTGGTTCGCCTCCGCGTAGTCCAGTACTTCACACAGTCCCATGCAATGAACAACGAAACAGCTCAACAGTATTCAACAGCAGGACGATACTCACAACAGCGAACATTAGCACAGGTCCATTTATCCTTGCACTCACGATAGCGCGTTTCCTCGCTGGCTCACGGCGATCCTCGATCCACAGAATTACTTCCGTTCTGTCGCCTCCAGTTACACACTCACTGATCTATCCGACACCACAACAACAACTCACTCGCTGGGGCCTTGTATTTATACCTCGATGTTGGGCCACTAGAACATTCAGTGTTTGGCTGGAGATCGAACTTTCCCGTCACAACTTCCAGAAATCGCATGGAGGAACTAATTGAAGGGAACAATAGAGAAAGGGCCATGGCATGTCCTCGGGCGGGCTTGGAAGTTCCCCGAGCTGGCTTAGTCATCCCCATTCAGGTAATACCGAAGGGGCTGCGACGAGGCTAACGGTCGCTTGAGCACGTAACATCGTCCCGATCAATTACCTTCTTCCGCTGCTCCCCAGTAAGGCGCCAATCGGTCCAGATGCACCACCTTCATCTTGCTTCTCGGGCTCCATTTTATGCGATAGATGACGCCATTTATCCTCTTGACAACACGGTAAGGGCCTTCCCACGCCGACTGGGGTTTGGGGAACAAATCTCTCTTCCTTATGAGGTTATACAGCCATACCAGGTCTTTTTCCTGATATTCGGTAGCGTCCGCTCGTTGGTCGTATCGTGCCTTCATTCAGTCGCTCTCTATTCTGAATCTCTTCCGGAAAGCGGCGTGTACATCCTCTAGTTTCCTGGCCAGATCGAGGCAGTACTGGTCGGTAGGAACAGAATGATCATCAGGTCGACCGAGAGCTAAATCCACCGGGAGACGCAGTTCTCTCCC
Source organism: Anabrus simplex (assembly GCF_040414725.1). Taxonomy (NCBI): domain Eukaryota; kingdom Metazoa; phylum Arthropoda; class Insecta; order Orthoptera; family Tettigoniidae; genus Anabrus; species Anabrus simplex. The sequence continues at coordinate 846,622,914 of NC_090266.1, forward strand.
AAATAACGTCCTTTCTAGTGTGCATCCAGTGGTCTCGTGAATTGCAGACCGGTACGCCAAGAGGGACAGGGGAAGATGACGATCCCAGTCTCTCTGATGTTCGCTGACGACTATTCACAGGAAATTCTCAATGATCCTCTTGAATCGTTCCACCATTCCGTCCGATTGGGGATGTAGAGATATGGTCCTGGACTTCCGGATACCCAGCAAACGGCACAGATTTTGGAAGACCACTGACTCGAAGTTCCGTCCCTGCTCGGAATGCAGCTCCAATGGTACGCCGTATCTACTGACGACCTCGTTCACAAGGGTTTCCGCCATCGTATTTGCCTCCTCGTTCTGAAGCGCGTACGCCTCCGGCCACTTCGTGAAATAATCAGTGACGACGATTATATAACGATTTCCTTTGTCCCTCGTAGGGAATGGTCCAGTCACGTCAATCGCTACTCTCTCGAGGGGCGCGCCCACGTTGTAAGTCTTCATTCGACCTTTACGTCTCCGACATGGTCCCTTGCTGGCAGCACACTCGTTTCATCCAGTGCAGAAATCTTCCAGATCCGATCGGCAACCTACCAAGTAGAACCACTCTCGGACCTTTTCCAAGGTCTGCTTGACTCCGAGGTGCCCTCCCAAAGCTCCAACATGAACGTTTTCTTTAGGACTTCCGCTACCATACTGCGTGGGACAACCACCTGTTCCCGGAGAGTCTTTCCGTCGCTGCTTTCCCAGACGCCCTTTAGCAATTTATCCCTGGTCACCAACGAGTCCATTCCGAGCAGTACGACATAGTTTCGGGGCTGAGGTCACTGACGTTTATCCATCCAGGCCTCGGTACGCGGGTGATCTTCCACTCGGCCTGCAGTCCTATGTCCTACTCATCACTCTGAGCATTAATCCAGGTTTCGCGACTCCAGCTTACCTCGAATTCTACGGTGGTCCTTTGGCAGGGAATGTCGCGTTCACCTTACCTCTTGGAGCAGAACTTGCAGTCCTCGGGACAAGACCTTCGAGACAGAGCGTCGGCGTTGAAATGTAGGTGACCCTTGCGGTGTTCGATCACATAATTGTACCGCTGCAATATCTCCAGCCACCGTGCGGCCTGTCATTCCGGGTTCTTGAAATTTAGAAGCCACCTGAGTGATGCATGGTCAGTTCTGATGAGAAATTCTTGGCCATACAGATACTTGTGGAAATGCTCGATGATTTTTACAATGGCCAGCAACTCTTTCCGGGTGAGGAAGTAATTTATTTCTGGTTTGGAGGGGACCTTACTGAAGTATGAAACTACCCGCTCTTCGTTGTCCATGACCTGAGACAGGACGCCCCCAATACCAAATTCGCTGGCGTCCGTGTCGAGCACAAATTTCACCCCAGCTTTGGGAGGTACCAATAGCGGTGATGTGCATAGTGCATAGGGAAAAAGGAACTGAACAGTGTTTTGGGTAAGGTGAACTCATAATAGATCCCGGGGAATCACTGGCAGGTGGAGGGAATATTTCTAAAATCTTCTCAACCTAAAAGGAAGTCTTCCGGTGGTGTTGCGAACAGCCAAGCTCATGGGGAGGAGGAAAATAGTATTGGTGAAATTACGCTTGAGGAAGTGGAAAGGATGGTAAATAAATCAATGGAGTGTTGGTAAGGTACATTCAGATCGGACAAAAGCAGTAACTGCACCTATCTATAAGCAAGGGAACAGGAAGGATTGCAACAACTATCGAAGTGTCTCATTGATTAGTATACCAGGCAAAGTATTCACTGGCATCTGGGAAGGGAGGGTGCGAGCAGTAGTCAAGAAGAAGTTGGATGAAAACCAGTGTGATTTCAGACCACAGAGGGGCTGTCAGGATCAGATTTTCATTATGCGCCAGGAAATTGAAAACTGCTACGAGAGGAATAGACAGCTGTATTTATGTTTCGTAGATCTAAAGAAATCATATATCATGGTACCGAGGGAAAATATGTTCGCCATACTGGGGGACTATGGAATTAAGAGTAGATTATTAAAATCAATCAAAGGCTTTTATGTTGACAATTGGGATTCAATAAGAATTGATGGTAGAATGAGTTCTTAGCTTAGGGTACTTACAGGGGGTAGACAATTGTGTAATCTTTCACCTTTGCTGCTCGTAGTTTTCATGGATCAATTGCTGAACGGTATAAAGTGGCAGGGAGGGATTCAGTTAGGTGGAAATGTAGTAAGCAGTCTGGCCTATGCTGACGACTTGGTCTTAATGGCAGATTGCGCTGAAAGCCTACAGTCGAATATCTTGGACCTTGAAAATAGGTGCAATGAGTATGGTACGAAAATTAGCCTTTCGAAGAGTAAACTGATGTCAGTAGATAAGGAATTCAACAGAATTGAATGTCAGATTGGTAATACAAAGCAGGAAAAGGTAGATAATTTTACGTACTTCGTATTTGGGTTGTGTATTCTCCCAGAAAGGTAATATAGTAAGTGAGATTGAATCAAGGTGTAGTAAAGCTAATGCAGTGAGCTCGCAGTTGCGATAAACAGTATTCTGTAAGAAGGAATTCAGCTCCCGGACAAAACTATCTTTACATTGGTGTGTTTTCAGACCAACTTTGGTTTACGGGAGCGAAAGCTGGGTGGACTCAGGATATCTTGTTCATAAGTTAGAAGTGACAGACATGAAAGTAGCGAGAATGATTGCTGGTCCAAACAGGTGGGAACAATGGCAGGAGCGTACTCGGAATGAGGAGATAAAGGCTAAGTTAAGAATGAACTCGACGGATGAAGCTATACGCATATACCGGCTTCGGTTGTGGGGTCATGTGAGGAGAACGGAGGAGGATAGGTTACCTAGGAGAATAATGGACTCTGTTATGGAGGGTAAGAGAAGTAGACGGAGACAAAGACGACGGTGGTTAGCCTCAGTTTCTAACGATATAAAGATAAGAGGTATAGAACTAAATGAGGCCACAGCACTAGTTGCAAATGGAGGATTGTGGAGACGTTTAGTAAATTCACAGAGGCTTGCAGTCAGAACGCTGAAAGGCATAACGTTCTATAATGATAATGTATGTAATGTTATTATTGTTATTATTGTACACCTTCTCCGTCCATTTGTACTGCGCGCCTTCTAGAAGGTCATCTGCACTGTGAACCCTGAATTATGTATCTGTAGAAGTTTAGACCTTTCTTCTTTAGAGGTCTCTACTATCGGCTTGTGTGCCGCCCCTGGCAGGAGGATGGACTATTAATGTTTCAAGGGACATCTCTATTCTATATGGTTGTAAATCGTATGTGTTTGTAATTTCTTTTAAGTGCTGAGGTTGCCAGCACTACTATGGCTTCCTTCTTATGTTATGGACCAATCAGAAATTTTTGTATATATTTTTGTAGCCATTTAAAATTGGGGCATGTACAGGCATTCTGCCTAGATCAAGAGTGTTCGGGAACCTTCCCTCTGATTTGCTATATAAGCTGAGCGCTTTTGGGGCATTTTGTTATTTTCATCACTTCGATCTAAGTGTGTGTACGGTATAGTTGGAGGCACGGGTATACTTGCCGTCGTCGGAAGGCCCAACAGCTCAAGCTAATGGCAGACACATCTTAAAATATGTGATAGCTCAAAACAGTTAACTTGAGGGGAAGGTTTCATACTTCTTTCATAATGTAAATTTCTAAAGTTCAATATCACCTTTTAAATGCAAATTTGCAGGAAAGTCGAAGGACTCAATTCAAATCCCTGCTGGGAAATATTTAACTTAGGGAATCAGGAGTGTTCATCCTCTATTAATTCCCATTTAACTTGGTACGGGGGTGACTATGATTTTCTAAAACTCTAAATTCTTCAAACCATTTTGGAACTTATTATTTCGATATATAGTCATCCTCTGTAGTATAGGCTTAGCCTCCGTCACTTTGGGCCATAAGCCCATGAAGGATTTTTTAAAGTGTATTTCAAAAGGTGTGCAAGTTTATCGACTCCTAGCATTTTGTTTATGGCCGATCCGCTTAAAGCCTTTTTTTGTTTGTTTTGTACTTCTAGGTCATTTAGTATGGGCACTAATTGCCCCTGTTAAATTGTAATTATGCATTGGCGAGTGTGTAACAGGTTGTCGAGCAGAAATGACAATAAACAATGTTCTGAAGTTTATCTAAGGTAAAATTTCTCAGAAAACTTGTGCCTCTGAGAGGCTGGACTGTAGTAAAATTTTGGGATGTAGGTGAGTGGAGCAAATGTACTCTTTGAAATAGTGTAACTTTAGAGCTGCAAAGCTAATTTCTTGTAAATTATTGTGTCGACAATTTTCTTTATTGTATCTGATTTTTGGACTTATAGTCCACCCTCGTTATTCGAGCTGACGAGATCTTTAACTGTTATTTGTCGTTGCTGATTCAGATCATCTATCAAAGTTTAAAGTCAGAAAAAAAGGAAAGAAATACAATTTCAGAATTTAGTGTTTTAAATTATGCTTTGTTCTTTTCTCTGTCCACCCATTCACACTGGCACCTTCTTACACCTCTGTAAACCACGAAATTTCGGTAACAATTATTATTATTATTATTATTATTATTATTATTATTATTATTATTATTATTATTATTATTATTATTAATATTATTATTATTATTTTCATCTCTACGATGAGTCCGAATCTTTGGCTGAAAGGTCAGCGTTGAGACCTTCGACTCAGAGGGTCCCGGGATCGATTCCCGACAGGATCGGGAATTCTAAGCGCATCTGATTGATTCTGCTGACTCGTGGACTGAGTGTTTGTGTTTGTTCCAATACCCTTCTGTGATTACATCCCTCCACAAAGGGTTGGCGTCAGGAAGAGTATCCGGTCGTAAAACAAGACCAAATATACATGTGTAACACAGTCGCACCCGCGACCCCACAGATGTGAGAAAAATATGTAGAAGAAGAAGAAGATTATCTGTAAAATGAATGACTACTTGAGACTTTGTGGACTGATCAAATATATAATTTGAAATATTTTGAGGTTGGAAACAAAAGTGCAAGACTCCACTTATGTCTTAATTGCGGGGTGTGAAATTGCTGACCGACAAGGCAGATTTGTAGAGTGAGCAAGCTTTACGGTTGTACTACAATAATTCATACGTAATTTTAATAATAATAATAATAAATATACTGTTATCTGATACGTCGGGCTGAGTGCCTCAGACGGTTGGGGCGCTGACCTTCTGACCCCAACTTGGCAGGTTCGATCCTGGCTCAGTCCGGTGGTATTTGAAGGTGCTCAGATACGTCAGTCTCGTGTCGGTAGATTTAATGGCACGAAAAAGAACTCCTGCGGGACAAAATTCCGGCACCTCGGCGTCTCCGAAAACCGGAAAAGTACTTAGTGGGACATAAAGGCAATACAATTATTATTATTATTTGGTATGTGTTACAACTAATGGAATAGTGCGCTAGAGCTTCTATGAAGTGCATAGATACGCTGTCGTTTGAGAGCTGCGATCAGTTTCTCGGTGCAGAATGACGGTCGATTACCGAGGCATTCCACCTCTGCCTCGCCGAGGGGTGTTGATGTTGCTGAGACTGCACTCCACATAGAGAATAGTAACTTAATATACTAGTTGCTGTCTAATTAAGGTCACGGCCGCTTCCTTCTCACTCCTAGTCCTTTCCCATCCCACCGTCGCCATAAGACCTGTCTGTGTCGGTGCGACGTAAAACAACTTGTAAAAACAAAGTTGTTGTCTACTCATCGTTGACGGGTTAGTTTTTGTAATTGCTGCAGTAATGCCATCTACCGGAGATGAGTGGTCTTATGGCGACGATGGGATAGGAAAGGTGTAGGAGTTGGAAGGAAGCGACCGTGGTCCTAATTTAGGAACAGCCCCAGCATTTGCCTGGTATGAAAATCGGAAACTACGGAAAACCATCTTCATGGCTGCCGACAGTGGGATTCGAACCCACTATCTCCCGGATGCAAGCTCACAGCCGCGCGGCCTTAACCGCATGGCCAACACGCCCGGTTGCAGCAGAAGAGACAAAGCACATCTCACCTTGCAACAATAGTCAGTCAGTGTAATTATATTGTTGATTAGTTTCGGGCCTTTGGACATTGTAAGTCATCACATGTTTTTTATCTTCTGGATCGGCCATATTCGGTATCTCGAGGCCTAGACTTTCAACAACCACCTCCTCTTTTATGATTCGTGTTTCCCTTATTCATCATTCCTTCACCTTTATCTTCCCATTTCGATAGTCATCTTCGTTACATCAATAGAGACTAACATCACATGGTTTTGCAGCTTATAAAATCAATAACGATAACAACCACTACCATCACCAGTTAGTTCGTTACCACCAGCAATGATTGCTTCGTGGACTTGGAAATAAAAATGTAAAGTAATGAATATCTCTACTATTGCCTCCAGGGTTGGTTTTTCCCCCGGACTCAGCGAGGGATCCCACCTCTACGGCCTCAAGGGCAGTGTCCTGGAGCATGAGACTTTGGGTCGGGGATACAACTGGGGTGGAGGACCAGTACCTCCCCCATTTAGCCTCATCTGCTATGCTGAACAGGGGCCTTGTTGGGGATGGGAAGATTGGAAGTGATAGACAAGGAAGAGGGAAGGAAGCTGTCGTGGCCTTAAGTTAGGTACCATCCCGACATTTACCTGGAGGAGAAGTGGGGAACCACGGAAAACCACTTTGAGGATGGCTGGGGTGGGAATCGAACCCACCTCTACTCAGCTGACTTCCCGAGGCTGAGTGGACCCCCTTCCAGCCCTCATGCCACTTTTCAAATTTTTGTGGCAGAGTCGGGAATCGAACCCGGGCCTCCGGGGTTGGCAGCTAATCACACGCTAACCACTATACCACAGAGGCGAACAACATAAAATATTAGAATTATATTTTCAACGGCGTTTACTGTGTACAATTGTTCGATACAGGTAATATTAAGCGAGACATTTGAACTTTCATGTTCTAATGCCCTAGATATTGCTCACCTTTAGCCTAGTGTACTAATGAAATACCGAGTGCTTGGCTATATGCTGTGGGTTATGTAGCTGTCAGCTTAAATTTTTAGAGACGGTGGGTTTGAACACCACTGTCGGCAGCACTGAAGATGGTTTTCCGTATTCTTCCCGTTATTCTTTCTTTTTTTTACAAGGCAAATCCTGGGACTGTACCTTAATTAAGGCCACGGTCGCTTCCTTCCCACTCCCAGCCCTTTCCTAAACCGCCGTCGCCATAAAACCTGTCTGTGTCGGTGCGAAATTTTGTATATACATAGTACTAATTAAATAATACATTGCCTAATGAACAACCAGGCTATTCCTGAACGTAATTACTGAGTTTCAAGAAATTACCTTGAGCCGTTTCCCTGTGATTCAACAAACAGGCACACAAACATTGAACTGAACTTACTTCCGACTTTGTTACACCTAATCCGAGAATATAACAATAACACAGATACCGAGTTCACACACTAATAAATCCGCGAGGCTGGTAACTTGAAGTTTCCAACTCTTAAAACAATTAAACCTCAATTTGAGATGATAATCCTAGGATGATTTAAAAAATATATTTTGTATTGGGTTTACGTCACACCGAGTCAGAAAGGTCTTATGACGACGATAGGATAGCACAGGGCTAGGACTGGGGAGGCAGAAAAGCAAGCAAAACAAAATTGTAGTTCTACGTCACTGTTGATAATTTGATCATATCCTCGGGACCACCGTTTCGACACCTTCACTGAATGGTCAGCCTAGTGGCCTTCAGTTTAAAGGGCTCAGGGTTCGATTCCCGGTCAGGCCGAGGATCTTAACCACGTCTGGTTAATTCCTATAGTTCGGGGAATGGGTGTTTGCATCTTAATACACTCTTCATTTCGGCACACAGTGCATTATACTATCAACTACTAGCGAAACACGCAATAATTACTACATCCCCCTCCCCCCACAGAGGGTTGCTGTTAGGAAAGTATCCGACCGTGAAACTGGGCTTAATCCGCGCATGATGCTGACCCCAAATATTTAGGATAAAGCCAGGAAGAAAAGTGAGGCACGGGATCTCCAGCTGTAGAGGGAATCCGAAACATAATGACGTGATTTATCATTTCTAAAATATGCATACATTGGCAGGCACTCGAACCCTGGCAATCTTGGTGAGAAGCCAGTGACTAGACCCGTCCCTTCCCCTCGGAAGAATACGACTGTGGTTTTAATTGAGGTATAGCCTCAGCATTTGTCTGGTGTGAAAATTGGATACCACGGAAATCCATCTTCAGGACTATCGACAGTGTGGTTCGAACCCGTCATCTCCCGAAAGCAACCACATAGCTATGTGAACCGAACAGCGCAGCCAATTCGCTCGGCAATGGTATGGCGATTTTCATTTTCATTTTCCTCAATAGATTAATGCATGTCCGCCTCTGTGGTATAGTGGTTAGTGTAATTAGCTGTCACCCCCAGAGGCCCGACATCGATTCCCGGCTTTGTCACGAAATTTGAAAAGTAGTACGAGGGCTGGGGTGTAATCAGCCTTGGGAGGTCAACTGAGTAGAGAAGTGTTCGATTCCCTCCCTAGACATCCTCGAAGTCGTATTTCGTGGTTTCCCACATCCCCTCCAGGCAAATGCCAGGATGGTACCTAACCTAAGACCGATTCCTTCCCTCTTCCTTGTCAATCCCTTTCAATATTCCTATCCCCTCGCAGGGCCCCTGTTGAGAATAGCAGGTGAGGACGCCTGGGCGGAGTACTGGTCCTCCTACCCAGTTGTATTAGCTCGACCCAAAGTCTCACACTCCAGGACACTGTCATTAAGGCGGTAGAAGTGAGATCCTTCGCTGAGTCCGAGTGAAAAACCAACCCTGGACGGTATGCGGAAGAAGGAAAAAGGAAAGAAAAAAGAAAGAAGGAAAGGAGGAAAGAAAGAGTAATGGATAATTAAGAGAATGAACTTTGTCTGGTTCCTTGGCTGAATGGTCAGCTAGCCGCTTTCGGTGCAAAGGGTCCTGGATTCGATTCCTGGCAAAGTCGAGGATTTTAGCCGTGCTCAGGAACTGGGGTTTGTGTTTGTCTTGATACACATCTCTTCATTTACTCGCTTCACACCACACTACCATGGCCGTAAATGTGGACCAGGTCCACATGCGCGACATCGCACCAGTCACCCCACAGGTTGGTGGGTGTAAAACAACAGGAGAAGAAGAAGAAGAAGAAGAAGAAGAAGAAGAAGAAGAAGAAGAAGAAGAAGGAGGAGGAATACAAATAGACTTTGCAGTACACGGTTGTGGTTTCCTGGAAGTGTCATAAAACGAAGTGAATAGCTACACAGCTCTGATGGAGACCTGAAGAAATATGAACTTCAATATAAAGCAATTCCAAGCAAACCACATTTGACGTCTGAACCGGGAAAAAACAAAACTTGTATTAAATATGTTTTGTTAACCCTGTCGCTGCTAGGTGTATACATGACATGTTGACAGGAAAGATAACTAATGCACCCTCACTTTTGTTAACTCTCCTTCACAGCTGTGCACGCTAAGATACACTGCACGATAACTGAAGTGTGTTCAAAAAGTGCAATTTCCACTTCCATCAAAGTAAATTAGTGTTTCGTCAACACGCATTACAAACAAATCAAAACAAACCCGATGGCACAACAGCCCCGAAGGGCCATGGCCTACCAAGCGACCGCTGCTCAGCCTTCAGATTACGAGGTGTCGTGTGGTCAGCACGACGGATCCTCTCGGTCCACACGCATTACAGTAGTTGAATATTATCGATTGCCATGGGCAATTCAGACCAGAAAGATGTAATTCCTTAAAATTTGTGCCAAACCCGATCATGGGTACGTTCCATGTGCCTTCTATTTTACGTTTCTTGCGCTTTTCCTACAACTTCACTTAAGGTGGAAATAGCACCGTTTGAACAGATACTCCTCAGTTGTTTTGTTTAATCTGAATAGTGTTGATTTTCATCGGTTGTTCAGAGTGCTACTCTTCCCTTGGAGATTTCCTCAACTATTTCAGGAAGTCCTCTCAGTTTTAATTACTGCGTTGATGAGGTGAAAGTTCCTTGTGGGGGTCATTGTAAGTACCTAGGTCGTAATATAAGGAAAGATCTTCATTGGGGTAATCACATAAATATGATTATTAATAGAGGGCACAGATCTCTGCACATGGTTATGAGGGTATTTAGGGGTTGTAGTAAGGATGTAAAGGAGAGGGCACATAAGTCTCTGGTAAGACCCCAACTAAAGTATGGTTCCAGTGTATGGGCCCCTCACCAGGATTACTTGATTCAAGAACTGAAAAAAATCCACAGAAAAGCAGCTCGATTTGTTCTGGGTGAATTCCGACAAAAGAGTAGCGTTACAAAAATGTTGCAAAGTTTGGGCTCAGAAGACTTGGGAGAAAGGAGACGAGCTGCTCGACTAAGTGATATGTACCGAGCTGTCAGTGGAGAGATGGCGTGGAATTACATCACTAGACGAATGTGTTTGAGTGATGTCTTTGAAAGTAGGAAAGATCACAATATGAAGATAAAGCTGGAATTCAAGAGGACAAACCGGGGCAAATATTCGTTCATAGGTAGGGAAGTTAGGGATTGGAATAACTTACCAAGGGAGATGTTCAATAAATTTCCAATTTTTTTGCAATCATTTAAGAAAAGGCTAGGAAAACAACAGATAGGGAATCTGCCACCTGAGCGACTACCCTAAATGCAGATGAGTAGTGATTGATTGATTGATTGATTGATTGATTGATTGATTGATTGATTGATTGATTGATTGATTGATTGATTGATTGATTGATTGATTGATTGATTGATTGATTGATTGATTGATTGATTGAAATTTCTAGGGCAATGTCTTATTTTCTTTCGTGGGGTATGTATCTCTATATTAGGCCCACCTAATTAAAGCAAGCACGATTGTAGTTACGTGACTGATAATATCCTGTTCATGGCCACAAGACCTCCAATGTTACGTGGAATCCAAACCACGGGGATATTAATTTTCTACTCAGAAACCCAATGTACATTAGCCGGGATTCGAACTGCGGCCACATGACATCCTCCCCATTATATCTATCGACAGAGATTATCAAGTAATTTGCACATGAGCACATAATATAAAGGAGTGATTACTTGAGATGCAGTATGGAAGCAAGAACAATTATTTTCTTTTTCTTTGTCAACCTTACCTACCGAAGAAGGAGCAAGGCAACATTACTCTACGTACAATAATTATGTCATGTGACATTATCCACTCGTGAAACAACTTAGCCTATAACAGTTAGGACATGGATGTACAACATAACTTTATAGCAAAGGAAGTAAAGAGGCTATAGCTAAGTTTATGAGTGTGAATACATTGTATCCTAACGTACCCGTCCTCCACATGTTGAAGACAGCTGTCGGCAGCATTGCCAGGTTCTTACTGATTGACTGAAGAGTCGATCTCTAGCACACGGCATCTTTTACTTCGCATCACGTGACAGATTTGACAGGCCATTGACCTTGAAGAAGACAATGAAGGTCAGCTAGTTTTCAAGACCATTTGTACGTCTTGCGATGACAACAGCGTCACCTTATCACTAATAAAAGGGGAAATGGACATGAAGATCGAAGTGTGTACCGGTACCGTATCATCCTGCAAAATTCAGAGAACTTGAACGGCTACTAAAGTTCAGATTTTACACCTTGACACTGGAAAGAATTATTCGATCTTCCTACAAGGGTGGAGTATATTAACAGTTCGGTTTCTTGGATGAATGGCGAGTGCAGAGGCCTTTGGTTCAGAGGATTCGGGTTTCGATTCCCGGCCGGGTCGGGGATTTTAACAGCATCTGGTTAATTCCTCTGACTCGCAGACTGGGTATTTGTGTTCGTCGTATTACTTCTCTTTATCCACACACATCACACTACACTACTAACCACTACAGAAACACGCAATTGTGAATATATCCATCCACTTAGGATTGGCTTTAGGAAGGACATTTGGTCGTAAAATTCGGCCAAATCCACATCAAGGGCCGACCACAGTAAACTGGGAGAAATTCCAGGAATAATAATAATAATAATAATAATAATAATAATAATAATAATAATAATAATAATAATAATAATAATAATAATAGCCTCCGTGGCTCAGGCGGCAGCGCTTCGGCCTCTCACCGCTGGATACCGTGGTTCAAATACCGGTCACTCCATGTGAGATTTGTGCTGGACAAAGTGGAGGCGGGACAGGTTTTTCTCCGGGTACTCCGGTTTTCCCTGTCATCTTTCGTTCCAGCAACACTCTCCATTATTATTTCATAGCATTTATCAGCCATTAATAAATCACCTTGGGAGTAGCGACCCCATTGTAATAATAACCCATATATGGTTCATTCATTACATCCCTGACCCGGTCAAAGACTGGAAAATAGGTTGTAGGTTTTCAATAATAATAATAATAATAATAATAATAATAATAATAATAATAATAATAATAATAATAATAATAATAATAATAATAATAATAATAATAATGATGTTCAATTTCTTAAATGCTATCAGCGCTAGGCAGCCTATTGCCATTTCTTGATGGATGCAGTAATTTTGCACCTGTCTCTTGACACAGGCTAGAGCAAAATGTAACCTCCACCAAAGTCCCAGTCTCTCATTTTTTTTTTTTTTTTGCTAGTTGCTTTACGTCGCGCCGACACAGATAGGTCTTATGGCGACGATGGGACAGGGAAGGGCTGGGAGTGGGAAGGAAGCGGTCGTGGCCTTAATTAAGGTACAGCCCCAGCATTTGCCTGGTGTGAAAATGGTAAACTACAGAAAACCATTTTCAGGGCTGCCGACAGTGGGGTTAGTCCCAGTCTCATTGATGGCTGTGACAATATGGGAGCTGAGCTGGGGAGAGATGGGTGGTACTGAATAATGACATTTGGAGCACAAGTAGTGCTTCTGAGGGTTGTGAAAGGTGCTACTCATAGGGCTAGTCGTGCTGCAAAAGCACTTTCTGGCCCTGCGAGGATAGCAATAGCAAACTACCTCACTCCTCATCTTGCCTAGAATTAAGGTCACGGCCGCTTCCTTCCACTTCCTAGGTCTTTCCTATACCGTCATTGACATAAGACCTATCAGTGTCGGTGCGACGTAAAGCAAATAGCAAAAATTTAGCATATTGCCTAGTACGCCTGATTTTGGCGCCCCTATCGGTTTATGCACCGGGCGTAGAGCTAACCACTATACCCCATCAAGTGCCGAGGTTACGGATAGTGGAAGCCTTTACTTTCCACCCCTCCAAGGGCCTTTATGGCCCGTACGAGGTGACTTTGCTTTGCTTTTTATCGGTTTATGCAGCTTTTCTATAACCGCATAACCTTTGTTGGTGCGATTTGAAAATCCAGCCAGCCTTCAGACTGATGACCTGACAAACAACAAAGTAATCAGCACTAGAGAGGCAGAATTTTGTTCTCTAGGTGCTCGTTTACCTGTCCTTCATCTACAGATAGGATGCTATACTTCTGCACTTAAATATTACCGATTTAAGATGGAGCCAAACTCAGCCGACTCAACCACATAACGTTCAGATGGTGTTTAAATTATTTTGCCTTTCCCTGCCCTACACTGGGATTCGTGCTGTCACGTTTTTGGAGTTTGTAACGTACTGTACAGTTAATTTAAGCCTCTAGAATCTAAGCTAGGACGAGACAAATTACCTCGTTCGGAGAAACTGAAATGATGTTTGAAACCGGAGAGCAGAAGTTGCATGACAAGTCATTGCCCGCACTTCCCGCTATTTGAACCCAGGGGCAGAACTTTTATTGCTCTCCAAGAGGTATCAACAGCAACACTACTTGAAGAGGTCGTCGTGCAAAGGAGATAATGGAGTCAGTTCGTGGCCTACATTGGAAATATCCCTTCACCCTCGTTCTAAGCGCTCACAGACTCCACAGAATAAAGTAAATAAATGTGTTTATCTTCCCTGTCTCATACGAAGACACGACAGATCTGTAAACTTCAATTCCTGCAATGATCACTTAAAATGGAGAGAGCTGGAGAAATCAGTAAATTAATAATTTATAACTAAACACGCAGGCATTATTCCACTTTTGCGGCACCATTGCAGTCCCACTGACAGTCCACCAGTCGTCGTGGAAACGTTGATATCACAGAGGTCTGTGGTGGTAGTGGTGGTGATCATTCTTTTTACCTTACAATGTGCTTTAGTCGCACCGACACAGATAGGTGTTGTGACGACGATGGGATAGGAAAGGGCCAGAAATGGGAAGGAAGCGGCCGTGGCTTCAATTAAGGTATAGCCTGGTGGGAAAATGGGAAACCACAGAAAACCATCATCAGGGCTGCCGAGAATGGGGTTCGAACCCACTATTCCCCGAATGCAAGCTCACAGCTGCGCGCCCCTAACCGCACGACCCCTCGGTTCGCGGAAAAGAGGAAGTAAAATATGGAAATGATTTATGCCCTCGACTCTTCTTCTTCTTCTTCTTAGTAGTAGTAATAGTAAAACTACACAGAAAATCAGGAAGAAAACAGCTTAAGCTGGGAAATTTGAGACCTAAAAAGGTAATGCTAAGTATCTAAATATATCCCTTTAAGGGTTAAAATTCTATGATAGATGTAATTAAATATTTTTGCAGTTTTTAGCTATTTAGAAGGTCCTTTTTGACAAAACATGGTTTTCAAAATTTTGGGTGGTCAATTCCAACAAATATTTGAAATGGGACACATATGTCCCACCAAACGTGACACAGGCATGGTTGTATTTTACCAGTTCTAAATATTTTCAGAATAGTTTTCAAATAAACAATGTAACATATCATACTTTCAAAATTAATTTATTACCAGTAAAAAAGGTGTAAAATAAGAAAGAAAATCACAAAAAAACTAAGTACCGTCAAATAAAACTGACTTCAATTTGTAAACAAGGATGTGATGCAAAATTTGTCTAGCAAATGGAGCATTGTTATAAAATACCCTTATACTAGAAATACAGAGCCTACAATTGCAAAGTTATAAAGCACTTTTCTTCTTAGTAATAGACTAGCAAAGTTGAAAATACACCTGGCCCTTGATAATGAGGCATCTTACTGATTATGAAAATGTGCAAAGCATGGGCTGGGACACAAGGGTACATTGCAGGCTTTGCATAATATTTTAGTCTTATTCTGTTTCTCTTTTGTGCTGCACATTCCGAACCTCCTTCTTGTCTCAGATAGCTTGGGAACATGGCTGCCCACATTTTGGAGTCGAACTTCAACAGGAACCTCTATATGACCAAACTTCTTGCGTACCATAAACTGAGATTTTACTCCCCTTTTCTTCCTGGATGAATACCCATCAATAAGCTGTCTAGCAAACTTCAACCTAAAATTCAGCTGTGTACTTTTGGGGTGCTGGAGCTTGTATATAATAAAAGAATTTATTATAGCTAAATCCAGGAGAAAATAAAACAGTCTATGCCACCACATTCTAGATTTCCTGCTCAACTCATAGCGCTCTCGAAATTGATCAAAATGATCGACTGCGCCCATTATGTTGTTGTATGTGCGAACCACCTTAGGACAAGATATTTCTTCCTTCGAACCATCTTTCTGTTTTCTTGTTACATAAACTACATCTTTTGGGTTGTGCAGTGTTGAAAGCAAGGCAACATATCTATTATCTTTCCATCTGGTTGCAGCAACTCCGGATTTAGTTTGGAATGAAAATTCTCCTCGATTCAATTTCCGTTTTTTGTCACCCATTATTGCATGAAGTCCAGCTCGATTTGTTCTGACAGTTCCACAAGAGTACAGACCATCAGACATCAGCTTCCTCATCAGTTTGTAGGTGGTGAAGAAGTTATCAAAGGCCACCAGTCGCTGTGTACGGATTAGAGGCTTACACAAATTCAAAACCACCCTCTCGCACATTGAAAAATTTCCAGCATTGTTGTCATCAGATTTTCCTATATACACTTCAAAATTGTACACATAGCCTGTAAGTGGATCTGCCAAACACCATACTTTGTACCCTCGCTTCACTGGTTTGAGGGGCATGAACTGTTTTATGGAGGATCTTCCCTTGAACTTCACCATGGCTTCATCCACAACTACATTTTCAGAACAGCTGTAATTGGAAATACATTTCTTCACTAATTCTTCAATGAGAGGCCTAATTTTGTAAAGTTTATCAAATGCTGGATCACCTAATTTAGGTTGTTTTTGGTTGTCATTTAGATGAAGATTTTGCAAAATTTTCTTATACCTGTTCATTGTCATAACATTTGACACCCCTGCAACATGCAGCATAGGATCACTGTGCCAATAATGAGATGCAGCAGGTAAAACATGTATCCCCATTATAATATTCATCCCAATAAAAGCTTTCAGTTCTGCCACTGTAATGTCTCCCCAGTTCAGCCTTCCATTCTGAATTGCATATTTATTTGTTTCATCACAAACCAAGTTTAGAAAGTCCATGCCTAGGAATTTATCAAAATATACGATTTCTTTATCATTAGCAGTAAACTGGTAGATTGATTCTGCAGTATAATGGGGAAAACTTCGCCTACTTTTTCTAAACTCTCAACACCATCTCCCCATTCCTCATCACTGTTTTTATCTCTCAAAAGTGTAATTCCCACAGATTCCCCATCAACATGTCCCTCGTGAGGATTTTGTCCATTTGTGACAAAGCCCGTAGATGTAGGGCTATTTGAATTTACACAGTCTGAGTCTAAACTGTTACTAATCCTATCAGGAGGTACAACGTTTCTTAAAATTTGAGTAGTTACCAGTAGAGGTTCTGGACTGTCAGTAAAACTGGGTTGTTCATCAGAAAATGTGCGTTCAACGGACGGTATGATGCTATTACAAGATACGTTCACATTCACAGGGCCTAAATCTGGATCTCTCCTACAATACTCAACTTCCTGTAGAGAGATCAATGGTTCAGGTATGCTACACTCACATACTGTTTCATCATCAGCCTCATCACAAGATGTTTCACAATCAGCCTCAAATGATACAACGGAACCACTTGCATGCAACAGGGAAGAATTGCCACTTGATAGGGTTTCATTATCTTCAGAATCGTCCCAATCATCTCCTTCGACATCAGAAGAAGTTGGATCGTCTGGCAAGCCATGCAGGTAGTGCAAAATGTCTTCCTCCCGCAATCTCTGGAAGGCAAGCAATTTGTATATTTTTTTTTGAAATCTCTATATATATATATAAAATAAGAGTTTTGTCTGTACATTGCCCAGAATTTGAAAAAGTGGTATTTCTGTATCAGTCATGTCCACAGTAACAAGGAAATGCATTTTTTACTTTTCCGTAATTTATGTCTGTCTGTCTGTATGTATGTATGTATGTATGTATGTACACGCATCACGAGAAAACGGCTGATGAGAACTTCATGAAAATCGGTATGTAATGTCGGGGGATGAACCACTACAATCTAGGCTATAAATTATTTTATTCACGCTGAGTGAAATGGTAGTTTAGGGGAAGGCCTAAAATTCAATTCTCAAATATTTATATTATTAGTGGCCCTATCGATAAATACTACATAACTAAAGTTACATAGAATTAAATTTCCGATCATTTATGTCTTATACATTTTTGCCGTACTGGCTGCGATAACCGAGATATTCATGAATTTCGATTTTCGTTGCTAAGTCCATATCAACGCCGAGCCACGACAAAATGGATGAACAGAATTTAATCAAAATCGATATATAGAGTCGAGGAAGAAGAAACTATAACCTAAGCTATAAACAATTTTACTGACCCAGGATTAAATTATAGTTTAGGGGTAGCACGTTAAATTTTATTTTTTATTAACCTACCTCTGTTATTGGTCCTATAGAAAAGTACTACATTACAAAAGTTATAGAGAATACAACTTCCTATCATTTATGTTTTATTCAGTTTTACCGTACTGACTATGATGAGAGTACCGTAGTATTTCAGAGTCGGAAGGAAACTAAATGTGAAGGCCTATAATATCGTAAAAGCATAACATTGATCAATAATAACATTACATTGACCGTTGTTTGTTGTGATGTTCTTTGTTTGTTACGCTGCCACTCAACTCTGATTGATGGGATTATTGTTGCGTACCGAGTTAAATTCTACATTCATTTTATTCCAAATTAGCAGTGAAGAGGGGTTTTCTCTTCTGGCTTGGAGGAAAAATTTGCCTCGAAGTCAGATTTTTCCGCCGCCAGTGTAGTGAAATGAGATTTTCCCGACTCATCGGGTATTCCTAGGAAACAGATTAGTGAATGGACATAGATTTGCACTGGGACTCTCCACTATTCGACCCCCACCCCCCCGCCGAAAAAAGACAAAGAGTTTTCAAGGATCACGGCTGTCTGCGGCTTGGTCTTTCCAGCTCTGGAACTTTGGACTATTAGATCGTCAGCGTAGTACTCTTCGTAAAAAGTGAGAAAATGCGTGGTTTTTCATTTGATCGAGTATTTCGTATTGCTTTAAATCGTGCCATTTCTACCGACGTCTTTGTAATGACCTATGTTCATTTCACTTGGGAAAACCACTATGACAGTCTTTCTGAGGATGTTAAAAAAGTGGAGAGTGAGTGTCTGCCATTATAATGAAAACTTCCCAACATGATTGTGACTGATGATAGGCAAGCAGGCCTATCATTACAATGAAAATTCCCTAACCCAGTCTTCAAATGAGAAAAGACGTTTGGTGACTTCCCCGTCACGTTTCTAGGGTAACGCTAGGAGCTATGCAATATAATACAATCTTGCTCACAAGGTGTACACTACCTAATCTAGAATCCCGTATACAATGTAGAATTCCGTAGCGAAGCGCGGGTACTTCAGCTAGTATACATATATACATATACATATACATGTACATATACATATACATATATATATATATTGCCCCCATCATGCCGGGCTCAGCTCGCCGGAGAGCGAGGGTCTCATTGGTGGACCGTTCGCTATCGGCTGTGCAGAAATTTTTAAAGGCAGGGATAGATGAAGGACTAGCGACAAATGAAAGGAAACTAAAATAGGTTTACACATTTATTAAAACTGACACTCTTTTAAATAAAACAATTAAATTCACAAAATCTGGGTTTGATTCTTGAAAATATCTTCTCCTCGTGCTATCATTTAGGAGGGATCTCGCTCAAATTAAAGTTCATCGACTGTTCGTTTCTGTAATAATAAATATAGGAATCATTAATTTACTGAAAAATTGATTGAAAAACAAAATAATATCTGATATCATTCTCCTATAATGATAATCAAATTGTTTAAATCAAAATATCCCATCTGGATTTCGCTTATTTTTACAAGAAAATTATTATTTTCTCTTCCTCATTTAAATTATTGAAAATTATTTAATTCATCCATTTATGGTTAGCAAGTCTTCCTTAGACTTTCCCTTTAACAATTACTTCATTTTTATAATTATGAATTGAATAAACTTCTTGTAATAAATTTTTACTTGAACTTATATCAACCTAAATTTTACTCAATTTTATGCAGAAAGTGACTGTACAATAACTAATAATTAAATCTCGTGACATCAGTCCACGGACGTTGCCTTCTCTTATTCACTTTAACTTAGTGAATTAGGCCCTCGT
Source organism: Anabrus simplex (assembly GCF_040414725.1). Taxonomy (NCBI): domain Eukaryota; kingdom Metazoa; phylum Arthropoda; class Insecta; order Orthoptera; family Tettigoniidae; genus Anabrus; species Anabrus simplex. Next base: position 846,642,497 of record NC_090266.1, read on the forward strand.
CTACCTTAAATTACAATAAAATCTTCTAAAGATTCAAAATTGATCCAATTACGGACACGCGAAATAATACCAATCGGACAAAAATTTGACGCACATAGTGGAGAATATCGTAACAAAATCATACAAGAAATATTCAAAAAAACACAGAATAGGATCAAATCACACATCACACATTCACACATGGGTACACGGCATTATTATAATACTATTTACACGAACACTAACCCATTATTATTAAATTCAGGATTTACTGCAAATTAGGGAAACCATTCTCTAGATGACACTATCACGCACATCCCAGGTATCAATTTAGAATGTGATGAAATTAAGGTAATCACTTATACGTAGAAATTAAACTATACAACGATGTTCAAGGAATATTGAGGTTATGTTGAATGTCTGTGTTCCAATATTTTTCTAGGAAAGCCCTCTTAAATCCTTCGAAATTGTCGAATGAATATCGGAACGCTGTGAACCACGTCAATACAGAATTCTCCAAATATCTTTCCGTTACTCGCAGTTGGCGCTCTTCTGGTATCTTGTTGTCCCGAAAATATTCCTGTAGTTCATTAATAAAACTCCTGGGAGTTACCCCTTTTATGTTATTAAATTTTTTGGATGGTCTTCCTGCATTCGAATTATATTTACTATCTGCGTTTGACCTGACGTATTAAGCTGACTTACTCCTCCGCTATTATATCCTGGAGCTGGATTGGTGACATTTACACTGTTATTGACATTCATTTGGTCGTCCTGCTTCGGAGTTGAAGATAAGACTTCTCCAGATACCTTCTTCTCTAAATTACTTTGCCCCTCTAACAATGTGTTGGTTACAATATTATGACTTTCGCCTTGCAACTTAAGCAACTGTAACTCTTTAGTGAGTTCCTGAATTCCCTTCTGTAGTTCTTGTTTATAAGATTCCGAACCTGCTTTGACCTCTCCTATTTCTTTATCTATTGAGGTTTTCATAGTTTGCAAACTCTGTTGTGTCTCCTCAATCGTTTCGTAAAAATATTCAAGTCGCTCTGAGTTGGTGACTTGAGCTACTTTTATTTCAGCAATAACGCCCTTTTCTACCTGTTTCACAGTTTCGAAAATTTGCGTGAATTTCCTAGACCATGCTGTTTTGGTTGCTGTTAAGTCCTGTGCATTCTCATCGATTTTCTCCTCAATCGCTTGAAATTTATCTTGCACCTCGTCCTTATACTTGCCTAATCCTTGCAATATCCCCGTTTGTACTTTAGCTAGCCTTTCACTAAATTCATTAGACATAGCTGACATGGCGTTGTCTATTCCGGCCTGGATTTCTCCCTTTAAATTTGAAAAATTTTGCTTCACAGATACCAATTCACTTTGAACTGAAGCTAACTTCCCGTTAAATAATTTAACGTCCATGTGTAACTTTTCGATATTTTCCTCTGTCTTGCTTTGAATTTCCTCAATAGTACCTTTGAGTTCCCTTTTTATTAACTCACTATTCTCGCTAAGTTTTTGTTCTAGATTTACACTATTTTCGCTAAGTTTATGCTCTAATGATTCGTTATTTTCACTGAGTTTTTTCTCTAATGATTCACTATTTTCACTAAGTTTATGCTCTAACAATTCATTAAGATTCTGCTCTAATTTAGTTTGGTTTTCATTCATTTCCCGTTTTAAATTATTTTGTAAGTCTGTCACTACTCCGTCTAGGAGTCTACGTAAATCCTCCATTGTTAGAGTACTCATTTTCCTTTGAAATAAACGGCAATTCAGACATGGGAGGACTAAGTTCGATGGCCACATACCAGAATCCAATTCATCAGTCACAAGTGGATTGATGTCACAGCCTTCAGAGAAGATTAATGTCGTAAAATACAATCCTATAGCCTAAGTCCAAATTATGCGGATAATAGCCACTACAAAAAAAAAGAATTTTGACAACTATCGTCCAGATTTTGTTTATAATTAAACAACAAGGCCCTTCCTAAACTTAACCTGTGTGTAGTTCGCCACAAAATTTTGGGCTAATAAATGTCTCAAAAATAACCTGTAAAAATTTTATTCGTCGCCGCATCTTGTTTTTGTCCAAATTCTGGACTACAAGATCGAGTCCTTTTATTGGTACAGCCAATAAATCGGGCCTAACCACGTTGGCCGCCAAATCTATACCTGCCCCCATCATGCCGGGCTCAGCTCGCCGGAGAGCGAGGGTCTCAGTGGTGGACCGTTCGCTATCGGCTGTGCAGAAATTTTTAAAGGCAGGGATAGATGAAGGACTAGCGACAAATGAAAGGAAACTAAAATAGGTTTACACATTTATTAAAACTGACACTCTTTTAAATAAAACAATTAAATTCACAAAATCTGGGTTTGATTCTTGAAAATATCTTCTCCTCGTGCTATCATTTAGGAGGGATCTCGCTCAAATTAAAGTTCATCGACTGTTCGTTTCTGTAATAATAAATATAGGAATCATTAATTTACTGAAAAATTGATTGAAAAACAAAATAATATCTGATATCATTCTCCTATAATGATAATCAAATTGTTTAAATCAAAATATCCCATCTGGATTTCGCTTATTTTTACAAGAAAATTATTATTTTCTCTTCCTCATTTAAATTATTGAAAATTATTTAATTCATCCATTTATGGTTAGCAAGTCTTCCTTAGACTTTCCCTTTAACAATTACTTCATTTTTATAATTATGAATTGAATAAACTTCTTGTAATAAATTTTTACTTGAACTTATATCAACCTAAATTTTACTCAATTTTATGCAGAAAGTGACTGTACAATAACTAATAATTAAATCTCGTGACATCAGTCCACGGACGTTGCCTTCTCTTATTCACTTTAACTTAGTGAATTAGGCCCTCGTCTACCTTAAATTACAATAAAATCTTCTAAAGATTCAAAATTGATCCAATTACGGACACGCGAAATAATACCAATCGGACAAAAATTTGACGCACATAATGGAGAATATCGTCACAAAATCATACAAGAAATATTCAAAAAAACACAGAATAGGATCAAATCACACATCACACATTCACACATGGGTACACGGCATTATTATAATACTATTTACACGAACACTAACCCATTATTATTAAATTCAGGATTTACTGCAAATTAGGGAAACCATTCTCTAGATGACACTATCACGCACATCCCAGGTATCAATTTAGAATGTGATGGAATTAAGGTAATCACTTATACGTAGAAATTAAACTATACAACGATGTTCAAGGAACGCCGGATAATAACCAATTTGCGCCCAAACAGACTTGTGTAGCCTCCATACTCTGGTGAATCCGCTGTTTCACAGAGGTTAGGCGCTACCACCACGATCTACAGTGAATGTTCATATACAACTTCTATGTGTCATCATTATACAAGTCTTCCAGCAGATAGCAGCACCAGCTTCATGTGTTCCAGATAGATCCCAAAGAGTCTATGAAAGAAATACGGAAGTGTTCCACATATATCCCACCAAGCTATAAAGGCTAGAGGCTTTACGTCGCGCCGACACAGATAGGTCTTATGGCGACGATGGGATAGGAAAGACCTAGGAGTTGGAAGGAAGCGGCCGTGGCCTTAATTAAGGTACAGCCCCAGCATTTGCCTGCCACCAAGCTATAAAGGGATATATTTCGATGATGAATTGCGGTATGCTCGCGCATGAAATGAATCGGGAATAAGGGTATCAACCAAGAACTGCAGGAGGATGAAGTAACTGAGCACAGTACAAGTAGAGTGCATCCAGGATGATCTCCTAAAAATGCATTTCAGTAAAGGCTATGCCTTTTCTCAGGAAAGAGAGACGTTGGTACACCAAGAAAAAGATTAATTGAAGCCAGAACACGTCATCCTCTCTGCTTTTTGTCAAGAAGAAGTAGAAGAAACCGAAGAAGAAGAACATCTTTCCTACTGCCAACCGGACCGCAGGAAATTTTCAGCTACATTTTCATCAGTAAGTGACGCCAACTCTATATTTCTGTGGTGGTTTGTAGTATGGTGTATTTTGTATGAATGAAGAGGTGTGTAGTAAGACAACCTCAATCATCTGGTTCCCGAGCCAGGGAAATTGACCAGACACGGCCAAAATCCCCGACCTGTCAGGTAATCGAACCTGGGGCTCTCTAAGCCTCTTCAGCTTTTTTTTTATCCCTTTCCATCCTGAGATTTTTTCTTTGAAAAGTGATTTTTTCTTATTTCAATGTACATAATTTTGAGCCTAGATTTCAGGATTTATTTTTGCTAGTTGCTTTACGTCGCACCGACACAGATAGGTCTTATGGCGACGATGGGACAGGAGAGAGCTAGGAGTGGGAAGGAAGCGTCCGTGGCCTTAATTAAGGTACAGCCTCAGCATTTGTCTGGTGTGAAAATGGGAAACCACGGAAAACCATCTTCACAGATACCGACAGTGGGGTTCGAACCCACTATCTCCCGAATACTGGATACTGGCCGCACTTAAGCGACTGCAGCTATCGAGCTCGGTTTCAGGAAAAATAGCAAACAAAAACATTTTCTTCGCCATTCTCGTGGAAAACCACCCGCACGATCGTGCTACTTAGGGTCTATTTGAGCACATTTCTTTGCTGAATGACATAAGTAGTATAATTGGATGGTTCTGCCGCCTCCTCCTCCTCGCGCGGCGCGGGAAATTTGAATTCTGGCGGGAAATTTGAATTTTGGCGGGAGATTTGAATTTGTAAACAAAGCCACGTGCTTTTTGACAGCTGTCATCGACAACAACGCATCGCTAACCTCACTGCTGCCATCTTGACGGGCCTAAACCTCAGTAGTACCAACTTAACCTAACTAGCGTGAGGTAAACAAAGCCACGTGTTTTTTGACAGCCACGTGCTTTTTGACAGACAACAACGCATCGCTAACCTCAGTACTGCCATCTTGACGGGCCTAAACCTCAGTAGTGCCAACTTAACCTAACTAGCGCGAGATAAACAAAGCCACGTGCTTTTTGACAGCCACGTGCTTTTTGACAGATTTGTAAACAAAGCCACGTGCTTTTTGACAGACAACAACGCATCGCTAACCTCAGTACTGCCATCTTGACGGGCCTAAACCTCAGTAGTGCCAACTTAACCTAACTAGCGCGAGATAAACAAATCCACGTGCTTTTTGACAGCCACGTGCTTTTTGACAGATTTGTAAACAAAGCCACGTGCTTTTTGACAGACAACAACGCATCGCTAACCTCAGTACTGCCATCTTGACGGGCCTAAACCTCAGTAGTGCCAACTTAACCTAACTAGTGCGAGGTAAACAAAGCCACGTGTTTTTTTGACAGCCACGTGCTTTTTTCGACAGCTGTCATCCGCCATCTTTAAACCACAAAGCACTGTGCTGCACTCTTTAGATGCAAAATTCGTCACCTGTCATCCGCAGTGCTGCCATCTTGACGGGTCTAAACCTTAGTGCTACCAACTTAACCTAACTAGCGCGAGGTAAACAAAGCCACGTGTTTTTGACAGCTGTCATCCGCCATCTTTAATCTATAGAGCACAGTGCTGCCCTCTTTAACTACTTACCTTTGAAATGTGGTGGCGGATAATTTGAAAAATGCTTTTTGACAGCAGCCATCTTTGTGCACCATGCTGCCCTCTTTAGCTAGATACCTGTGGTGGCAGGCAATTCCACATGACAGCAGCCATCTTTAATCAAGAGAGCACTGTGCTGCCATCTTTAGCTAGATACCTTTGAAATGTGGTGGCGGCAAATTGAAAAATTTCACGTGCTCTTGTTTGGAAACAAACTCACGTGCTTTTTTGACAGCTACCATCCGCCATCTTTAATCAACAGAGCATAGTGCTGCCCTCTTTAGTTTGAAATGTGGTGGCGGTAAATTCCACGTGCTCTTGTTTGGAAACAAAGCCATGTGCTTTTTTGACAGCTGTCATCCGCCATCTTTAATCAACAGAGCACCGTGCTGCTATCATGCGGGCAATTTCGTCAGCTGTCATCCGCCATCTTTAATCCACAGAACACCGTGCTGCCCTCTTTATGGCTACTACCTTAAGCACGTAGTAGCGGGCAATTTGAAAAGTTCTGTTAGCTATCATCCGCCATCTTTAATCAAGAGAGCACCGTGCTGCCATCTTTAGCTAGATACCTTTGAAATGTGGTGGCGGCAAATTGAAAAATTTCACGTGCTCTTGTTTGGAAACAATCTCACGTGCTTTTTTGACAGCTACCATCCGCCATCTTTAATCAACAGAGCATAGTGCTGCCCTCTTTAGTTTGAAATGTGGTGGCAGCAAATTCCACGTGCTCTTGTTTGGAAACAAAGCTATGTGCTTTTTTGACAGCTGTCATCCGCCATCTTTAATCCAGAGAGCACCGTGCTGCCCTCTTTATCGTAGTAGATGTAAATTCGTCACCTGTCATCCGCAGTGCTGCCTTCTTTAGCTAGATACCTTTGAAATGTGGTGGTGGATAATTTAAAAAGAGAAATTCTACAGCAGCCCTCTCTCGACGCTAATTGCATAAGATGGCGGCTATACATGACTCCTTAAGGGTGCTTACGCAAGATGGCTGCTATACACGGGTTCTTATGAGACGCCCTTGGGATGCTTGCGCAAGATGGCAGTTATACATGGCTCCTTATGAGATGCCCTAGGGATGCTTGCTCAAGATAGCGACTGCTCTTATGGGACGGCTTAAGTGTCCTTGCACAAGATGGCTTGAGACGCCCTAAGGATGCTTGCGCAAGATGGCTGACACAAGATGGCGGCTATACACAACTCCTTATGAGACGCTTTAAGGGTGCTTGCGCAAGATGGTTGCTACTCTTATGAAGAATGCTAGCTTAGAGGCTAACGTGTCGTGCTAGTTCGATTCATTAATTTTAGGGCTTAAATGAAAAACGTTAAATATATCGAAAACGGTGCACCGTAAAGCAAAACGACAAAAAATTTTCTGCCTAATACCTAGGTTCGCAGTATGAGGAACAAGAAAACCATAGTCTAATGATGGGATCAACGGTTCGGTTCCTACTTAGGCCCTTTGACATTTGCTCTGTTTTAGCTTGTATTGAAGCGAGTCTTCGTAACATGATCAGGTCTAACTATGGTAGAGAGTATAACGTACCGTGCTGGTTCGATTCATTAAATTTGGAGGCTTAAATGCAAAATGTTAAATATCTCGAAAACGGTGCATCGTAGAGCAAAACGGACAAAATTTTTCCGCCTAATACGTAGGTTCGTAGTATCAGGAACAAGAAAAAACATAGTCTAATGATGAGATCAACGGTTCGATTCTTACTTAAGCCCTTTGGCATTGGCAGCTATCTATTTCTACAAGATGGTGGCTGCTCTTATGAGACACAAGATGGCTTGAGACGTCCTAGGGATGCTTACGCAAGATGGCGGACACAAAATGGTGACTATACATAGCTCCTTATGAGACAGCCTAGGGGTGCTCGCACAAGATGGCAGCTACTCTTATGAAGAAAGCTAGCTTAGAGGCTACTGCGCAAGATAACAGCTGCTGTTATGCATGTGGTGGAGGGCAATTTGAAATTCTATGTGCTTAATCAACAGAGCACCCTGCTACCCTCTTTAGCTGAAATGTGGTGGTGGATAATTTGAAAAATTCTTTTGACAGCTATCATCTTTAAACAATGGCGACTATACATATGCTGTTAAGGCCTTATCATTCTCCTCCTCCTCCTCCTCCTCCTCCTTCTCTACCTCCTCCTCCGCCTCTTATGTCAAGGCATAGCTTTATATCGAACAAGTTTAAACCTGCATCGCGAAGGCAAGCGTGTGCAGCGATAACATTATTATGCATGTTTAGACTTTCGAAACATAAGAAGAGTAGAATCAAACGCTGTACTCGATACGACATGTGATCAGAACATTGATTGATGCGTTCAGAAAACAAAATAAGTGATCAAGACTAGAATCGAACACTGTACTCAATACATCATGTGTTTAGAATATGTCAGGGGATACCCTTGTTCTAAGAAGATAAGATTGAAACATAACAAGACTAGAATAGAACACTGTAATCGATGTTGCTAACTTCAACATGTGATCAGAACATTGATTGATGTGTTCAGAACACAAAATAAGTGATCATGACTAGAATCGAACACTGTACTCGATACAACATGTGATCAGAACATTGATCGATGTGTTCAGAACACAAAATAAGTGATCAAGACTAGAATCGAACACTGTACTCAATACAACATGTGTTTAGAACATGTTAGGGGGTACCCTTGTTCTAAGAAGATCAGAATGAAACATAACAAGACTAGAATCGAACACTGTAATCGATGTTGTTAACCTCAACATATGATCAGAACATTGTTTGATGTGTTCAGAGCAAAAGTACAATTTTGATGATTTGCTTAGTGTAAAATCAAAAACTATGGAAACACACTGTGCACATATTGCATAGCTAACTCGCTCAGTAAGCAATATTGCAAAACTACAACTTCAATGATTTGCCTAGTGTAAAAATCAAAAAAACACACTGTACCCATACTGCGCAGCTAACTCTCTCGGTAAACGATATAGCCAAAGTACAACTTCAAATTATTTACCTTCCATCATTCGTCTTGTGTGAAAATCAGTCGAACAAGTTATCGCATAAACATGTAACATGAAATATCAGTCAATCTGTTGGCATGGGTTACAAGCATGTAGCTTATGCGGGAAGTAAAATTAAACAGAACGCTAGTGCTATAAGAAATACTCTGCTTACATTTAAGTCCCTAGCTGTTGAACAAGTCATTACATAAATATGTAACATGAAATATCGGTTCGGAAACATATTGTTTCAAGGATGAAAGGACTCTTCCTCCTCCTTACCGCACATTCCTTGTAGGGCTAAGGGGCTAATGGGCTAAAGGGCTAATGGGCAAAAGGGCTAAAGGGCTAATGGGCTAAAGGGCTAAAGGGCTAAAGGGCTAAAGGGCTAAAGGGCTGAAGGAGCAACAACCTCATCGATCGCTATCAGCAAGAACGCTTGTACTTTGTTAAGTGTAGAAAATTAATCTTTATTTGTAAATGGTTTCATGTTCAGAACAAGGAATGGAACCTATGGGTTACGTCTTACCTAATAAAATCCCCGAGGTGCGATGAGTTACGTTTTTCGAACTAGTGTTTGGAACACTGAACTTTTCAAGATGATAGCAGAGAGTTTAGCAATGTTCTGTTGTTGGATTATAAATTCCGCGCTACAACATGCATAAGGTGGCAGCCTTGAGGTTTACTGCCGTAAAGATGACAAGAGTGAGGTTAACAATGTTCCGTTGTTGGATTTTAAATTCCGCGCTATAACATGCATAAGGTGGCAGCCTTGAGGTTTACCGCCGTAAAGATGGCAGCAGTGAGGTTAGCGACGCTCTATTGTCCTTCAAAGTGAGGTTAGGGTTCGTCAAGAAGACAGCTGTCAAAAAAGCACGTGGCTATGTTTACCAAACAAGAGCACGTGCTCTGTCTTCTTGACGAACCCTAACCTCACTTTGAAGGACAATAGAGCGTCGCTAACCTCACTGCTGCCATCTTTACGGCGGTAAACCACAAGGCTGCCACCTTATGCATGTTATAGCGCGGAATTTAAAATCCAACAACGGAACATTGTTAACCTCACTCTTGTCATCTTTACGGCAGTAAACCTCAAGGCTGCCACCTTATGCATGTTGTAGCGCGGAATTTATAATCCAACAACAGAACATTGCTAAACTCTCTGCTATCATCTTGAAAAGTTCAGTGTTCTAAACACTAGTTCGAAAAACGTAACTCATCGCACCTCGGGGATTTTATTAGGTAAGACGTAACCCCTAGGTTCCATTCCTTGTTCTGAACATGAAACTATTTACAAATAAAGATTAATTTTCTACACTTAACAAAGTACAAGCGTTCTTGCTGATAGCGATCGATGAGGTTGTTGCTCCTTCAGCCCTTTAGCCCTTTAGCCCATTAGCCCTTTAGCCCTTTTGCCCATTAGCCCTTTAGCCCATTAGCCCCTTAGCCCTACAAGGAATGTGCGGTAAGGAGGAGGAAGAGTCCTTTCATCCTTGAAACAATATGTTTCCGAACCGATATTTCATGTTACATATATATGTAATAACTTGTTCAACAGCTAGGGACTTAAATTTAAGCAGAGTATTTCTTATAGCACTAGCGTTCTGTTTAATTTTATTTCCCGCATAAGCTACATGCTTGTAACCCATGCCAACAGATTGACTGATATTTCATGTTACATGTTTATGCGATAACTTGTTTGACTGATTTTCACACAAGACGAATGATGGAAGGTAAATAATTTGAAGTTATACTTTGGCTATATCGTTTACCGAGCGAGTTAGCTGCGCAGTATGGGTACAGTGTGTTTTTTGATTTTTACACTAGGCAAATCATTGAAGTTGTAGTTTTGCAATATTGCTTACTGAGCGAGTTAGCTATGCGATATGTGCACAGTGTGTTTCCATAGTTTTTGATTTTACACTAAGCAAATCATCAAAATTGTACTTTTGCTCTGAACACATCAAACAATGTTCTGATCATATGTTGAGGTTAACAACATCGATTACAGTGTTCGATTCTAGTCTTGTTATGTTTCATTCTGATCTTCTTAGAACAAGGGTACCCCCTAACATGTTCTAAACACATGTTGTATTGAGTACAGTGTTCGATTCTAGTCTTGATCACTTATTTTGTGTTCTGAACACATCGATCAATGTTCTGATCACATGTTGTATCGAGTACAGTGTTCGATTCTAGTCATGATCACTTATTTTGTGTTCTGAACACATCAATCAATGTTCTGATCACATGTTGAAGTTAGCAACATCGATTACAGTGTTCTATTCTAGTCTTGTTATGTTTCAATCTTATCTTCTTAGAACAAGGGTATCCCCTGACATATTCTAAACACATGATGTATTGAGTACAGTGTTCGATTCTAGTCTTGATCACTTATTTTGTTTTCTGAACGCATCAATCAATGTTCTGATCACATGTCGTATCGAGTACAGCGTTTGATTCTACTCTTCTTATGTTTCGAAAGTCTAAACATGCATAATAATGTTATCGCTGCACACGCTTGCCTTCGCGATGCAGGTTTAAACTTGTTCGATATAAAGCTATGCCTTGACATAAGAGGCGGAGGAGGAGGTAGAGAAGGAGGAGGAGGAGGAGGAGGAGAATGATAAGGCCTTAACAGCATATGTATAGTCGCCATTGTTTAAAGATGATAGCTGTCAAAAGAATTTTTCAAATTATCCACCACCACATTTCAGCTAAAGAGGGTAGCAGGGTGCTCTGTTGATTAAGCACATAGAATTTCAAATTGCCCTCCACCACATGCATAACAGCAGCTGTTATCTTGCGCAGTAGCCTCTAAGCTAGCTTTCTTCATAAGAGTAGCTGCCATCTTGTGCGAGCACCCCTAGGCTGTCTCATAAGGAGCTATGTATAGTCACCATTTTGTGTCCGCCATCTTGCGTAAGCATCCCTAGGACGTCTCAAGCCATCTTGTGTCTCATAAGAGCAGCCACCATCTTGTAGAAATAGATAGCTGCCAATGCCAAAGGGCTTAAGTAAGAATCGAACCGTTGATCTCATCATTAGACTATGTTTTTTCTTGTTCCTGATACTACGAACCTACGTATTAGGCGGAAAAATTTTGTCCGTTTTGCTCTACGATGCACCGTTTTCGAGATATTTAACATTTTGCATTTAAGCCTCCAAATTTAATGAATCGAACCAGCACGGTACGTTATACTCTCTACCATAGTTAGACCTGATCATGTTACGAAGACTCGCTTCAATACAAGCTAAAACAGAGCAAATGTCAAAGGGCCTAAGTAGGAACCGAACCGTTGATCCCATCATTAGACTATGGTTTTCTTGTTCCTCATACTGCGAACCTAGGTATTAGGCAGAAAATTTTTTTGTCGTTTTGCTTTACGGTGCACCGTTTTCGATATATTTAACATTTTGCATTTAAGCCCTAAATTTAATGAATCGAACTAGCACGACACGTTAGCCTCTAAGCTAGCTTTCTTCATAAGAGTATCAACCATCTTGCGCAAGCACCCTTAAAGCGTCTCATAAGGAGTTGTGTATAGCCGCCATCTTGTGTCCGCCATCTTGCGCAAGCATCCTTAGGGCGTCTCAAGCCATCTTGTGCAAGGACACTTAAGCCGTCCCATAAGAGCAGTCGCTATCTTGAGCAAGCATCCCTAGGGCATCTCATAAGGAGCCATGTATAACTGCCATCTTGCGCAAGCATCCCAAGGGCGTCTCATAAGAACCCGTGTATAGCAGCCATCTTGCGTAAGCACCCTTAAGGAGTCATGTATAGCCGCCATCTTATGCAATTAGCGTCGAGAGAGGGCTGCTGTAGAATTTCTCTTTTTAAATTATCCACCACCACATTTCAAAGGTATCTAGCTAAAGAAGGCAGCACTGCGGATGACAGGTGACGAATTTACATCTACTACGATAAAGAGGGCAGCACGGTGCTCTCTGGATTAAAGATGGCGGATGACAGCTGTCAAAAAAGCACATAGCTTTGTTTCCAAACAAGAGCACGTGGAATTTGCTGCCACCACATTTCAAACTAAAGAGGGCAGCACTATGCTCTGTTGATTAAAGATGGCGGATGGTAGCTGTCAAAAAAGCACGTGAGTTTGTTTCCAAACAAGAGCACGTGAAATTTTTCAATTTGCCGCCACCACATTTCAAAGGTATCTAGCTAAAGATGGCAGCACGGTGTTCTCTTGATTAAAGATGGCGGATGATAGCTAACAGAACTTTTCAAATTGCCCGCTACTACGTGCTTAAGGTAGTAGCCATAAAGAGGGCAGCACGGTGTTCTGTGGATTAAAGATGGCGGATGACAGCTGACGAAATTGCCCGCATGATAGAAGCACGGTGCTCTGTTGATTAAAGATGGGGGATGACAGCTGTCAAAAAAGCACATGACTTTGTTTCCAAACAAGAGCACGTGGAATTTACCGCCACCACATTTCAAACTAAAGAGAGCAGCACTATGCTCTGTTGATTAAAGATGGCGGATGGTAGCTGTCAAAAAAGCACGTGAGTTTGTTTCCAAACAAGAGCACGTGAAATTTTTCAATTTGCCGCCACCACATTTCAAAGGTATCTAGCTAAAGATGGCAGCACAGTGCTCTCTTGATTAAAGATGGCTGCTGTCATGTGGAATTGCCTGCCACCACAGGTATCTAGCTAAAGAGGGCAGCATGGTGCACAAAGATGGCTGCTGTCAAGAAGCATTTTTCAAATTATCCGCCACCACATTTCAAAGGTAAGTAGTTAAAGAGGGCAGCACTGTGCTCTATAGATTAAAGATGGCGGATGACAGCTGTCAAAAAACACGTGGCTTTGTTTACCTCGCGCTAGTTAGGTTAAGTTGGTAGCACTAAGGTTTAGACCCGTCAAGATGGCAGCACTGCGGATGACAGGTGACGAATTTTGCATCTAAAGAGGGCAGCACAGTGCTTTGTGGTTTAAAGATGGCGGATGACAGCTGTCGAAAAAAGCACGTGGCTGTCAAAAAAACACGTGGCTTTGTTTACCTCGCACTAGTTAGGTTAAGTTGGCACTACTGAGGTTTAGGCCCGTCAAGATGGCAGTACTGAGGTTAGCGATGCGTTGTTGTCTGTCAAAAAGCACGTGGCTTTGTTTACAAATCTGTCAAAAAGCACGTGGCTGTCAAAAAGCACGTGGATTTGTTTATCTCGCGCTAGTTAGGTTAAGTTGGCACTACTGAGGTTTAGGCCCGTCAAGGTGGCAGTACTGAGGTTAGCGATGCGTTGTTGTCTGTCAAAAAGCACGTGGCTTTGTTTACAAATCTGTCAAAAAGCACGTGGCTGTCAAAAAGCACGTGGCTTTGTTTATCTCGCGCTAGTTAGGTTAAGTTGGCACTACTGAGGTTTAGGCCCGTCAAGATGGCAGTACTGAGGTTAGCGATGCGTTGTTGTCTGTCAAAAAGCACGTGGCTGTCAAAAAACACGTGGCTTTGTTTACCTCACGCTAGTTAGGTTAAGTTGGTACTACTGAGGTTTAGGCCCGTCAAGATGGCAGCAGTGAGGTTAGCGATGCGTTGTTGTCGATGACAGCTGTCAAAAAGCACGTGGCTTTGTTTACAAATTCAAATCTCCCACCAAAATTCAAATTTCCCGCCAGAATTCAAATTTCCCGCGCCGCGCGAGGAGGAGGAGGCGGCAGAACCATCCAATTATACTACTGACATATGTTGAGCATATGGAATTCTTGAATCGGATGATTTTATTTACAGTGAATCAAATATATGTGGTAAAATAGGTTACGAAACACCAATATAGGACTTATATAAACAGAATTTTTTCGAAAAGTAGTCTTCGGTTGGGGGACTCGGTGATTGAGGTGTAGGTAAATGATTAGTTGTAGTAGGGGAATTATTATCAGTAGAATCATTCTCTCCTGTGTGTTCTTCCTCTTCTTCAATATCGCCACCATGATGAGAATCATTAGAATCATTGCCCACGTGTGAAGATATAGGTTCAGGTACCCACTCATCATCATCATCACGATCTTCACTAAATAAGTCCTCATAATCGGATGCATAGGTTAACCTCACTATTTCATCTGATATCCCTAAAATTCATATAAATACATGTATTTTGTATTCACATTACTATACTAATGCTTAATTAGAGAAAACTTTCCAGAATACTAATGATCATTTTTGAAGTTAGAAACACACCATTAACTCAATTAAACCCTAACCCGCAACATCGTGCTAGTTACAAACTGACAGTTTATTATAAGCGCTAGGTTCAAAAAGTAGAATTGTTAAGGATATGTATATCTTCTATGATGATTCTAGGATTCTATGATCCCACTGTCGGCAGCCCTAAAGATGGTTTTCCGTGGTTTCGCATTTTCACACCAGGCAAATGCTGGGGCTGTACCTTAATTCAGGCCACGTCCACTTCCTTCCAACTCCTAGGCCTTTCCTATCCCATCGTCGCCATAAGACCTATCTGTGGCAGTGCGACGTAAAGCAGCTAGCAAAAAAAAAAAAATGGATGTTTAAAAATGATTCACAACGAATTCAATATCTAAAAGATAATAAAAGGGACAACTTACGTTGAGGCCGCACTGTATGTTTTGGTTTTGTTTACAAAAGTTCAAACACATATGCTGCCTCCTTGTGCCCAACTATCGAAATATAAACAACTGCAATACGAAGCGCGGAACCCGCACGATCATTGCAGTCCGGTGTGACGCACGGAAACGGACTAGTTTTCTTTTAATAAAATAAAAACCCAATCCGCACGATCGTGCGGTCCAGAGTGGAAGGGGTAGTTCATGCCGAGGTTGAGCATTAGGGACTGAAAGGCGAGCTCTCATGTATTCCGACGTCTATGTTGAATTCATCGCTCGTGCCTGCTGGACCGTACTTGAGTTGTGACATTGTGGTGCTTTTCAATCACAGCGTTAATGTAGTATTATGGAACTTGTTATGACCAGGGGGCTTCCCAAATGAGCTTCCTCGGTACCCGATCGAAAACTTTCTCAAGGTCTATTAATACCATATGAAGCGTCTTTCTGTTCCCTCTGGTATTTTCCATCAAAGTACTGATCGAATGAAGGTCGTCGATGGTAGATTTCCCTGAGTCAAATCCACACTGCCTCTGTTATTCTTGTGAGTTGAAGAAGACTCTTATTAATGAACCTTTTCCATCTTTTAAATGTGTACGTGATGAGTTTTATGGCTTTGGAATTTTCACAAAGTCTTACATCGCCCTTGTTTTTATAAAATTGTATCAAGTAACCCCTTCTTCAGCCACCTGGTATTCCGTTTCTCGTGATCTTACTGAAGAGATTAGTTAGGAACATTGTTCCTATCCTACCTATTTTCTTCCATAGGTCGAGGTTTTCTCTGGGATAGGTTTCATTCAATAGCTGACTGTAGTACTTCCATCCACGTTTTTTTTCATCTGATGTAAGCAGCACAATACGTTCAATCTTTTATATATTTACAGTCTTGATATCCTTGTTATTGGTATGTCTTTGTTTTGCGATCTTGAAGAGTTCTCTGTCGTTTGAGGCCATTTCTGTCTTGGTATACATACAGCCATACATACATTACTACTGGCTTTTGCTTGAGCTACTGCACGTTTTGCATCCGTTTTTCAGCCCTGATATTTGTTGTGATCTTCCTCGGTTTTGCTTCTTTGGCGTTGTTTCAAGGGATTCTTCTTCAACTTGAACTTCTCCTTCTCCTCAACCTGCCACTAACGGGTGTCTTTGTTGACCGCAATAAAATTGTTCCTTTCCAAAACTAAACCCCATGGCGCAAAAGCCTCAAAGGCCTGCAGATTACCAGGTGTCGTGTGGACGGCACGACGAATTCCCTCGGTCGTTATTCTTGGCTTCATTAATCGGGGATGCTATCTCACTGTCAGATAGCTCCTCAATTGTAATCATGTAGGCTGAGTCGACCTCGAAACAACCCTCAGATACATGTGAAAATCTCTGACCTGGCCGGAAATCTAACCCGGAGCCTCCGGGTAAGAAGCAGGCACGCTACCCATACACCACGGGCCGGCAATTGCTCCTTTATGTACGCCTAAATATTGTTCGGCTTGACGATTGCAGTATATTTGAAAATGATTCCACGCATTTGCCATTATCTTCACCCTTATGAAATTTGCAACTAGTAGTCTGTATTATGTAGCTAGTGGTACTTTTGGGATCATTTCTCTGTTTTCATAGGTCTTAAGACGGATGTGGTCTGCCAAGTTTTAGCCCTAATAAATGTGTGTGCTCATCCTACCTTTTTTATAAGTTCTAAGAAGCTCTGATATTTTTGAAAAGAAGGTGCTGGTGATTGCTAAATCATATATTAATACAACCCTCAAGATGTCATTACCTTGCGAATGTGACATCTCCTAGGTTGCCATGAGCTCTCGGGCACTCTGTGGCCGTTGGAGTCTACGCCTATAGAATATAGAGTAGGCCTAAATATCTTTCTTTTATTCTTAATCAGTTTACCCTCCAGGGTTGGTTTTTCCCTCGGACTCAGCGAGGGATCCTACCTCTACCGCCTCAAGGGCAGTGTTCTGGAGCGTGAGACTTTTGGGTCGGGAGATACAACTGGGGAGGAAGGCCAGTACCTCGCCCAGGTGGCCTCACCTGCTATGGTGAACAGGGGCCTTGTGGGGGATGGGAAGATTGGAAGGGATAGACATGGAAGAGGGTAGGAAGCGACCGTGGCCTTAAGTTGGGTACCATCCCGGCATTTGCCTGGAGGAGAAGTGGGAAACCACGGAAAACCACTTCGAGGATGGCTGAGGTGGGAATCGAACCCACATCGACTCAGTTGACCTCCCGAGATTGAGTGGACTCCGATCCAGTTCTCGTACAACTTTTCCAATTTCGTGGCAAAGCCGGGAATCGAACCCGGGCCTCCGGGGGTGGCAGCTAATCACACTAACCACTACACCACAGAGGCGGGAGTAAGTATCTTGTTGGAATAAATTGCGCGAAGTCATTAAGGTCATCCCAAAATGACCTGCTTGTGGCTCTTGCACTAATAATAATTTCGTGTGGCTATTTCTAGCCGAGTGCAGCTATTGTAAGGCAGACCCTCCAATGAGGGTGCGCGGCATCTGCCATGTGTAGGTAACTGCGTGCTATTGTGGTGGAGGATAATGTTATGTGTGGTGTGTGGGTTGCAGGGATGTTGGGGACAGCACAAACACCCAGCCCCCGGGTCATTGGATTTAACCAATTAAGGTTAAAATCTCCGACCCGGCCGGGAATCGAACCCGGGACCCTCTGAACCGAAGGTCAGTACGCTGACCATTCAGCCAACGAGTCGGACGGCTCTTGCACTGAAAATGGCTGTTCTTCAAGAGCAAATTTGACTGCTATTATGTGGTCACTAATACGCTTAACTTCAACTATGCATTCTTGAAGGTGAGAATCAATCAATATACCAACGCTGTTTTGTGTTGTTTTTGTACCGTAGTAGATAATTTCTTAGCCTTGTAAAGAGTTGTTTAATTTTCTAGTAAATTTACTGTTCAGGAGTCGTTAGCATTAAAGCACTCTTAAATGTCAATTGAGTGTACCGGGATTCGATCCTACGACCTTAAGCATACACTTGCTAAAATTTAAGAGAGTCTATATCAGCACACAAACTTCGCTACACATTCGACCGAGAAATGCATAAAATTGTGGAGCCAATATTTCCGACGTCTGAAAAGAAGATGAACCTTATGCTAAAATAAACATGTGCCGCGATAGCAAAGCAAAACTATCTCCGTTACAGTTCACGGAAGTCTGTCCTACTATTCGTAACCGCAGCGTTATATAGGATGGAGTCAGCAAACGACCCCCAGTGTTTTTCAACAGTTATAATAATAATAATAATAATAATAATAATAATAATAATAATAATAATAATAATAATAATAATAATAATAATAATAATGGCTTTACGTCTCACTAACCACTTTTACGGTATTTGGAGACGCCGAGGTGCCGGAATTTAGTCCCGCCGGAGTTCTTTTACGTGCCAGTAAATCTACCAAGATGAGGCTGACGTATTTGAGCACCTTCAAAAACCACCGGACTGAGCCAGGATCGAACTTGCCAAATTGGGGTCAGAAGGCCAGCGCCTCAACCGTCCCAGCCACTCAGCGCGGCAAGATTTTCAACAGTTTATGCTTGTTCCCTCAATTATTAGCCGGAATAACTAGGAGTGTACTCTATAGAGATACTTGTTGAATAGAAGTAAGTATATTACAGCTAGTCCGCCTCTGTGGTGTAGTGGTTAGCGTGATTAGCTGCCACCCCCGGAGGCCCGGGTTCGATTCCCGGCTCTGCCACGAAATTTGAAAAGTGGTATGAGGGCTGGAACGGGGTCCACTCAGCCTCGGGAGGTCAACTGAGTAGAGGTGGTTCGATTCCCACCTCAGCCATCCTGGAAGTGGTTTTCCGTGGTTTCCCACTTCTCCTCCAGGCGAATGCCGGGATGGTACCTACCATAAGGCCACGGCCGCTTCCTTCCCTCTTCCTTGCCTATCCCTTCCAATCTTCCCATTCCTCCACAAGGCCCCTGTTCAGCATAGCAGGTGAGGCCGCCTGGGCGAGGTACTGGTCATTCTCCCCAGTTGTATCCCTGACCAAGAGTCTGAAGCTCCAGGACACTGCCCTTGAGGCGGTAGAGGTGGGATCCCTCGCTGTGTCCGAGGGAAAAGCCGACCCTGGGGGTAAACAGATGATGATGATGATGATATTACCGCTAGAGCCAGTCTTTATTACACGAGTTTCTACAATAATACAACAACAACCTTATCGAAGTGGCAAGATGCAAGGATCTTTTTCTCAAATAACACTAGGCCGTTATTTCCAGACGTCTTATATTCATTACTTCTTTACCATAGCGAATTTACCCTCTGAAGTATGACGAGCTGACTTTAGAAGAAAAATGACCGAGCTCGATAGCTGCAGTCGCTTAAGTGCGGTCAGTATCCAGTAATCGGGAGATAGTGGGTTCGAACCCCACTGTCGGCAGCCCTGAAGATGGTTTTCCGTGGTTCCCCATTTTCACACCAGGCAAATGCCGGGGCTGTGCCTTAATTAAGGCCACGGTCGCTTCCTTCCAATTCCTAGGTCTTTCCTATCCCATCGTCACCGTAAGACATATCTGTGTCGGTGCGACGTAAAGCAAAAAGCAAAAAGAAGAAAAATGTGTTTTAAAGTTCTGCAAAAAACACGACGATAGTCAAATTAGAGTACAAGGTATACTCAAGAATTCCTTAAAGAAGAAAGCAGAGGAAACATATCGTACGTTTATACGGATAAGTTAATCTTTTTTTTTTTTTTTTGCTAGTTGCTTTACGTCGCACCGACACAGATAGGTCTTATGGCGACGATGGGACAGGAAAGGGCTAGGAGTGGGAAGGAAGCGGCCGTGGCCTTAATTAAGGTACAGCCCCAGCATTTGCCTGGTGTGAAAATGGGAAACCACGGAAAACCATTTTCAGGGCTGCCGACAGTGGGGTTCGAACCTACTATCTCCCGAATACTGGATACTGGCCGCACTTAAGCGACTGCAGCTATCGAGCTCGGTAATAAGTTAATCATTTGCTGCTGTGCGTGTATTCAGAAAAGAAAATGAAATGTGGTAGATAATAAGATACAGAGGGATCCGCCAGCCCCTTGAAATTCATGAAGATACGTAACCCATCAAACACTGCTAGTCCTTATGGTTGATATTGCTCTGCTTGCTACGTACATGTCAGCAACGTAAAACGAGCCAAACTTGCACAGGAAAATCAACTATATGCAATCTTCGGGCCAAGATGAAAATACCATTCCATAAACATGGTGTTTATAGCGTGTTATTATTTTATGTTTTTTGGCTACTTGTTTAACGTCGCAGTAACACATCAAATGTTTTCGGGGACAGAAGGATGTGAAAGGGCTAGAATTGGGAAGGTAGCGGCCGTGACCTTAATTAAGATCTGGGTCGCTTCTTTCCCACTCCCATCCCTTTTCTATCCCATCGTCGCCACAAGACCTATATGTGACGTAACGCAAACTGTAAAACAAAATTTAAAAATGCACTTGTAGAATAGACAAACACCACCCAGTTGTCTGCTATGCGGGTATTACCTAAGAATACATTTCATCCTCA
This sequence comes from Anabrus simplex, assembly GCF_040414725.1. Taxonomy (NCBI): domain Eukaryota; kingdom Metazoa; phylum Arthropoda; class Insecta; order Orthoptera; family Tettigoniidae; genus Anabrus; species Anabrus simplex. The sequence continues at coordinate 846,663,192 of NC_090266.1, forward strand.
CCATCTGCAATTACATTACAAGTTTCATGGTCTGATTTCGATGTTTGGAGATATTTTGTCAAAGAATATTACACAAAATGGGTAGTGATGCAGCCTTGTTATCAGTAGCCCTCTTTCCGTATGAATCACATTACGTAATATCCAACTATAAAGGGGCCTTTTCAGGGCCAAATAGAAAAATATATTACATACCTTGGAATCTCCTTCAAGATTATGATGTATTATACATTATAATCCAATATCAGTTGTTTTGACACAACTGAAGTTTGCTTTTACCCATATTTTGAGCCTTAAACTAGCGCTTTGATTAAAATTTAGGTCGGCTCAAGAGTGTCTATGGCTAGAGCCCTGCGCGGATATACAAAATAATATCCGCATCCGCAAATGGTAATCCACATACATTATAAATATTAACCTACAGTATATTACACCCAAGATATTGAAACGGATAGATCTGTTAACATAATACAATAGGGCTGACAGCTGGCACCAGAAACCCTAGTCACAGGTTTATGAGAGATTTTCTCTTGCGACATCTATCGACGTCTGAAATGTTTTCCTTCCTTCTTCTAATTGCGGGCAGGAGCCAGTTAGGCTTAGGTCAGATTTACAGCTTCATGGTTTTAAGGCTCGATATATCACCATTCTCCCATACCTACGTCAAGGGTCGCCTAACCACAAGCAAAAGTAAGAGTATACGCGAGTGAAAATCAATAGACATCATTATTTAGAAATTATCAGCAAAATTATCCGCACTGCCGTACAGTTTATATCCGCCAAGACACTAGCTTTGCTGATATCCGCATCCGTGCAGGGCTCTTTCTATGGCCAAGTCTCAGCATTAAGCTAAAGCTAGCTGCCAGTTTCATGTTTCAAAACAGCGCGCAACTTCTGAACCTCGGAGAATCTCGGAGAGGCTCGGCGTACCGTGCGCTTGGCGTGATACAGCGATATATACAGCGTTCTAGTAAACGCATGCACAGAAATTGTGTCCCGACGGAAACAATCAGCACTGCCCCATTCCAGAACAGGAAAGGAAGGGAGTGAAGGGCTAATATCGAAGGCCACTCCAGTACCGAAAAGGAGGGGAAGGGATTGGACGAGTATAATAATGTTGAATGCCTAGTGAATGTATTGCTGTACATCCGCCACTGTGTCCAGTACAATCAAAACAAAATCTTGTGGCGGGTTGTCTACCTGCAGCAATGCGTTAAGCGAGGCGGCGCGGGTATACCATAGTTTGTTTACATCGGGACACAATTTCTGTGCATACGTGTACATTTCGCCACTATTGAACTAGGGGTACTATTGGAACAATTTCTCTCGTGGTAGCTCTCGCAGAAAGCTGCTTCCTGTTTCTCAGCTAGTCGCCCCTGGTAATGATTACAAAAAAAAAAGTCAGCTGGTGTGTCGTGTTTGATTGATTTTTTCAAAATATCAAAATACGTCGATTATATGATATAATCAAAATGCCTATTTCTTTGCATTTAAATATGTGCTGACATATTGTATAAATTTTCAAAGGATAGCAGTGAGTTATTCTCTTCCTGCATTCGAGCTAGTGTGGGGGGGGGGGGGGATAATAAACCCAATACTTTACTGTTCAAATGGGCGTTAAGAAAGGTATTATTCAGAAACAGTTTAACTGCGGCTGGAAATTATTTGAATATTGATTCAGTTCAGGGATTCTGTTTTTGAATTCCATCCGCAGAAAGAAAACAGTATATAATCTATGTCGTGTGTGATTCATGGCACAGAAATGGAAGAACAATATTCAGATTTGCTTGGTATGCAATTGTCTGAATTTCAGGATGACATTTTGTCCTGTATTGGAAGGTATATTGTGATGAGGTTTCTGAAGTCTCTCACTTGCTCACAATATAAACGATGGTAATAATACAAAGTCTCCTTGATCCCATTAGAAGTTGTTACAATTTTATGCAACATATTTTAAGAGGTAAGCTAATTGAACCATCTCCAGATGTTGATAAAGTCATTCACTGCACAGAGAAGAAATTTAGGTCAAGAGTTGTGTTAGGTGAGCAAATGAATGCCTGCAATCTAGACAAAATTTTCGTCCAGTCAGTGGTAATGATGTTCGATAATGTTATTGGCTTTACGTCCCAATAACTACCGTACTTTTACGGTTTCAAGGAGGAAGTTAAGATTTTCTTTATCACACTCGCAAGTTTTGGAACATGTTCTTCCTAAATCAACAAAGAGAATATGCTTTGACTGTGCACGTGAAAAGACTATTACCCTCTATTCCTCAGACTCACTGGAAATTTCATAGTCTTTTAGTGTGAACAGTGAAGGAGCACACGGTTGACATGGATCATTTATTTGAGTCATTGGTTAAAAAATGAAAACTCAGAATGGGAAGAAGATGGTGTAATAAGCCTATGTGCAGCAGACTTATTAACAAAGTTGAAGGGTTTCACTTCCAATTTCCTTTTAACAGTTTTTTCGAACTTCTCTCAATACTGTGGTTTCCTGCTGTAATAAAATGTTAGAAAATTTCAAGAAATACTTGCGAAATTATAGAAACTAATTTAATGGAATTTGGGAGGAAATAAATTAAATGGCGTGTGGCCACCGGAGATGCCTGGTGCAGGTCTTTCGAGTTGATGTCTTATAGGCGACCTGCGCGTCTGTGAGGATGGATGATGAATTCTAAAGTGAGGATGGGGCCCATTCTATTATGAATTGCAAAGCTGAAAACGGCTCACATCCAGCCCCGGGCCATCGGAATTAACCGATGAAGGTTAAAATTTGGTTAGAAATGACAGAGTGTGACACTAAGTCTCAAGTTAAGAGAATTCGTCTGGATAGTGTCCCCGGTGGCGATAAATGTAACTATAGACGAGTGTTCTTTGAGATTATTGTCAGAGTTTTAGTGAGATTTAAAAGCTACAATTTCTCTGTCCTCTTGACCAAGTATAGTTCGCGAACTTAAAAAAAAATCCTGAAGAAGCACTTGCAAGTCTGAAAATTTATGGGGCTCTGTTTATGTAATTGGGCTTTAAAGTGAATTGTGAGTGATTTATGGTGGCCCTGTACGAAGAAGAAACGTATCTCTGAACTGAATCACTATATGAAAGCATTGGATTTTTCCACAGGATTCTCTGTAACATTAAAACTTACAGCTTTAATATCATGACTAGACCGGCAACTAGTGCTTCGGTGGACAGATCTTTATCCTGCTTGAGAAAAATAAAAAATATCTTCGCAGTGCCCAACATGAAGAAAGATCTCGGCATTGACGGAAACCTCTGTAAAATTTACGCTCTAGCCCTTCATTTGAAGACTATGTCACTGATGTCTTTGCACAGAAAAACTAGAAAATCCAGCTAATTTACAAAAAGTAGGCTAAATGTGAGTTGTAAAATAATGCTATTTATACTAGACTATCTTAAGTATCTTAACTGCGTCCGTATGCCCTTATTATTTGTAGCTGTAGTGAACTGGATAACGTAGATACACTGGTTATTTTATAGCATTAATTATTCAAGGAATTGTTTTAAATGTACAATGTTTCCAGTGTCTGTTCTATTCAGTGGCGTATCCTGGATTCCCTACGGAGGCATGCAAGTAGTAACCATGCAGTAGCACAATGTATTTAGTAAATTCCAATTCTACTCATCCTAATTACATGTAGGTGAACTCGACCCTGCGATTTTTTTTTCAGAATTTCTTGTTGACATCACTGTAGAATTCCTTACATGCTTTCAACTCAACAAGATTATCCTTCTCTATAGACATCATTCCTACATTCCTAATGCAGATAGATGACTTTGATTTTGAGAATTGTGGACGAAGAATTTTATTCACTTTAGGGCAGAGAAAGGGCGTTCTACATATGATGTAGCGGGAATAGTTGTAATCAATGTGCACAATTTATAAATCTCAGGAAGACCACTATGGAGACCAGTGGTCAATAGGAACTTTCGGATTTAAGCCGCAGTGTTCATAAGTGTTCAGAAGTGAACATCGCCCTCAATTCGAATTAAACTAGTACTATAACAAATTGTTTTCCATAGACTTGCATCAATCTACTGAATTGCTCTTTAGGAAAATCGCCAAAAGAAAATGAAAATTTCTTACAATCATTGTGTGGTGTCCAAAAAAAATTGTGTGAAATATTTCAGGCTAGAACTCTGGTCTGCAAAGTTCAGTTATGTAAGGTTCAGTATTGTCCGGCTCCATGGCTGAATCGTTATCGTGCTGGCCTTTGATCACAGGGGTTCCGGGTTCGATTCCCGGCAGAGTGGGGAATTTAAACAATACCGGTAATTGGTTAATTCCCCTGGCACGGGGACTGGGTGTATCATAATTCCATCCTCATCACCATGCCCAGGTCTCCTACGGGAGTCAAATCAAAAGACCTGCACCAGGCCTCTCCGGAGGCCACACGCAAAATAAAGTTCATTATTGTGCGAATTTCTATCACATAATTATCGTTCTTAATTACATATCTGCCACATGTCAGTATTCCTTCGACAACATTCTCAGCAATACTTTCAGACGCAACGGTGATATAGTCGGGTACTTGCATGTATTTTCATATAGTATTTTATTTGGAGTGATTTAAGGAATATGAAAAATGCCCTCTCTATGTGATGAAATTACATCCTGCGTTATAAACGTTTTTATTCCAGCTAATATGCCCTAACTTTTCTGTTAATTCTGTTGATTGTGTTCAGTCGAATGGAATATTTTTTCTCCACATTAACAAACACATACATACATTATCATTATAGACTGTTATGCCTTTCAGCGTTCAGTCTGCAAGCCTCTGTGAATTTACTAACCGTCGCCACAATCCTCGATTTGCAACTAGTGTTGTGGCCTCATTTAGTTCTAGGCTATACCTCTTATCTTCAAATCGTTAGAAACCGAGTTTAACCATCGTCGTCTTGGTCTACCTCTACTTCTCTTACCCTCCATAGCAGAGTCCATTATTCTCCTCGGTAACCTATCCTCCTCCATTCGCCTCACATGACCCCACCACTGAAGCCGGTTTATGCGTACAGCTTCATCCATCGAGTTCATTCCTAAATTAGCCTCTATCTCCTCATTCCGAGTACCCTCCTGCCATTGTTCCCACCTGTTTGTACCAGCAATCATTCTTGCTACTTTCATGTCTGTTAATTTACTTCTAACTTATGAATAAGATATCCTGAGTCCACCCAGCTTTCGCTCCCATAAAGCAAAGTTGGTCTGAAAACAGACCGATGTAAAGATAGTTTCGTCTGGGAGCTGACTTCCTTCTTACAGAATACTGCTGATCGCAACTGCGAGCTCACTGCATTAGCTTTACTACACCTTGATTCAATCTCACTTACTATATTACCATCCTGGGAGAACACACAACCTAAATACTTGAAATTATCGACCTGTTCTAGCTTTGTATCACCAATCTGACATTCAGTTCTGTTGAATTTCTTACCTACTGACATCAATTTAGTCATCGAGAGGCTAATTTTCATACCATACTCATTGCACCTATTTTCTAGTTCCCAGATATTAGACTGTAGGCTTTCGGCACATTCTGCCATTAGGACCAAATCGTCATCATAGGCCAGACTGCTTACTACATTTCCACCTAATTGAATCCCTCCCTGCCATTTTATACCTTTTAGCAGATGATCCATGTAAACTACGAACAGCAAAGGTGAAAGATTACAGCCTTGTCTAACCCCTGTAAGTACCCTGAACCAAGAACTCATTTTACCATCAATTCTCACTGAAGCCCAATTGTCAACATAAATGCCTTCGATTGGTTTTAATAATCTGCCTTTAATTCCATAGTCCCCCAGTTTGGCGAACATCTTTTCCCTCGGTACCCTGTCATAAGCTTTCTCTAGATCTACAAAACATAAACACAACTGCCTATTCCTCTTGTAGCATTTTTCACTTACCTGGCGCATACTGAAAATCTGATCCTGACAGCCTCTCTGTGGTCTGAAACCACACTGGTTTTCATCCAGCTTCCTCTCAACGACTGATCGCACCCTCCCTTCCAAGATGCCAGTTTTAAGCACATTAACAAAGAATAGAAATATTAATATTTGTGTTATTTTCTTATTTGTTTGTGCAAGAAAGCCAATAATACTCTAAACTGAATAGACCTATTTGCTCACTTTAAGAGTATGTTGGATAGTCTTTACTGAACTTGGGCAGCTGCTAGATCTAGTGCTGCGAACTATCATGATCTTACTAATTGGGTTAAAATGTCACTACATGAAATTTTGTGAACTAGGTCTACATGGGAGAGTATTGAAGCATTAAATGGATAAATAACTACAACATAACTAATTAAAATGAGAAGAATATGCACCTGGGGTTCTTGTCTTACGCAAGGCATTTTCAGAGAATTTATAATTATGTATAACAGGTCTTCCTAACACTTTTAAGAGCGTTTTTGGCGTCTGTTACGCATCTCTATTGTCACCAAGTTCAGGTGACTAAAAGGAACTTAGAATGGACTAATATCATCAGCATCTAAAAATAAAAAACAAAAACTCCACACAGCTTTAGGCTGGCTATCGTCGTTAAGGCCAGTCCTTGAAAATGGAGCAGCCATATGGGAACCGTACCGAAGAGAGCTCCTCTCGCCAAGGGGTAATCCGTTTTCTTTTGTTTCCATTCCCCGCCCGAAGGGCGGGTCGGGCCCCCTAGAGCGTAACGCGCTCGCTTGGGCCGGGAGAGGTGAAGAAAGGAGTGAGGTGTGGTGGAAGAGAAAGATGGGTAAAACGAAGTAAATAAATTAAGGGAGACGTGAGGAAGGATGTGTAGTTTAGACAAGAGTGCCAGGGTGACGTTGAGGATTGAGGAGTTGTAGGGCGGCAACGAGATGACATAGTGAAGTTGTAAGGAGTCTGTAGAGATCTGCATGCGGAGGTGTGTGGAAGAAGGAACGAATTGGGTTATGGGATGGACGAACGTGGTAACGAGGTTGATAGGGAGGATGAGCTGGCCGGGTGTGACGACGTGTAGCGGCGGGGCGATGTCTAGGGTAAGATTGAGGAGGGGAGCGAGAATGTTCCACTTTGTGATGGCGTCTGTAGATGTGCGCTCCACAGGAGATGAGGCGATGTACTGCGTCTGCCGTCGGTAGATGGAGGCGTACTAATGATGTCGCACCAGAGGAGTTCATAATGAGGAACGCCCACCGGGCTGGGACGCCTCCTGCGTGAAGTTCATTTAGGACTTCGCGTTCAGTGATGGTGGTGGCAACGCCGCGAATGACGCAACTAAACATTGAGTGTTGATACGATGGTGGCGGTGCGGCGGCTTCTATAGTTGGAGCAGGAACGTCGTCGATTTGCTGGCGATTGAAGTAGCGGGATGGAATATATAGAAGACTGGGGCGTTCAGAGGTGGGTTGCGTAGGGGAGGGATGGAGACATTACTGGTGAAGGATGGGAGTATACGAGCGTAGTGAAAGAATTGTAGGGGAGGGTGAGGGTGGAGGTCGTGCTGGTAGTAGTGGTGGTGAAGGTGGTCATGATGGAAATGGAGGGTACTATATATCGGGGAGGCTGACTTCCAAGTGCTAGTGTCGGCCGCTTGAGTTATTGGTATCAGCTGGGAGCTGGTAGTAAAGCTGATGTGCCACCCGGCCAATCAAAAAATACGAGGGGAATCTAGAGTTCGGGGACGTCCAATACAGTGAGGTCGATCGCGACTTGTGCGATGTGTTGTGGGTATTCTGTGCTTCCCACTCAACATTACCTTGGACATTCCGCCTTTTTACAAAGCTGTTAACAGTCGGCAGAGGGTAGCACGTGACAAAGATTTAAGTGCAGTTAGATTATGCGGAGGGTTGCAGAACTACATCTGCCACCGAATGCAATTTTAAGATTGAATGCGTTACGCCCGTAACTTCTCCATTTGCTCTCTCTTTCTTTCTACGGTGGATTAGATGGCGAGGCTACAGCAGCGCCACACGTAGGCAAGCAACGGAACTAGTGCAGTTGTGCGGAAGTTTTAAACTTCTGAGAGATGAATAATAATACTTGACTTGAAACAACCTCAAATCGTACTTCGGACAGTTCCTCGCCCTATCATAACGCATGCAATGAATGCCTTGCATGCAAGGAAAATACGTCCCTGGTTCTATTTAATAATTAACATATGTTAGCTATGCACTGTACTTTACAGGGGCACTGGTAACACCCTCGAGATTTTTGTAATATTAACTACATTACACACTCCAGTCTAGAAAGCAGGCTACGCCACTAGTCAAGAGTAATGTACAGTAAAAAAAAGTACTGTCTGGGATTTGAACCAGCGTCTGCACGGCCTGGTTACTTAACCATACAGGTGCGTGCATTTGCCACCTTAACTAGGGTGAGACTTAACAATCAATAGGAAATTCCCTTATAGGCTTAATGTACATTTCCTGTTCTAACGTAAGTGTTATTAGCAGCTGTGATTGTTTCATGCATTCATTACAGTTTCTACCATTGAATTACCATTGGCTTTAACGATTCTGTCTGTATCGTCGAGCTTAAACCCAAACATATCGTTGTACCAAATCTTCATAGGAACTGGGACCAATATTTTTAGTTTGGTTTCGAACTGCGGGTTGCGAAAAACTATATCTCAAAGGGCTGATGGGCCACTCGTTATAAATATTCAGGACTTGTGTGACATTATAAACATCTTGACAACATAACCAAAATAGGAAGTGTACCAAAACCTGACCTTACCTGACTTCAACAAACAAAGGCAGAATTCTGAGAATCAAGAGCTCCTGTCATGTACCGACTATTTCATTGACTTCTTATTCCTTCAGTTGACACTCCCCGGCGATATGAATATGTAATACTACATCAGTACAAGGGCCTCAAAGTTATGGACAAAATGCAAGCGATGTTGAACATATTAACTTATTCTTCGAGCTCAGTGTCCCAATCGGCTCGTCGTCATCCTTCTGTTCCCAAAAGAGTGGGTGCGATTCTGGCTGAGGTCATAGCATGTGAGAGGATTTAAATGCATGTTGCTGGATTCCGTCGCCTTAAACAAAGGCTGCATGACAAAATCACGACACCCTGGCGTCTCTTAAACTCTATAGCTGTTAACTAGAGGTTAAAGCAAATAGCAATATTATTATTAAAGACGTGTAACATTTAAAATGGATTAGGCTTCTGAAAGCAGAAGGTATGGTCTTGAGGAGGATATTTTGCTGACAAGGAATGGGAGAGTATGAAAAACGATTCGAAGGACGTCGGACTGTGGGATTCGAACACACTAGTTTCCATGGTTCATGGTTAGTTGCCTTCCCGGGTAGTGCTGTAACTATATGAGAAATCCAAGATCTATTATTCAAAGAGAATAATTGAACTTATAAACCGTTGACTACAGCTATGATGTTGTCATTTTAAGGGTCCATACACCGAGGTCATCACTGCAGGATTACAGCGTTTAGATGTCGCCCTCTGAGAAGATTAATGAGGTAATATAGTATAAAAAAGAATAACAGCATTTTAAAAGGTACAGAATTTTATTTTAAATAAATAATTGAACAATCAGTGAACAGTCTAAAAAATATACAAGATTCACTTCGACTCCTTTCATTAACTCGCGAGTTCCGGTGGTCTCGTGTTTTACGTTGAAAGAAGACGTAGACAATTATCTGATACGAGAACTACAAGTAACCATCGTGGAGCGTTTCTCATTCCCTCAGTTCCCCGACACAACTATAAAACAGTCACCTGCATGTCGCAATGTTACATAATTGCCTCTCCATTAAATAGGCAGGCCTTACGATGACAGATCTTCAGGATCTGGCATGAAGTGGAGATAATTAAACTATCCTATTTCCCAATGAAAGTACGTGCAACATATGCCTTGAAATAAAAATAACCGTTCCCTCTGCCCTTGTGCTTTATAGCTACAAATACGGATAAAATGAATTGTTCCAAAAGCCTGGCTGCATCCGAATTCTCTTTTACGTAACATTGCACCAAATGCAAGATGTTAAGGTTTTGGAAACTGAGAATGAAAAACCATTACTCATTCTTCGAAATTGCAGTTCTTACCTCGTTAACTGCCCAGAAATTTGAAGATAAAAGTTTATAGGCTCATACTGAACGGCAGTGGAAGTTTTCTTGTATTGAAGGATTACTTCAAATTACAGCGTAGCGAGGATGGTCAATTTAACTAAAGCGTGGCCATTTGTGTTGGGTCCATAATCTTCCCTGCTGCTACTATTAGATTATCCATGGTATCTCTCACGAAGTAGAGGAATGGTTGGTCAGCTACGAACTTCTTTTCGTCTTCACTTCTTGCCTCAAGCGATGAACCTGCACACACAGTGAACATAATTTGACATGACTGGGTAAATATAATTTAAGATCACAAAGTTCAGACTAATGCCCTAATCAGTGCACTTAATTCACAGAAATAGTTTATTTGTAAAATGCGATATACAACGGAATCTAACAACAACAACAACAACAACAACAACAACAACAACAACAACAAAAACAACAATAATAATAACAACAACCCCATATCAGTATTACATTATTCCAACAGCGGCATACCCATGAATGCTACCTCTACCTCGGAAATGATCTTCACGGGAAATATGTTTCCCGAATGGCTATAATATCAGTATTATTATCCAATAGAGGTTGTCACAATTTGCCTTTCTATTGCTTTCGATGTTTAGTTAGAGAAGTCGAACGGTTGGTCCAGTGTGTCTTCACTAGTTCTTTTTCTTTACGATATGGTTGACATGCCATTGTACGTAATTCATCAGGTGATCCTCTGGATAGACTGGCTGCCTGGGTCACTTCTGCCCATTTAACAACATCCGGGAGGCACATGTACAGGACAGCAGGCAGGCCATAACCCAAACAAAGCGATGCGCATAGCCACTGCCGTGAGTGATGGTGGGGAGACGGGATTAAGGTGACAGCCACGTGCGATCTGCGATTATAGTGCTGCCGGGAACTTAAAACACGCATCGTCCTTGCGCCTGCGAAATCCATTATGTGAAAAAGAAATCAGGTTAGTACTTTGGACGGTAAGGTTCTGTCATTTAAGGTTCGCTCTTGTTGTTGTGCTGCGGGTCAGTATTTCTTTCACAACATTAATACATAGCGGTTTTCGCAGACAGTATAGACTAAGTTTGGGGAGTCAGTTCAGCCCGTAACAAGCTGTCGAGCTGGTAACTTCTATCATAGTGTGTCAGCACTCTGTAAGTCCGGTTCCATGGCTAAATGGTTAGCATGCTGGCCTTTGGCCAGAGGGGTCCCGGGTTCGATTCCAGATAGGTTCGGGTTTAACCACCATGGTTTAATTTCGCTGGCACGGGGGCTGGGTGTCTGTGTCGTCTTCATCATCATTCCACCGTCATCACGACGCGTAGGACACCGCCCGATCTGCACCTGGCGAGCCAAATATGTCCTCGGACACTCCCGGCACTAAAAGCCAATAGCCGTTTCCATTTTTTGTACTCTCTAAAGTGAACACATAATTCCCCTCGTCTTGTTATGCCTCCTCGAGGAATTTTAATTATTTATGGAGTAGAATATTTAATATTAACATTCTATTATCAAACATGCGAACATAATGGCAATGTCCCAAGTTTTAATATTATTGATTGTTAATTCTGTGTTCTTTACGTGCTGACGAGTTTCCTCTGTGATATATTTTTGGGTCGCCTTTTATTTCGACTCACTGAATGTTTTAACACGCTGTATATATTATATATATTTACCTTTGACTAATTTCGTAATTATTACTAAATATTTTTCTTTACTTTTATGTTTATGTATTTTGTTGTATTTATGTTTTATTTCTACAATACTGTTATTTGGTGTGTGTCTGCTGGATATGATTATTGCGTGTTTTAAGTTCGATTAAGTTCCCCTGTACATAGAAGAAATGCAATAACACCAAACATATGTTCGCGAAGCGGGGGTTAAAAGGCCGAGAATGTTGTTTTATTTTCTCTCACCCTCTCTGTCAACACCTTGGTGTACCCCACTCTTCTTCTTCCCTGCTAGCTTAGCTCGCTTCACGCACATTTGTATACCACGAATTGCTGACTGCACTCTAAGAACTCTTTTTTACTGTCCCCTTTTCTCACCTGTTGCCATATAGCTTAGAAATGAAATGGCGTATGGCTTTTAGTGGCGGGAGTGTCCGAGGACATGTTCGGCTCGCCAGATGCAGGTCTTTTGATTTGACACCCGTAGGCGACCTGCGCGTCCTGATGAGGATGAAATGATGATGAAGACGGCACATACACCCATCCCCTGTGTCAGCGAAATTAACCAATGATGGTTAAAATTCCAGACCCTGCCGGGAATCGAACCCGGGACCTCTATGATCAAAGGCCAGCACGTTAACCATTTAGCCATGGAGCCGGACTATACAGCTTAGAGGATGCTACGGACGCGAATAATCCTGAGCTATCTGTGCATTGGGATCTGCCCACTCTTAACGCTAACAGTCTGAGGTCACACCACCCACGCTTTGTGATGCCACTGGCATGATTGCGACAGGTTTCACAAAGAGTGAAAATGCTGGTGGAAAGCAGCAACAGAGATGCTCTTCTCAGGTACTAAACTTGTAAGAGGATTCCAGTAGCAACGCCGGAACTGGATTGCCCTGAATAGAATAGGCCATAGCAAATACTGTATAAATGGAACAAGCTACCGACTCCCATGTGGGGTTATATGAATGATGTTAATCCACGAAATATCACTGTAATATTTGTCATAAATGGAAGATAGTAATTGATTTTACTCAAATAAAGTCTCAATTCGGAGGTTGGTTTAAAAATACCGTCGTTACTAGCGAGAAATACGTATTTACGGGCTGTAAAAGGGACTCCATTATGTTGCATTCCGCTGCTCGCGCCGTCTTTTGTTTCTTTCTTGAGGTCCAAGGCTGGCACCGATAAATGGGACTGCTATGTCTGTGAATTCTCATTTTTCCCATATGTCCAGCGCGGGTATTTTGTTGAAAGAAAAATAGCATGATCCCTGGACCAATACATATATATTTTTAAAAGGAAAATAGCGTGATCCCTGGACCAATAAATCGTTTAATGAATCAGTTAGGGCACATGAAGTGACAGCCCTTCAAATTACATCGAATGAGGTAAATCAATAAAACTACACCAAAGATCTTCAGTGAGCAAAGACATCACACACGACAGTGTTAGACAAACAAAACACTTACGGAAGCGCTGCGACGTAGCAGAAATAGTAGTTGTAAGGCAGTAAAGTATGTATTCTCTAAAATAAAATATTTCGGAATATTTCTTAATCAACCTCCAATTTGAGACTTATTTGAGTAAAAGCAATTTTTATCTTCCATTTGTGAAAAATATTGCAGTGATATATCGTGGATCAACATCATTCAGATAACCCCATGTACAAATGTGGAGATCTACGTGCGACCATTCATTACATTGTCAATGAATGTACTATCCGGGCATAACAAGATAGTCAAGAGTATTTTCTTATCGCGACTCCAGAAACATCACATTTAATATCTATACTGTTGCAAAAGCTGTCATTTATACTCCAAGTCATTCCAAGGATAATGAGCATGGCAGTTGGTGATTTGTCTGTACTGTAACTTACAGTGACCTCTGTGTAATGCCGCTGGCATGGTAAAATACGACGTGTCGATGTCCTGATGCTATTTGATAACAGACATACTGATGGACGCCATGTCGATGACATATGTGAGAGGTAAACTGGTTGAAAATATGCTGGATTAGATACACTTATACATTTGGGTTTATGAAGTTAAAATATTCCCTAGATGTCAAGTGCTTGACCAGCAACAAGGTAAGATGGATCATCAACTTTCGTTCTAAGTTATTTTACGCTCTATTCCACAGATTTAAACTGGAACGTCAAAGATATACTTTGCTGTGAGTTGTTCTCATACAAGCAGACGATCAGTTACTGTACGACACGAGGGTTCCAGGTCACAAGACCCCTGTTCAGCATAGCAGGCGAGGCCAACTGGGTGAGGTACTGGTCCTCCTTCTCAGTTGTATCCCCGACCAAATCCCCGACCTGCTCGTGAGGCGGTAGAGGTGGGATCCCTAGCTGAGTCTGAGGGAAGAACCAAGCCTACGCGGTAAAATGGATTAAATAAAAAAAATACAATCAACATATTATATGCGAAGCTGTGCAATGAACTGCGATGGCTACCAGTCTTAGGGAATGTCCATGCTCATGAGCGCTCTCAAATAAACAATATTTTAGTGCTGATTTTTTACCTTCGAAGTATATAGATATGCGTTTATGTCAACCTAGAATTTTAAACATCGAATGAAACGCAGACTACTTAGGAAATGGACACATGTTCGATAAGATACCATTTTACAACACTCCATAACCTCACAACTGATCAGGTTTAACTCTAACATGGTCTTGACAACGAAGATAAACAATCCAGAGGTGCATGAAAAATATTGTTCTTTACTGCAACACTAGCGATAGGTACCTGGCGAGTTCTTCTTCAATGTAGAAGTAAATGCATACCTTTGTAAACCTGTAAAGTAGAAAGAGTTGAATAGCTGTGAATATACTCACTGGTAATATCTTGTGTCTTTATGCTGGTTTCGTCCACTCGCACTGTAACGAGTTGAACCAGGTCTTGAACGTACAGTCCTGTATCTCGGGTGATGCCAGACAGCTCGGCGTCCTTTGAACTAAACACATCACTTACGCCAAACTGAAAAGTAAATGACAAAATCTTCATCATCAAATAATAATAATAATAATAATAATAATAATAATAATAATAATAATAATAATAATAATAATAATAATAATAATAATAATAATAATAATGCCGTGTAGGCTCCGAAGAGGCCTGGTGGAGGCTTTTCGAACTAACGCCGTATAGGCGACCTGCGCGTCTATGAGGATTAGGCCCTACCTGTGATGAATTTAAACGATGAAGACGGTACACACACCCAGGCCCCGAGCCATCGAAATTAACCAATGAGGGTTAAAATCTTCGACCCGTTCGAGAATCAAACCCGGGACCCTCTGTACCAAAGGCCAGCACGCTGACCCTTTAGCCATGCAACCAATAATAATAATAATCTGAGTCGAAGGCCCGAGATGCTGGCCATTTAGCTAAGTAGCTTCGTTATAGGCAAGAGCAGGAAGCTGATCGAAATTGCAGGAATTTAGTGTATAAATCCATCTCCTGAATTTTGCACACACAAACGTACTTGATAGCCAAAACTGAATGATTCGATTCTAGAATACGGCTGTTGTTTCTCCCCAGATTCAAAGCAAAGAAGTTCTACGTGAAATCATTCCTAGCATACCGCTACAGACATACAATGTTAGACGTGTTGACCCTTGTCGTATGACATATTGAAGACTACCATTAATTTGCCAAATGTTATGGTTTAATTTACCGCCCCATCGTCTACGTGTAGCTTATCTGCCTCTCACCCGGAAGCCCCAGGTTCTATCTGGACCTGAGGGCTGGTTCGAAGTCCACTCAACCTAAGTGATTACGAGTGAGGAGCTATCTGACGGTGAGAAGGCGACCCCGGTTCTAAAAGCTAATCATATCTGCCAAGAGGATTATTTGAGACCATGCGTTACCTCGTGATCTGCAGGCCTTCGGGCTGAGCAGTTGTCGCTTGGCAGGCCAAGGGCCGTTTAATTTTGTTTGTTTTGTGGCTTAATTGATTTGTTCAGCTCCTTGGCTGAATAATAAGTGTACAGACCTTCGGATCAGACTCTCGGCCTGGTCACAGATTTTAACTCAGTGTTGTTAATTTCTATGGTTCGACGAGTGGATTTTTGTGTTCGTCTTACTACACTTTTCTTCATCTACATACAACACATTAAACTACAAACAACCACACGAACAGACAATAGAGATTACATCCATCCCCAGAGGGCTTGCGTCAGGAAGGGCATCCCGTCGTAAAACGGAGCCACATTCCCATCTCGTGTCTACCAAATAAATTAGGAACAGAAATCCATGAAGAAGAAGGAGGTTGATTTGATTTGATTTGATTTGATTTGATTTGATTTGATTTGATTTGATTTGATTTGATTTGATTTGATTTGATTTGTCCATTTACATGCCTAACATAGACTATGAAGTTCCACAACTAGTTACAAATTCAGGATAGTCGAGGCGCTTAGTTAATTCACAGAGGCTTGCAGACTGAATGCTGAAAGGCGAAACAGTCTTTAATGACGATGTATAATTTCATTTCATTTAAGTTCACTTGTGAGGCGCACGTTGGGCGTCGTCTGCACAGCATACACGCTACCATTTTCATTTATAAATCTAAGCATTAACTATATGAATATTTCAGAATAAATAAGTAATAAGTGAACTGTTTATCAAAAGTAAAATATCTTCATCACATCATCATCAAATTCTTGTCGCTGCAGCCATAGGTTTCTGTCCGGAGCTAATCTTTTCAGCTCGGAGTAGGGTCTACATTTCGTTCCGTAGCATAAGTTGCTAAGAAAGCTTTCTCGAGGTCGTTCTCTTCCTCTCTTCTCAGCTACAATTCCCTCAGAGAGTCTCTGTGACTTACAATGTCACCAGTGCACTTTATTCTTCTTCTCCCTATTTCACTAATGAGGCTTCTTCATTCCCCTACTTCTTGCAGTACTTCATTTTTGCTTTCCTTTTCTCTCCAGCTTATGCGATTAATTATCCCCTGTATCCACATTTCTACTGCTTCTAGTCTACATTATTTTGTTTGATCAATGTCCAGCTTCCACTGCCACACAGAAGCATACTACAAACAAACGTTTCTGAGGTCTTCCGTGTTTCTATACTTATATGTTTGTTGGTCAGTAAATCCGTTTCTTAGCTATAATTATATTTCACGATTGAAAAAACCCTAAGGAGCATAAATATTATAATAATATTTATTTTAACTTCTGATATGCGGCTGCTCTCTTACGTGATCAGTTATTCCAAGGTAGCAAAACTGGTTTACTCGCTTAATTTTTTCTTTGCATATTCTGATATCTGATGCGTCTGTTTGACTGGGTATACATATGTCATAGTTTTAGTTTTCTTAGTATTAATTTTGGTTCCATTTGAGTATGTGTTTATCAAGTTAAGCATTTTTAATTGCTTTTGCTGTTTTTGCCATTATAGCAATGTCGTCGGCAAACTATACAGCGTACCTGCTTTCCATTAATTTCATTACTGTTACTCCTTCCTCTGTGAACATGATAGTTAACAGGCAAGTGGAGAGCAGACACCCCTGTCTGACTCATTTCGTCATTTTCTCTGCTTTCATTGATTTCAGTCCAGGTGTTGTGCAGTTTATGTACATTTAGTATAAGGCGCCTGCCTCTCCAGTTAGTACCTATCTTTTTCATTGTTCGGAAAAGCTGTTGGCAGCCTACATGGTGAAAAGCTTTTTACAAATCGATGAAGGACACATACGATTGTCTGTTAATTTCAAGTCTTCTTTCCAAAACTAGTGCCAGACTTGCTTTCCTGGTACTCTTACCCTAGCTAAATCCAAAATGATCATCAACATAACATTCTATTTTTTCTTTCAATCTGTTCTTGATGATGCTAAACAGTAATTTTGAAGAATGTGGTAGAAGAGGGGGAGTTACGTAATCAGAATAATCGGTAGCATTAGTTTTTTTAAAGGTGCAACAGTTCTGCTTTGGATCAAGTCAGGAGGAATTATGGGTTTCCCGTCCACATACCCCTTCATTTTCTACTAGGACCTTTCCATTCTTGTCCTTGGCAATTGTTTTCTTGGTTTTGGCAGACTTGATTGGTCCTATATTATGCTTTATCCAACCTCCCACCATTTTCAGGGACATTTAAAAGAAACCAAGATGGGACTTGTGGATGATCTGTATATAGTAGGCCATGTTTCACATACATGGATCTAATGAAAGGTTTTCAAGTGCAGAAACATATACGGGTCAGCAATGTCTGGTAGTGAATGAGAGGACGACAAAAGTAATGCATGTATCTAAAAGATGTAATATCGAGGAGAGTTTCATGAGTACAGAGACGTTTGAAAAGGTGGAAAATGTTTTGTATGAGGGCTCGGTGATTACCAGCAAAACAGACGAAGCTTCTGCCAGTAGAGTATATCTTTCTGATGATGATGATGTTTGTTGTCTTAAGGGGCCTAACATCGAAGGTCATCGGCCCAGTATATCTTTCAGTGAGTTATTTGCTGAAAGTTAAAAATTGGACTTAATTGACAAAAAAATGAAATGGCGTATGACTTTTAGTGCCGGGAGTGTCCGAGGATATGTTCGGCTCGCCAGGTGCAGGTCTTTTTGATTTGACTCCCGTAGGCGACCTGCGCGTCCTGATGAGGATGAAATGATGATGAAGACGACACGTACACCCAGCCCCTGTGCCAGCGAAATTAACCAATGACGGTTAAAATTCCCAACCCTGCCGGGAATCGAACCCGGGACCCCTGTGACCAGAGGCCAGCACGCTAACCATTTAGCCATAGAGACGGACTTAATTGACAAAATTGAGGATCTATAAAACTCACATACGACCAGTGGTGATATATGAACGTGATACCTGGGTTTTGAACAAGGAATCGTGCAACAAGTTATATGTTTTCGAAAGAAAAATTTTAAGTAGGATGCTTGGTTCAATTTAGGTGGATGGTGTTTGGAGACAAAGAACGAATAAGAAATTGAGTGTATTGTTTCGGAGTGAAAACTTTCAGTATATGCCAGATTAATGGAGATGAAGAAGATTGCACATACCAAAAGAATGGACACTAATCGAATGGTCAAATGAGTGTATGAATATATATATATATATCGCTCATGGTTTGCAATATTGGCACAGACCAAAAAAATCAAGTTATGAGATGAATGAGTACAAAATTTCCTTTAGTAGTGCAATACAGAAATCATACGATTACTCTACAGAAAACCGAGCTCGATAGCTGCAGTCGCTTAAGTGCGGCCAGTGTCCAGTAATCGGGAGATAGTGGGTTCGAATCCCACTGTCGGCAGCCCTGAAGATGGTTTTCCGTGGTTTCCCATTTTCACACCAGGCAAATGCTGGGGCTGTACCTTAATTAAGGCCACGGCCGCTTCCTTCCCATTCCTAGGCCTTTCCGGTCCCATCGTCGCCATAAGACCTGTCTGTGTCGGTGCGACGTAAAGCAAAATAGCAAAAAATCTACAGAAAAAAGAGCAAGCGATCCTAAATGGCTCGATAGGAGTTCATTTAATAAAATGTTACTTAAAAATTGCTCTTGTATTCTCCTTGCCGAAGCCATGACCCAGATGTTTCGAGGTGTGTCACTAAAGCTGCAATGTTCTTTTGTAGGCAATGCTGGACTATCTTAGGAGTTTGCGGCGTATAATAATGAAACAAATTTACCGACAATGCTAGATTCTGCAATAACTCCAATTTCGTATTTTTTGAGTTGTACCACAATTGCATCCCATGAGCTGTTTTTTTACAATTGGCTTTAAGTCGCACCGACACAGATATGTCTTATGGCGATGATGGGATAGGAAAGGGGTAGGAGTGGGAAGGAAGCGGCCGTGGCCTTAATTGCCTGATGTGAAAATGGGAAACCACTGAAAACCATCTTCAGGGCTGCCGGCAGTGGCGTTTGAACCCACTATCTGCCGGATTCAAGCTCACAGCTGCGCGGCCCTAACCGCACAGCCACCTCGCCCCGTCAGCCCATGAGCGATATAGGGATATAAGGCATAGGGGACGACCAAAGACAAGATGGAAGGGCAATGGAATGGAAGGGATGAAAAGGTTAGAAATGCGAAAATATGGAAAAGAAGTCCTTGTTCTTTAGTATTAGTAAATGTGAAAAGTTTCTAAAGTAGAAATTAGCCATACCTTGCTGAAAGCCTTAATGGGTTTCGTGATGGTCTCGACGTTAAAGCACGGCAGCAGGACTTCCACTTCCCTTTGCATCATATTTTTGTGCAAGTTCTTCAGTGAGTAGCCAGTGAGGGAAGCTACCAAGTCGCTGAGACCTTCCCGTGAGTTGGGCAACAGCACCAGCAGCGAGTAGCGCTCTCCCTGTAACAGATTCCGCAGATGTACTCACAATCAGAGTACAGCTCATTCCTTATCTCGTCTATCTGTCTGAGTAAGGAAAGTACATACACGCGTAATAAAACACACAACTTTCAAGAATACACTTTATGAAAATGTATGAGTTCGCATTAGTCGAAAAAACCCACGTACAGGACAGCCGGTGGAACACAATCCAAACCAAGCGATGGGAGAGAGAGGGTAAGGTGCTATGGTGGGTGCTCACCATCAGACTGAGAGGATTGCAAGTCTGGTTAGTAATAATATTGAAGCTGAACACACTGACTGGTGTTTCTTAAAGGCATACATTGATAGGAGTAGGAGAAAGCCAATGTGCGTCCACAGTGCTATCCTATTTGGACCCGCCACCATGGTTTCTTAAAGGCATACATTGGTAGGAGAAAGCCAATGTGCGTCCACAGTTCTGTCCCGTTTGGACCGGCCACCCTGGTTTCTTAAAGGCATACATTGGTAGGAGAAAGCCAATGTGCGTCCACAGTTCTGTCCCGTTTGGACCGGCCACCCTGGTTTCTTAAAGGCATACATTGGTAGGAGAAAGCCAATGTGCGTCCACAGTTCTGTCCCGTTTGGACCCGCCACCCTGGTTTCTTAAAGGCATACATTGGTAGGAGAAAGCCAATGTGCGTCCACAGTTCTGTCCCGTTTGGACCCGCCACCCTGGTTTCTTAAAGGCATACATTGGTAGGAGAAAGCCAATGTGCGTCCACAGTTCTGTCCCGTTTGGACCGGCCACCCTGGTTTCTTAAAGGCATACATTGGTAGGAGAAAGCCAATGTGCGTCCACAGTTCTGTCCCGTTTGGACCGGCCACCCTGGTTTCTTAAAGGCATACATTGGTAGGAGAAAGCCAATGTGCGTCCACAGTTCTGTCCCGTTTGGACCCGCCACCCTGGTTTCTTAAAGGCATACATTGGTAGGAGAAAGCCAATGTGCGTCCACAGTTCTGTCCCGTTTGGACCGGCCACCCTGGTAATGTGAGAGACAGTAAAGTTTGATTAGCGTATAAGAACTCTTCTTTACTGCCCGCTCTACCTGACGGTCAGTACATGGACATACGAGTTTTGTGGTGGTAGAGAAAAAGCCCCTTTCCTACAGTGCGTGTATTTGTGTTATGTCTCGTCTGCTGAACACTAACTGAGGTAACAGCAAGAACCTAAAGTACAGAAATTAGTTTTGCACGCTTTTACATTCTCACGATTAATGTGATTTATAAATTATACGTATACAACCCAGAATTAAAATGTTACGTTTGGAGAAAGACAAATGCTATAGTAATACTCTCGTCTTGGTTTGTAATAATCCATAGAAAAGTCACTTTTTGAGTTTCGAGTTGTAATGAATGAAAGTAGCATATTTCATACTTAAAACTCGCCACGCATTCTTGTATTCACTCTAAGGGAATATTTAGATCAATATAAACACAAAACAAAAAGGAAAACATGCGTTGAGTTATTTGCCCAAAGAGTTTCGCTAATTTTACATTTCCCCCGCTACTAGTATGCAGGTATGATCACAGTAATATAGCATGCTTACCAGCGATTAATGCGCAAGTAAAACAAAGAGATTGTCTTCAATATTAATAAGTACCGTACCAGCTATTCTACCCTACCCTTTGTTAGGAATAACTATACGATTTTTAATATTAGCTTTCATCAAGGAAATAGTGTATCTTATATGTAAAATGCACTGCATTTTTCAAACTTTCCTTTCAAAGGAATATTCTTCCCACACACAGAAAAAAGAAATGTGTTATGAGTCCTGTGTACAATTGAGTTGCAATAAAAGTTTGAATGGCACGCGCTAATTTAAAAATATCTCAAAGTCTTAGTTATTTTCATTGTAATAGTGAACGACAATATTTTCATAGTAATGTGCATAATAAGAATGATGGTAGCTGTTTGTCTATACTAAAAGCATACATTCAGAATACTTATAAATAACAGAAGACGATACAGGAGATGACTTTAAGAATACAAGGTTGTTTAGAAACTATTATTTTCTAGTGTTAACTGGCTAAAATTCAAATTAATTTTAACTTGTGAGGCAGGCAATATGTTAACTAAAATGCGAAGGTAATGGAGGAAATGAAAACATTGAATACAAATACTCACGTGAAATTAAAGAAACATAAGAAATGAAATCACTCATATAAGGTAGTGACTTGAAAGGAAGGTACTAAAAGATTAATTATGCACATTACTATGAAAATATTGTCGTCGACTATTACAATGAAAATAACTAGGACTTTGCGATATTTTAAAATTAGTGGGTGCTATTCAAGTAGGCAGAATTGCTCATGTGGACTCCCTTTGAGGCTAGCCCAGTGCGGAAGGGCTCGCTTGTCTGAAATACGGGTAGCTTACGTACCAAGCGTGAGTGTACTTGTACGTCACAGTTGGGCGAGAGAGCGAACACACTCCGCACGGGCCATAAGCAGTGATGTTCGATTGTGACTACAACGCTCTCCTCGCACCATTCAACAAAATGCTGAATTTTATTATTATTCATTATAATAAAATAACTACATCAGCACTGTTAATAAGAAATGGCTTTGATAGTTTATAATGAAAATGTTGAATGGAGTGCAGTATAGAAAAGACGCTATAATCGCACGGAAAAAATAATACTCGTAAGTTGATTTGATCTATAAATCTGATACTGTTAAGTTCGATAAGTTTTGGAGTAATGACTATATGAACAGATTTTTAAGGATAAGCACGAGTCAGATATTACAAGCAACTCTTAAGCTAAGAAAATGGAAATGCGGAGCTTACATTAAACTGAAAGTATCAAACCATATCTGTATTTACTTGTCATGCAAGTCATCAGAAGCACTACTTATTGGTTACTTACTTCATAGGGCAGCTCGATGGCTCTGGCGTCCAGTTCTGGGATGTCGCCAACATTGAACTTGCCCAGCGCACGCATCATAGATACCGCTTTCTTCTTAGAGGAGGACTGGTAGAATGTTTCAATGGAACTCTTCTTTTCGAAAGGAACAGCCCAGCTTCCTCTAAAGTACATCCCATTAAAGACGATCATCTGCGAAGTTGTTCCTGGAATATTAATAATAATAATAATAATAATAATAATAATAATAATAATAATAGTTTAACGTCCGTTTTAAATGCTACCGGCCTTAACAGGCGCTGAGATATCGGACTGTTGCCCAGAAGCAGTTCATTTACGCGTTGATACCCAGTGGTATGGAGTAGTTGCATTTAAACAGTCTTTAATGCCATCGAACTCAGCCAAGATCAGAACCCACAGTCTTTGGAACAGAAGGCCAAAGACTAGTCTACTTGTCGAGTTTTTTTTTTTGTGGGTAGGGGGTCAAAAATCTTGGCACTTCATGTTAATATCGCTGGCATGCTAACGATCTCTGGTGGCGCATTCATTGTCACCCATCAACGTTAAATTACCTGAACATAGGAAACGTGCCGTAGAATTCTGACTACACAGCAGCATCGTTGCAATATCGAAATTGGTAAGTAGGCAGATAATGCATGTGTCTTTTCCATATGACACCACTCTAGAAGATCTGCAACCCAGTAGCTAGGGTCATACGGTGATTGTTATTATCCTATATTGATATGGCGTATGTACAGTCAACGGAAGTAATACTATTCTAAAAATAGGTAATATAATAATATGAATAACCGTGCGAGTTGCCCCTGCGGTTTGGGGCGCGCAGCTGTAAGCTTGCATCCGGGGATAGAGGGTTCGAATCCTACTGTAGGCAGGCCTGAAGATGGTTTTCCAGGCAAATGTTGGAGCTGTACCTCAATTAAAGCCACGGCCGCTTCCTTCCCACTCATAGGCCTTTCCTATCCCACCGTCGCCATAAGACCTATGTGCGTCGGTGCGGCGTAAAACAGATTGTAAAAAACCGCTATTGTTTGACCCTGCAATGTCACCGGACATGAATTGCATTGAACATGCGTGGCACATACTGATGCTGCTATTGCTCACCCTCGCACCCTCCTATGACCTGACAAGGGGTCATCGAAGTCACCGCCGAAGAGTGGGATCCCTTCCCTCAAGATGGCCTGAGCAACTTGTCCTTGTTTAACAGGCCTAAGTTGTTTCTCTATTTCTGCTGTAATTCTTTTTTAAGATATTAATAAGTTACATTCCTAGGCCTTTCCTGTCCCATCGTCGCCATAAGACCTATCTGTGTCGGTGCGACGTAAAGCAAATAGCAAAAAATTAATAAGTTATTCGTCATATTCTTGAAAACGTAGTCTATTTTATAATAACCTGTCCCATAATCCCTAAACAGCTGCGCATCATGGCGAACAAAGACAGCTCCGTACAGGCCATGAAGGCCATTGGAGGGGTGGAAGGTGAAGGCTTCCACTATCCGTAAACTCGGCACTTGATTGGGTAGAGTGGTTAGCTCTACGCCCGGCCGCCTTTGCTCCCAGGGATTAACCTGGTATTCATTTTGGTGTAGGCTGAATGAACCTCAGGGCCATGTGCACTTCCGGAAGTGGAAATCTCGTTTCTTAAATTTTCGACTTTCTGGCGGGAATTCGAAACCACGTCCTTCCGGGCGAACCAAGCACGCCTTTACCGCCTCGGCCAGACAGACCATCAGGGCGAACAAGCATAGTGTAAACGTTTTTGGTGTGTAAATTATCTTTTAACATAAAGCAATGTGGAACCTTTATTGACCTTTATAGACCTGACTGATTTGCTTTTACAAGTTGCTTTACGTCGCACCAACACAGATAGGTCTTAAGCGACTATGGAATAAGAAAGGCTTACGAGTGGGAAGGAAGCCGTCGTAGCCTTAATTAAGGTATAGCCCCAGTATTTGCCTGGTGTGAAAAAGGGAAACCACGGAAAACCATCTTCAGGGCTGCCGACAGTGGGGTTCGAACTCACTATCTCCCGGATGCAAGCTCGCAACTGCGCGCCCCTGACCGCACGGCCAACTCATCCGGTGATGATTAAATAGTAAAGATATCATAGATGTCAAAGATGTGAATTGAAGTGTTGTTGGGAAATGTTTACAATACGTACCATTAGAAGCTTTGCTGACCAGATTGTGACCAGACAGTCCAGAGGTGATGTCTTGAGGTTTTAAAAGTGCTCGCCTCTGACCGTACTTGGTTTCTTCAGCAACCATACTTTCATGTTTTTCTCCAACCTTCTTGATTTTCTCTTCGCTCATAGGTTTATCTTGATTCATGGGCCTACTTTCTTTTTCCGCCATTTCTGCACCCATGGGTTTATTCTCCATTGGTTTATTCTGCATCATTTGCATATCTTCTGTTTGTTCGTTATTTTCTGTTAGTGAGCCTTCTTTCATCGTTTCCTCTTCTTCTGTGCGTTTGTCATCCTTATGACAATCTTCTTTCATCGGAGAATCTTCTTTCATCGGAGAATCTTCTTTCATGGGAGAATCTTCTTTTATCGGAGAATCTTCTTTCATCTGCGATTCCTCTTTCATCATTGATTCTTCTTTAATTTGAAATTCTTCTTTCATTGATGACTCTTCCTTCATAGGAGATCCTCCTTTCATTGGTGATTCCTCTTTCATTGTTGATTCCTCTTTCATTGTTGATTCCTCTTTCATTGGAGATTCCTCTTTCATCGGAGATTCTTCTGTCTTTACCATGTCTTCCTTCATCGATGAACTCTCAGATCCCGGTTTCTCCTCCATCATTGGTTTTTCTCCTTTCTGTGCTTCCATTGTAGACTCTGTTCGAGTAGAATCTTCTTGAACTGCCATTTCGATCAATGCTTCCTCTTTCATACCACCCAGAGACATCGCCTCCTCCAATATTGAACCTTGCTGCAAAGTTTTCGTGTTATCTTCTATTTTATCTTGGTTTGGTTTGGCGATGTCTTCCTCTTTCATTGGATCTTTCACATTTTCATTGCCACCTTTCTGCTTCTGAGGCATCTTATCGTTATCTTTCATGGGTTCAACCATGGAATCGTGGCTGAGCTGAAAGTCCATGTCACCTCCAGGCCTGTCCACAGTCTTTACTTCAGTCAAGTAATGCTCTCTAAGAATGTCTTGAAATTGTTGCTCAACAGAATTATTTTTGTAAACATAAAACCAATTGCGAAGCTCGGGTTTGTTAAGCATGTTCTTTTCCTGAAATGACAAAGATATCAAACATGGAATTAGAGTCAGAAGTTTGTCAGAATCTTCAATAATATATAATGGTAATTGTAGTAATGCTTCCTAGTATTAATTGTAGTAATTACCCTGAGGCGCTCCAGTACAGTTTGGTAGGCCCGCCGAATTTCATCTCGATCTTTGGGTAAGTGCAGAGCTGTCTCCAGCTGCTTGCGTGTCTCACCAGCCGCTCCTTCGGCTAGAATAGCTAACAATGTAGAGTAGCCCAGAGGGGAGAAGGCCAGATTCGATTCGGAATCCACGTAACCCTGTAAAAATCAATAAAATCACTTCAGACCTACATAGTAATGCAGAAACGTGATTTCAGAATACTGTTATCAAAATTATGAAGGACAATAAAAACAACTTCTTTAAGCCGACTAGATGACAAATAACCAAAAATCGGTCTTTTAGAGGAGTGGGCTTCTTAGAGGGAATATGAAACTATTTACTGCTACTACTACTACTACTACTACCGAGCGAGTTGCCCATGCATTTAGGGGCGTACAGCTGTGAGCTTAAATTCGGGAAACTCTGAGTTCGAACCCCACTGCCTGCAGCCCTGAAGATGGTTTTCCGCGGTTTCCCATTTTCACACCGGACAAATTCTGGGTCTGTACCTTAATTAAAGCCATGGACGCTTGCTTCCCACTCCTAGTTCTTTCCTATCCCATCGTCACCATAAGACTATCTGTATCGGTGCGACGTAAAACAACTTGTAAAATAAATTACTGCTACTACTTCTTCTACATTATACTTCGCAATATTTGGTAAAATGCTTGCAAGACGACATTGTGCTGGAGATGAAATCTGTCCAACCATCCGTTTCACGGAGATGTTGAATATTGCGATTTTATGTGGATAAGATATTGATGAGTATCACTTGCGCCTTTAATTATCTTGTTTTGACTCATTTTGAATATCCTGATTATATTTCAAAAACATATTGACTGTGTAGCATAGTTAATTAAGACGCTCACCTTCCATACTCAAGTTTTCGTGATCGAATCTTTGAACAGAATGACCTGTGTCGGTAGACTTACTGGCATCTTAAATAAGATTTTTATGGGTAAAATTTCGGCAATCCGGCATCTAGTGATCTATATGAATTGAATGGACGTAAACGCATGATTATTATTATTATTATTATTATTATTATTATTATTATTATTATTATTATTATTATTATTATTATTATTATTATTATTATTATTATTTGTATAACCAGAGACACGGTTTTACGGCGAGGGTCGTATAGCTGTAAGTCTGCATTTGATGGACTCCACGCCACAGACAATCCAATGAATTTGGGAAGGCCAAGGCATGTGGACAAAGTATAAATCCCCATGACTGTTTGTTATTCTTTACGATTTTCCTCTTTCCTTTTTGTGGGAGGAAGACAGGTTTATCTTCCAAATATTAACGTTCTCTCGTGTTACTTCCTCTGTACAATGGCCCAGGTAAGGCCTAAAACGAGCCTGCAGGCTATTGGGCATAAACACTTTCCCACTTCTTTTGTACGTCATTATAAAGACAGCCATAAGACGGCAACCACGTCGCCTGTAACGGCACTGAAGTTATTAAAGGAGGGAGTGGGATTCGAACTAGCGTCGTTCTAGATGAAAGACACACGCTCCAGACGCCTGAGCTACGGAGACACGTTAGACAAACATTAGCATATGTGCCCGCTCCCACACAAATACTAACCCATTGTATAACACGTATTATACGTTATTCGTGTTATTTTGAAGTATGTACACCAACACTGCCCGTAGAGGAAGTGTTGATTCACCCCGCAAACTTCCACATCACGGCTGTAACGCCTCGTGTAACATACCCTATGGGACTTCTGCAACTATAAGAGATGGGCCATTTGTCTACTAATTTCTAGTATTGTAAACGGTTCTTATTTTTATATACTTTAGCCGCATATAAAAGTAACATACGAAGCATCAATTAGCTTAATCAAGCAACATAAATAATATCGATCGTATGCAGCAGTCCCCACGTAATTCAAACTTTATGGTGCTCTTCTGTAAAGTACATAGTTTATAGTTTTTATAGTATAAGTACTCCTATTACCATTCTTGATGGATGTAGTATTTTTTATCTTTATTTTGACACAGGCCAGGGATAATGTAGCTTCCACCGAAGTCTCAGTCTCATTTGCGGCTGTGACAGTATGAAGCTCCTGAGGTATGAGTGGTGCCAAGCAATGACATTCGAAGCACGACCAGTGGGTCTGGATGTTAAAAAACGAGTTACTCGTAGGATCATCCGTGCTGCAGGAGTACTTTCTGCCCCAGTGAGAAAAGTAATGGCAAACTACCTCACCCCCTACCATGCTACAGCCATTGGTGGTGATATTTGAGAATCCAACCAGCCTTCGTGTGAGCATGGACAGTTAGTGTCGGGCGTGCCCTTCGTAGGGTTGCTGTTGTTGCTCTTTTATTAGCTAACTAGCAGTTACCCGCGGCTTCGCTCGCGTGGATTTCGTCAATTGATGAAAGTAATCGTTCCTCGGTACTGTACTAAAACATTATCTGAAAATCCCTAAAGTATAAAAACTCACCGAAAATATTATATTTACCCCAGATACTCTTTGTAAACCACCTTTGTGGTATTGCCTTTTGGGACTAAGATGTCCATGCGAAAAAGAACTGTACATGTGAGAAACAGTCTTCTCTCAAGTCGAAAAATATATTTCTTTATTTTTAAATGAGATTCCAAATACCAATTATCACGTCTGTAACATCTTCAGTTTTTGAGATGTAAATATCCTCATAGAAAGTAACTCAACTCTTTTTTTCACTTCTTTTCACCCCCGTGAAGTTCCTTTTCCGAAAAAAAGGCATGTTCCTGTATTTTTAAAGGACTTTCCAAATACCAAATTTCTTCTCTGTAACATGTTAAGTTTTTAACATATACTGTACGTAAACCGGTACTCATTTTTAAAAATTCACCCGCTTTTTAAATTATTTTCCCCTTAAGTGGATTTTCCGAAATAAAAACTACGTGTTTCTTTATTTTTAAAGGAGATTCCAAATACCAGTTATCACGTCTGTAACATCTTAAGTTTTTCAGACATAAGTATCCTTATAAACAGAATCAACTCCTTCTTTACTTATTTTCACCCCCACCCCTTAAGTTAATTTACCGAAAGCAAAAGAATACGTGTTTCTTTACTTTGATAGAAGATTCCAAATACAAATTTTCATATCTCTAACATCTTCAGCTTTTAAGATATAAGTACCCTCATAAAAATAATTCAAATCCTTTATTAAACCCCTCCCTCTACGTTAAGTTGACCCTCCCCCAAAAAATGCGTGTTTATTTATTTTTAAAGGAGACTCCAAATACCAATTTTCACATCTGTAACTTTGTGTTTGTGATGTAAGTATCCCCATAAAAAGAACTCAACTTTTTCACTTTCTTTCACCCTCCCCCCCTTAAGGGAATTTTCCGAAAACAAAAATGCGTGTTTCTTTATTTATAAAGGAGCTTCCAAATACTAACTATCCGACTGTCATATCTTCATTTTTGAGATTTTTGTATCCTCATAAGAAGAATTCAACCCCTTTTTCACCTCCCCCTTCCCCGCCTCCAAGTTGATTTTTCCCTAAAGTGCGCATTTCTTTATATTTAAAGGAGATTAAAAATACCAATTTTCACGTCTGTAACATCTTCAGTTTTTGAGATATCGTTATCCTAATAAAAGAATTCAATCCCCTTTTCATTCCCTTTTTACCCCCTCTTAAGTAATTTTTATGGAAACAAAATAAAACTTGTTTCTTGATATTTAAAGGAGATTAAAATACCAACGTTTACGTCTGTAACATGTTAAGTTTTGAGATATACTGTAGATATGCTCATTAAAAAATGCACCCCCTTTTTCAGTTCCCCTTAAGTGGATTTTCCAAAGACATTATCTATGTTTCTTTACTTTTACAGGAGATTCCAAATACTAATTTTCACATCTGTAATGTGTTACGTTTCTGACATATACTGTAGATATAGTCTTTCTTAAATTCACCACTATTGTCACTCCTGTTCACCCCATTAATTGTTTTTTCCAAAAACAAAAAATACGTATTTCTTTATTTTAAAAGGAGATTACAAATACCAATTTTCATGTCTGTAACATCTTTATTTTTGAGATGTAAATATTCTCATAAGAGGTATTGAACCCCTTTTCCACCGTTTTTTACCCCTCTGAATGTGATTTTTCGAAAACAAAATATACTTGTTTCTTTATTTATAAAGGAGATTCCAAATACCTATTTTTACCCCTGTAAACTTTAAAGTTTTGGGATATAGATATACTCATTCAAACAATTTACCCACCTTTTCACCCCCTTAGCGAGGGAATATCCAAACATCCTACTATAGTGATTACCCACACTCTAACATAAATGTATTCTCAAAATTTAATTTCCTTATGTCAGGCAGTTTTGGCTCGGCGATGATGTATCAGTCAGTCAGTCAGTCAGTCAGTCGTTCGGTCGGTCGGTCGGTCAGGACATGTTATTTTATATATACAGTGTGATAAGGTATTATACAGTCAAACAATTTTTTAGGAACGATGTTTGGTTAGCTTGTTGACTCACCTGCAGGATGGCAATAGCAAGATCATTCGTGCCCTCTCCCACGAAGTTGGTGACGGATCGCTCGTGATGTGGATGGGCTATGATGGAAGTGGTTATCGTCAGCAGAAAGACGAAGAGACCTGTTGAGAATCCAGTCACATTTATCATATATCACTTGCAACACGTCTGGTATTATTATTATTATTATTATTATTATTATTATTATTATTATTATTATTATTATTATTATTATTTCTTAATCTGTTTACCCTCCAGAGTTGGTTCTTTCCTCGGACTCACCGAGAGATCCTACCTCTACAGCCTTAAGGGCAGTGTCCTGGTGCGTGAGAATTTGGGTCGGGGAGAATAAAGCTGGGGAGGAGGACCAGTGCTTCACCCTGGTGACCTCACCTGCTATGCTGAACAGGGGCCTTGTGGGGGATAGGAAGATAGGGTAGATAAGGAAGAGGGAAGGAAGCGGCCGTGGCCTTTATTTAGACACCATCCCGGCATTTGCCTGGAGGAGTTCACCTCGGGTTCTCCTCGAGGATTACAGAAGTGGAACTCGAACCCCCCACCTCTACTCATTTGACCCCCCGAGGCTGAGGGGACCCCGTTCCAGTCCTCATACCACTTTTCAAATTTCATGGCAGAGCCGGAAATCGAACCCCGGCCTCCTGCGGTGGCAGCTAATTACACTGACCACTACACCACACAGGCGGATATTATTATTATTATTATTATTATTATTATTATTATTATTATTATTATTATTATTATTATTATTATTATTATTATTACAGATACACAACACTTCATGAGCCAATGTTAGAACTTTCAGTTTGCAGACTGGTTCGATAAAGTACTCACACCACCTTTATTATAAAATAACCACAGTAGCTATCATGCTGCTTTTGACAGGTCGGCCATGTAGGTTACTTGCAACTCAAATAAGATAATGACGTGAATATTCTCATCGGAGTACACCCAGGCTAATTCCAGCAAAAATAAGATTACGTCAGTATTTTGTCGGAATAGGCCATATACACAGTCATGCCAAAAGTCATAGGATAACAATATTTAAAGGTAATAGTTGGTGGGGTCACCGTGTTATGACGTCTTGGATGTGCCCAGACCTGTATCGGGTGTGATCGGATATCTCGTGTGTGGCTGTAAACACCGTCTGTGATTGTCGTAGCAAGGCGACGTGAATTATCGTCTTTCGAACGGGGCATGATAGGGGCGCAAGATGGATGGAACATTACATTGGCGGAATTGTAGGAACATTCCTCGATCGAAGGTATCACGTGCGTATGGGAATACCTCATGGAAGGCATTACCACCCTCACAGTGCAGTGACCGATCCACGGATGCTTAATGATTGCGATTAGCAGCGTCTGGCTAGAATTGTCCGTGGTAACAGACAAGCCACACTGGTTCTAATCACATCCACATTCAATGTAGGAGGTACTAGACGCATATCCAGCAGGTCAGTGCGGCGTTCTTTGACGCCAGTGGGATACGGGAGCAGAGCACCTACCAGAGTGCCCTTGTTAACACCATGACGTCCGGCTCCATGGATAAATGGTTAGCATGCTGGTCTTTGGTCCAGGTGGTCCCGGGTTCGATTCCCGGCGGGATCGAGGATTATAACTTTCGTAAGTTACTTCCTATGCCTCGGGTGCTGGGTGCTTGTGCCGTCTTCAATATTATAGTTCATCTTAGATTAGAGTCCCATTCTTACAGATACGCAGGTCGCCTATAATACGGCGTCTACTGGAAAGACCTGCACCAGGTCTGTCCGGAGGCCACGCGTCATTATAACACTGAAATACATATCTTTATCTCCACCATAGTACACACCATCGGTTAGGTGATAAAGATAACAAGCCACTAATTCCCCCTATGTCTAAATTTACAATCTATTAAATCTACTCTGTAACATCCCACACATGCGCGGATATCCAGCACCACATGTTAGATGCTACCTTAACTACAATCTACACTAACATCTAACTAGGTATTTTACTGCCTAAAACTAACCTAAAAGAACTGGCTGGTCGTGGTATCTCCCCTGGTAAGGAAATCTGCCCGTCCAACCCGAGACACCACTCCCAGTCCCGCCTCGTGTGGTCAGATATCGGACCCCACAGGCAACTAACTGACAATGTGTTTTCCTTCCATTCTTTGCGTGACAGATCACATGAGGCGGAAGCCAGTCCATCATGTGACCCGTCACATTCTTATCTTCTATCCAGCCTGTTGTATACGAGTCACCTTTCTTTCACATTGCCAGCACCCCATTATGTTATAACACCACGATACCGGGCACAGCGTCTCACAGGGGCGCGTGACGTTGCTTATTGGATCCTGGAGAACTGGCGACATGTAGCTTGGTTCGATGGGTCACTGTTCCAGTTGTTTCGAGCGGATGGTAAGTTTCGGATTTGGCGCAGGCCCCATGAAGCTCTGGACCCCAGTTGTCAACAAGGCACCATACAAGGCTGATGGTAGCTCCATACTAATGTGGGGTATGTTCACGTGGTTTGGGATGGATTGGCTGATCCACCCGAACAGGTCAGTGACTAGTAACTGCTACGTTGAACTGCTTGGTGGCCACTTGCAGCCCTTCATGGACTTTGCGTACCCCAACAACAATGATACATTCCAACAGGATAATGCACCGTGTCATCGGACCCAAGTTGCCAGAATTGGTTTTGGAGATTTCAAGGACTGCTGTAGCCACCTCGTTCACCTGATATGAACCCTGACAAGCATTCATGGGACGTGCTGGTGAGGTCCATTCACACCCAAGACCCTGCACCTATAAATAGTAGGAAGCTGTGGGTAGCTATCCAAACGGCATGGGTCAGAATCTCTCCACAGATATGTCTTCCACTTATGTAATCGTTGTCACCACGAGTTGCTGCACTTGGCTGAGCTAGAGGAGGGCCTACACGATACTAGATCCCTATCCCATGACTGTTGACATGTCAGTGTATTAACGAAGTATATAATGTTGCTGTTAAAGGCATTGGTATCATATCAAATGTTCGATCAAATGAAAAGCGACACAGATTCTCACAGACAATACATTCAAGTATCGGGACCGGTAACCTTTATACTACGATTAATAAAAAGCACGAGACACAGACGATCAGAACTTGCCATTCCTCTTCTACTTGTTACAGAGAATTATTCGGTCAGATAAATATTAACAACGGTAGGACAGAGGAAATATTTTCGTTATTATTCGTCGTATGATCAATTTGTACTGCACATAAGATCGGATTTTTTTATTTTCTACTCCTTTTCTTGACTAGTAACGATACGATCAGTATTAATTGAGATATTTGAGAGTTAAAATTTAGACCTTCCCTAAACTACTACAGTATTTCACCCAGCGTAAAAGGTTATTTATAGCCTACAGTAGATTGTAGTACCCTTTTTGCCCTGACATTAAATACCGATTTTCTTTAAACTGTGTCCGGCTATTTTCTCGTGATGCGCGTACATACATACATACATACAGTATGTGTCTCTGTTATTCGTACAGGCTTCAATTTCTTATCAAGTCTCGTATATTCACGTTGACGATTGAAATAGTGAAATAAAACGTACATTACGGGTAAAAACATGGTTTGTCAATGACAATTCGTTAGTGAAAACCATACTTATTTACATACAGGCAAGAAGATTCGATATTAATGTGCCAGCATCGACAAACGGGTGTACCAGTTGTATTCGTACACATGGACATGATGATGCCCACCGTTTGGTTGCGATGTACGGAATAGTCTCAGTGACGGCATACGACTGGTCAAGTGCGATAGTCTCCTTCCTAGTGTATCTGTGGTGGACATGGGTAGGTGTGCAGATTTAAGTACAGAGCTCAAAAACATTATACTTAAACTGACAGTTAAAGGACTTTCATTACGAAAGATTGAACAGCTGGTCAATAGAACACATTCTGCGGTGCAATATGTGGTTGATACATTTAAATACAAAGGCAGTATTAAGAACACGCCAAGGAAACCCAAGAGAAAGTGTTTAACTGAAAGGAAAGAACGGCTTGTTGTTCGGCTTATTAAGTCAGAATCCAAATTATGTGCACCAGTATTGAGGCAACTAATCGAGGAACGAACTGGAAAGAAGATCAGCAACTCCACCATCCGTCGGATCCTGTATCGGCATGGGTACAATGGAAAAATCCCTCGGAAAAGGCCATGTGTAAGTATAAAAAACAGACGGCTCATACTGACATTCGCTAAGGAGCATATAAATAAGGAGAAAGAATTCTGGAATGATGTTATCTGGTCTGATGAGACAAAAATAAACCTTTCTTGGGTCAGATAGCATGCACAGAATATGGAGAAAAATTGGTACGGACAATGATGTAGCGAATACATTCCCAACTGTAAAATACGGTGGTGAGTCTGTAATGCTTTGGGGCTGTATGTCAGCCAGAGGTATGCGTAACATATATTTCATCGACGGAATAATGAACAAGGAGGGCTATAATGCAATCCCATGGGCAAACGTGAAGCAGAGAGCCGAAAATATGGGGATGCCGCTTGTTTATATATTCCAGCATAATAATGAACCAAAACACACGGCTGATATTAATAAGACGTGGTTGATCTGGAACATTCCTCAGTAGCTTATAACACCTTCCCAGTCCCCGGATTAAAATCCCATCGAACATCTTTGGGCTACGTTGAAGAGGAATCTCCGTAGGCAACGTTTGCGTACGAAGTAGGAACTTATAAGTGTTGTTCTTCAGGAATGGCAGAAAATCAGCCCCGACATGCGCAAGAAATTAATCTATTCTATGCGGCGACGATGCCAGGCAATTAAAAAGTCGTGAGGACATTCCACTAGATACTAACATGTTACAGGAACCCTTTATTTTTTGTTTATTTCAAGTGTTCAGTTTGCTTGTACGAATAGGAATGATACAAAATTATGGGCGCGCTTTTGTTTATTAGAAGCTGTATGTTTGGATAACATGATTGTAGACACAGTAGATATACGTTTTCTGAAGGCTTTGTTGAATGTATGTTGAGTGAATAAAATCCTTTTCAGTTTATTATTTTCTTGCAGTGCGTTGAAGTACTAAAGCAAACAGCCCGTACGAATAGAATAGGTACATACTGTACATACATACATACATACATACATACATACATACATACATACCTGACAGAAATTTTAAAATATAATTTCTTTCCTCTTCTGGATATTGCTGACTTATAACTACCATTTTGTTAAACATTTTGACCGAAGTACGGACATAACTAACTCTTATTTCTATTTATATAGACTAACTGTTGTATCCGCCGTTGACGAGTCAGTATTTATAGAATTGTACAAAACGTATCTTTAAAATCACTTCGTAGAATGAGGATATTTCTCCAATGTTAACACAACAACATCCGGAACCAGGTAATATTATTGTGGAATTGCCCTGAAGCTCTCAGGAGAGGTTGGCGGCAGTTAACGCACTGCGAACATTGGCAGTATTGTCATCTAGCGGAGATGCGTGGCAGCAAAAGGGACAGAGCACATATTCCCCCTTAACTGTAGCCATACAGTTGTACATACAACACATCACACTACCAACCACCAGAGCACTAAAGGTTAGCATCTGACCATTAAACAGGACCAAGTCCATATGTGCGACACATTTGGCACCCACAAGCTCACTAGTGTGTTCGGATAAAAGCGGCAGAAGAATAATAATTAATAGCGTAATGTTACATAAATAAGTTTTAGGGAATTACAGCATTGCAGACTATCATTCTCGTGTAATTCAATGTTTCGAAACGTGTCTAATGTTAGGGTTGAGATTTGGGGAGATGTTCCGGGACTTACAGTAATGTATTGTCCCAGCAGATCTTTCCCGCAGAGCGCGGAAATCCTTGAGAGAAAATCTCAGTCACTAAAACATCTTACGAAGATTGTTATTTATTTATTTTTATCTTTTCAACATGAAAAATATCAGAAACGGTTTTCTGTAGGTATAATCAGTAATGGAGCCTCCGTGGCAAATGCGGCAGCGCGCCGGCCTCACACCGCTGGGTTCCGTGGTTCAAATACCGGTCGCTCCATGTGAAATATGTGCTGGAGAAAGAGGAGACGGGACAGGTTTCTCTCCGGGTACTCCGGTCTTTTCTGCGACCTTTCATTTCAGCAGCACTCTCCAGTAGCATTTCATTTCGTCTGTCAGTCGTTAATCGTTGCCCCATACGAGTACGACAGGTTTCGGCAGCCGGCCGCTAGGTGGGGCTTCATTCATTCCATTCCTGACTCGGTCATAATCAGTAACGGCTCGTCCTGCAGAAAATGTATGTATTTCTTCCTACAACTTTTGTTAAATGCGCTTTAAAAAATAATAAATCGTTAAGGACATGCATACAGTAGACACATACAGTAGGAGTACCTGGTAACACTCTTCCCTACCCTTCACCCACCCCCACCCTTCTATTTAGGAATATTGTCTTATATTGTAGCCTAGTTTTCTTTCCAGTATAATTTCTACTCAAATACTTTAATGTCAATCTGTACATCTCGTCTGATGTAAAGACGAAGTATTAGCCCAAAAATTCGATACGTTCATATAGAGAAGCAGTTACATATAGTTTCATTTCTATATAATAAATCAACGAGGGCACTGGCTAAGTGGTATGGGTCACGTAACTGTCAGCTTGTTTTCGGAAAATAATGGGTTCGAACCCCAATGTTTGTGGCCCTGGAGATGATTTTCCGTGGTTTCCCATCTTACACCTCAAGTAAGGCCATGGTCGCTTCTTTCCTATTCCTAACCCTTTCCTGTCCCATAGTCACCAAAAAATCTGCCTGTGCTCTTTAACAAATAGAAAACCTATAGAGTACATATAGGCCTGTATAACGAAACCGGAACTATTGCACTTTATGTTTTAGGCAGCCTATCAGACATTAACCAGGGACTTACTTTAAAACTGCGGGCTGCCTAATAGAGGTGGCCGGGCATTGATCTAACCCCTATATCCCATTTAGTGCCGAGGTTACAAATAGTGGAAGCCTTTACCATCCTTCCATTACTTCAACGGCCTTCAAGGCCCGTAACGGAAAATACTTTGCTTTTATACTTTGCTAATCCTGTCCTCCGCTAGAGCAAGATACGTTGTACCAACCTACTGAACCTCTTCTCTTAATTAGAAGCCAGCCTTAGGACACAGTCGATTAGTCGTTGGCCTTCTTTTCGCAGGATAGCGAGCTCTACCCCGATTGAAATTTGTGGCATTAAGTGTGTTTACATCGGACAGTACCGTATCCATTGGCTTCTGACACGTTAAAATATCCCTGTGGTACAAAATTCCTACAACTCGGGGTCTGTAAAGGCCATCAGCAGTTAGAATGGGCGTTAAACATATACTTGTTTTCTTCTTTCGATGATTATTATTAATAATTATCACTTGCTACTAGTGTTATTTTTCTCCCACAACCCCCTTTAAGTGTGCCCCAGTCAACCTGTCTAATTTTCATCACTGCTATAATACCGCGCTTTCAATGCTGTAATGTTCTGCTTTATCGATCACGTTAGGTTGTTTGAAAGTAATGGCCAGATTAATAATTATTACTCTAGTTATTCATAATACTACTGGTAGTTTAAAGGGACCATGCATTAGTCTTTACCCGGGATGAAAAGTGTAATAGACCGAGCAAGTGGTCGTGTGATTAGGATCGCGCAGCCGTGCGCTTGCATTCGGGTGATAGTGGGTTGGAACACCACTGTCGGCAGCCCTGAAGATGGTTTTCCGAGGTTTCCCATGTTCACACCAGGCAAATGCTGGGGCTATATCTTAAAATTAAGGCCACAGCTGCTTCCTTCCCATTCTTATCCCTTCCCTATCCCATCGTCGCCATAAGACTTATCTGTGTCGATGCGACGTAGAGCACATTGCAAAAGAGACACATAAGTTGAACTAAAATCAATATATCTTAATTCTTCTGTACACAATCGAATTGAAAAATAATCATAACTTTTAATGCGAAATATTTGAACATGCCGACCAATTTCACTCAGCACGTTGAAGTGAGGCGTCCAGTCCTCCAGAACTCGATGAACACATGTGTTTGGATTGCACAATTGGTCGTCCATGACATGTTTTTTTCCATCGTCTCCCACAGTAGTTCCAATTCTAGATGTGATTTCGAGACGGTAGAGTCGAGGAAAGTATTTCAACTTTTCCGCATCGTGTGCATGTTACTGACAGACAAGCGACACAGACGTGATCTTCTATCAAAAGTTAGATACTCGCCCTGCTACACAAAGAGAACAACATAAACTGTAGAATGGCGACTTCAGGATTGAGGAACTAATGTTTATATTAAATTTTCCGTACATTTCACGTCAAGTCGGACAAAAATGTGCAAAAATGAACTTGGGTCTCTTAAGAATTTCAAAAATTTTAACAAATATATTTTTATTTCGTGCGACTATTTCTAGCCGAGTGCAACCCTTGTAAGGCAGACCCTCCGATGAGGGTAGGTGGCATCTGCCATGTGTAGGTAACTGCGTGTTATTGTGGTGGAGGATAGTGATATGTGTGGTGTGCGAGTTACAGGGATGTTGGAAACAGCACAAACAGCCCGCCCCTGAGCCATTGCAATTAACCAATGAAGGTTAAAATCCCTAACCCGGCCGGGAATCGAACCCGGGACCCTCTGAACCGAAGGCCAGTACGCTGACCATTCAGCCAACGAATCGGACAAAACAAATATAGAAAAGCTTCAAAATCAAGATTATGTAAAACTGTAATAGCACTCACTGAAAAAAGTCATGAAAATTGTCGTATAATATAATTTTTCGTAATTTCCGAGACATATTTTAGTTATCGTTAGAGATGGGAAATTGAATTAGATTTTATTTTCACACACATAATGATGGCTTTTTGATGATATGTAAATCACGTGGATTGTTCACAATATTATTGATACAATCATTAAAATGTTAATTTTATTTTTATTCCAAGATTTAAAAAAATATGTAAAATACAGCAGTTCCAGCAGTTGAATAAATCTGAGTTGTCAAACTTAAGGGGCCGTGAATGATATACGAATATAAAGAATAAAGGAAATGCAATTGAGAGATTGCGCTAGTTGTAGGTCTGATGGTCATGAAAATGTTTGAAAATGTTTGAATTCTCTCGGAAGCAATAGTTTTTATTATGTTACTATAATTAATATGGTATGATTGAGCTCCCACAAGAAGCACGTAGCTACTCAGCGGCAACGCAGCGCGTGTTTAATTGAACTGTGTAGAGATTGCAATCTCTTGTTGACTCCTGTCAACCGGGCGAGTTGGCCGCGCGGTTAAGGGCGCGCAGCTTTGAGCTTGCATCCGGGAGATAGTGGGTTCGAAACCCACTATCGGCAGCCCTGAATATGGTTTTCCGTGGTTTCCCATTTTCACTCCAGCCAAATGCTGGGGCTGTACCTTAATTAAGGCCATGGCCGCTTCCTTCCCACTTCTATCCCATCGTCGCCAGTCTTCTACTTAGAAGAATAAACCGTTGACTATGCGAATAATATATTATTTTCAACTGTTGAACAGCGGGAGTTGATACTGAGCAGAAATGAGAATCTCGAAATGTTTTATTTTTCTAAGGCAATTCGAAATTTTTAAAAATGCTCATTTTTTTCCTGTCCGGTTGCACATGGAATGCCCATATGTGTAAAGTACAGTTCATAGCATTTCTTATTGTGTGACAGCAGGAAACGAAACAGGCACGAGCATTTATTTCTTATTAATAAATGTGTGCTGTCAGATTACAAAGAGCACATTCCCACGAAAACCTTAAACCATGTATTTATACTGACGATTAGAATTTTTTTTTTTTTTTTTTTTGCTTTACTAATGAACACGTGATAGCCAATTAACTTTTGTTTAAAAACAGTTTAAAAACAGAAAGCAAATATAATTTTCTGCTTTAAGTTAGCAAATGACGGTAATCACCGTCGAAGTAAATAGTCTTATCATGAGGAGTTCTTTAAAAAGAAAACCTAGGTGTCGTACGTAAGTAAGATAATGAAAGATAGATTTTTCTTCATTTCGAAAATTATTTTATTTTATTAACCTCATAATGCACATCATTTTCAAAATCACAAGGTACCTCGCAGGCAAGAAAGTTAAAAGATGCAACTTTTTCATAGAGCAGTAGAAACACGGCCTCACTCCAAGCTCGCCAAGGCAGGGAGGTGAGGGTCAGGATGGAACGCCCATGTCAAACGACCAGTAATCCCTGTACTGCGGAGAGGTGAGTGAGTTTTTCTTTGTCCGCGAATATACCTAATAACATTATTGGTTTTACGTCCCACTACCTAACTTCCTCTTCTTCTTTTCCTTCTTAATCTGTTTGCCCTCCAAGGTTGGTTTTTCCTTGGACTCAACGAGGGATCCCATCTCTACCGCTTCAAGGGCAGTGTCCTGGAGCGTGAAACATTGGGTCTGGGGATAACATTAGGAAGGAGGACCAGTACCTCGCCCAGGCGGCCTCACCTGCTATGCTGAAAAGGGGCCTTGTGTTGGGGGCGGGAAGATTGAAAGATTGGAAAGGATAGACTAGGAAGAGGGAAGCGGCCGAGGCCTTAAGTTAGGTACCATCACGGCATTTGCCTGGAGGAAAAGTGGGAAACCACGGAGAACAACTTCGAGGGTCGCTGAGGAGGGAATCGAAAACCCCTCTACTCAACTGACCTCCCGAGGCTGAATGGATCCCGTTCCAGCTCTCGTACCACTTATCAAATTTCGTGACCGAGCCGAGAATCGAACCCGGGCCTCCGGGGGTGGCAGATAATCACGCTAACCACTAAACCACAGAGGTGGACTCTAACGGACACTACAATCAGTAAATTATCACCCTATTGTGGTAACAAACCTCCGAACTACTCATGTAATCAGTAGTTCGCATTTATATTAAATGATAATAAGAAGAAGAAGAAGAAGAAGAAGAAGAAGAAGAATTTTATTGTCGTATACCCGTCTAACTACTTTTATGGTTTGCAGAGACGTTGAGGTGCCGGAATTTCGCACCGCGGGATTTGTTTTACGAGCTACTAAATCTATCGGCACGAGGCTGGTGTAGGCCTATATGAGCGCCTTCAAATGCCGGGGTTGAACCCGCCAACTTAGGCTCAAAATGCCCGCGTTTCTACCGTCTGAGCCACGAAGCGCGACATTTAGACGGTAACTCCATTCCTAACAAGTTCCTTGTTCCCGTTTTGCGTTAACCCAATTGAATGCTCTTACCGCTCATTGCGAAGGTGTTGCCGGTGTTGAGGCCTAGATTCGTTGGACAATGAGCAAGGGGGGAGGGGGGTGGGCGGCGCGCACAAATCCCATCGAATTGTTTTCTGTTATTCCCCTTTTCAGCTTCAGGTAAGTGGAGGGTTGTTACTTAACTAAGACTTTGAATACACTCTCCTAAATCCTAGTTCTATTTAAGTGATTACACATATTAATCGGAATACACATGACAGTAATATAGACTGCGAGACAGGATTCAAGAGGATGTTAACTACAATATGCCAAGCCCCCTGAAATGATTCTGTAAATAGTCCAGCTTCTTTGGCCGAATGGTCAGCGTTGAGGCCTTCGGTTCAGGGAGACACGAGTTCCTTCCCGGGCTGTCGGGAATTTTAGACACATTTGGTTAATTCCTCTGACTCGGGGACTACGGAGCTCGATAGCTGCAGTCGCTTAAGTGCGGCCAGTATCCAGTAATCGGGGGATAGTGGGTTCGAACCCCACTGTTGGCAGCCCTGAAGATGGTTTTCCGTGGTTTCCCATTTTCACACCAGGCAAATGCTGGGGCTGTACATTAATTAAGGCCACGGCCGCTTCCTTCCCATTCCTAGGCCTATCCTATCCCATCGTCGCCATAAGACCTATCTGTGTTGGTGCGACGTAAAACAAATAGCAAAAACTGACTCGGGGACTTGATATTTCCCAATGCACTTATCTTCGTATATAAACAACACACCACAGAAGCACCCAATAGTGAATATA
This sequence comes from Anabrus simplex, assembly GCF_040414725.1. NCBI lineage: Eukaryota > Metazoa > Arthropoda > Insecta > Orthoptera > Tettigoniidae > Anabrus > Anabrus simplex. Next base: position 846,706,053 of record NC_090266.1, read on the forward strand.
TCCCTCCACATAAGGTTGGAGTCAGTAAGAGTGCGGCCGTAGAATAGGGCCAAGTCCACATTTGCGACACAAAAGGAAAAGAAAAAGAAAACTATTGACCAGTGTAATCCATGGACCATTTTTACATATTTGTGCGCCCAGGCCAGGACGTAGCAATGGCCTAGGATAATGCCGTTGCTCGGACAACGTGGCTCAGATGGTAGAGTGCTGGCCTTGTTTTTTCATGTCAGCGGGTTCGATCCTGGCTCAGTCCGGTGGTATTTGAAGGTGCTTGAAGATTTACCGGCACGTAAAATACCTGCAGGTCAAAATTTCTGTCCCCGAAAACAGTTTTTTAGTTAGTGGGACCTAAAACTATTATTATAATTAAAGTTAAGTTATTATAGCAGATTATTTTAGGGCTAAGAAAGGGGTCGGTAACAGCATGTATTTAGATAATATACCGACCCAATAAGCCTGTAACACAAAAGTTGAACAAGCATTTTACGTAACTTTTAATCTCGTGAACACTGGCCACGGGAAGTCAGTTCTTCGTGGAATCCAAACTATAGCTACGCAATCTTTCATTTGAAAAGTCCTATGTGCCTTGGCTGGGATATGAGCCGCATCACCTTACCTCTATCATTCCTACTATTCTATCATGCCCCTACACAAAATAGAAAATCCTCGTACTTCATGATTGTTCTTTTGCGGTTTGGTATTTTCTCTACATGCAATAAGAGAATATTTTCCATTAGCTAGTGTCTGTGTTACAAGCATTTTTATCTAGGCCTACTTTTGAGTGTTGTCCTAGGTTCTTTGACTAGGGCTTCTAAGTGATAAACATCTCTAGCGCGTGGGTTCCGGCTTGTATACTGTGGAAAATTTGCCGAGGTTGTATTTCGAGCTTAATAAAATTGCGACGTCAATGCTAGGTAGCCTATATGCGGAGATCTCTAGGAGTAAAGCAAAGCAAAGCAAAGCAAACTCTTCTCCGTACAGGCCATGAAGGCCCTTGGAGGATTGGAAGGTAAAGGCTTCCACTGTCCGTAACCTCGGCACTTGATGGGGTAGAGAGGTTAGCTTTACGCCCGGCCGCCTTTGCCCCCAGGAATTAATCTGGTACTCATTTTTGGTGTAGGCTGAGTGAACCTCAGGGCCATATGCACCTCCGGAAGTGGAAACTTCGTTTCTTAAATGTTACGACTTCCTACCGGGGATTCGAACCCACGTCCTTCCGGGCGAACCGAGCACGCCTTTGCCGCCTCGGCCAGGCAGCCCCTAGGATTAAAATACATGTCATAATTCTAGACTGGAAATGAATAAGAGTAGATTTACACACCGTTAGCCGTTCTTGACACACATTATCATGTTCTATACTGTCTACGAGAAAAAGACCCGCACCAGGCCTCTCCGGAGGTCATACGCCATTATTATTATGTTCTATATTCCTTGAAATACTGTATCTGTAATTTAACTACGGGACAATTTCGCTCCTCCTCCTTATTCAACGTTTGTGATATCGATACTGCACAAGATTCCTATTTTGTTTCCGTTCAGACCTACCTTACTGACAGATATCATCTCTCATATAGGGGAGAATAGGCTACTGTAAGTATTAAAGGATATCTAATCAATCCTAAAGCCAATGGGTAATTACATTAATACCAACGTTCCGACAACACTGCATTAGGAGGTGATCTTTTTTTGTGAATCTTCTATTTATGTACTTACATCGAATTACTGTAGTTTACTGTTGGAAAAGTCCGAGCTCCAGTATGTGTGTGGTGCAATGCTTGTGTCCACTTACGGTATCAGTGGCTAATGAAAGCGTTCTTGGCTGCATTTTACCGTTGATTGTTGCTTTAAAGGGATATGAGACGTCGTAGTATCAGTTCCAGCTACTTCCTTAGCGTTAAAATTATCCGGTCATTGTTACCATGGCGTCTACAGTGGCTCACATGTTTATAATTCATTGAAATGAAGTGAAATGGAGTATGGCTTTTAGTGCCGGGAGTGTCCGAGGACAAGTTCGGCTCGCCAGATGCAGGTCTTTTGATTTGACTCCCGTAGGTGACCTGCGCTTCGTGATGAGGATGAAATGATTATGAAGACGACAAATACACCCAGCCCCCATACCAGTGAAATTAACCAATTAGGGTTAAAATTACCGACCCTGACGGGAATCGAACCCAGGACCACTGTGACCAAAGGCCAGCATGCTAACCATTTAGCCATGTAGCCGGACTATAATTCATTGAAGGATTGCGAACAAAGTAATCGTGAGTTTAAGAAAGACTCCAGTAGGCCTTTCCCCTTGAATTGAAAAGATAAAATGAAGAAAAATCATTCCATGTATGATCGACGTTGGGAGTTGAGTTAAGATTTCCTCCAAACCTATAAGTAGTGGGCACCTTTGCGAACACTTTATCCCGCTTAGCTATTCGGGTCCACATTAATATTAGTGAAACGAGAAAATAAGCCATTTTTGAGCGCAAAACTGAATCGAGGCTGGAGGTCCTGACCCCTCCTGATTATCAACTAAACTTATTCTAGATATTTCTTGATTAGGGGAAACAGGACGAGACAATCTCAAATGACTGCAAGTTACGCGTTAGCTCATGCATCAAGGGAGAACTCGATGAGCATCCTACTCTCATTTCTTTGCAAATACTACACAGAAATAATTAAAGCTGATGCTTTAGAATAGCCAGTATAACAACATCGGAATTTTTTCGTAATTAAGTACTTGGACCTGATCATAGATGAAACAGTGATACTACAGGGTTATTCGCCTAATATGTTACAAGGAAATACGTCCAAACCATTAAAGATATCGGTATTCTGTTTTCATATTCGTAAATGATACCCAGGGGCTTGTAAAATAACGTGCTACTTATTCTCATGGGGTGATTAATAACCGAGATATTAATACTAACTCCATATTTTTAAATAAAACGGCACGAATACATACAGTTGGCCTAAAAGTTCAACTGCGTGCACGTTCAAATATGTAAGTATTTTCAAAATCGGACAGTTACTTTTTGATATATGAATAAAAACTGCATTTTGACTTTTGCGTGCCGCATCAGACAGCGTACGTTCGGCCAAGAATGTATTGGCACTCAAGCTGTTTCCTGGCATTGATTCCTGCCACAGAACGGATACCAGGCATGTACTGTAAACTATCGTACACAAAATGTCATGTACCGTAACATTCCCTGGGTGTGCAACGTTATTGTATGACTGGCAAACACACAACGGGGAAGGGAGATTACAGTTGTTGTTTGTTTGGTTTGAAATCCATGTGTAACAGGTTGCGCTCAGTTTGTCGTCTTTCCCCACGGATGGAAATGGCAAGGATTTGGAAAGGACGTCGGCCGTGGCCTATCTCAAATATCATCATCATCATCATCATCATCTGTTTACCCTCCAGGGTCGGCTTTTCCCTCGGACACAGCGAGGGATCCCACCTCTACCGCCTCAAGGGCAGTGTCCTGGAGCTTCAGACTCTTGGTCGGGGATACAACTGGGGAGAGTGACCAGTACCTCGCCCAGGCGGCCTCACCTGCTATGCTGAACAGGGGCCTTGTGGAGGGATGGGAAGATTGGAAGGGATAGGCAAGGAAGAGGGAAGGAAGCGGCCGTGGCCTTATGGTAGGTACCATCCCGGCTTCGCCTGGAGGAGAAGTGGGAAACCACGGAAAACCACTTCCAGGATGGCTGAGGTGGGAATCGAACCCACCTCTACTCAGTTGACCTCCTGAGGCTGAGTGGACCCCGTTCCAGCCCTCATACCACTTTTCAAATTTCGTGGCAGAGCCGGGAATCGAACCCGGGCCTCCGGGGGGGGGGGCAGCTAATCACGCTAACCACTACACCATAGAGGCGGACCCTATCTCAAATATACCAAGTCAAATAATTATTTTATTCCTTTTAAAAACATTAACCCTCTCTGTCCTGTCGTGAGTTCGCCTGTCATACACACTTTGCAAACCTATCACGGGTACGATGCGCATTGGTATCACCCAAATATCACTGTAAAATTTGTCACAAATGGAACATAATAATTGCTTTTACACATATCAAGTGAAAAATCCCTGGCAAATTAAGAAATACCGTTGTTATTTGAGAAATATGAAAACATACTTAAGGCTTGTAGACGGGACTGGTATATGACGTACTGCGCTGCTGGTGCCGTCTTTTGTTACTTTCTTCAGGTCCGGGGCTAGCACCGTGGAATGGGAGTGCTATGTCTGTAGATTCTCATTATCTTTGTCCATATGACTAGAGCGGCTAGTTCAGGCCAGTTCAAACAGCAAAATGGAGGTCAACAGAAAAATAGCATGATCCCTAGACCTATAAATATTTTTATTTCTGTTCGAACGAAAGTAGCTCGATCCCTGGACCAATAAATCACTAGTCCTCTGAATTTTTCTTATGTACATTGGCCATACCATTTTGTCGCCTATTAAATATTGCATATCGCGATACAAGTCATGAACTGATGATGTTTGACAAGTGAAGCAATGAAACGAAAGCAAAGAAAAAGCAAAGAACTTCAGTGAATACAGATATCACACACGAAATCGTTGAAAGTGTAAGATAAAAGACATACGTGTGTCACTGTGAGCGCAACACCAAATGTACTTGTAAAGTGGTAAAGTACGTATACATAATATTCTCCAAACATCAAATATTTCTTAATTTGCCAGGGATTTTTCACTTGATATGTGTAAAAGCAATTTATTTTATTTATTTCGTATGGCATGAGGATACATTGTTACAATTTGGTTATTAACTATATTTATACATTTGAGCTCATCAATATCTGCATTGCTGCTAAAGCTGAATGTCCAGTTTTGTTAGCCAACTCACAGCTTCATCACTGGCCTCGTGGATATCCTTTATTGTCCCACTGAATCTTCGGAGTGGGCACTCTGTGACGATATGTTGAACGGTCTGAGGCACATCAGAGCAGTCGCAATAAGGATCGCTGGTAATCTTCCACTTGTGTTTCCAGAAGTTGCATCTGCCATGTTGAGTTCTGATCCGATTAAGTGATGACCAGATTTTTCTGGGTAAGTTGAAACCAGGAGGTTGCATAACTGGATCCGAAATTAGACCTAATCTGTCAGGGTTTGAAGCTGCCCACCCATAGCGCCAGGCAGTGTTAGTATGAAATTCATCTTGGACTAGCCTCTTTCCTAGTAACCAAGAAGGTTTCCTAGATTTCAGCCTGAGATCTTCACGTAGGCAGTCTTGATGTATTGGTAGAAGAGGATTGTCACAACATTTAACCCATTCTTTCTTCAGTGCCATTTGTCTTCGGAGATGAGGAGGTGGAATATTTGAAAGAACTGGTAACCACTCCAAAGGTGTGGATTGGATGGTTCCTGATATAGCCCTCATTGTATCGTTTAACTGAGTGAAAGCAATTATTATGTTCCATTTGTGACAAATTTTATAGTGATATTTGGGTGATACCAATGCGCACTATACCCCCTATCACATGTGTACGATATGCCCTAGCCTTGTATGAATATACCAAACTGTGCCCTTGTTTTGTCATATTACATTACAGTTGATACAATATATTGCAGGCATAGGGATTGAATTACCGGTATGAAATTGAGAAAGATTAATTAATACTTGATACGATATGAAACGCGTGGATAACCCGAGGAAGAAACATTATTCTATGAAACAGTATCCAATAATTCTATGAAACAGTATCCAATAATTTCTGTGGCTGCAATCACACCCAGGAAACTACCTGTGTGTCAATATGTCCTTGTCCGACTGCACGCCGTCTAATGCGGCATACAAAACCGCGACTGTTGTCCTTATTGATATCTCAGAAAGTAACTGTCCGATTTTGAAAAACTTACATATTTGAACTTGTACGCAGTTGAACTTTTAGGCCAGCTGCACGGATTTGTAGGGGCTACCTGGCCGAGGACGTGGGTTCAAATCCCCGTCAGGAAGTCGTAAAATTTAAGAAACCAGATTTCCACTTCCGGAGGTGCATATGACCCTGAGGTTCACTCAGCCTACACCAAAAATTCCTGAGGGCAAAGGCGGCCGGGCATAGAGCTAACCACTCTACCCCATCACGTGCCGAGGTTAACAAAGGCAGAAGCCTTTACATTCCACTCCTCCAAGGGCATTCGTGGCCTGTGCGGAGGTGACTTTGCTTTTTTTTTTTTTGCTTTGCACGAATTTGTGCCGTTCCATTTTAAAATATGGAGTTAGTATTAATATCACGGTTATTCATAACCCCATGAGAATACGTAGCACTTTTTTTACAAGTTCCTGGGTATCATTTACGAATATGAAAACAGAATACCGATATCTTTAATGGTTTAGACCTTATGTCCGTGTAACACCTGAGGTGAATAACCCTGTATAATGTTTCTTTTACGCTGATCGATAACTAACGCAGGTCTAATGAGGTTTCCCTCAGACAAAATCTCAAGGCAGGTTACGGAATTGCTTTCATATCTACTGTGAAGCGTAATTCTATTAACTTGATTCATTTAAGGATAAATAAGTTCCGAACGAGACGCAAGACATGATAAAAATACTCCTTTAATATCCGAAAATCTCTATGAATATACCAAACTGTGCCCTTGTTTTGTCATATTACATTACAGTTGATACAATATATTGCAGGCATAGGGATTGAATTACCGGTATGAAATTGAGAAAGATTAATTAATACTTGATACGATATGAAACGCGTGGATAACCCGAGGAAGAAACATTATTCTATGAAACAGTATCCAATAATTTTACGATAGAGAGACATGATTTCACTTGTAATAAATTCACAATATCACAGAGCAGCATGTGTTCGCATACAGCCTACAATGAAACCTGACAAAACCAGCCACCATTCGTTCTTCCGAAAAACAAAAGGCCATTAGAACAGGTGGCCACTAAATTAAGGTTACGAAATTTTGGAATCGGGGAAGAGGTCTATTTCATCACATGATTAGCTACAGCAGTACCTGCAGTGTTTTAAAACTATCATATATATATGTAAAACAATCAGTAGATCTATAACGAACAGTGCGACTACGGTACTTCGTATATAGAGAAGCCATTTTAAACGGACTGTACAGTGGCATTTTCTTTATTCGCTTGATTTACAATAAAATCCTTCAGCGTGGCATATTTTATAGTATTTCCACATCCCCTTTTACGTGGCACACGTTTCAAAAGATTCTAAAAGTTTATTCAAATTCGAGATTGCATTCTCGTCGTACACTTTACCTAACACTGTATGTCGCGTTATTCGCTTGTGTCCTGGTTCGGCAAGTTTCATTGCAAAAAATTATTTCTCGTTTCCAAGAATCACTTCTATTCTCCCCTCCAGTGTAAAACAACCCTTGTTTTTTCCGCACATTGTACCTTAATTATTCACTGACTGAATACAGCAGGCCTACAACAACCGAAATCAATCACCAAACTGCCAATAAGGGCAACATTAGTACACCCTATTCAGACATTATTCCAACCTAAAGCATTTTTAAATGAGTTCGCATACTGTCGGCTTGTTCAATCACATCGCCACATTCACTGTCGCGGATAATTTACAACTTCGTTTACAGGTAGACTACGGAGAAGATAAGGTGAGGAAGGGGGTCGGTATGTATTGTACCCCATAAAATAGAAACTACAGTATTAAAAAAGAATACTCTTTCGATGGACCGATATTCGTTTGTATTACAGTGTGTCTATATCAGGGGTGAGCACAGTATTCGGAGCGGTTATGACCATTCAGGTCATTTTGTGAAATACGTCGGCCTGGTGACTGCTTAAAGGAGGGGATATTAACACAGGCTTTAAGAGAAAATTAATAGGTACCCTGTTTACTGATCTCACTGCTAAGTAAAGGTGGCCGTTTAGGCAGGTTTGACTGTAATGCCCTCGCGTATGTCTTCAGAAATTATATATGAGACGCTGTGAACATAAAAGACAAACTCAACATGGCACGACATTGTTCTTATTCAATTCTTTCTTTTTTTAATTATTTTTATTTTTAATTTTTTGAATTCACACTCTTTTCCTTTACATAATTAGTAGACTATTGAATAAACCCGAATAAAGATTTCGAGCGATCTGGCAGCGAGTAAGAAGGGAGAAGTCAACATCTCTCCTTGTTTACGTAAGCGTAAAAGGAGAGGTCAAATATTAAGACTCTCACAAATTCTGTCCTTGCAAATGACAATAATCTGAAAAAAAATGAATGACTGTCTAATCGCCATACCTCCAGTAAAACTAAACTCAGGTAACACAGGAACAAGGACAAGAGAATGACAACAGTGATGACGATACGATTGACTAGGGGTAACTGACATAATTTGATTATTTGTAATAGAAGAAGATTTGGCTTGCTTACAATATTGCCAGCCATATACACGAGGCCACAAAGCTAGATGGCAATAGAGGATTGTGGAAGCGTTTTGTTAATTAGCAGAGGCTTGCAGACTGAACGCTGAAAGGCATAATAGACTATATTGAAGATATATGTATGTATGTATGTATGTATGTATGTATGTATGTATGTATGTATGTATGTATGTATGTATGTATGATGATACGGTTGGAGAAAAACCTGTGTTGCAAACTTCCTAATTTATTCATTAGGGGTACCAGTCCTTGAAAACATTAAAAATATGGAATACAGAAAATATAAAAATGAATCACTTACACGTTTTCTGAGAAAATAAATGTATATGAGGAAAGTACAAAACATTAATGTAATTTCAAAACATGCGCTTGCTGAGGTCGCCTTTTGCATTGACAACTAGTGATGTCACAAAACAGCATGTTCGTATATAGCCTATACTGAAACCTGCCTAAACCAGCCACCATTCCATTATTTTGGGATAACCTAACTGCGACCCCCATCGAACTTGTTAGTCATTACTTACTAAACACTTCCCTGGTCTCGAAAGCCCAGAATAACGGCCGAGAGGATGCGTCGTGCTGACCACACGGCCTCTCGTAATCTGCAGGCCTTCGGACTGAGCAGCGGTCGCTGGGCAGGCCAAAGCCCTTTCAAGGGCGTTAAGGGCCGTGGGGTTTCGTTTGGTTTTTACTAAACACTTCATCTAAGACCTGAAGATGTGAAGACATCGCCTGGTACCACGAAGGGTTTGTTAAGGGTGCCGGTGGATCTAATATTCAGGTGTCTCATATTTTACCAACTTTAATCCTTTGCTTTCCCAGTTCTTTTTACAATTTCGTAAGAAATGGCTGCAGTTGAACTTAATTTATGCCATAATTTTATAAAACTACATACAATATTACCTTCCAAACTAAATTTTCCTGGACCTCGCAAAACTTCTAATGGCTTGTATTTAACTTATTTGTGTTCTCAGAAATATTCTCTGTCTTTCTTTTGCATTTTAGGTGCTGCCTGGCTGAGGCGGTAAAGGCGTACTCGGTTTGCCCGGAAGGACGTGGGTTCGAATCCCCGTCAGAAAGTCGAACAATTTAAGAAACGAGATTTCCACTTCCGGAGGTCCACATGGTCCTCGGATTCACTCAGCTTGCACCAAACATGATTACCAGGTTAATTCCTTAGGGAAAAGGCGGCCGGGCGTAGAGCTAACCACTCTACCCAACGAAGTGCCGAGTATACGGATAGTGGAAGCCTTTACATTCCACCCCTTCCAGGGCCTTCATGGCCTGTACGGAGATGACTTTGCTTAGTTTTCTTTTTCATTTGAAAAACAAATTAAATAATAAAGACAGAATATTTGTAAGAATATCGCCAATAAGTGAAATACAAGCCCGTTTTCCATTCAAAATGATGTCCACCTCGTTAGTGTAAAGGTTAGTACTATTAACTGCCGTCCTAAGGGGTTTGGGTTCGATTCCCAAAATTTGATATTTGCAAGAGGGCTGGTATATAGTTAAGAAGGTTCATGCAGCTCAATTTCATTCGGGGAGTAGGGGGAGGGGGTGCCTAAAAAGAGCTGCCCCACATCGGGACGAATATACGAATTTACATTTTACATTTTAAATAATATTAGTATAGCTGTCACAATCAATTTCCTCCATCCGGTAGGCGGAGGTGATAGAATATATTCACGGTATCTGCTGACCGTCGTAATAGGCGACTAAAAGGGTAAGCCAATGGGCTCTGAACTAGGAGTGTAGATTGATGAGCACGAATCCTCTAGCTGAGTTTAGCATTTCTTCCAGTTACTTTCATTACTCCTCATTGTCATCTTTCGTATACAACCTCCCTTGGTCAACTCTTATCCTCTCCCAACCACGATGGTATTAGGTTTTCAAGGACTAGGATTTCTTTCATTTTCACTCTCTTCGTGGCGCTTCTCTTTCTTTTGCCTTTACCCTAACTCAGTAATCACTACCAGAAAGAAGCCTATGAATAAAGGGTTCACAAATTGGCCAGAGATAATAACAAATAGCAAAAATAAATGATGTCGACGTAGGCTACTGAAATGGGACCCGCAGCAACAACAGTGCGAACTTGAGAGTGTGAAGAGTTATCTGTCAACACAACCCTAGGAGATGTGTAACGAAACAAGTATCACGTGGCTACAACCTAGATACACACTTTTCTTTCCGACTGAAAACCACGGAATATTATTTTCAGTGTTCTTTCTTTCTCCTCGCTCTTTACTTCTTCTTCTTCTTCTACCTGTCCTTTATCTCAACAAGCTGTGGTTAGGAATAATCTTTATTAAGCCCAGTTTTACGCCCGGATCTCATTCCTCATTCCTGACGCAAATCCTGTGTGTTCCTGTTGCAGTTCGTAGTGTGATGTGCTGTATGTAAATTAGTATGTGTCTTATGACGATCATAAGTACCCAGCCCACGAGCTAGAGGAATTAACCAGACGCAGCTAAAATCCCGGCCCGGCTGAGAATTGATCCCGGGGCCCTACGAACCGAAGGCTACTACACTCAGCTAATGAGACGGATTCTATTCACTTCTTACTTCAACTAGGAATTGCTAAAGGGATCAGTGATTGCCTGGTGTTTTTCTAACTTTTAAACCATAAAGTGCTAATTATAAGGTGTACTGAATATATGTCCTTTTCCCTACTTTGCGTCAGAGTAAATAAATACACGAACAATATCGGCTGTTATACGGCACAAAATCTGTACAGCAACATCCACCTGACTTGGCTGGGAGGCTAGACATAATGATCTCTCCTAAGCCAACAGTTTTTTGTGTCATCCCAGTACCAAAATATCCTTTTGCCGCTATCATCGACGTTATCAAAGAAGTAAATCTTTAGAATGTCAATAGGATATTGCTACCGAAGTTTCGGAAATTACACCAAGTGAGAATGATTTAAAGTATTCTAAACCTTGTCCTTTTTCCCTACGTAAGCTTAAGAAGAGGTCTGGTTGCTAATGATGAACATTCCAGCAATGTTTAATTCTGTCTTCATTCATATCCTTGTCCAATGGCAATGTCATGGACTAAGTGTCTAAGGGAATAAGATAAAATTTTCTTTCAGAGTGGAACGAAACCGTGTTGCGTACCCAGTCCGTTTGCAGTGAAATGTCTTAAGATTAGCAAAGGCATACAAAGCTGGAGATACTGACCTGTTAGTGTTCCCATATTGACTGTTTACCTTCCAGTAGGCGAGCCAGGCGCAGAATGTCCGGAGCAGGCCCCTCGGAGCACGTTATATGCTGAATCAGGCTGGCCGTTCGTTCACCTGCCGCCTAGTTCTTCCGCGTACACCTTGGCCATGACCGGGGCTTGCGGGGCGACCATCACAACGGATGTCGTGCAGAGTGAGGAGATAATTGAGATGCTGGGCAGGTTTCCACTGGCCTACATGGCCAGGATAAACAGTGCAATCAGCTGAATTTGCCAACTTGTAGCCTAACTGTATACAGCGTTAATCAGCATGGCCATTGGCGATGCTGGGAGATGTTAGGAGGGAGGTCAGTTCTTTACCCTTCAGGCACGGTTACTTTCGTGTTATTCTAATTCGATTAATGTTATATTTATAGATCCAGTCAGGGAAAGGAGTATCGTGCCCAGCAGCAATTCTCTCCCAAATTTGTAAATATATATGGTTGTCTTTCATTATAGTCAGGAATATATAACTTATTGAAATTCTGAAAGAAAAATGTTTGTACTAATTAATATGTGTATAATAACTACCCAGAAATGTACTACTTTCTGGCAGGCACGGCCGTGAGAGAGTGAGCTGTCACTCGTTCAAAACTGTCCCTCACCTCACGAAACAGCATATTTAAAATACTGTTATTGATTGGCTTAAGGGCTGGGACATCTTTGAACATTAGTCCAGTGTAAGTAAAAATCTAATAATAATAATAATAATAATAATAATAATAATAATAATAATAATAATAATAATAATAATAATAATAATAATAATAATAATAATAATAATAATAATAATAATAATAATAATAATGATGATTTTACCGAGCTCGATAGCTGCAGTCGCTTAAGTGCGGCCAGTATCCACTATTCGGGAGATAGTATGTTCGAACCCCACTGTCGGCAGCCCTGAAAATGGTTTACCGTGTTTTCCCATTTTCACACCAGGCAAATGCTGGGACGTTACCTTAATTAAGGCCACGGCCACTTCCTTCCCACTCCTAGCCCTTCCTTGTCCCATCGTCGCCATAAGACCTACCTGTGTCGGTGCTACGTAAAGCAACTAGCAAAAAAATAATGATTTTACGTCCCAATAGCTACTTTTAACGTTTTTCGGAGACGCTGAGGTGGAGGAATTTTGTCCCGCAGGAGTTACTTTATGTGTCTGTAAATCCGACACGAGGGTGACGTACTTGAGCACATTCAAATACCATCGGACTCAGCCAGGATCAAACCTGACGAGTTGGAGTCAGAAGGCCAGAGCCTCAATCGTCTGAGCCATTCAGCCCGGCAAGTAAAAGTCTGTCACTATAAAATAAATTATGGTGAATGGATGTGTCAATTATTTTGGCCTAGGATTGGAGGCACGACCCTATCTTTTCGGAATTTTCCTGAAGTGAATGTTAAGTATCGCAGGTATACGTCTCTCAGGATAGCTGCTGTTTTCGCCTGCACTCGAACTTCTTTTACTTGTGGTTTAAAGTCACACTAATTCAGAAAGACCTTTTAGCGACAGTGGGCTGGGGAATGACTGGGATTGGAAAGACAGTGACCGCGGTACACACCAGGCGAGTTGGCCGTGCGGTTAGGGACGCGCAGCTGTGATCTTGCACCCGGGAGATAGTGGGTTCGAATCCCACTGTCGGCAGCCCTCAAGATGATTTTCTGTGGTTTCCTCAGCTTCATATCAGGCAAATGCTGGGGCTGTACCTTAATTAAGGCCACGGCTACTTCCTTCCCACTCCTAGCCCTTCCTTGTCCCATCGTCACCATAAGACCTACCTGCGCCGGTGCGACGTAAAGCCACCAGCAGAAATAAATTAAGGTACAACCCTAGAATTTGCCTGGTGGCAAACTGGGAAACCACGGAAAACCATGAAAAGCGCTGCCGATATTAGGGTTCAAACCCACCGTTTCCTGAACGCATTTTTTTTTACAAGTTGCTTTACGTCGCACCGACACAGATAGGTCTTATGGCGACGATGGGACAGGAAGGGGCTAGGAGTGGGAAGGAAGTGGCCGTGGCCTTAATTAAGGTACAGCCCCAGCATTTGCCTGGTGTGAAAATGGGAAACCACGGAAAACCATCTTCAGGGCTGCCGACAGTGGGGTTCGAACCCACTATCTTCCGAATACTGGATACTGGCCGCACTTAAGCGACTGCAGCTATTGAGCTCGGTTTTCCTGAACGCAAACGAACAGCTACACGGCCCGAACAGCACAACCAAGTCGCTTGGTTGCACTCGAACTTGGGATTTACTGTATGGACGGTCCGGCTCCATGGCTAAATGGTTAGCGTGCTGGCCTTTGGCCACAGGGGTCCCGGGTTCGATTCCCTGCAGGGTCGGGAATTTTAACCTTAATTGGTTAATTTCGCTGGCCCGGGGGCTGGGTGTATATGTTGTCTTCATCATCATCTCATCCTCATCATGACGCGCTGGTCGCCTACGGGAGTCAAATCAAAGGACCTGCATCTGGCGAGCCGAACTTGTCGTCCTCGGACACTCCCGGCACTAAAAGCCATACGCCATTTCATTTCATTTTCACCGTATGGACGGTTCAGCTTCCCGTGCCTGTCATGGAGAATGACTTTGTGCTCTTAGCTATGAAAGTGTAAACACAATATTTCTTAATAGAATTCTCCTATAGAGGTTTGGAAGGTAACGCAAGCTCGTCGCCAAGTGGGACAGAATGGTTAGGCTTTGCCCGGCTGTCTTTGCCCTCCCGGACTTGATCTGGTGCTGATTGTAGTAACTCCAGGACATATGTTTCACCAGAAGTTCAAGCCTTCCAAATTGTTTGACCTCCTGAAAGGAAATCGAACCTACAGCCTTTCTCGTGAACCAGCTACTGCTTCAGCTAGGCCACCCCCCTTAATTTGGATCTACGAAAGCAAAATTTCAGCAAAAATAATAAAAAAACTGTAAATAGTACTTACTACACCTCCCAAAAGCACAAGGACGGGGGACTACTGGTTGCTCCCAACGGGAGACATGTACTTGGTGAATACGGGGATCCGAGCTGGGTCAGGTATCTTTTCCCTGATTTTTTTCGCGTACATATTTTTATCTATACTGTTAAACCTCCCCTGAATAGCACTTCATTATATTCCGAATTGTATGTATTATATTACTTAGAGGCACATTTTGCCTTTCCATGACCCTTCCGTACTCAGATTTCTTCTTGTTTCTTTTTCCGGCTGTGGGTAAGGAGTTAGAACAGCCCCGTGTTATACGGACAGTAACGTAGTGAGGATGGGCCGATAGGGGGGGGGGGGTTATAGTTACAAAATGATGATAGAACACAATGGAGGTCAATATAAGGACCCTGATACAAGTGAATTATGTTGATATTCAGATTGCAGTACCGATACACTAAAAGATCTTACATTAAAATACAGAAAAAGAACAATACGATGAAGGTCAACAGTTTTACAGTAAATGATATGTTCAGTTTACGATCTAAAATCCAACTTTCGAGGCTGCTTAGAAAATAGATCTGTTGGTTGTACAATTACGTATGTCTCTGAATGTTTATTTAGTTTATTGTCAGTTTTTGTTTATTTTCTTTTTGTAAAAATTCCATGGGTTTTCTAAACCCCAGTAACCCCCCCCCCCTCCTCCGCTAGCTACGCCCCTGTATACGAATAGTGTGTCGGTTTCTTACCCGGAAGCCTGAGGTCTGTTTCCTGGCTCGTCCAAGTATTTTAATCTTGGATGGATTCCTGGAACGTGGTTCGTTCAATCTCGTGAGACCAACCGAAATTCCATCTAATACGACAGACAGCGGACCCGGTCAAGAAAGCCGTGCGGTACCTCTGAGGATGTCGTCAAGTTGACCACGCTGATATCTGTTCCCTTCCTGACTAGGCAACGATCGTCTTGGCAGGTCAAGGAATTCTTAACCCTTAATTGCTCAATTTATTTTTTCTTCCGAATATTATTTCTTCATTCCAAAAGTAATCCGTACTCATCAGAAAAATATTTGTCAATTCAAAGTCACAGCTTCATGAGTTCGAATGTTTTGCACTACAGCATGCAAAATTGTGCAGTATTAGCTACAGAGGCTACTACCACACTTCATTCTTAGCGAAGTTCATGTTTATGAATGCTCTGAGATAAACGACATTTTGCCTTCATTATTTAGGTACATGAGGATTCCGTGGTTCAAATTCCGGTCACTCCATGTGAGATTTGTGCTGGACAAAGCGGAGGCGGGACAGGGTTTTCTCCGGGTACTCCGGTTTTCCCTGTCATAAATCATTCCAGCAACACTCTCCAGTATCATTTCATTTCATCTGTCATTTATTAATCATTGCCCCAGAGGAGTGCCACAGGCTTCGGCAGCCGGCACAATTCCTATCCTCGCCACTAGATGGGGGCTTCATTCATTCCATTCCTGACCCGGTGGAATGACTGGAAACAGGGTGTGGATTTTCATTTTCATTTAGGTACATGAATATACGGTTATGTCAACACAGAACTTTTAAATATCGAAAATAATATTTGGAAGACATACTAAATTGTGCAATAATAATAATAATAATAATAATAATAATAATAATAATAATAATAATAATAATAATAATTTCATGTGGCTATTTCTATCCGGGTGCAGCCCTTGTAAGGCAGACCCTCCGATGAGGGTGGGCGGCATCTGCCATGTGTAGGTAACTGCGTGTTATTGTGGTGGAGGATAGTGTTATGTGTGGTGTGTGAGTTGCAGGGATGTTGGGGACAGCACAAACACCCAGCCCCCGAGCCATTGGAATTAACCAATGAAGGTTAAAATCCCCGACCCGGCCGGAAATCGAACCCGGGACCCTCTGAACCGAAGGCCAGTACCCTGACCATTCAGCCAACGAGTCACCTTCCTAACATAATAGAACTATGGAATCATTGCCAAAGTGCGTATTGAGCAAATGTATATTAAAAAGTAGGTAAGAGAGACCATAACGAGAGACCATAGCGCGGAAGCCTGGTTGATTGGCTCGGATGGTAGAGAGTTGGCTTTCCTAGCCCAGGTTGGCGGGTTCGATCCCGGCTCAGTTCAATAGTTCAGTGGTATTTTAGGGTGTTCAAATACACCGACTTCGTGTCGGCAGATTTACTGGCATGTAAAATAACCTCTACGGGACAAAATTTCGGCACTTCGGTGTCATCACGAAGCTGAGTTAGTGGGGCTTAAAAACAACATTATTATTATTAGCAGTAGTAGTAGTAGTAGTAGTAGTAGTAGTATCTGAAGGTGTGTAACTTTGTGGTTATCGATTCTTTCAAAGAGGGTTTTTCTTCTTGGCGAGTACGTCCAACTTGTGTAAATATGCAGGGCTGATGTGAATGTACAGTCGCTCAAAAAAAAGCGCATGTACAAATTCTTTGCAGCTACAATTTTCTCAGAATCAAATGAACCTATAGATAAAACGTTCGTTGTGGATCTTGATAGGATTTGTATATACAGGTATATGTGAGGTGAATTATATTTGATAATAATTAAAATTAAGTTTGATGAAATATTGAATGCGAGGAACAAACAATGCCATGTGTTCATTTTCTTCTGAGCGACTATAGGCTACGTTAAGTGTTAGTTCGTGATATTCGTAATGAAGAAGACTGATAGGCAACATTCTTCTGTTGATTTTTTTCCAAGTGGTTTAAAGTCATACCAACTCTGGTGGTTTTTCGGGGACGATAGGATAGAAATAAGCTTGCACTGGGAAGGAAGTCCCCGTGGCCTTAATTAAGATACAGGCCCAGCATTTTTCTGTTGTGGAAATGGAAAACTACGGTAAACCATCCTCAGGACTGCCGACAGTGGAGTTCCAACCCATGATCTCCCGAATGCAAGCTTACAGCTACGTAGCCCGCAGCAGACAACTCGCTCTGTCGCAAGGTTGTTAATTGGCTTTTACGTCCCACTAACTACTGTTACAGCTTTCGGAGTCGCAAGGTTGTAAGAGACCTGTTAAACTGATGGTCACTCTGTGGTTAAAAAAATAATTTAAACATCGTATTTGCATTTTCTACATGTAATATTTTGACAGGTTTGGTACTTTACTTACTTCATGGCTTTTAGTGTCGGGAGGGTCCGAGGACGTGTTCGACTCGCCAGGTTTATAGCCTCTTGGCCGGTACACCCCAAGGGGTGAGCTACATATACCGCTGTGCGGGGGTGTTGTCTGTGGATGTAGGTGTAATTGGACGGACTAGAAACGGAAAGGAAGTGGTCGTGGCCTTTATAAAGGTACCATTCCGGTATATGTCTGGAGTTGAAATGTGAAACCACAGAAAACCTATCTGCCTCCCGAGTTCAGAACTAGCGCCATAACTCGCCGTGCCGCTACGTGTTAAGCTAACTTGTTCGGTAGGTTTGGTTCTCGTATGAGGTTTTATGTAGCCAATACGTACAATCTAATAGTTATAGAACTTGTGTACCGTTACATTATCTGATCGTTCTCTCCATGGGAGATCTGAACTTGGGGTCAAATCTCCAATTACGGACTCACGTTAAGGTAGGCCGGCAAACTTAACTCAATGAGACAATAATAATAATATTAATATTAATAATAATAATAATAATAATAATAATAATAATAATAATAATCGCTGGATTCCATGGTTCGAATCCCGGTCACATCATGTGAGATTTCTGCTGGACAAAGTGGAGGTTGGGCAGGTTTTTCTCCGGGTACTCCGGTCTTCCCTGTCATATTTCATTCCGGCGACACTCTCCAATATAATTTCATTTTTTTTCATCTGTCAGTCAATAATCATTGCCCCAGACGAGTGCGACAGGCTTCGGCAGCAGGCACAGTTCATATACTCGCCACTGGATGGGTGCTTCATTCAGTCCATTCCTGACCCGGTCGAATGACTGGAAACAGGTTGAGAGTGTACGTATTGGCTACATAAGACCTCATACTAGTACCAAACCTACCGAACAAAGACACCTCCGTACAGGCTATGAAGGCCCTTGGAGGAGTGGAAGGTAAAGGCTTCCACCATTGTTAACCGCGGCACGTGATGGGGTAGAGTGGTTAGCTCTACGCCCGGCCGTCTTTGCCCCCAGGAATTAACCTGGTACTCATTTTTGGTGTAGACTGAGTGAACCTCAGAGCCATATGCACCTCCGGAAGTGGAAATCTAATTTCTTAAATTGTACGAATTTCTGACGGGGATTCGAACCCACGTCCTTCCGGGCGAACTGAGCACGCCTTTACCGCCTCGGCCAGGCAGCCCCTAATAATAATAATAATAATAATAATAATAATAATAATAATAATAATAATAATAATAATAGGTTCTGTTTTTATCTATTTTTATCTGATGCTATCTAGGCTGCCAGCGCTTCAGTTTCGACATTCCGTCTCACTCTACGTGATAGCAGAAAAATGCTCTTGGACGATCTGTGGCTGAGATTGAATTAATTTTTTCGGGGAAAAACCAAATGTGTCACCAAGATATTCTATATGCCGATATCGTTCTACGTGGATTGTGGAAATGATATCTCCGACTACTACTAGCGGGCTTGAACCCACGATTTACCGAGCTCGATAGCTGCAGTCGCTTAAGTGCGGCCAGTATCCAGTATTCGGGAGATAGTAGGTTCGAACCCCACTGTCGGCAGCCCTGAAAATGGTTTTCCGTGGTTTCCCATTTTCACACCAGGCAAATGCTGGGGCTGTACCTTAATTAAGGCCACGGCCGTTACCTTCCCACTCCTAGCCCTTTCCTGTCCCATCGTCGCCGTAAGACCTATCTGTGTCGGTGCGACGTAAAAAAAAAAAAAAATAGAACCCACGATTTCAAGTTTAGGAGTCCGACACTCTACCACTGATTCACGGAGGGAGCAATTGGGATGTACTTTTTATACCTCTAGCTAATCCTGAATTCGTTACTGTGTTCAAGCCGTGGGGATTTTTATATGGCATTCAAGGGTTTACTGGACTTCCGTGCTAGTATGGGATTAGCAGATAAGAATTTGTACGGTTCCATAGTGAAATGGTCAGCGTAGTTCTCTTCGGGTCAAATGGTCTTGGGTTAGATTCCCGGCCGGGTCGGAGATTTTAATCTAAAATGGTTAATTTCCTTGGCACGGGAACTGGGTGTTTGTACTGTCCCCAACATCCCTACAACTCACGCACCACACATAACACTATCCTCCACCTCAGGTAACATACACGGCAGATGTGCCCACCTTCGTCGGAGGGTTTGTCTTACTCGGCTAGAAATCGCCATACGAAGTTAAATTAAATAGTTATGAATATATTCTTCAAGCATAAGGCTATTCACCGCTACATATAGGAGTGTAGGGGCACCAGATCCATAAGAGACTATAGCAGATAAGAATTTGTACAGTTCCATAGTTAAATGGTCAGCGTAGTTCTCTTCGGGTCAAATGGTCTTGGGTTAGATTCCCGGCCGGGTCGGAGATTTTAATCTAAAATGGTTAATTTCCTTGGCACGGGAACTGGGTGTTTGTACTGTTCCCAACATCCCTGCAACTCACGCACCACACATAACACTATCCTCCACCTCAGGTAACATACACGGGAGATGTGCCCACCCTCGTCGGAGGGTTTGTCTTACTCGGCTAGAAATCGCCATACGAAGTTAAATTAAATAGTTATGAATATATTCTTCAAGCATAAGGCTATTCACCGCTACATATAGGAGTGTAGGGGCACCAGATCCATAAGAGACTATAGCAGATAAGAATTTGTACAGTTCCATAGTTAAATGGTCAGCGTAGTTCTCTTCGGGTCAAATGGTCTTGGGTTAGATTCCCGGCCGGGTCGGAGATTTTAATCTAAAATGGTTAATTTCCTTGGCACGGGAACTGGGTGTTTGTACTGTCCCCAACATCCCTGCAACTCACGCACCACACATAACACTATCCTCCACCTCAGGTAACATACACGGCAGATGTGCCCACCCTCGTCGGAGGGTTTGTCTTACTCGGCTAGAAATCGCCATACGAAGTTAAATTAAATAGTTATGAATATATTCTTCAAGCATAAGGCTATTCACCGCTACATATAGGAGTGTAGAGGCACCAGATCCATAAGAGACTATATCATAAACGACTTCGAATTCAGGAAATATGTTAGGAATGTGCGGGTATTCCGGTATTTTTCAATAATACAGACCGGTATATAATCTGTAGTGAGCGCTAAGTATCTGTAGGCCTAGGATAGAGAAAGTGAAATCTGTCTGCAGAGGAATAAGGGTAGAGAATCTCCAGGATGAGGAAATTAGATAGATGTTCATGAACATAGTTAGTGAAAAATTCCAAAGAATAGACAGTAAGCAGGTTCGGGATATAGAAAGAGAATGGATAGCATATAGGAGTGCTGTAGCAGAAACAGCAAGGGAATGCCTAGAAACGACTGTGTGTAAAGATGAAAAACAAAGCGAACATCTTGGTAGGGTGATTACGTAAGAGCAGCTTGTAAGGGACGAAAAGGCGCATCAGAAATGACTCCAAAGAAGGACTGATGCAGACAGGGAATTGTACGTAAATGAAGTAAACAGAGCGAAAAAAAAATAATTGTTGAATCCTAGAAGTCATGGGAACATTTCTTAAGTAACCTGCAAAGACTTGTTCAAGCGGCAGGGAATCTTTCTGGATAGTAATAAAGAATCATAGAAAAGCAGAGAAAGAATACATGAGTAGTGTTTTAGGTAAATTCCAGGGAATCACTGGACTGGTGCAAGGAATATTTTGGAAATATTCTCAATATAAAAGGAAATCTTTCTGTTGATGTCGCGAACAGTCGAGCTCATGGTCAGTGAAATTTCGCTTGAGGAAGTCGAATGGATGATAAATATTTCATTGTCATAAAGCACTAAGGACAAATGAAATTAGACCTGAAATGGTGAAATATATTGGGAAGACGGGGGTGAAATAATGGCTTCC
The DNA here is from genome assembly GCF_040414725.1 of Anabrus simplex. Lineage (NCBI taxonomy): Eukaryota > Metazoa > Arthropoda > Insecta > Orthoptera > Tettigoniidae > Anabrus > Anabrus simplex. The sequence continues at coordinate 846,727,584 of NC_090266.1, forward strand.
CAGAGTATTAAGATTTGCATGAAATTAAAAGGTACCTTCTAATTGGACGAAAGCGGTAGCTGTATCTATCTGTGAGCAAGGGAACAGGAAGGATTGCAAAAACTGTCCAGGTATTTCATTGATCAGTATACCAGGCAAGGTGTTCACTGACATTTTGAAAGAGAAGGTGCGATCAATGATCGAGAATAAACTCGATGAGTAGCAGTGTGGCTTCAGACCACAGACAAGCTGTCAGAATGCGCCTGGAAACTGGAAAAAAGATGCTACGATAGGAATAAAAAAACCACGGCGCAACAGCCCCGAAGGGCCTTGGCCCATCAAGCGACCGCTACTCAGCCCGAACGCCCGCAGATTATGAGGTGTCCTGTGGTCAGCACGACGAATACTTTCGACCGTTATCCTTTGTTTTCTAAACCGGGGCCGCCCTCTCACAGTCAGATAGTTATAATCCCATAGGCTGAGTAGACCTCGTACCAGCCGTCAGATCCAGGTAAAAATCCCTGACCTGGCCGGGAATTGAACTTGGGGTCTCCAGGTAAGAAGCAGGCATGCTACCCCTACACCACGGGACCAGCCTATGACAGCAATGCATAGTTATATTTACGTTTCGTAGGTCAAGAGAAGGCATATGACAGAGTACTGAGGAAAAACTCACTGCTCTGGTTAAAGGATTTGTTATCAAACCGACAACAGTATGTTCAGATTGGCATGAATAAAAGTAAACTACAAAAGATCTCCTTTGGTGTAGCACAAGGTTCCATATTGGGTCCAATTTTGTTTCTCATATATATATTAATGACATAGCCCTGTGCTCTTTTAAGGGTAAAATATCACTTGTGGCAGATGGTACTTCACTGTTCTATTCATCAAATTCTGAAGATGAAATAGTTGCATAGATGAATGGCTGAGAAAAAATCTAACAGCCATGTTCGTTTGATGGTACTGGAAGTCTTCTTGATCTCCTCAACAGAGATCATAACATCTCCTTCAAAATACATCTCCGAGAAGCTAATTTATTTGTTACAATATAGAAATTCAAAGTAATCCTTAATAAATAATTCTTGACAATACTGTTGCCAATTTTGAAGATATTTGAAAGTAGCTTCTCTCTATTCTCATGATTTCCAAAGTTCTCCACTCTTCTGTTGATCGACTGTAGCCTACACTTCGATAACTTTGTCGGCATTTGTTTGCACATACATAATTTTTTAGTGTTTGCGGCCTGTTCGATTTTTTTACACAACATCACGTGTAGAACTTTCTGCTGGGACTGAACCTAGCCTTCTGCTATCCCATAGTCGCCTTAAGACCTATCTGTGTCGGTGCGACGTAAAGCAACTGTAAAAAAAAATAAGAAGCTTTCTGCCTTCATTATCTTTAGATATTAACTATCGATGACACGCACTTTTCTCTCTTACCAACTCCTCGACTTCCTAGTTCCACTAATAATTCTTGTTGTATTTCAAGTTACCCAAATGTATTTCTCACAAGCTTCAAATGCTACTTTACTTACCATTTACAAAATATATTGTTTCTTCTCACATCTAATGGCTAGTATGCTTATGGAACTATGTTATTCAGTAGAAATGTGCAAGTAATATACCACCCGTGTCAGCGATATTAACCTTGAAGGATTATCCTGGCCACTGTCTGATGAGTTTTAAGAACCGTTACAACGGCATTCGAAATTATGAGCTAGCAACATTGATTGGCAGTGTGGAAACCAACAAAGAATAAGTTAGGAGTTAATTGCCTCAGTGTGCCAATATAGAATGGAGAGAATGTTATTACCGCTGTGTGTGGTAGAGAGTAATTACTACTTAATGAAGATGAGACTTCTAAGAAGTACACCAGCTACAAACAATTAAAGATAAAAATGCAATTAGGAAGTGAGGAAGCTACTCCTGCTATTTAAGAATTAGAAGAAAAACTTAATGAACTCTTGGTATCTTTAGGAAAGAGCGTAATGACGGTGGGAAGTGTAGGGTTACGAAGTTCCTTTGCTATTTCATACTCAAAATGAAAAGAAGCATTTGGAAAGAATCCGACCGATAAGAAACTAATTTCATTCACAATAATTAATACTGTGTGTCTTGCTGACATGCTGAAAGTTTACTTTGCCTTGGAGCTGTGTGATACTGAAGAACTATATATTTTGAATGTGTATTGGTCAAGCATTGAAAGGGAATACATGATATAAGTAGTGGAAACGGAATGTAGCGTCTTGGACTTGGTAATAAGTTCAGAGGAAGAATTTCCTCCCGTTCAGCGAGCAACACCCGAAGCCCGGGGAGATTCATATAACTACCGAATAGGGCCTACCTACATCATGTTGAACAGGTAGAAGAAGGATGTGATGATATACAACTAGAAGATTAATGAGAGATTTTTGAGTAAAATAAGATGAAGAGACGATCTTAGGGAGTATTTTGAATGATTTAAAAGAGACATTACACTAGTGGTCCAGCTCCTGGGATAAATTGTCAGCTTAACCCGTTTTGCACAATTTAGGTTATTCCGTGATTCCTGTTGATGATACAGAATAATATTACTGATTTTGCACCATACTAACTATTTTCACGGTTTTCGGGGACGCCAAGATGCCGGAATTCTGTATCGATGGAGATATTTCACGTACCTGGAGTATTTAGGCACTCTCAAATACCATCTAACCGGATCGGCATCGAACCTGCCAAGATCTGTGATTTATCATCACAAATGTCTTTGGAGCGTTGTTATCCAAGGCGTCATCCTCGGCCCTTCTGTTCATGAAGGATCCTTTCTCTGGAACGAATTTATCCAACCACCGACGAACAGTACTGTTGCCAACTGAACCTGGGGGAAGGAATTAAATGGACTAGAGATGTATTGGCAATATATTTTAAAAGAAAACGACGATGAATTCATAAGCGTAATTTTTAATTACTCTAGCTCTTCTTTATCCTTTTTTGTTTAACGTATCACTAACATATCGAAGGTTTTCGGCGACGCAAGGATGGAAAAGAAATAGGATTGGGGAGGTGGTGGCCGTGGCCTCAATTAAGCTACAACCCCAGCATTTGCCTTGTGTGAAAATAGGAAAAAGCGGAAAACCATCTTCAGGGCTGCCGGTGGTGTGATTCAAGCCCACTATCTCCCGAATGCAAGTTCTCGGCTACGCGACTCTAACCGCACGGCCAGCTCGCTCGTTTATTACGCTAATGAAACAGACTGACATTATAACGGTCAAGGGATAAATGAACGAAAAACTCTCTAATTTACACGCATAAAAACACACAAAGGAAATCTATCCATAGCAAAGCAAAGCTATCTCCGTACAGACCACGAAGGTCCTTGGAGGCGTGGAAGGTAGAGCCTTCTACTACACGTAATCTCGCCTCTAACGAGAGAAGTAATTGTGGTCGAACGCTCCGAATTGTATGCAAATTTGTAGGAAAGTTCAAATATGATCACTGAAAACGGCTGAAAGGTTATTTTCCGTGTAAAGTGACGCATTTTATCAGGACGCATAACTTCAAGTGCTTGCGGTTAGTAACATTATCCTATGACGTTTGATTGGTATAACGATTAGTGTAAAAAGAGAAAAAGGAAAAAAATCCGATGTGATAAGGGTACCAAAAACTTAAAGAAATGAAGGATCACAACAGTTAAAGATACAATTTTGCAGGTAAAGGAAAGAGTTTTATTACTCATAGTTATAGAATATAATGAACACAAACACAAACAATGCGCGGATCCCTGTAGTTTTTATCAGGTGGCTGCCATATTTTACTGTATTCTGCACATTTTTCACTTTATACTGTACATTATTGGTAAGAATAATAAAACCGCTTTTGATAATACATTTTAAAAATATTATTGAAAGAAGAAAATTAACTAGGGAAGTAATAATCGTTAAAAATATAATAAAGAGCAAACGTTATAATAATTAAAGTCAAAAACGTTCGTGGGCAGCTAGTTTCGAAACCGGGTCCGTAAACATTTGATGCCTGTGCCTTAGTACTGACCTGCTGAAAGACACAGGCATACCGTTTCATGTTAGCTATTTGACATGTCATCATTTTCAATATCCATGAAATCTCTAAATCGAGGGGTTATTGGCCCCATAGCCATTACGTTATGACAACCTATCTAACATGATATCGAGCCATCTATTCCCGCAGAACCGGCTAAGCATCGATTCAGCGAGGTAGCGAAAAGTATCCTACGGGTATTTGGTGCCAAAAGCGCAACAGCAAGTCCTCTATTTGGCGTACACTGCTGGGGGTGGTGATGTAGAACGAACTCGCTTCCCCAAGTCGAACCGCAAATGTTCAGTGGGGTTTATATCGGAGCTATTTGGGGGCCACGGTATTAAAACAAATTTACTGCCATGTTCGTCGAACGAGTCCTTCAAAATCCTGACAGTGTGGCATGGCGCACTGTCCTATTGTTATTAGCTGTCACCATCAGGGAACACTGTTGACATGAACGAATAGACTACGTTCCCAATAATGTCCAGATACCGGATAGCTCTTAGGGGTCGGTGTACCGGAATAATGGTCCCTAGTGTGTCCCATGAAACATCGTACATATCATCACACATCCTCTTCCAGCCTGTGTCCACCCGAACGTGCAACTACGTGCTATAGCCTCCGATGGATATTGGCGTACACGTTCACGGCCGTCGACGTGATGAACTAGGAATCTGGATTCATCAGATCAGGCGACCATTTTCCTACGGCAATGCTGCTCAAAAGCGGCGCATGAGGTGGGCATAAAATCATTACCGCTGGACTAGGTCTTTGACTCCGCAGTCCAATGCGCAGCAGTTTTTGATGATCCGTGTGCTGGGAAACATTGGCCTGGTCAATATCGTTGTACCTGTTGGCGATTTCTCGAACTGCGACCCCGCGATCACACCGAACAACGCGAGACAGCCTTTGCTGGCCTCTGGCATCAATGAACCGTTGTTAATACATTGCTGGATGACGCAAAGTTGTTTGCCCATCGTTGCACCACTTTCGATACATGCTCATAACAGAGACAATCCGCGCTGTTTTAGAGATGCTGGTACTAAGGCCGGAATAATGGTCCCTAGTGTGTCCCATGAAACATCGTACATATCATCACACATCCTCTTCCAGCCTGTGTCCACCCGAATGTGCAACTACGTGCTATAGCCTCCGATGGATATTGGCGTACACGTTCACGGCCGTCGACGTGATGAACTAGGAATCTGGATTCATCAGATCAGGCGACCATTTTCCTACGGCAATGCTGCTCAAAAGCGGCGCATGAGGTTGACCAAACGCGGAGAGATCGGCCGCTTTTCCCATTCTGGCGCCGGAGACACTACTAACAGCAAGCCCTGTCCTATATATACCATGCTACCAGAATGTCACATTGTTACTCTCCCCGCTCCAAGCGCACTAAATTTTTACTGGCCAGGGATGATCATAATGCGATGGTTCATCACTTTAAACCGTTTGAAGTGTTCTTTAATCTCTCCAAAGCGCAAATAAATCGGTGAAATACAGATTGTGATGCCTCCGTGTGTCTATTTTAGGCCATTCTTTGTTTTTTTTTACACCGAGCGATTTGGGCGTGCGGTTAGGGGCACGTAGCTGTGGGCTTGCATTCGGGAGATAGTGGTTTCGAATCCCACCGTCGTCATCCCTGAAGATGGTTTTCCGTGGTTTTCCATTTTCACACCAGGAAAATGCTGGGGCTGTACCTTAGTTACGGCCACAGCCACTTCCTTCCCACTCCTAGCCCTTTCTTATCCCATCGTCGGCATAAGACCTGTCTGTGTCGGGGGGACGTAAAGCAACATGTAAAAAAGATCTTGTTTTATCACGTCGGTATATTAAACTGGAGCAATATACCCCTCTTGATTACAGCCTCACAAGGTCGACCGCTAATGGAATAGTGAGAAAGCTGCACTGTCATCTGGTAGGGTTGGTTGGGGGCGTCTTACGGGCCCCACGGATAGGGCCGGTCGTGTCATCACGGGAGGGCGGTCTTTTTCTCACCAGGGATGATGACATGGCCGGACAGCAGCAGTTTTTTATATTTTAATTATTTTTTATCCAGCGGGGTCAATGGACGTGGCATGTAGGGACTGAGGATGACTGCCGTGGTGATCCTCTCTAGGGAGTGTCACGTTTCCGGAGTATCTGATGAACCTCATGACATGCCCTAAGAGTCTCGTGTTGTTGTTTTTTCTTTGTTCCTTTTTCCTGTTTTTGTAAGTTGTTTTTTATTGTTAACATGTATTTGGGGCTGAACGCCTGTTATGTTCAAGAATAAATACAATTCAATATCCGCCTGTTCTTCATGCAGGACAAATGGGGAAGCTTCACTCCATACTGAGGAAAAACGAACTAAGTTGACATAGAACTCTGATACTTGCAGGTGTCGATTACTAAAGTGAACTTTGTACTCGTGGCTGATTGACGTGGAGTTATTTAATGTGCCACTTCCTAAGGTCTTCGATATCGACCTGCAAATAGAACATGATTTACGTACTATTACTATTTGATTAAGTGACTGATTAATAAACAAACTAATAGCGTGCTTACATATGCTATTTTGCCCACACATATGTTGCAAATTTGTACTAAATCCGTACAAAATGCCCACTCCAGGTAACTGCGAATAAGCTAGGAAAGAACACTGAACACTGCTACCGAGGGGAGAAAAGAAAAGAATTGTCAATTGTTTAAAATGCTATTTCTAAAATCTTTCTCCTTAATATTTCATTTGAAATTGTTGGTCATCTTCACAGAGGAAGATAACTGACGTGGATGAAACGAGAAAGACACAATGAGACGTACTTTCGCAGAAATAGTATTTTCATTCCCCTGAAAAGAGAGAAAAAGTAATTAGGATCCTAACTCCGTCATTTACCGCGCTTTCTCACTAGGAGATGGGGCTTTGAACATACGCTTTCTCTCTCTCTCTTTTTTTCCTCTTGCCAATTTTGATGAACCGGAGACGAGCCTACCTATTGTCATTTCATTTTGCAACGCCACAATGTGTGTCCTGTTGCTACTTCAATTACACATTCATTATAATTCACAGTGGTTACTTGTATGTTGTCATATCACCCTAGACACTGATGCTCTCAATTATTTCTTAAAATGCCTCTAAGTGTACAATTTATCGATATTCCATTTGATCATTTGGATCCGCCCCTGCCGTCGTAGGTCGAGGTCGAATCTTTCCACTTCTACAAACTGATCTTATAATGATACCTCACTATAATGAAAGTAGGCATTATCAAAGACAACGGTTGTCAGGGAGACGTTTACGTAAGTTATCGAGTGCTGGAGCTGGAGGTACGGGTGATGCGGTTCTTGTCACTGATAAACCAACGTCTACTTCTAGGAGTCTCTCATCAGAGAAAACACCGTCTGTTTCCATTGCGGCAGCTGGCTGAGTTGAGTTGAATTTTTCTTGGAGGAAGAGAACTTGATAGAATAGGGGCTGCCTGGCCGAGGCGGTAAAGGCGTGCTCGGTTCGCCCGGAAGGACGTGGGTTCGAATCCCCGTCAGGAAGTCATAAAATTTTAGAAATGATATTTCCACTTCCGGAGGTGCATATGGCCCTGAGATTCACTCAGCCTACACCAAAAATGAGTACCAGGTTAATTCCTGGGGGCAAAGGCGGCCGGGCGTAGAGCTAACCACTCTACCCCATCAAGTGCCGAGGTTACGGATAGTGGAAGCCTTTACCTTCCACCCCTCCAAGGGCCTTCATGGCCTGTACGGAGAAGACTTTGCTTTGCTTTGAACTTCATAGAATACTTGATGTGATCAAGGATTGCAGAGTAGCCCTTCCATTTCGGAGCTGTAATAAATCTACATTCAGACTCCCACGCTTCCAATCTGTAACGACGTGGTCGTCTCTTTTTCCCCTGAGTTTATTTCTGTAGCAATGTTTATCGAGGCTGACTCCACAGGGCGGTGGACTGGATGGTTCAGGTCAATTGCATTAACAAGCTGCAGTACTTAGGAGCTATGCGCTTGCGGAAGAGCAGCATCGATTCTTCGCTTGGCTGCGAAATTATAGCGGCTCTTTATCTCCTCCAGGTAAATAGCTACAGTGGTCAGACAAGTCATAGCCACAGGGGATTACTGTCCATTTCAGCTAAATAATGTGTTTCGTGCCTAGACCCTTAATAACTCGAGCGTCTCTAGTAGAGGAAGTGGGAACGAGAACAAGAAAAGGAAATTGACCAACGGTTCGTGGTCGCAGGCGATAAATCATCAAAGTACAAAGTAATCCTGGAAGTATGGATTGAACATTTCAACTTAAAATGATGTTACGTTTTCAAGCTTCAGTTACCACTCTCTTTCTTTGTCTCACGTGTATCCATATAGGCACTACTATGATATCAAGCACTCGCAACAGACATACAATATTGTTAGTCGAACATATCATTTTTATAGAGTGTGTTGAGGGTACCAATGAAGGCCCGGTATTCCCTAATAGAGTTAAGAGAAGGTGACCTGCAATCATATTAGCGGCTAGACGAACAGCTAACGTCCCCGAACGAATGATATTTATAATTGTTTCAATACAAACTATAAAAGGTATGAGGAGAGGAGGTGTTCCTTGTGGAACTATATGAGCGAACATATGAGTTGTACGGTTGATTCATCCGTATAATATGAAAGATAATCACAAGGGCAGAGCTAATGCGAGTGTTAGTACCAAATGTCTGGAGCTTGTGAAAATATAAGGAAATAATCCTAAAAAAATATTAAATAAAATAAGTGAGAATAGTGAGATGAACATGAAAGTTCTTCCGTTATGACTAGTTGGTCTAATAGGAGTTTTAAATTCATTATGGAGGGTGTGTGTAATTGAAAATCAGGTGATAGTAATACGTGACGGGATTAATCAGTAAAGGAGGGGAAGTATTAGAAGTCCAAGGAATGTTCTTAATCAATTGAGTGATGAGTTTATAATACTAGATGTAGTATCAAAAATTGAGAAGAGGTTATTTATCATTTTCAAATCATGGAGTTTGAAGTTAATGAAGTTTTATGGGTTGATATGGGAATATTGTATGTAAAATATAATAGTTTATAATGGCAAATAAAATAAGGGTGGCTGAGAATATAAAAAATAAAATTATTCAATTTATAGGTATTATCTGAGGAATAAAGAAATATTAACATTTTTAATTATTTTAGTATGACATACTAATGTTATGAATTAACTAATTTATTCATCAGAAGTAGGTGTTAATTATTATAAAATGGTTTAAGAGACCGGTACTTACTTTCAGTCATCTGATGATGAATTTATTATACTATTAATACATTTAATAAATGAGTTAATATTAATTCTTTCAATTACGATAGGTATGAATCTATGATTGGGTCCACATATTTCAGAACATTGACCATAGAATAAACCAGGCCGATTTATAAAAAAAACATGTTTGATTTAATCGACCTGGAGTGGCATCAACTTTTACCCCTAAGGCTGGAACAGTTCAAGAGTGGAGAACATCAGCAGCAGTAACCGGTATTCGAATAGGTGTATTTATAGGGAGGACAGTTCGGTTATCTACATCTAATAATCGAAAACCGCCCACAGGTATTTCGTTATAAGGGAGTATATTGAGTCAAATTCACAGGGACTGGTAAAGTCTGTATATTCATAACTTCAATATCACTGATGTCCGACAGTTTTTACTGTGATGAGTGGATCTATAGATTCATTAAGAAGATAAAGAAGTCGGAGAGATGGTAAAGCGATAAAAATGAGTGTAATTGCAGGGAGGATTGTTCAAATTACTTCAATTGTTTGTCCTTCCAGTAAATAGCGATGCGTAAATTTATTAAATAATAGGCTTCCTATAATGTAGGCTACTAGAATAGTAATTATTAATAAAGTAAAGAGTGTATGATCATGAAAAAAATTATTGTAGTAGTAAAGGGGAGACACTATTTTGTAGATTTAAATTCGATCAGGTTGCCATGTTCTAATAAAAGGGTGAACTTTATATGTAGAGCTTAAATCTACCGCACTATTCTGCCACATTAAAAGTTAGTTGATATAGGCAATTCAGAGTATGAATGTTCAGCTGGTGGATAGGATTGATATCATTCTAATGAACTTACTATATTTATAGGGAATAATACAGTTCGATTTGAAATTATACTTTCTCAGATAATGAAAATAAGGAAGATAATACCAATAAATGAGATAGTTGATCCTAGTCTTGAAACAACATTTCAAGACGTATAACTATCTGGGTAGTCGGAATAGCAACGTGGCATATCTGCTAATCCCAAGAAGTGCTGGGGGAAGAATGTTAAGTTTACTCCTACAAATATAGTTGTAAATTGAATTTTTAATCACTTAGGGTTTAGGGTTAATCCTGTAAATAAAGGGTATCATTGAATAAATCCAGCTATGATTGCGAATACTGCCCCTATGGATAGAACATAATGGAAGTGGGCAACAACGTAATATGTGTCATGTAAAATAATGTCAATTGAGGAAATGGCTAATACAACTCCTGTTAATCCACCAATAGTGAAGAGGAAGACAAACCCTAGTACTCAAAGCAAGGCTGGGCTATAAGTTAATTGAGTTCCGTGGAGAGTGGCAAGTCAACTAAAATGTTTAATTCCTGTAGGGACAGCAATCATTATAGTAGCAGAAGTAAAATAAGCCCGTGTGTCTACATCTATTCCTACAGTAAATACACTGACTGACAGAGCAAATGCAACACCAAGAAGGAGTGGTCAGAACTTTATGCCAATTGCAGGGTAGACTGACGTCACTGAGGTATGCTCATGATGTGAAATGCGCCGCTGTGCTGCGCACGTAGCGAACGATAAATGGGACACGGCGTTGGCGAATGGCCCACTTCGTACCGTGATTTCTCAGCCGACAGTCATTGTAGAACGTGTTGTCGTGTGCCACAGGACACGTGTATAGCTAAGAATGCCAGGCCGCCGTCAACGGAGGCATTTCCAGCAGACAGACGACTTTACGAGGGGTATGGTGATCGGGCTGAGAAGGGCAGGTTGGTCGCTTCGTCAAATCGCAGCCGATACCCATAGGGATGTGTCCACGGTGCAGCGCCTGTGGCGAAGATTGTTGGCGCAGGGACATGTGGCACGTGCGAGGGGTCCAGGCGCAGCCCGAGTGACGTCAGCACGCGAGGATCGGCGCATCCACCGCCAAGCGGTGGCAGCCCCGCACGCCACGTCAACCGCCATTCTTCAGCATGTGCAAGACACCCTGGCTGTTCCAATATCGACCAGAACAATTTCCCGTCGATTGGTTGAAGGAGGCCTGCACTCCCGGCGTCCGCTCAGAAGACTACCATTGACTCCACAGCATAGACGTGCACGCCTGGCATGGTGCCGGGCTAGAGCGACTTGGATGAGGGAATGGCGGAACGTCGTGTTCTCCGATGAGTCACGCTTCTGTTCTGTCAGTGATAGTCACCGCAGACGAGTGTGGCGTCGGCGTGGAGAAAGGTCAAATCCGGCAGTAAATGTGGAGCGCCCTACCGCTAGACAACGCGGCATCATGGTTTGGGGCGCTATTGCGTATGATTCCACGTCACCTCTAGTGCGTATTCAAGGCACGTTAAATGCCCACCGCTACGTGCAGCATGTGCTGCGGCCGGTGGCACTCCCGTACCTTCAGGGGCTGCCCAATGCTCTGTTTCAGCAGGATAATGCCCGCCCACACACTGCTCGCATCTCCCAACAGGCTCTACGAGGTGTACAGATGCTTCCGTGGCCAGCGTACTCTCCGGATCTCTCACCAATGGAACACGTGTGGGATCTTATTGGACGCCGTTTGCAAACTCTGCCCCAGCCTCGTACGGACGACCAACTGTGGCAAATGGTTGACAGAGAATGGAGAACCATCCCTCAGGACACCATCCGCACTCTTATTGACTCTGTACCTCGACGTGTTTCTGCGTGCATCGCCGCTCGCGGTGGTCCTACATCCTACTGAGTCGATGCCATGCGCATTGTGTAACCTGCATATCGGTTTGAAATAAACATCAATTATTCATCCGTGCCGTCTCTGTTTTTTCCCCAACTTTCATCCCTTTCCAACCACTCCTCCTTGGTGTTGCATTGTTACTGTCAGTCAGTGTATATGGTGTGCCCATACAACAAATCCTAAAAGATCAATTGCTATTATTGAGTAAATTATACCTAAAGTACCGAAGGCTTCCTTTTTTCTAGCAAAGGTCGGTGGATGCAGAGTGGGTATATGCCCACAAGTGGCCATGGTTGGTCCGTGGTCCAACAGCTCTGCACTCCGACCGGCCAACCGAGCAGAGAAGGGGTGGCCACGGCTCTACGCCTCTGCATTTGGGAGATCGGACAGGGCTGGCCTCGCGGCTGGCCCCAACCGTCGGCTGTCCTGAGAATGGTTTTCCATGGTTTTCCATTCTACTTCACTAAGGCGAATGCCGAGACAGTTCCTAGTATAGGCCACGGCCGCCAACCCCCTCGCCTTCTCCATGTATATCGTTCACCGTAACACGTCTCCCGGCCTGAGAGACAGCGTTACCGTCTAAGAGGCCCACCTCCCTCTTCAGGGAAGGAATGAAAACGTTTTAGTAGTAGTAGTGACAAAAAACATTCTAGATAAGCCATTCATAACAATAGCAAATATATGACGAAATGGAAACCTGTCATCCTTGTTCTGTATGAAATGCTGTATTACAATGATCTCATCAACACTATTACCTGGTTCATCGAACACAACAAAACTCTTAATCGAAATCAAAGGAGAGGTGAAATACATCAAAATGAAGAATTAATCTTATATCTAGAGGCACTTATTCAAAGGATCCCATTAATTTCGCATTAAAATATAATAATAATAATAATAATAATAATAATAATAATAATAATAATAATAATAATAATAATAATAATATAATAATAAATAATAATAATAATAATAATAATAATAATAATAATAATAATAATAATAATAATAATAATAATAATAATAATAATAAAAGTATGGCCTCAGCTGCCATGAGCAGGCATTTTAATCTGACGCCGTCTGGCAGCCTACTGGTCAATTGTAGGTTTCTGTTTCACTCTAGACTTACTAGAAGGCAAAGTAAATCGAATCTCTCTTGGGCGTTTGTGACGGAGTTTTAATGCATTTTGTCGGGTGAACACCAAATGTATCACCAGAGATCTGTTACATGCCGACAACGTACGGCCATGGACTGTCGAATGGACTTTTCTCCGCCCTTCAAAAATCCGACTACCGGTACCCCTGCCGGGTTTCACCCCGCTGTTCCAAAAGCCAACACACTACCACTGATCAATCAACCAATACTAACCTGCATTTAGGGCAGTCGCCCACGTGGCAGATTCCCTATCTGTTGTTTTCCTAGCCTTTTCTTAAATGATTTCAATGACATTGGAAATTTATTGAACATCTCCCTTGGTAAGTTAATCCAATCCCTAACTCCTCTTCCTATAAATGAATATTTTCCCCAATTTGTCCTCTTGTATTCCAACTTTATCTTCATATTGTGCCCGTATGCTGGTCTCCGCTAGTTAAATATGGGCCAGTGTGTCACTGGGCTAGCTTTGTCGGCATGGCGCGTGTGTCCTTGAGCCAGGTGGTGACCTGTTTCTAACCTGAAGGGGGAGCTTAGCTGACTCGGAAAAAAAAAAAGTGGGTGACAGATGAAAATAGCTAGAATATGTTCGTCTGCAGTCACACTGAATTTATAGCAAAGGAAATATTTATAATATCTTCGATGGCGTGATATGCCTAACTAAGAAGGTGTACAATAATGATACTTGACTGGACGGTGTTAATGATATCACGTGTGAATTGTAAAAATTACTACACACATACTTACATTATCATTATAGACTGTTGTGCCTTTCAGCGTTCAGTCTGCAAGCCTCTGTGAATTTACTAAACGTCGCCACAATCATCGATTTGCAACTAGTGTTCTGGCCTCATTTAGTTCTATACCTCTTATCTTTAAATCGTTAGAAACCGAGTCCAACCATCGTCGTCTTGGTATCCCACTATTTCTCTTACCCTCCATAGCAGAGTCCATTATTCTCCTAGAAAACTTATCCTCCGCCATTCGCCTCACATGACCCCACCACCGAAGCCGGTTTATGCGCACAGCTTCATCCATCGAGTTCATTCCTAAATTAGCCTTTATCTCCTCATTCCGTGTACCCTCCTGCCATTGTTCCCACCTGTTTGTACCAGCAATCATTCTTGGTACTTTCATGTCTGTTACTTCTAACTTATGAATAAGATATCCTGATTCCATCCAGCTTTCGCTCCCGTAAAGCTAAGTTGGTCTGAAAACAGACCGATGTAAAGATAGTTTCGTCTGGGAGCTGACTTCCTTCTTACAGAATACTGCTGATCGCAACTGCGAGCTCACTGCATTAGCTTTACGACACCTTGATTCAATCTCACTTACTATACTACCATCCTGGGAGAACACACAACATAAATACTTGAAATTATCGACCTGTTCTAGCTTTGTATCACCAATCTGACATTCAATTCTGTTGAATTTCTTACCCACTGACATCAATTAAGTCTTCGGGAGGCTAATTTTCATACCATACTCACTGCACCTATTTTCAAGTTCCAAGATATTCAGGCTTTCGGCACAATCTGCCATTAAGACAAAGTCGTCAAGATAGGCCAGACTGCTTATTACATTTCCACCTAACTCAATCCCTCCTTGCCAATTTGTACATTTCAGCAGATGATTCATGTAAACTACGAACAGCAAAGGTGAAAGATTACAGCCTTGTCTAACCCCTGTAAGTACCCTGAACCAAGAACTCATTCTACCATCAATTCTCACTGACGCCCAATTGTCAACATAAATACCTTTGATTGATTTTAATAATCTACCTTTAATTCGATAGTCCCCCAGTATAGCGAACATCTTTTCCCTCGGTACCCTGTCATATGCTTTCTCTAGATCTACGAAACATAAACACAACTGCCTATTCCTCTCGTAGCATTTTTCAATTACCTGGCGCATACTGAAGATCTGTTCCTGACAGCCTCTCTGTGGTCTGAAACCACACTGGGTTTCATCCAACTACCTCTCAACGACTGATCGCACCCTCCCTTCCTAGATGCCAGTGAATACTTTGCCCGGTATACTAATCAATGAGATACCTCGATAGTTGTTGCAATCATTCCTGTTCCCTTGCTTATAGATAGGTGCAATTACTGCTTTTGTCCAATCTGAAGGTACCTTACCAACACTCCATGCTAATTTTACTACTCTGTGAAGCCATTTCATCCCTGCCTTCCCACTGTACTTCACCATTTCAGGTCTAATTTCATCTATTCCTGCTGCTTTATGACAATGGAGTTTATTTACCATCCTTTCCGCTTCCTCAAGCATAATTTCACCAACGTCATTTTTCCTCCTCCCCATGAGCTTGGCTGTTCGCAACACCAGCACGATGATTTCCTTTTACATTGAGAAGATGTTCAAAATATTCCCTCGAGCTCTCCAGTGATTCCCTGGGATCTATTATGAGTTCACCTGAATTACTCAAAACACTGTTCATTTTCTTTTTCCCTCCCCTCCTAAGATTCTTTATTACTGTCCAGAAAGGTTTCCCTGCTGCTTGACCTAGCCTTTCCAGGTTGTTACCAAAATCTTCCCATGACTTCTTTTTGGATACAACAACTATTTGTTTTGCTCTGTTTCTTTCAACTACGTACAAATCCCTGTCTGCCTCGCCCCTTGTTTGGAGCCATTTCTGAAAAGCCTTCTTTTTACGTTTACAAGCTGCTCTCACTTCATCATTCCACCAAGATGTTCGCCTTTTCCCATCTTTACACACAGTTGTTCCTAGGCATTCCCTTGCTGTTTCTACTGCAGCATTCCTGTATGCCACCCATTCACTTTCTATATCCTGAATCTGCTTACTGTCTACTGTTTGAAACTTTTCACTAATCATATCCATATACTTCTGTCTAATATCCTCGTCCTGGAGATTTTCTACTCTTATTCGTTTGCAGACAGATTTCACTTTCTCTACCCTAGGCCTAGAGATACTTAGTTCACTACAGATCAGATAGTGGTTTGTATCATCGAAAAATCTGCGGAAAACTCGTACATTCCTGACAGATTTTCTGAATTTGAAGTCTGTTAAGATATGGTCTATTATGGATCTGGTACCCCTAGCCTCCCATGTGTAGCGGTGAATAACCTTATGCTTGAAGAATGTATTCGTAACAGCTAAACCCGTACTAGCACAGAAGTCTAGCAAACGCTTCCCATTCCCATTAGCTTCAATATCTTCCCCACATTTACCAATCACCCTTTCGTATCCTTCAGTTCTATTCCCAACTCTAGCATTGAAATCGCCCATTAGTACTTGCTGTTGACCCTGACCACGATGTCACACAATGCTTCATAAAACTTGTCAACTTCATCCTCATCTGCACCCTCACATGGTGAATACACGGACACAATTCTCGTCCTAATTCCTCCAAATGCCAAATCTACCCACATCATTCGCTCATTTTCGTACCTTACAGAAACTATGTTGCGTGCAATAGTATTCCTGATAAAGAGCCCTACCCCAGACTCTGCCCTTCCCTTTCTAACACCCGTCAAGTACACTTTATAATCTCCTGTCTCTTCCTCGTTGTCTCCCCTTACCCGAATATCACTTTCTCCTAGCACATCCAAATGCATCCTCTTTGCTGACTCAGCCAGTTCTACTTTCTTTCTTCCATAAGCCCCATTAATATTGATAGCTCCCCATCGAATTCCATTTCGTTCGCCAAGTTGTTTCCAAGGAGTCCCTTGCCTGTCAAGTGGGAGTGGGACTTCGTTACTCCCATAGGTCCGAGGCTTGCTTAAAATGTTCTGATCTCGGTAAATTCATGAAGCAGGATGCTACCCTACTTGCACATAGTCCAAGTGAGCATCTCTCCTCTAACGGGTTATTGACCACCGGTGAATTGTATAGTCCTAGCCGCCTGAGCACAAGGAGGGCCATGACTCAGAATATGTCCGAGATGCCCACTTCCATTCCATAGCAACTGGTATCCCGACTCTCAGGACCACTTACTAGGGCACTCAGCCGTTGCCCATGGTTCACGAACTAGGACGTGACTACAGTAACCCACAAACATGAACAGTAACTGATTTTTTATTTAATTTGAATGATATTTCGGCAGAAAGTAAGGTGAATTTATTTAATGAAACTAATAAGAATTCAGTACTTGAATTGACTCTATTTCCTACAACGAGTGCACATCTATGGTACTTAAAGCGAGTCATACCTATACAAGCTCTCACATACTTATAACGCACTCACTTCTGTCACTTCGTTCGCTTCGCCAGCTTTATTTCATAGCAGAACGTTAGTGGGGATACTGTCATCGACAGGGATATTGGACTCACTTCCTGTGTTCATCTCTCACTTCAGATTGTGCCAGCCTACGACTCTAATTAGTGTAACCAACAGACGTCGAAAATATCAGATAACTCATAAATGTACGTGTCCTTCCACAATAATTTGCAGGATTGTGCTCAGGATTTTTCTTAATTCATTTGGTACAAGTTTCAACAATCATCAGAGAGTGCAAACGTGGAAGAGGACCTCTACATTGTTCATCGCCAGAAGATGGAAGTTCGTGTCAGAGACTACACACATATCATCATGAGTTTCTAAGTCTATAGACCGGCGTCAACAACGGAGAAATGCAAGGATTTCAGCCCTAGAATGTGTGATTGAGGGCCCCAGGCGTTCAACATGAAGACTACAGTACAAGTTAAGTCGACAACGTCTTATTTATATCTGTAGCTCTTTATTTCTATTCTTATTCTTTCTTTGGGATAATATTATAGTCTGTAGTTGATTTCATTTTCATGATATCTCATTGATTATTTCCTTATATGTGACATAGGACTTGAAACTTAATTCGTGACACTTTAGATTCCTGACCACGTGTTGTTGAGGTCGGAAATGACAGATCAGTTGAAGTTATCCATGTGTTATCAGAACCATCCTTTCTTATTGTACGAATTTCGTTATAATAGTGAGTTAATCTGTGTCAGATGAATTTTTCGAGGTAATATTTTCCCAGTACTTTTAACATTTTCATGATAAATGAACTTAAACTCGTGCCTCGTGGTAATGATAGCATGTGATCAGGATATTAATTCCGAATCGAGATTATGAATTTATTAAGAGTACATGCGCTATGATATATGATTATTAATGGATTATTTAGTCATCGAGACAAATTTAATGGGAATAAGACTTGTTTTGGACGATAACAGGTTCTTATAATTTTTCTGACTACACATTGTGTGATAAGTGGTTATGATGATTAGTAGTCGTCATTATAATGTTGTTACTGTACGTGGAATTTATGTGGAATTATTACATGTGATATGAGTCTTTGTGATATTGAATTGTCACGTGTTAATGTGACGATATTTTTATACATGATGTTGATCATGGTAGAAGGGAGATAATGAATCTTCGAGATTATACGAGGTGTAGTCACTGTAGTAATGTCTTCAGATGATGATAAGAAAAAGTCCTTGTCGATCGATGTGCTCCATAATTCAGCCTTAATAATTTGGAATAAGCTTATCATGATATAACTAATGGAAGTCAGTAATTAGAAGTTTTAATGTGTGTGCAAATCTTACTGGAGGACCTTAAGACTGGTAAATAGATCCTCAATTTAATATCCTAATAATATTATAGTTTGATACCAGGCGAGTCACTTTTCATCACCGTAATTCGTACTCACGTGGAGACTTCACATTTTCAACGACATTTCTAAGCGAACTTATTGGAGAGTGGTGATATTGATTAGTACCTGAATGCGACGTGTAGATACTGTAAATATTTCTTCTTTTGGAATTTTCCAGTAGTCAGTTGTAGATTTAGTAAGATTTTCTAGTGCTAAGGCATTTCTTGTGCATTTGTGATGTGATAATATGTGACAATTTAGTCGTGTTTTATTCATATTTGTAGACAGGATTTCCACGTTGATGAAGTTTTTATTTTTTCGATTTAATGATTTTTTCGAGGAGTCATAATGCTAATTTCAGTTTCTTATGATGACCACGCGATAGTAAATTTAGCTATTAGCTCTCACTAGCAGATAAGGGGGAAAGGCGTTGAACAGATATACTCGATGTCTCGAATTAACTTTATCAGAAAATAAAAGTACATTCAAGTTTCATTCAGATGTTAATAAATTTTGGATGGACATAATTTCACTAATATTTTGTTAAAAGAAGTAAACTTGTTAATCTTGAATATTTTATCTTATACACTTCATTAAAATGTAATGCATTTTAGATTGTTCGACGAATTCGAGGCAACAATCTCATTTCTCAGATTAATAAATTTCTAAATATTAAATTAATATTTAACATACGGAAAATACCTTATTTTCAACACACTGTTAGAATTGTAGGGAAAATTAAGTCACTTGTACCACCCCATTTGTTAGTATTTTTTAATGTCACATCAAGATTCAGCAGTAAATTAACGTAACGTAGCGATCATTTTTCATCGTCATAGGTATCAGGATGGCAAATATTTTAATTTATTTGAATAAAAGTGTGATATGATTTTCTATATTTAAATATTCTTATTTTCCGAACCTCATGTCAAATCCTGCCATTTGTATTTATTAAGACACCAATTCTGTAGAACTGAACACCCCTGGGGTATCTCTTGTTCACCGGCAGACCTAGTTACGGGTACAATATTGTGATCTTTCCAACTTTTAAAGACGCCACTCAAAGTTATTCGTCTACTAATGTCATTCCACGCCATTTCTCCGCTGAGAAGCTCGGAACATACCACTCAGTCGAGCAGCTCGTCTCCTTTTTGTAACGCTACTCTTTTGTCGGAAATCACCCAGAACAAATCGATCTGCTTTTCTTTGGATTTTTTTCCAGTTCTTGAATCAAGTAATCCTGGTGAGGGTCTCATACATTGGAACCATACCCTAGATGGGGTCTTACCAGAGACTTATAAGCCCTCTCCTTTACATCCTTACCACAACCCCTAATCACCCTCATAACCATTTGCAAAGATCTGTATCCTTTATTTACAGTCCCATTTATGTGATTACCCCAATGAAGATCTTTCCTTATATTAACACCCAGATACTTGCAATGATCCCCAAAAGGAACTTTTACCCCATCAACGCAGTAATTAAAACTCAGAGGACTTTTCCTATTTGTGAAACACACAACCTGACTTTTAACCCCGTTTATCATCATGCCATTGCCTACTGTCCATCTCCCAACATTATGGAGGTCATTTTGCAGTTGCTCACAATCTTGTAACATCTTTAGTACTCTATAGAGAATAACATCAGCATAGAGGGAGCAAAATTATCTTAAAGGAGTTCTATATGTCTTCAAATTAAGCGATTATAATATTATAAAAGCTGGAAAGGAAGGAGATGAGCATCTTTCCTTAAGTCTAAGGTTTAAGCATTTCTTATTTTTTTACATTAAAGTGGTTGTACCCAAAATGTACTCACGCCGTTAGTTCTGTAACCCACCGACCGCCCATTTATTTATTTATTTATTTATTTATTTAACATTGACTTTTACAGAGGTTGCCTCCAATTATAAAAGGCAATGCATAGTACATAGAATATTTAGAAAACAAAATAAAAGTGTTAAAATATTTAAAAGGTTGAAGAAAATAAAATAAAAGAACAGAACAAAACAAAATAAACAAACTGAGTCTGTCTCGCTGACAAAGTATCTTCGTGTACAACCACAATTTGTTTTTTATATTGTAACTAGCAAGATACCCGTGCTTCGCTACGGTATTATACTGAAATTTATAATTGCATGCTTAAAGTTTTATATATAATCCGCCGAAATTCGCGATCTGACTCGTTTTCTGAGTGATTCCGCCAAAATTCTCGATCTGACTCGTTTCTTGAGAGATTACGGCAAAGTTCCTCCCATTTTTCAATCTTTCTTTCCAGCAATCGATTTCGTATTTCCCGGGCTATGTCTAGGTATTCCACCCGGTCAGTTGGGTCCCTAAATCTTTGCCAACTTTTCCTATAAGCATTTTTAATATGGATCAAATCCTTGAGGCGATCCGGCGTGGTGTCGTCTTGGGTGCCTTGGCGGTACTGAACACGCAGCCGGACTGAAATCGTAGTCATTACTCGGCAAGGACCCGTTTCCAACGCACGTTTAACGACGGTCCAGAACATTATTATTATTATTATTATTATTATTATTATTATTATTATTATTATTATTATTATTATTATTATTATTATTATTATTAGGGTGGGTGATATAAGTTGGATTTAGGTTATTATTATTATTATTATTATTATTATTATTATTATTATTATTATTATTATTATTATTATTATTATTATTATTATTATTATTATAGGTGTTCTGGACCTCACAGCAAAATGCAAGACCGCTACTTGGCGGTAAATTACATCTGCTGCCATTGTGATTTTTGACAATGTGACCAGCATCACAGTCGAGCGTAGGCAAGTGTGCGGGATTTCTGGCGATACGAATGACATACTTCTGTGCATTATTGACCTTATTATAGAGGTGAACAATTGTACGGTCAATCTCATTCCTATCGTTTATTTCAAAGGTGTTTACATTTTTATTTATATGCCAGGAGAATCTATTGTAATCTAAGAACGTTCTCCGAAGGAAAAGGTGGCTCTTGGAAACGAACCCAGAAGAGATTAAAAACGATCGGTTTATGATCAGAATAAATACATTGAAAATCCACAGCCTGTTTCCAGTCTTTCGACCGGGTCAGAGATGTAATGAATAAAGCCCCATCTAGCGGTGAGGATAGGAATTATTCCTGCTACCGAAGCTTCTCGCACTTCTCTGGGGCAATGATTAATGAATGACAAATGAAATGAAATGAAATGATATTGGAGTGTTTCTGGAATGAATGATGACAGGGAAAACCGGAGTATCCGGAGAAAAACCTGCCCCGCCACCACTTTGTCCAGCACAAATCTAACATGGAGTGACCGGGATTTGAACCACGGAACCCAGCGGTGAGAGGCCGGCGTGCTACCGCCTGAGCCACGGAGGCTCCTTATAAGTACATTATGAACAGTAAAATCAATTGGTTTCACCTACTTTTTCAACCCACCGCCGTTAAGTTTATTTACCCCCAACCCCCCCCCCCAAAAAAAATAGAAGGCGTGCTTCTTTCTGTTTAATGGAGATTCCAAACACCAAAGTTCACGTCTGTTACCTTCAGTTTTGAGATATAAGTATCCCCATTAAAATAATTCACTTTTTTTCACTTCCTTTCACACTCCTCCCCCCCCCCCACAAGTGAATTTTTCGGCAAAAGTACTGGTTTCTTTAGAAGTAAGGGATCTTTCTAAATACCAATTATCACGACTCTAACATCTTCAGTTTTTTAGATATGTGTCCTCATGAAAGGAATTCAACTCTTTTTCACTTCCGCCCCCAAGATGCCCCCCCCCAAACGCGTTTTTCTCTTTGTAAAGGAGATCCAAATACCAGTTTTCAAGTCTGTAACAACTAAATTTTTTTATTAGATGTAAGTATCCCAAACAATAAATTCAATTAAATGTTCAATTCTTTAACTTTCTCCCCACCGCCTTCAATGGATTTCCCGAGAATACGTGTTTCTTTACTTTTAAAGCAGATTCCAAATACCAAATTTCACATCTGTAACATCTTCAGTTTCTGAGATATCAGTAGACTAATTAAAAGAATCCAACGCCATTTTCAGTCCCTTTTACCCCCACCCCCACCCAAGTGGTTTTTCCGAAAACTAAAAATACACGTTTCTTTATTTTTAATAGAGATAAAAAAGACCATTTTTCACTTCTGTAACATGTTATGTTTTTTGAGATACTGTAGAAATTCTCATATTAAAATTTCACCCCCTTTTTAGTTCCCCTTAAATGGAGTTTCTAAAAACAAATCACCTATATTTCTTTACATTTAGAGGAGATTCCAAACACCAATTAATTTTTACGTCTGTAACATTTTACGTTTCTGAGATATTCTGTAGATATAGTCTTTCAAAATATTCACCCCAATTTGTCACTCCTGTTTAACCCCTGTTAATTAGATTTTCCAAATACAAAAAATACGTGTTTCTTTACTTTTAAAGGAGATCCCATATACACATTTTCAGGTCTGTAATATCTTCAGTTTCTGAGATATATGTATCCTCATTAAAGGCATTCAATCCATTATTCACCCTTGTTCACCCCTCCTATTGGGATTTACAGAAAACAAAGAAAAATACTTGTTGCTTTATTTTTAAAGGAGATCCTAAATATCAATTTTTACATCTGCAAACTTTTTAAGTTTTGAGATGTAGATACACTCATTTTAAAAATCCACCCCCCTTTAACCGACCGCTATTTGGATTTTCCAAAAAAATTGATGTTTCTTTATTTTGAATAGAGATCCCAATTACCAATTTTCAGGTCTGTAATATCTTCAGCTTCTGAGATATTAGTATCCTCATTAAAGGTATTCAAACCCTTTTTCACCCTTCCTATTGGGATTTTCCGAAAACAAACAAATACGTGTTTCTTTATTTTAAAGGAGATTCAAAATACCAATTTTTACATCTGCTTGCTTTCAAAGTTTTGAGATATAGATACACTCATTTAAAAAATTCATCACCCCCCTCACCCCCATTATTGGATTTTACAAAAACGAAAAAATATGTGTTTCTTTATTTTTAAAGGATATCCCAAATACCAATTCTTAGGCCTGTAATATCTTCAGGTTCTGAAATATAAGTAGCCACATTAAAGGCATTCAACCTATTTTTCACCCTTGTTCACCCCTCCTATTGGGATTTACCGAAAAAAAAAACGTGTTTCTTTATTTTTAAAAGAGATTCTAAATGCCAATTTTTACGTCTGTAATTTTTTAAAGTTTCGAGATATAGATACACTAATATTAAAATTTCACCCCCATTTTCACCCCCTTAGCTACGGAATATCCAAAAATCCTCCCTTAGCGAGCACCTACATTGTAATATAAATGTATCCTCAAAAATTTCATTTCATTATGTCCAGTAGTTTTGGCTCGGCGATGATGAATCAGTCAGTCAGTCAGTCAGTCAGTCAGTTAGTCAGTCAGTCAGTCAGTCAGGACATGTTCTTTTATATATATAGATAAGTGCATTCATTAATATTACCAGTGAAACAGGACTGCAGTAATAGGAAATACCCTACTCATAGCATAATTTACAGCGAAGGAATGTACAGTATATAGTTTTTAAATTATAATAAGTGCATTAATTAATATTGACAATCCACCCAGTGTACTTTTCGTAGATCTTTATCCAAATCTGGGCATTTTTGACCTATTCAGAGCCCCCAGCCAGGCCAGGGAATCAGTAATTAGGTATTTTAGCCGGAGTCTACTTGTGGTAGAGAATGCACTGTACACAGCATCGGCCTGTCGGAATGAGCCAGCGATTGCTCATGGCAGGTGTTGATAATTCTACAGCACCTAAAACGCACGTTGGCGTTCTCTTACTAATATATGCCTTGAAGGAACATCAGTAAATGCTTCTAGTTTCAACACTATACCCTATTTCATCAATAGCAATCTTAAGTAATATTGTACTATTGTTACTCCTTATCTGATTTACTCTCCTTACCTCATTAACTGTAACTGATTATTATGATATTTTAATTAATGCTGTAAAATTAAAAGAATTATCCGTGGTTAAGTGTAAGAGAGGGCCAAAGCCCTCAATTCGTCAATTTATGAAGAGAAAAATAAATAAATAAATAAATAAATAAATAAATAAATAGACATATACATATACATAGATAGATAAATGTCTTTATTGGCGTAGTTAAGGCCATTGGACCTTCTCTTACACTAAGCCAATTACTATACATTAGAGTCATAATTAATACTACCGTAATTAATACAAGGAAAAACACAATATAAACAGAATCAAATATAACTGAAATAAAATCCCACCCCCAGTGAGACATACACACAACTTACATAATAATAATAATAATAATAATAATAATAATAATAATAATAATAATAATAATAATAATAATAATAATAATAATAATATTATAATAATAATAATAATAATAATAATAATAATAATAATAATAATAATAATAATAAGACCTTACAACGTACAGGAAAGATATGCACAGGTTGTTTGTGGACAAATTCCCCCAGTACTCCTTTGTCACAGAACAAAGAGTTGCAGACCAAAGACGTGCAATAGTAACCAACAACAGACTTCCTGCCACAATAATTCAAAACCTTAAGGAAGAAGCTGCTAAAATTCTAGCTACGAGGTCGAGCAGTGAAGGCAACTCCATCTCAATGCCTCAAATTCGTCAGGATGAATCTGGAAGAAAAGAACCACAGGAAGACAAATCTGTGGAAATAAGAGAAACTGGTGAATTCTCAGGTGCTGATGAAGCACGTCGTGCTGAAGACATGTTTAAAGAGGCGATGGCGGAATTCGTGGGTCTCAAAGTGAACTATAGACCAAACTGCCCAAAATTCGAGGAACACCAATGAGCAAAAACCTTATAAGTACTGTAAATAATATCCTACAGCAGTATATAGAAGAATCCAGTAGCATAGAGGAAGCAAACACCCTCGTTTATTGCGCAGCAGTAACTGTGGTTAGGATGAACAACCAAAATCTAATAACCATCCCCAGAAGCTCTTGTAAGAACGCAGATTCAGAATACATTCCACCATGGCAACGTCGATTACAAAGTGATATCCAAGAGCTAAGAAAAACCATTGGTCAACTTTCCGCATACCTCTGTAACAAAACTAAAACGAAAACTAACAGAAACTTGAGGAATGTGTTCAGGAAAATCAACACCCACACAAATGAACCCGAGCACAGAGAAAAGGTCAAAGAATACATTGACACCCAAAAAAAAAGTTGTGTGCAAAAGCAGCAAGGCTCAGGAGGTACAAAGAGTCTCGAGCTAGGAAAATGCAAAACAACCTTTTCTCCAAGAATGAGGGCCAATTCTACAGAACACTCAAGCAAAATCGGCAAACTAAGGCAGAAGAACCCCCAAGTAAGCAGGACACGGAAGACTTTTGGAAACGTATTTGGTGTACCAACACAGTCCACAATACAAACAAAACATGGATTAAGGAAGAGAAAAACAACAATGGTTATGCAAAAATGAGCTTTGATACCATAGAAGAAAGCCATGTGAGTAATGTTGTCAGTAGAACTCCACAAGAAAACAGCCCAACAATTCACTTATCTCATGCATCATCCTGAAGAGTGTCCTGAATTCCTTACATCAGGAATTACATACCTAAGGAAGGTGGAAATGCTAAAGATCCATCAGCTTACAGACCAATAACTTGTCTACAAACGATCTACAAACTTTTTACATCCATACTCACAGAAGAAATGTATAAACATATCAGCAACCAAAACATTCTGACTGAGGAGCAGAAAGGATGCAAAAAGTCATCACTAGGGTGCAAAGAACAGATAATCATAGACTCCGTTGTAACACAACAGGCAATACACTCACAAAGGAACCTGTACACAGCGTATATAGATTATCAGAAAGCATTTGACTCAGTTCCCCACTCATGGTTAAAAGAAGTACTTCATTTGTACAAGATCAGTCCTGCCATAATTCATTTCCTTGAAGTTACTATGAACAATTGGAAGAAAATGCTCTGCACTAAGACATAAAATAAATATATATCATGTCCGACACAATTAAAATTGAACGTGGTATATTTCAAGGAGATTCATTAAGTCCTCTGTGGTTTTGCCTTGCAATGAATCCCCTATCCAATCTTCTAAAAGCTACTGGTTTTGGATTTGATATTAAATATAACAATGGTAAACAAAGAATATCTCATTTGTTTTGTATGGATGATCTGAAAGTGTATGCCCACAACGAAACACAAATGAACGCCCTGCTGAATATAATAGACTCTTACTCATCTGATGTGGTAATGACGTTGGGAGTAAAGAAATGTAAGCTGCTAACAATTGAACGTGGTCGGTACACAAACTCTCAGCCATATGAGCTCCATACCAGATCTTTAATTGAGGGAATGACACAAACAGAGACATACAAGTACCTTGGATTTGCTCAGAATACAACTCTGGAGCACAAGAAAATCAAACAGGAACTCACTGATAAATATACATCGAGGTTGCATCAGATTTTGCGCAGCTACCTAAATGCCAAAAAAAATTAAAGCAATAAACACGTATGCTATTCCAACCCTTGTTTATTCATTTGGAATTCTGAAATGGTCTGCTACAGAAATAGACAACATACAAAGAAAAATTAGAACTTTGCTCACCACCTATAGATTACATCATCCCAATTCATGCATGGAAATGGTCACTCTCCCACGAAAATCGGGAGGCCGAGGAGTACTGGATCTTCAAGTCATGCTCCTGAATCAGATAAAGAACCTACGGAGATACTTCCATAAAAAGCAAGAAAACAGCCTTCTCCATAAAGCTGTAGTACTTGCTGACAAGTACACTGTTCTGTATCCATACAATGCCTCTGACCCACATACAAATTACCAAGTATCCCTGCAGGAGCAAGAAAGGACATGGCGAGAGAAGACCCTCCACGGAAAATACTACAGCAATCTAAACCAACAGAGCATAGACAAGAATGCGTCGTATATGTGGTTACAAAGTGGGCGTTTATTTGGGGAGACAGAGGGATTTGCAGTTGCTATACAAGACCAAGTAATAGCTACAAACAATTACAAAAAGTACATCGTCAAAGACGCCAGCGTACTCTCCGACAAATGCAGACGATGCTCCGTTCATCTCGAGACCATCGACCATATCACTGCGGGCTGCCCAGTACTTGCCCCCGTAGAATACACGAGACGACACAATCATGTCTCGGGAATCATACACCAGGCACTTGCTCAGGAAAACCAAATAATTCAGGAGCGTATCCCTTATTACAAGTACCATCCAACACCATTCGTGGAGAATGAGTCGATTAAGCTTTATTGGGACACTGCTGTAGTGACAGACAAAACAGTCAACCATAACAGGCCAGACATCATACTGGTAAACAAGAAAACTGGGACGACTTTCATTACTGACATCGCTATCCCCAATGACACCAACATTGACAGGAAGTACAGTGAAAAAATCTCCAAGTACAAAGAACTTGCAGAAGAGATAAAGAGGATCTGGAAGATGAAACTGGTACGAATAGTTCCTGAGATTCTGTCAGTCAACGGCCTCATTCCACACACACTTCACAAGAGTCTGCGAGAACTGGGTGTTCCACCGAACATCTACAAAATTATGCAACATTCTGTCCTCCTGTCAACATGCAACATTGTGCGATCGTTCCTCTCGCAAGAATGAAGATCCCGTGATCTACAGTTTTGTATATACCTGTACATCAACGTTTGTATTATAATGTGTAAATACTTTAATTATATAAGGCACTTGGTGCATCCCGTGCCCAGTTACTACCCATACTTCCTGTGGAGAAGTGTATGAATAATAATAATAATAATAATAATAATAATAATAATAATAATAATAATAATAATAGTAATAATTGTACCGGGAGGTACACCTCAACGCCGCGCATTCAAAATAAGCGCCTTAATGAACTCCTCTATCGGACAAAAGGTGAAATTGACACCACATTAAGTTGGAACTTTAATCAGAAGTTGTCACTACTAAAATATTGAGTAATTTTGTTATTGTGAAGTTTCCTCAACTGACTGAATTTCTCCTTGTTTTGTTTTGCTACACATCAAGAAGTTTGGACATTTTTCTACAGATGACACCATCAAAAACTACGATCAAGCACTCTGGTTCAATGTGGAAGAACTTATAACTTAAAGAAGTTTCATATTCCTAGGTTTTCCATAACTGATCTATGTTCATTTATTTTTGGGTTGGCAATACTTCCATATCTTTCCGCCAGTTTTGAATCTAGCCAATCACGAATTTTTGTAATTATTTTTCAAACCAATCCCGCATTTCTTGTTCATTTTGAATCTGCCAATAAAATTAAGAGTGTGTGTCCTGATCAGTGTTGAATGCTCTCGAACCTTCCCTGAGAGTATATAAACTGCGGCATTTCACGTTTCCTTTTCAATTGATCATCGTCTTTCTGTGTGTGTGTGTTAAGGCACTAGGCGGGGCCACTTCTTTCTTCGGTCAGCAGAACATCTATAAGGTAATGGCAACATAAATGCATTCTTTCTTGCTACCTCCGCAGCTTTATTCGAGGGGAAGGTCCGAATCTTTAATTAGGTAACATTACTTTTCTAAAATGTAACTTTTCTTTCGGCTAATGTAAACACTTAATAAAATCTTTAACTGTAAATCGGGGATAGAGAGTGAGTTACCCTCTCGAGCTCCCCTTCATCTTGGTTTGAGGTGACTACGTTTTCGTAACTGTGTTCTCTTGTAATGTGTTAAAGTAATTTCCATGCGAGCAACCTCAGTAGTTTGGGAATAGCCCCTGTTTCATCGGCCGAGAGCCCTATCGGTTTTAATTTTTCATTATCTGGAGCGCAGTGTTCGCATCCATTCAGTTTGTGTTCGGGTGATTTTATTTAACCTGTTCTTTTTTTCGCAAAGGCCCTGTAGGTTGGGTACTTGATACCCCTGTATTAAGCAATTTCCATTTGTAATTCATGCCTTGTGTGGCCAGAGATTGTAATAGTTTGATGTAACATTGCCTTGAGCGGGCTGTAAGAAACTGAGAGCCTGTTAGCTCTTTTCAAGTTTTTGTAATAGTAAAGAGTGCCTCTGGAAGGCTAGATATTGTATTTTGGGAGGAAGTGCTCTTGAATTAGAGGATTTCTGCCCTTGAGTAAATGATTCCTTGTTTGAATTAAAGTTGTAAACTGGATCCGGTATCTCTGGAATTGTAACCTAGGGGCTTGTAGCCCAGAATTGTCAAGGTCTGAATCTTGAATTTTCCAATTTCTGAAATTGTCATTGTACCTGATGTTTCATTGTTATGAAAAATTGTTAAGTTTGAAGTTCTGAAAGAAATATAACCTTCAGTTCAAGTTTTAAATTAATTTTGATATTGTAGATAGACCCATTCACCCCCACCTTCTTTAACCTTTTTCTGCTCCACGGGTAACCCCGTAACAAATGGTAGCAGAGCGTGGTTGAATGGGTCGAAAGTAAGCCCTTTTGTCGGCTAGAATCGAAACTAATCCGAACTCTAGGAATTTTCTCGGTCGCTGGAATTTTTTTCTTAAATTTGTAAGTTTGCTATTATAATGTCTGGCCCTCGCGAAGTCCTCCATCCCGGGTATTTGCGCAAGGAGGAATTGATTTATGAGTTACTCATTAGAAATGTTCAATTTGGAGGCATGGTTGCGGCAGATACTGCCATACTTAAAGAATCCCTAGAATTGCATATTTGTATCCCAATTTTGTGAGAAAAGAAAATTGATGAGGCTCTCTCCACTATCACGGACAATACCACCAAATTAGAATTTATAGTAATTTTTTTGAAGTAAGCGATCCATCTGATGACCAACTTAAAAGAGTACAGGCTAGATTGTTCCATTTTTATAATACGGCTAGGGACCTATTGCCTCTAAAGTTAAAAGGAGATCATGCTAAGGAGTCTAGTAATTTAATTGACTATCTATCAAGGACGTCAAATAAAGGTCATTGTTGACCGGGGCAGCCGCTCCCAAAACCGATGAAGCCCCTTTAATCAACTTGCCTGCGGAGGATGATTCTTCCAAAGGTGTAGAAAGTAGGAAATCTGTGGCAACTCAACAAACTTCTGCCCCATTAGAAAATGAGTCCGATCGTCGTACACAAATTCCACCCTTCTTTTTAAATAATGCGATGTTAGAGACTTCTCAAACCTCTAGGCCGTTACCTATTATGTCACCTGGGTTTAGTAGTTTGCCTCATCCATTGGCTATGTTGCTTTGGGGAAATGCTAAATTTTCAGTAAACTCCACTAACGAAGTAATTTCATTTCTCAGGTTCCTTGTTGAATTTATAGATCACGCTCTAGTGTTTTCTCTCTCTCATTCCCAAATTATTCAAATTATTTACCCTAACTCTATAGGTGTACTCTCGGACAAAATAATTAAAGCAATAGCTGAGCAATTTTCCATAGAAGACTCCCACGCCCATCTGTTGGCTAACTTCTTTTCGGCTCGAGCCATGTCATCATTAATCCAAAAGTACTATTTCAGAGTACAGCGACTGGATGAAAATCTTGCAGACTTCATCCAAGATATTAAGTTTTACACCAGGGTATTCGCTCTTCATTTCCCTGAAGATCAAATCGTGCAGACGATTGTTGAAGGTATTTCCCCGCCCTATAGGTCGTAACTGTGTTTCGGGTCGCGCCCTCAAAACTTTTCAGAATTAGAGGCTATGGCGGTCTCAGCCGAAGCGGTAGGGTATGCCGACACCTTACGAGTTCCGAAGGAACCCCCTCCGTCTTCTAATAGTTTTCGGCCTTCACCTCGCCGAACTTTCACCACCCGTAAATGCTACGCTTGTGGGTCGACGGATCATCTACGTAACAAGTGCCCAGTGATGAAATCGAGTGGGACAAAGAATGGAGTAGGGTCATCTCAAGGATGTTTCAAATGTGGCTAGTTTACTCACATAGCCAAGAATTGCCCTAATGTTAATAGCACCCCTCCTGTTCAACTTCTGGTGCAACCTCCGCGAACCCCAATAATATAAAGTGACTAGTGTCATTGGCTGAGTCGGCGTGTTCATCTTCCCAAGGCTCAGCCCCTGTTCAACCCAGCGAAAGCTCTGATAAGGATAAAGGTTCTTCTAATCCATCATTTGAATGCCCTAAGGAATGCTTCAGAATTGCGGCGGAGACCCCCGCACTTGTACCATTTCTTAAAATTGAATTGGATAGTGAACCTGTCACTGCTCTATTAGACACTGGGAGTGTGTGTTCTATAATTTCGGCTGAGTGGTATTCCAAATTAAGGACTGTTTGTAAATTTCCTGAATATTGTTCGTCTTCAGTCCAATGCATTTCGGCTAATTCCTCTCCATTGGAAATTTTAGGTTTCATCTTTACCAAAATTCGTATTTCTAAATTCACCTGGAAAATAAAATTGTTTGTGACTAAACACTTGCCTTGCCCTGTAATACTGGGAGCTGGTTTCATGTCTTATACCGGTATGGAGCTCGACATTCAGAGCAAGTTGTGTACCTTCAAATTTGTTAATAAGTGTAAAATTAATTTTCTCAGGTGTAATTCTGTATCATTTTCATTTGTTTCGCCTACCCAGGATGATATGTTGTTACACCTTAGACATCTACCTGAGGAGCAGGCTGAAAGTATTCGTAAATTGTGTCAGTCGCTTCCTGATATACTTTCCGATACTCCTGGTATTACTGACCTTATAGAGCACAAGATTGAGGTTACGGAATCGATTCCAGTTAGATGTCCGCATTATAGGCTGTCTCCACCTAAAATGAAGGGACCTAAAGAGATCATCGATCAGATGTTAAAAGATCCTATTATTCGACCTTCTAAGTCGGCGTATTCATCGCCCATTTTTCTGGTACCGAAACCCCAAGGTGGCTTCAGGCCTGTGATTGACTATAGGGCTTTAAATCGTAAGGTGGTGTTACAATCTGTGCCTCTTCCTGACCTTCATTTTTGTTTTTCATGGTTATGGAAAGCCAAGTTCTTCACCATCTTGGACCTTAATCAGGCGTACAATCAGATCCCTCCAGCTGAAGAATCGAAACATCTAACTGCTTTTGCCACGGATTGGAACTTACATGAGTAAAACCGCGTGCCTTTCGGGCTCCCCACGGGGGCAGCTGTGCTCACTAGACTGCTAGATAGGGTCTTCTCCGACATCAAATTTGAATATTTGTATCACTATCTTGATGATGTCGTATTTTCCGAGACCTTCGAAGAACACCTTGATCATCTAAAGGAAGTACTTTATCGGCTTCGTAAAGCTGGGTGAACTGTTAAGTTATCCAAGGTAGCGTTTGCTAAACCTTCTGTGTCATTCCTAGGGCATATTGTGTCGCCCGATGGTGTTTCTATTGATCATTCCAAAATACAGGCCATCCGTGATTTTAAACCTCCTAAGAACATCAAAGGTATTGCCAGGTTCATCGGCATGGTGAATTACTTCAGAAAATGTATTCCTAATTTCGCTAACAGAGCGGCGCCCTTGAACTTACTCCGTAGGGAAGGCGTCAAATTTGAGTGGGGACCGTCTCAACAAGCCGCTTTTGAAGATCTAAAAATAGCTCTTTGCAAAGTCCCTGTTCTTGCAATGCCAGACTTTTCGAAGAAATTCATTGTTCAAACCGATGCCTTGTCATCGGCGGTGGCTGCCGTCCTTCTTCAGAAAACAGAACTCGGAAAGCGAACCCATTGCCTATGCGTCTAGGACATTATCGGCTCAAGAGGCCAAATATTCCATATATGAACTTGAGGGTTTGGCAGTTTTATTTGCACTAAAGAAGTTCCGACTCTATCTGGAACATGTCAAGTTCGACCTAGAAACATATAACCAAGACTTAAGTTGGGTATTAGCTAGGCCGCGTCGTACTGGTCGTATAGCCCGTTGGGCCATCAGGATTTCTGCATTCCAGTTTGATGTGAGACATATCAGAGGATCTGACAATGTTGTTGCGGATGTACTAAGCCGCATGCTTTCTCATAAGGTGGAGACCACCGAACAGGAAGATAGTTCTTCTCTTCCCACGCCCATACCTTCGGGTATTAATGCCATTCTAACTGATGCCCACATGTTGTTTCGGGAAATTGAAAAGTATCAACGTGAAGATCCAGTGCTGGCTCCTATTATGGAAACCCTTTCTTCTGGGGAACATGTCGTCCCTTATGTGTTGATTAACGGGGTTTTGTGTTGCCCGTCGAGGCATGACCAAAAATGAAAGTAGTGGTTCCAGCTGTTCTTGTGCCTCTGATCTTCAAGTACTATCATGAGACCCCATTAGGGGGGGAATTTAGGCATCATCAAAACTCGGGAAAAAGATCCGAGAGATGTTCATTTGGAAAGGTATGGACGGCGAAATTCGTGAATTGGTAAAAGCTTTCAAATCTTGCTTGCTTAGTAAGCCCATCTTGTCCACTAAGCTAGGTCTGTTATCTTCTCATCAAGCGTCGCTCCCCATGGAGCGCCTATGTATTGACCACGTCTGACCCTTCCCCCAATCAAAGGGGAACGCCATTAAATTCATTCTGGTATGTGTCGAGGGTTTCACTAGATTTTCGTGGTTATTATCGACTAAGCTGGCAACCGCTCAGTCCACAATTTCTTGTTTAAATACTATATTTGCTTCTTTTGGCCCCTGTCAATATATAGTTTCTGATAATGCTAAGGCATTCACATCCCACTTATTCCGCAAATTCTGTTTTGATCTGTCTATATCACATGTAACTACTTCGGCGTATTATCCTCAACCATCTCTGGCTGAGCGGCTCAATCGTAATCATAGATCTGCTTTAATCGCATTTCATCATGAAGATTATTCCAGGTGGGATACGTCCCTGCATTGGTTAGCCTTTACTTTAAATTCGGCGGTTCATGAATCCCACAAGTTCACACCAGCTTCTCTTATGTTTAAATTTGTTCCTAACACGCCGCTCTTGAACCTTTGGTCACTTAATGATATCTTACCAGAGACAATAGATCCCGATAATATTAGAGATGTATGGGAAAAGGCTAAATCCAATCTTAGGGTTTCCCATGAAAAGGTTAGGGAAAGATATGTTCGTGGACGAAGGCCCACCAATTTAAAGTTCGGAGATCAAGTCATGGTTAGGAATTTTGTTCTCGCGGGCAAGTTTGCTATGGGAATAATGGGAATAATGGTGTCCCACTCACATTTGACAGGCGAGGGACTCCTTGGAAACAACTTGGCGACCGAAATAGAATTCGATGGGGAGCTATCAATATTAATGGAGCTTATGGAAGAAAGAAAGTAGAACTGGCTGGGTCAGCAAAGTGGATGCATCTGGATGTACTAGTAGTAATTGATATTCGGGTGGGAGGAGATAAAGAGGAAGAGATAGGAGATTATAAAGTGTACTTGACAGGTGTTAAAAAGGGAAAGGCAAAGTTTGGGGTAGAACTGTTTATCAGGAATACTATTGCACGCAACATAGTTTCTGTTAGACACGTAAATGAGCGAATGATGTAGGTAGATTTGGCAGTTGGAGGAATTAGGGCGCAGATGAGGATGAAGTTGACAAGTTTTATGAAGCATTGAGGGACATCGTAGTCAGTATCAACAGCAAGGAGAGGATAGTGCGAATGGGCTATTTCAATGCGAGAGTTGGAAATAAAACTGGAGGATACGAAAGGGAGATTGGTAAATGTGGGGAAGATATGGAAGCTAATGGGGATGGGAAGCGTTTGCTGGACGTCTGTGCTAGTATGTGTCTAGCATTTACGAATACATACTTCAAGCTTAAGGCTATTCCCCGCTTCACGTGGGAGGCTAGAGGTAACAGATCCTTAACAGACTATATCATAACCGACTTCGAATTCAGGAATTCTGTTAGGAATGTACGGGTTATTCGGGCAATTTTCGGTGATACAGACCAATATCTGATCAGTAGTGAACTATGTAGTTCTGGGCCTAGAATAGAGAAAGTGAAATCTTTCTCCAAACGAATAAGGGTAGAAAATATCCAGGACGAGGAAATTACATAGAGGTAAATGGATAAGATTAGAGATAAGTTTCGAACAGTGGACAGTAAGCAGGTTCACGATATAGCAAGAGAATGGGTGGCATACAGG
This sequence comes from Anabrus simplex, assembly GCF_040414725.1. Classification (NCBI taxonomy): domain Eukaryota; kingdom Metazoa; phylum Arthropoda; class Insecta; order Orthoptera; family Tettigoniidae; genus Anabrus; species Anabrus simplex. The sequence continues at coordinate 846,763,435 of NC_090266.1, forward strand.
AATGCTGCAGTAGAAACAGCAAGGGAATGCCTAGGAACAACTGTGTGTAAAGATGGAAAAAAGCGTACATCTTGGCGGAATGATGATGTAAGAGCAGCCTGTAAACGTAAAAGGAAGGCTTATACGAAGTTGATCCAAACAAGAGCTGATGCAGACCAGAAATTTTGTACGTAGATGAAAGAAACAGAGCGAAACAAATAGTTTTTGAATCCAAAAAGAAGACATAGAAAGATTTTGGTAATAACCTGGAAAGGCTAGGTCAAGCAGCAGGGAAACCTTTCTATAGAGTAATAAAGAATCTTAGGAAGCGAGGGAGAAAGGAAATGAACAGTGTTTTGGGTAATTCAGGTGAACTCATGCTAAATCCCACGGAATCACCGGACAGGTGGAGAGAATATTTTGAAAATCTTCTCAGCGTAAAAGGAAATCTTCCTGGAGGTGTCGTGAACAACCAAGCTCATGGGGAGGAAGAAAATGGTATTGGTGAAATTACGCTTGAGTGATTGGAAAGGATGGTAAATAAACTCCATTATCATAAAGCAGCAGGAATAGATGAAATTCGACCTGAAATGGTGAAGTATAGTGGGAAGGCAGGGATGAAATAGCTTCATAGAGCATGGCGTGCTGGTAAGGTACCTTCGGATTAGACAAAAGCAGTAATTGCACCTATCTATAAGCAAGGGAACAGGAATGATTGCAACAACTATCGAGGTATCTCATTGATTAGTATACCAGGCAAAGTATTCACTGGCATCTTGGAAGGAAGGGTGCGATCAGTGGTTGAGAGGAAGTATGACGAAAGCCAGTGTAGTTTCAGACCACATAGGGGCTGTCAGGTTCAGGTTTTCAGTATGTGCCAGGTAATTGAATAATTTTACGGGAGGAATAGGCGGTTATGTTTCGTAGACCTAGAGAAAGCATATTACAGGGTACCGAGGGAAAAGTTGTTCGCTATACTGGGCGACCATGGAATTAAGGGTAGATTATTAAAATCAAACAAAGGCATTTATACCTACAATTGGATGCCGTTATGCTAAGTAGACTAAGCGCCATTTGACGAAAATTGAGATTTTAGCGCCATCTTGTAGAGGAAGGCTTGAACTATTTATAAAAAAATCCCCATTGCATTACAAGATGCCGTTAGTTGTTAGTAAACAGAAAACCTAAGCGACAAAGCGGGAATCAGTAAGAATGTAAATTGCATCAGTAGACTAAGCGACATTCCAGTTTGCATCATTACACCAAGCGCCACATTCCTCACATTGCGCGCGGATGACAGCGAGGTAGCCCGCGTTTTCGATAGTGCTGACATTTTTACGCGGTGATACATTGAGTGGTTTATCAAGTAACGAAGTTCAGCGATGTATCAAGTACTTCCAAAAGTAAGGAGAAGGACAATGCTACTGATGCAGCTTGCTAAGAAAGTTGCATCTGAGAATCATTCTCTAGAATTCGATCGTGAATCTCAGGAAGTAAATCTAAATAAGTCAAGACAGGGACGACCACGGGAAAGTAGAGTTCCCTTTCACCAGGCATTAATACCTCTGTGGCCAAAGGGAAAACCTATCTTTGAAGCCAAACTAAGAGACTTTGGTTCGCTGATGCACCTAATACCTGCAGATGCCAAACAATTTTACTAGAATCATCAAGCAGATTCTGACAATGTGGATGACGTGGATGGATTTAATGGAGATCCTGATTTCGATATTGAATGAACTGAGAGCAACAATCTTATTACCTGTCCAGTGATTTGTGTGTATTTATGGGAGAAAATATCTATAATCACATTTTCTGTCTCAAGCGGAACAAAACTTACCCATAGGCTTAAAAATATCACGTAAATACTGTACTCTCAGAATATAATAGGCCTATCGTGAAGGAAAATCCATTCAAAAATTGTATAGACTACAATGGCTCGTGTCTTGCCATTTGTATTTGACTCAGATAAGTTGAAATTCCTCAAATCAGTAAGTCGTTATTGCAACGACTTTAGAGAATAGCTTCCCTTCTAGAATTTCTCCATATAAAACTTGAATAATGTACCGGAGTTGTGACGCGGCTCGTGGTGGATCAAGCACTTAGCGGGCCTTTTCAGACAGTAGGAGATTCAGTTTTTAATCACGGCTGCCGCCACGTTATATTTTTTGAAGTTTTACTCAGTAGATACTCAACAGTTAGGGGTTATTGTTGTAGCATCGTGATACATTATTCGCACTTGAGAAAAACCTTAAATTGCATCAGTAGACTAAGCGCCATTTCTTCAAGAAAATCTATGTAGTGCGAGTATAAAAATGCTGAAATTTGGTGAGAAGGTACAATCTATTATCCTACAACACCAGTAATACCATATTTAGCAAAATTATGTTCGCTCGAATTTACACAGAGAACCAAATTTAAACGCGATTATCTCGCAACCAACTTTTGGCGCTTGGTTTAGTGATGCATAAGGGCATCCAATTGGGCTCCAGTGAGAATATTGATGGTAGAATGAGTTCTTTGTTCAGTGTACATACAGGGGTTAGACAAGGCTGTAATCTTTCACCTTTGTTGTTCGTAGTTTACGTGGATCATCTGCTTAAAGGTATAAAGTGTCAGGGAGGGATTCAGTTAGGTGGAAACGTAGTAAGCAGTCTGGCGTATGCTGACGACTTGGTCTTAATGGCGGACTTTGTTGAAAGACTTCAGTGTAATATCTTGGAATTTGAAAATAGGTGTAAAATATATGGTATGAAAATTAGCCTCTCGAAGGCCAAATTGATGGCGGTAGGTAAGAAATTCTACAAAACTGAATATCAGATTGGTGATGCAAAGCTGGAACAGGTAGATAATTTTAAGTATCTAGGTTGCGTGTTCTCCCAGGATGGTAATATAGTAAGTGAGATTGAATCAAGATGTAGTAAAGCTAATGCAGTGAGCTCGCAGTTGCGATCAACAGTATTCTGTAAAAAGGAAGTCAGCTCCCGAACGAAACTATTTTTACTTCGGTCTGCTTTCCGACCAACTTTGCTTTACGGGAGCAAAAGTTGGCCGCACTCAGGATATCATATTCATACGTTAGAAGTAACAGTCATGAAAATAGTGAGAATGATTGCTGGTACAAGCATGTGGGAACAATGGCAGGAGGGTACTCGGAACGAGGAGATGAAGGCTAAGTTAGAAATGAACTCGATGAATGAAGCTGTCCGCATAAACCGGATTCGGTGGTGGGGTCATGTGAGACTAATGGAGAATAGGTTACCTAGGAGAATAACGGACTCTGTTATGGAGGGTAGGAGGAGTAGAGGGAGACCAAGACGACGATGGTTAGACTCAGTTTGTAACGATTTAAAAGAAAGAAGTATAGAAATAAATGGGGCCACAGCACTAGTTGTAAGTAGAGTATTGTGGCGACGTTTAGTAAATTCACAGAGGGTTGCAGACTGAACGCTGAAATGCATAACTGTCTATTTATTTCTCCTATATTTTTACCAAAAGTGTTTGCTAAATTTGAATAAGGGTCATCTGACGTACAAGTGCTACGCTAGTGATTACGGATAAATTTCTTTTGAATCCGATTTCATACTTTTAAGAGAGGACTTTGTCTGATTAGTGCATTCTTGTTCCAGTCATTTATGTAATTTTATCCGTTATATTTTGGACGGATGTTGCTAATTATTTGTGATATTTTCCCTCTCATGTTTTGCCATGTGGTGAGATGTTGTATTGGATTATGATAATTTTATGTGCTATTTGGGGGCGAATCTTCGCGTCACTATGATCAGAAGCACATGTAATCTATTTTCTGCGATGCCGAAGTTGTGTATAATGATGAATTAATACTTAGAGATAATTTATCATTATTTGATATATCTGCGAGTAGTTGTTTTCGTGAGAGAACCATAGACGGTAGCGTCTTCGCAAAGTATTTTTGAACCACGAGGTAATCCACATGCCTTCTTATAAAATAAAATTGAGCGTATGAGATTATTAGAGCCTTTTGTCATACTGGATGAGCGTCATCACAATTATTAAAATCGTAGCTGTATGATACTCCCCAATTCCTCTATATTCGATAAATTTTGGTAACGACCTGAGTTCGGTGTAGGTATCGACGACCTTATCTGTCACCATTACCCAGACTATTTCTACTGGATTGATTACTGTTGTTTCAGGTCATCATTTATGGGAGTATTCCATCTCCATGAAATGGATGAATAATTTGTGGACACGTGTTGTACATTTGTAAAATAGTATTTTTAATCGTAGTTGGTTGCATTTCTTTCCTTGGTAGACGATGGTAACGGGAGATTTGTTATATGCATTTCCTTTTGTTATTTCCACAGGTTGAGTGATTTTTATTTTTATTGTCATTATTGATGTGTGTGTTACCATCGTCGTTCTAATTTTCGGCGTTGTGTTAAGATCATTACACATGGTTAAAGATTTAATTTAAATTATTTTTACTTGCTTTCTTTTGTCACGTAAAATCACGTGTATTCTGAGGTTACGCTGAACAGACAATCACTGAAATGTCGAGTTAAATTGGAGGAAAATTTACTCAAGCAGAATTAAGTGCTGATTAAAATTAAAATTGTCTTTGTATTTTGATATTTTGATCAGTCATGTAACTGAAGGATTTAAAATCTTGTTTCAGATTTTCCGGCATGATCTGACATGCGTACGAGCATCATTCTCTTAATAAATAAAATTTAACATTCACAAAATTCGATAATGATGATTCTGTGTAAAATTTTGTCAGAATTAGTAGGAATTTATTGACATGTACCATCCAATTTGCTTTATTTTTGGATCTATATAAGATTAAAAGTAAAATTTAAAATTTTAGTGATCATCTGACACAATCACAGTTCTCAGAATGATGGATTTTTTTTGTAATAAATCATCCACCATTAATTTATGTTTTGATGGTTCGTTATTTGCCGACATCTGCCCATGTCCTTTGATCCACACCATTTTCTTTTGGAACATGTCATTCCCTTACTGATCACCCATGAGGGTGTCTTGTAATTCTGCTGTAGTTAGTCGTGGCATGTATGGCGTGTATGTATGTATATTTGTATCTGTGTGTGTATGTATGTATGTATGTATGTATGTATGTATGTATGTATGTATGTGTGTATGTATGTGTGTATGTATGTATGTATGTATGTATGTATGTATGTATGTATGTATGTATGTATGTATGTATGTGTGTATGTATGTATGTATGTATGTATGTATGTATGTATGTATGTATGTATGTATGTATGTATGTATGTATGTATATACTTCGGCATAATTTTACTTTCAAACATCGGTGAGTCGCAGGAAGCAAAGGCAGGAACCCTGGAGGGCAGTGCCATAGCTTATCGGAACCCCGTATTTATCCAGTAGAAACGGACGCCTTGAATTCAAACCGAGCCGTTGGCCATGAATTCAGTCATGCAGACTCCTACTTTAACCGCTAGTCGAACCACTGAGAGCTAGAGAGGAGAGTATTTGAACGTGGGGATCCACATAACAGTTTATCAGTTTGACAAACTTCGCTATCCCAGGGCTGTAATCACCTTAATTTAAACCAATATATCCGTCACTGAGCTAGATTCCACAGGTCCGAATTCATACGAAATTGAGAACAGAATTACCATAGGCCAGGAGGCCATAATAATGACTTATGTTATTATGATAAAAATGCGCGATGTTATAGCCTAGGCTGTTGCTCCCTCGTCGGCCATTACATAGCCAGCGGCAATGTTTGCTGGGGAATCACCTTGGCAGTGGCGTAATGGCAAGCCTATATAACCCCGCGTGGAGCGGGAAGCTCTCTCATTCGTTTGTCATTATCTGATGATTTCTGAGTCGCGTATTCCTAATGGTGTCCTCAGTGTGTTCATCGTTGTACGTGTAGTGCGTTACAAATACTTGCAAATTATCATTGTTTGCGATTTTCAAAATTCAGATCGTGTGCTTTCTTCTCTGATGTTAATGAGACGCCAAGTGCTGCCTGGCGTAGTTTGTAAAATATCTAATTACATTTAAATTTGAGCTTTATAGACTAGCATTAAATAACTGTAAACCAGCTCACCAATATAAAATTTGTATACGCGTCCGTGAGTCGCGAGTTAACGTGTGCGTTCCGCATACATAATTACCGCTGAGAAGGACTGGTTTTGACCGGGCTTGATTCCTTAAATTAGTTGCACGCAAATCGGGAATAATTTATTTGCGCGTAGATTATAGCAAATCGTAATCTAACTAAGGTCATCGTGTACGTTCACGCTAAGCGGTGAAGAAAACGTCCTAACATCTAAAATTATTGCAGACGATTCCAAGAGAAGAAAGAAGACAGCCATTGCATCACCAGGAGTTGAGTGGAAGACCTTTCAACCCGTGATGATTGCAGCTGTGTTGGGCTAAAGGCGAGCTTGACATAGCGGTCATGTGATTCGTCGCTGGTGGAGAGATGCCTGCAAAGTTAAGTCCTAAGTCTTTTATTTTAACATATGTGTTGTGATAGTCAAGCCAGTAATGGGTTTCTGAAGTAAGTTAAATATTAATTGAACGTCAGCCAGCAGGCACTTGCTTTGTTCAATTTTGAAATAATAGTAAATACGTTCAGGGTTATAATGCATGTGTTAGCCCTGTGTTCAGTGTATATGGTTTATTCAGATGGGTACAAGAGGGAAAAATAGTTTACCTACTTAGGTGCGTGTTTATGATTTTGTCTTTTATTAGTTATTTTATTCCCTTGTGTGATGATATTTAGATAGAGTTGTTGGGGAAAGTCTTTGTATTATTGAATAGGCTGCACGCCGTCAGCGCTGTGTGATTTTAGAACAGGTTAGAGACAGCAAATAAAGCAAGATGTCATTCTATGCATGACGTATTTACCTTTCAGCTGTGATGAGATTGTGTGATATATATATTTTCTATTCACCGTTGGAAAATACAGAAGGATCTTCTATTTTCGGGGCAGGCGAGTTCAAGAACGCAAGGGCATCGAACCAACAACATCTAATGTGAAAGTTTTGAAATGCTGTGATATGTTAATGGGGATAGATGAATGTGAAAGGCTTGAAATGCCGTGCTATGTAAATGGGGATACATGAATATGAGAAAGGCGGTTTAAAACGTGATGTTTATTGGTAACACGTAAACTAACTGTGTTAATGTGCCAGCCTGAGATTTGCTTGAATTTGCACTGGCTGTCCCTAGATGTGGCGAGAGAATATTTGTGTCGTGTTACAGTGAAGAGAGTCGGCCTTGAGTCCGACATATCTGTTATGCCCCAGGGGTGCAGCTTTTAGTCAGACGTGTGCCGTGCGCACCCCTTTCTCGAGAAAGTACTTACGAGCGGAGCCGTTAGTTCTCGGAACTCTACCCTTGCCCTGGTTATTTAAACGTGTGTTGTATCCAGCTGATCGTCCAGGCCATGTGGAAAAGAAGACCTTGTCTTTGGTCGAGACAGGACCTCTGAATATATCGAGATGGAATCCCGACGACTTTATCTATTTATTTATAATATGTATTTGTATGCACTTTCTTACAGGTATTTTGTGTTTATATTTTTGTTTTGTTACTTTTGTCGTGTGTTTGTTGTCTGTTTATGACGTAGTCGTACGTTGTATAAGGGGTCATGTTAGCCCGATGGGTAATTAAAGGGAAGTAGGCTCTGTCCTGATTCATTTGCAAATGGGTAGGGACCCGTTATTAGAATCAGTGTTATTTTGGAAGAGAAAATTAGGGACAGCCCTGAACAAGTGTTATATATTTTTGTATCCGAATTTCGGAATGTATATACATAATTTAGTCAAACCAAATACTAGTGCATCGATTATCACATGCGCAGCTAATGGACGGTTTTAGATCGAGCCTACGGGCAAGAGAATTATGAATTTAACTGCGCAGTCATCATATCCAAAATTATGTAACGATATACAACTAGTAGAAGGGCTAGGCCGGTTCTAAAACATGGCGTCAGCATTTTTCTGCAGAGTCAGCACCCGAGGTCATTCACCCCGGCCAAAAGGTCATTGATCCCATTACGTCATGACCACGTGGTCTTGTTTGTAAACAAAGCCACGTGCTTTTGACAGTTGCCATAATGACGGACCGTAACCGCACTTTTTGGACAAGAGAACGACCCTAACGTTACTGCTGCTTTCTTGACAGACCCTATCCTGACTGCTGCCATCTTAACGACGTAGTGGGGGCGGAATTTAAAATCCATGTGCTTTTGACAGCTGCCATCTTGACAGGTCCAACCACGTGGGCGCGGAATTTAAACAAGTGAACGTCGCTAACCTTACTGCTGCCATCTTAACAGGTCCTAACATCGCTGCTGCCATCTTAACGACGTAGAGGGCGCGAAATTTTAAATCCAGGTGCTTTTGTCAGCTGTCAAGATGACAGCTGCCATCTTGACACCACGTGCACTTGTTGAACAAGTGAAGGTGGCTAACCTCACTGCTGCCATCTTGACAGGTCCTAACCTCACTGCTGCAACTTAACCACGTGGGGGCGCGGATATTGAAAATGTAACAGCTGTCCAGATGACAGCCGCCATCTTAACAGGTCCATACTACGTGTACTTGTTTTGGCGCGGAACAATTAAACGCGGCTAACCTCACTGCTGCCATCTTGACAGACCTTCACCTCACTGCTGCCGCCTTGACCACGTGAGGGCGCGGAATTTAAAAAGTAACATCTGTTAAGACGACAGGTCCTAACCACGTGCACTTGTTTTGGCGCGGAACAAGTGAACGTATCTAACCTCACTGCTGCCACCTTAACCACGTAGGCCGCGAAATTCGAAAATGTGACAGTTGTCTGTCAAGGTGACAGCTGCCATCGTGACAGGTCCTAACCACGTGCACTTGCTTTGGCGCGGAACAAGTGAACGTCGCTAATCTCACTGCTGCCATCTTGAGAGGTGCTAACCTCACTGCTGCCATCTTAACCACGTGGGCCTCGGAATTTAAAATGTGACAGCTGTTAAGATGAAAGCTGCCATCTTGATAGGTCCTAACCCTTTTTTGGCGCGGATTTTTGAAAAAGTGAACGTGGCTAAACTCACTGCTGCCATCTTGACAGAGCCTAATCTCACTGCTGCCATAATGACCACGTGAGGGCGCGGAATTTGAAGAAGTAACAGATAACAGCTGCTGTCTTGTCAGGTCCTAACCGCGTGCACTTGTTGACCAAATGGACGTAGCTAACCTCACTGCTGCCATCTGAACAGGGTCTAACTTCACTGCTGCTATCATAACCCCGTGGTGGCGCGGAATTTGAATATGTAACAGGTAACAGCTGCTATCTTGTCAGGTCGTAACCACGTCCACTTGTTGAACAAGTAAACATAGCTAACCTTACTTTTTGGACAAGAGAACGTTACTAACCTCACTGCTGCCATCTTGACAGGTCCTAACCTCATTGCTGCCATATTAACCACGTGGTGGGTGCGGAATTTGAATAAGTAACAGATAACAGATGCCATCTTGACAGGTCCTAACCACGTACACTTGTTTTCGATGCGGAACAAGTGAACGCGACTAACCTCACTGCTGCTACAGAACATAGCCAGGGTGTCTAACCACAGAGGATTCTAGTTTTAAGGCTAGCTGCCCTTATGGACAGCGTAACGTCACGGAGGTTAGGGGAATCCCTCCTCCTCCAAAGGGACATAGCCGCGTTCCTCCTCCTCCAACGGGACATAGCCGCGTTCCTCCTCCTCCCACGGGGCTTAGCTGGGTTCCTCCTCCTCCTCACAGGTTTACGGACAGATGTCCTCCTGCGCTAGATGGTCCTCACCCTTCTACTATCTACACCGTCGCTAAGGCTTTACGTCACCATCCGACGCGTAACCTGAAAAAGACTGAACATGTTGACAATCTGTACAGGTTCAGTCCTGTTACAGAGGACATAGAACATATATATGTAGACTGTTCTCATCTTACAGTAAATATTGGAATAGTCAGCATATATTCCCCACTGTGTTTTGAACAGAAAACTTACCTTGATTATATTATGGAAGGAGGAGGGTGCGCGGTATCTTGAAACAAGAGAAAATTAACACGCAGGCAGATGATGATGATTGCATGGAATAAGACTACCCTTCTCTCTCCTTATTTCGCAATTATAACATCAACCGTTATGACGCAAACAGAATAAAAATTATAGATTCGAACTCTGGTATCTCTCAGTTCATCATTTTAAAAAATCCCTAATACGTGCATTACATGGATTTTGGACCTTAAAAACTCATGGATTTGAACCCTGTGCTCTTAGTTCATCGTTAGATTAAAAAATCTCTAATACATAGAATCGCACTGGATTAATGCAAGGATAAAAATACCTCACAGTTACTGTTACTGCAGATACAAAACATCCCCTGATCAAGAACAATGTCTAAAAATAATTCGATTAGTAATTGGAAACAAATGCCTCACAGTCAACTCACTTCCGGAGAGCCGCTAGCCCTGTGAATAAATCTAAACTCACGAGACAATAAGGATTTTAAACTAATAAGAGCAATAGTAATAGCTCCTACCAGTAGTGCTGAGTGGATTCTGGTGCTGAACAGAAGACTAAGAAATGTTACTCATCCTGCTTAGGTTACGTAACACGTAGAGGTAAAGCTAAACTAAGGCGAGCTGCCACTGCAAGCGACACCTGGCTTTGACCCACATTTTCCTTGCCTGAGTTGGCTAGTCTGATATTACCATATCATTCCTAGCGAACTCTGACAACATCACACTTTCCTCTGAGTGCACTGACTTTTCTGCTGTCTCAGCACCGTCCTCGTTACCATTTACATTCCTTTCCACTTGTGTGTTCACATACTCACTTCTTCACCACCACTTGCTGATTTTACTTTCCTTTCACATAGTTTCTTCACGGCACTTAGGAATAAATTCAAGTTCCCCTTGACGCTCGATTCTTTGGAGATCCACGCAATCATTTTTAGTTTATCACCATTTCTACACATTTCTTGTTGTTTATCACTTAGGACTTTTTCCTTAGCGTCTCTACCTCTACACACTCTCCTACCAAGTGTAAGTCAACCGACCCGTTCCCACATAGAATACACAGTGTATTGTCCTTCCTCCTGGTCCATCCCTTGTTCTTGTGTAATCCCAAGAGCCACCAAATTAAACCCCTTCTCCACCTCCTATCTCCAAATATTATGCTAATATTGGAGACCTGTACTACCTCATAAAATAAACTCAGAGGAGCTCTTTTCCTACATTCTTTCAACCATCTTTGCCTTTGTATATCCTTTATTCTAGCTATCAGTGCTCTCTGACTTCAGCTTCCTTTCCCTTTCCATGTCTCGAAACACATATGACCCATTCCTTTCTTTTCAAGATAGATTGCGATTTTTGCCAGCCAACTCTCTGTATACATATATTTTTCTTGCTGTTTAAATGCCTCCTGTACCACTCTGTCACCTTTCCCCCTTTAGGTCTCATCCAATAGTTCAACACACTTTTGACGCACTCTGCTTCTATGTATACTCCGAATAATAGCAACGCCCCCATATTCGCTGTACACTGAGGTAGACTCATAATAACCTTGCTAAATTTATATATAATTTGGTTTAATGTATCCGTTTTTCGATTGAGTCACCATAAATCGGCCCCATATAATGCTCTACTTAACACTATTGTCCTTAGCACTAATCTCAGAATCTTATAATCTATCCCCGGGAATTTCGCCACTAAAATTTTGGCGGTAGATGGTGCTGCGGCACCTCTCCATTTTACCCTCTTAATATGGTCTTCCCACCCTCCTCTTCTATTTAACAGCACACCTAAGTACTTTATTTTATCTACTTATTCCATTTTTCCCCTGTAGTATCCAATACCTCTCCTTTTTCTCCTCCGTTTCTTTTGAATAGTTATCACCTTCAACTTATTACTGTTAAATTTTAAAGCCCACTTCCCCGCGAACTCTGACAACTCCTTCAAACTTTTTTGTAAATCCTCTCCTGTTAAGGCCATATGAATGACGTCATCTGCGAATATCATTCCTGGGATCTCTAGCTTCTGTATTACCGGTACTGCCCATTTTGTTCCCCCGTGCCCTTCCAAGATATCATTTATAAATAACAGAAATAACAGAGGCGAGAGTTTACATCCTTGTTTCAACCCGATCTTACACTCTATAGGCTCATTGATTACATTTTTTCTATCTTGATACTGTACCCTTTTCGAGGTTTGAGTACATGAATAAGTTGCAATAGCCCTTGGCCATGACACCAGAATAGAATAACTCAGATGAAATCTCCGAACAAAGCCCGGGTTTGAAGTCCCATCACCCCTACTAAAATGATACGCTAGCCGAATCGGTAGAGCATTACGGGTCTGATGGACCATCTTAAAAATGGGCAGTAAATCATCTATATAGTAGGGGAAACCTTAATTGTGATAGGAATACTATTTGCCTAAGAAATGAGAAGAATGAATTCTGCTTTTTCACAACACAAATTTTAATAGCTGAGAAAGCACAGGGATCTTATTTACACGTATATGCCACCATATTAACCACATGACTACGATTTTTCTTGTGGATCCAATGTCTCTCTAGTCTGTTATCTAGAATCGCATTTCACTCTGAAAATATGCAAGACGTGAGAAGTCGTACCTTCTCTGACCACGTAAGTATTGAAACACATATCACTATACACTTACATCACTACACACAGACATAATTATTTGAAGGCATATCCTGAGTTATTTCCCCTTGTTATACTATTAATTTATATATTCGAATGACAAATTACGTCGTCCTAGCGGGGAGTATCAAGTACCAAGTGTAAACTCTCATGTGAACCAAAGCGTTTGACATATTTATTGTATCTATTAGCACATTTCAAATATCTGAAAGTAAAATTGTAATACTCACTAGAAAACCGTATCGAAATATCTCACAACTGAGCAAATATTACGTAACGCATATTCCATTGGGATGTCACTTAAATACTGTTATACAAAAGGACACTTACACAACGATGCTCCCTGTAACAACACACTTTAGTGAACCAATGACCAATACAATATTCAATAAATATCACTCCCTGGAATAAATGACAGATAAATACACTTTATATCCACAAAATAAATCATGGACGATATGATCCGTCCGCAGTTGGCGGCAGTGGGCATAACTGCCTCCGGTGCTGCTGGGACAAGAACCCAGATCCTGTGACAGTGTGAGGGGTGAACTGCAATCTGGAATCCCTAGACGGTTTAATTTACCTAAATAAATGGAGGGAATTCACTCATATTTTAGAACTGTAGACCTATTTAACGGTGCTATTCTCTGAATGATTGTATGTAATTTTGATACCGGAGACGGGAGATAGGCTCTTCGCAGTGCGTTCTTCTCAATGCGTTAACAACATTCTACCTCTTCTCTTTCCTCGGCATGGTCATAAATTCCACAAGCCAGCTGGCTGCCTTGCTTCCTTTCTACTTTCCCTTTCAATATAACGGACCCAACGGTCCAGCTGGCGAACTGTCTTGTCACTCGTCTTTCAATCTTACTACTTCCCTAGGATACCATTAGCATCAATAACACATATCGGCCTTCATCTAGCCTTATTTATATCCTCAGGGCGGAATTTATGCGTCGCGCGTATTATTCAGTCATTTGGGGAAAGATTCATATATAATTAACATCGCATTTAATACAACAATTCGCCTGAAAAAATCCACCCCATCTCATGGTATGCCCAATACATATATGTTACAGAAGAAAATGTACTATCACTCGGACAAAAATACATTAACGCTCGCGACCTAAGTAAAATACAAACATAGTCACATCTCACTGTCATTCCACTGCTTCTCCTTCATAATCCTTAATTCATATGGGAGGGTTTGCCTGACATGCACTGCAGCATCAAAACAAAGAATTTTAGAATCTCTGGATGACTCATATTGGCTATAAAATGATGGTAACTGGAGTGATTTTACGTGAATATTAAAATTTTCTTTGAACCGATACGCTTCACAATTAATCAGCTCTAGGGCCCTAAATATAACATGCACTAGTCCCCATGAAAAGTAAAATAAAATACGGTTATCCAACCGTGAAGAAAAAATAAATGCAAACCCTAATAAATAACTATTACCATCCCTCTGAAAACAGCGAAATCCTACACTACATTTCTAAAGAATTAGCATGCTATTTATGTATTTACATTTTACAGGAATTTCGACTTTCAAATATTTTGGATTGTTATTCATCCTAGTCTGGATCACGTCTACAGCTCACTCGGCAAGGCACATATAGGGGTTTAGCCGCACATCACAACTACGTCAGCAGCAGGGTGTCCAGAGTTCGGCTGCAGTTGGGTCGCTGGCATGTTGGCTTGATTCGCGTACAGTGTGGGATGATCTCGACGTTCTACGACGTGTTGTATGAGATCAGGCCCCCTGTACGTCAGTCTTCTTCCTCGGACGGTGAAGTCACTGGCACAAACACAATGAGGGGATCTGATTTATTATAATTGCGCTAAATGACGACACATTGTAATTGCTACGATCAGAGAAACTCATGTACTCAAGCTCTCTAACCAAGCAACGGCGTTGTCCTCGTCGCCCGCTACTTCACCCTCATTGCCTGACTAATCCACTATCAGCAGTTTAGGTCCCTAATTACGCACGTTTGTGGTTCCACTGTCACTGAGTATCTGATGTCATCACAAACGGAATTTTAACTCGGCCTAACTCAGCACTAGTTTTTAGGGAATACAGATTAACTACTGCGCTCGTGGTTATTTAGCCGATACCGCCCTGGTCAAATACATTGTCAATAATCCGCTCTCTCTTCTACCAACAGATTATTCACCATTAAACAATTATTTGAGCTCTCATAGTACTCTATCGGCATTAATAATTTTGTGTATTGAGTTACACGAAGGCGCAGCCTACTAGCGTTCGAATCACATTTACTTCACTTCCGTATAGCTTAATCAATCATCTCACACGTTACGTTAATCGTCATGATTAATATTCAGATGCCGTCCTCTGCTAGTAGCGACAAACTTTTGCAGGTTCACTACTATATAATTATTTCACTGACAGTGTTTTAGGATCGCAGCTACTAATGAATAATTACTGATTTGCCACTTACTTTGTAGCACTATGACAAAGAATATTACTGAAAAGTTATTCACAGCGCATATCACCTCACAACGCGACTGGAAGAATCGAAGTACCATAGCTTGCTTTGGTTCGCATCCCTTTAAATAGCGAAACCGTGTTAGGATGGTAGAGAGTGTAAAACTCCTCCATTTCGCGAAATTCTCTCCGCTAATAGGGGGTTCACAGGATCGACTAAGGTGTCAAATTACAGCTTGATTACCCCAGTTTCCACTGATCAATCCCCATCAACATCGTATCGTACGTTTCCTATAATCTCGAAAGCGTCCTTTGGTCGCCCAGTGTGGGTGGAGCCTATGACTCGTTGAAATTTTAACTTCGTTCTCGCTACCCGCTTTCGCCATGTGGTCTGCACCTGGCTGGGTGTTTGTTTGCCGCTTACTTGGTCTTATTATGACTATGTGAAACACTTCTTTGTGTCATAAATCAGCATAAAATTCGCTGCTTCTAATGAATCTTGAGTCATGGAAATCGGTTGTATACTTCGCAACTTACGTTAATAATGTTCTTGAAAACAGTTGAAGAATATAGATTAGCAGTAGTATTTTTTCTGGCGAAAAGCAAAGAAATAATATTTTCAGGGTTAAATGCAGGGCTCCGTGACCTACTTAGCTCACTCAGCTTGGCGTGGCTATCTTTTTCTCCGTCGCACAAAGTGAAAGCCCTTTTCAATTGCAGGCGAGAGTATGACTCGTTTACTGTATTTGCGCGCAACTAGAGCCGGGCCTCTCGGGCTGGCAGCGCGGTACTCGCACCCCGGGAAAGGTAAACGGGTGCTAACTTCGGCACTAATTTACGTAGAATAGCGCGGAAAACGGCATATTCTATCTACGGGATACCATGATATAATCTTTGTGACGTGATGAACGGTCACAATACAACAATAAACCTTTTGAAAAATCGCCTCTATCGCCCGTATCATCTTCATAGAGACTCCCAACCTGCCTAATTTCTAAAACAGTGCCTTCCTACTGACCGTATCAAATGCTATTTCGAAATCTGTGGCGGCCAAGTACACACAGAATTTTCCCTACTGAAGTATTTGTTTATTATCGTCTTCACCGTCATGATATTATCTGTAGTCCTTCCTCCATTTCGAAAAACTCCCTGTAGCATTGATATTATTGAATGTTCTTCTGCACAGGTCGTTAACCTATTTGCCAAAACCCCTGTATAAATCTTACTCAGTGAGCCAAGTAGCGTTATCCCTCGGTAGTTGCCCGGCAAGTTTTTGTTTCCTTTACTTTTGTATATTGGCAGATGATCCCGCCTTCCCACTCTTTGGGTATTTTACCGCCATTAAATACTCTGTTAAACAATTTGGTTATTCCCTCCCTCATCTGTCTGTATTTACCAATCTCTTTCCAGACCAAATTATTTATGCCGTTCATTACACCCGCCGATTTACTCTTTAGTTTTTCTAACACATTCTGGACTTCCTCTATGGTAATCTTTGTCGAGTTCATATATACTAACATCTAGGTTTCTTCCGGTACTTCTTGTCCTCTCTCCCAACTTCCAACAGTCCTTTCCTCCTAATAAGCTACTGAAGTATATCACCCATTTGTCATAATCAATCCTAGCTTGAACCAACCTATTCCCTCCTTCATTAATTTGTTTTACTGTTTCCCATACTCTCTCCCCTGATTTAACCTGCACTCTTAATTAATTAACTCCACTTGTTCTATTGACCATGCCCTTTTCCTATCGGCGATTTTCCTTTTATGCTCCCTTCTTAATCTACAGAAAGTTTCTCTTTCATCCTCACCTTCACTTAATCTATATATTTTCAAGGCCTTCATTACTGCGCACCTCAATACCTCGCATTCCTTACTGTACCATCCACTACGTCCACAGTTACTTCCTTTTGTTCTTGCTCTAGCCTTGCCACACTCCTTATAGGGTATTCAATTTGGTCCAAGGCTCTGTCAATATTATTTTCCATCCGGGATACTTCCCATCCGCATCTGATTAATTCTATCTCATTATTCATAAGGCCCTCAAGTTCTCTTTGTGAATTCTCCGCCCATCTGCATTTATTATAAATCTTACCCCGCGCTCCTACCTTCATTTTGTCTCCCTCCCTTTCTTCCTCTCCACTTCTTTCAACCCATACCCCTACCGGCGCGTGGTGTGATTGGATCCAATATTCAATCTCCATCCTTACTATTTTTCTAGCATATCTTCCGTACACATCAATAAGTCAATCGCACTTCCCCCTTGTGTCGTAAGGTATGTCAATTTCCCTTCTCTGTCCCCCTCCCCAAAACCATTTATAATATAGAGGTTTCCTGCCTCACAAAATTCCAGTAGGTTTCCTCCATAGCTATTTAATTCCTTTTCCTTACTTTCCCTTTCTACGCTTCTGCCTGTCTCCACTTCCTTGCTTGGCATTGGGCTGTGTTTCCCTATTCTAGCATTCCAGTCACAAAGTAAAATCACTCCGTCCACTTTGTACTTCCCCATTATAATACTGGTTTCCAAAAGTAGCTCCTCGAAGAACTTATCGTTAGCATATGGAGATCCCCTGGGATGACAGTACGCATATGCTATACATACATTTCTTTCTCTACCCTTTCCCCGCCCTAAGTTCAATCTCAAACAACTTCTTCCAGATCACCCTCCACTTCTACTAGTTCCTCGATCTCTTCTTTGATCATCACCACTATTTCTCCTGGCGATCGTTTTTTATTACAATTTTTATTGATTTGCATTCGGCAATACACCCACCCCAGATTATCTCTTTTCCTATTGGTAACCAAGTCTCCAATAGAGCAATAATATCGAAAATTTCAACCACCTTTATCACCTCAGTATTACTCATTTTACTTAGTAAACCTTCAATATTTTCAAAGCCTACCTTCAAGTCTACTTATAACTTACCCTCTCCACCTTCCCCAATACCTTCTTTATTTTTACTCCTTGTCACCATCGCCCTCTCCTTTTCTATCTCCCTCCCTTCATAACTTGATGATTTCTAGCAATCTTTCCTATCTTTTTCTTCTGTACCCGTGTTTTTGTTCCCCCACAAATCTTTTAAGCTTCTACTTCTCCCCTTCATCAAATTGTCTTTCCCCTCCCTGTCACCCCTCGATCCCAACTCTCCTGGGCTCTGCAATAGGTTTATCTTGGTCCTCCTTCATCACCTCCACCTCGTGATCCCTTTGACTTAGCACCATACTAACCTCTCTCACTTGCCTCTTCGTTAGTTTCCGTTCTTACCTCTATCCTTTGCTCCTCTTGACCAGTAGCCTGCCTTCCATCTTCCTCTGAACCCTGGTCCTCTTCATTCATGAGGTCTTCTTTCATGGCTTTCAGATCTGCTACGTTCCAAAATCTCTTCCATTTTCAGTTGGAAACAACCAGCCGCTGCCCACTTAGATGCGCTTTCAGCCCCTGCGATCTTGCTCTCACCTGATGTTTCCTTAGTATCCTCAGATTCTCGCTAGCTTCTTTTCCCAAATCTCTCGTAATCCAGATTTTCCCCTTGAAGGTTGCTCGAGTTTCTTAATATTACCTCCGACATTAGGGTAGATATCAGTTGTACTTTTATTTGTCTGTTGCCCTTCGCTCTGCCTACTCTTTCCACGTCATCAATGTCCGCCTCGCTAAAATTTATCTTCATCTTATTTTGTATGACGTCCACAACTTTATATATAGTCTATATCTTCGTTTCTACCCCTTCTACCTGAACCCCATATAAGAATAAACATTATCCATCCTCTTCTGGCCGTAGGCTACAGTCTCTCTCTTCAATCCGTCCACTTCCTTTCCTAAACTTTTGATTCTCTCTCTTAAAACTGCGATTTCTTCCCCGTTATTTCTCAACTTAGCCGTTGTATCGTCTGCTTTTTCCGTAGCCATTTCTTCATATCCTCGTGCTCCTTCGATTGCTGCTGCATCATATTTTTAATTTGCTCAACCTGGCCAATTTCTTCTATCACCTCTTTTATCACCTACCTAATTACTTCCACTTCTTCCCAACACATGCTTCCACTGGAAATCGGCCCGGGGTTCAATTCCACAGCCCCGATACATAGCAATACTAAAATCACCGCAGGTATCGTCATCGTCTCCACTTTCGTTCCCATTTCCATCCTGTTTCCTCCACTTTTCACTTCTTTCCTCTTTCTCCTCTCCCATCTTCATATAACTGCCTTCTATTGTTCAACATCAATCATCTTGCCAACACTCTTCACTTCACCCTTGCACTCCCCTCCAGCACTTCTCTTTCGCACTGCCAGCACGCTCCTCCCAGCACGTCTGCATTTGTCGCTTGCTCAGGCTAAACCGTTACTGAAACTCTCTGATGTATAAGATAATAACAGACTATACATGTTAACAAACGCACAACTTCTTTAATGTTATTCGCACATACAACACTCTATCGTAAAACCGAACACACGTAAAAATATGCACAAGCAAATGCTGTTAGGTAGCCCTTATACACATACAATTATCACTACGTGCACACATACACCTAATTTAGCAATTACATTTGATTACCTGAGATAGATACATGTGAAAAAGGAAGGGAGATAGTAGTAATATATAACCCTTTTTTCTATGAAATAGCTTTGTGAGGTTAGCATCCGACAAACAAAATAACTATGAACAGCGTCCTCTCACTGCGGAGAG
The DNA here is from genome assembly GCF_040414725.1 of Anabrus simplex. Lineage (NCBI taxonomy): Eukaryota > Metazoa > Arthropoda > Insecta > Orthoptera > Tettigoniidae > Anabrus > Anabrus simplex. The sequence goes on from NC_090266.1 coordinate 846,783,222, forward strand.
GTATTTTTTCACACACTCAGAATGATACATACTCACTCTTTTACAGTGAAAAGCTTGGACTACGCTATTCGTCTTGTCGCAAAAAACTGGTTCAATCCTGTTTTCAGCTGTGTGGATAGAGGGAGAGGGGGAGAGGGGCCGGGAATGTATTCATATATTGTATATTGTTAACTTACTTTTGTGATAAAGTGATTTTACCCTTTTAGTCACTACTTACGTCAGGCAGAGGGATACCGCAAAAATTTCTAATCTGGATATAAATCGAACATAGATACAAAAAGAAAATTAATCTGTTACGCTGAAAAGCTCGGTCGGCTACTCAGGCGGCACCCCGTTTAGTCGTCCCTCTCATCAGGTTTTTGATAATTAGAACACTGAATTTTTGATTGTAACATTTCGAGCTTATAGATTTGAACACTGGAGACTTGTAATTGTCTACTGAAATGTTGACATTACCTGATGTAAAATAGGAAACCATGTAAATCTATTATTATGGCTGACGACATAGGTGATTGAAAGGTTTAAACCTAGTATTTTGGTTGATAGACTTAATTCGTATTAGGTACTTCTTCTGTGATGCATACACAATAAAATATAATTGAATTGTGATTAAACTATGAGTATATTGTTGTCCGTCTGTAAGAGATAAAGGACCCATCTCTTTCGACTACACAATTACAAAGCTACTGAGCTTGAATAAAAAATCTCAATCACAGAATCTTAAACTCTCTCTCTGAAGAAAACAACCGGAAACTACCTTACTGATTTTTTCTATAGTAAATGCCAAGCAAATGCTGCGACTGTATCTTCTGTCGATATTTGTTTAGAATTTAAAACATCACAAAATGTTCCGGCAAACACAACAGCCTATTTGTGTAATGATACTTACGATCTTCTAACGAATATTGTTAAAAGACAATCCCTGTTCTGACTGGGAATCAAACATGTGAATAGTATCTCACTTACTTGTGCAACGACAACGCTGTAACCATTGACAGGAGGGCTGTGTGTGTGTCTATATATATATATATATATATATATATATATATATATATATATATATATATATATGTGTGTGTGTGTGTGTGTGTAAGCTCGAACGTAAACACACATCGCAGTACTTACTTTAAAACGTAATTGAATGTTATATTGTAAGAATAAAGAAACGGCCTGCCATGCGATAATAGCATACGCTTATATTATTAGTTCGGCTCAATGGCTAAATGTGTTAGCATGCTGGCCTAAGTCATAGAAGTCCCGGATTCGATTCCCCACAGAATTTTAACAAAGGCACAGAGTATAAAAAATTATTACGATCACAGAACACGTTTTAATCGTGTATTATATTGAACAAAATATACATACACTTACATTTGAATACTCATCGCTAACCGCGTCGCCATTTCGCTCGGTGTGTTGCAATGACATTAACACACAGCTGTTTAGAACACTGAATGTTTGATTGTAACATTTCGAGCTTATAGATTTAAACACTAGAGCCTCTGACTAAGAGAAAATGATTGTGTTCATAACTGATTAATAAAGTTGGCTTTCCGTGGATTGACATTTTCACACTAGGCAAATGCTACCTACCGAAAAAACAGAATCGCATAGCCTCTAACTAACAGAAAAGAATTGTATACTGTTATTCATAACTAATTAATACAGTTGGCTTTCCGTGGTTTGTCATTTTCACACCAGGCGAATCGAACCCTAGGACCTGCATTGCATTCGATAATTGCATATCCGTATATTATTAGTTCGGCTTACTAGCTAAATGGATTAGCATGCTGCCCTTTAGTCATAGAAGTCCCGGATTCCATTCCAGACAGAATTTTTACAAAGGCACACAGCATAAGAGTATTACTACGATCACAGAACAGATTTTAATCGTGTATCATATTGAATAAAATATACATACACATACCTTTGAATACACATTACTAACAGCGTGGCCAATTCGCTCGGTATAGGTGCGTTGTCGACACCTGTGTCTACCTGCACATCGCTAGAGGCTAGACCGGATGTAATGACACAGCAACATGCAAGCAAGTACACGACACTTTAACTTACTTACAGTACGAATTTCCATACAGTGACACCCGTAATAATAATAATAATAATAATAATAATAATAATAATAATAATAATAATAATAATAATAATAATAATAATAATAATAATAATATGTATCCCTCTAACCAGTGGTCACTTCAGGGCTAGCGACAATAGGATTGGAACCCACTATCTCCTGGATGAGAACTGCTCGAAGTACTATGTACCCACTGAGCAGCGGTCGCTTCAGGGCTAGCGACAGTGCGATTCGAACTCGCTATCTCCTGGATGAGCACTACTCAGTCTACGTAATTACAATTAAAGGACAGTAAGACCTCGGTCTCTCTCCCATAAGTCCAACCCCTCGTCCACGTCGTGGGAGACGGGCAACGTCATAAAGTAAGGGATTGCCTGGTGGGGTGATGTACAGCGGGGACTGCGTGTGCCACGTGACCGCTTCGGTAGCTGTGAAGGCCCAGCAGGAACCCTGAAAAGTGGCGGCTAACGGGGCTGTGGTGAAGATTCTGCTGCCTTGTAGTATGTGGGGTTTGTTCTCTAAAGGCTAAGGGAAGAAAACCCTGATTAAAAATTACCCGTCCTCCGGAAGAGGTTGGACGTAGGGCTGACACCCCGCTCTCTAAAAAAGCTCAAGTTGCGAAACTTCAACGAAAGAAAACCGGACTGATCAATGGAGACAAACTTGGCGTGGAAAAGGACAATGATAATCGACCATCAGTGCATGAAAGAAAGAGAAGAAATACAAAGCGTAAGTCAGATTTATATATTGGAACCTGGAATGTGAGATCCTTGTATCGCCCAGGAGCCCTGAAGGTGCTACTGAACCAAACAATGAAGCTGAAACAGAGTATCATAGCTCTACAAGAAGAAAGGTGGACCGGAAGTGGAATTCTAGAAAAGCGAGAAGCTAGTATATTCTATAGCTGTAGCGAGGAGGAGCAAGAGTTCGGCACATGATTTGTGGTACACCATCAGCTAAAGCACGTTGTAATTGGGTATGCATCTATTAGGCCAAGAATATCAGTACTAAGGATAAAGGGTGAATTCTTTAATTACTCTATAATTAACGCCCATGCACCAACAGAAGAATCTGCGGAAGAAGAGAAAGAATTGTTCTATGAACGTTTGGAAAGAACATATGACGCTTGCCCAGGCCATGACATTAAAATAGTTGCTGGTGATCTAAATGCTCAGGTGGGAAAGGAACAGATATATAAGCCATCAATTAGTCCCCACAGCAAACATACTGTAAGTAGTGATAATGGAATGAGACATATTATTTGCAGCATCTAGAAGCATGGTTGTGGGCTCCTCATTGTTCCCACACAAAGATTTACATAAAGGAACGTGGACATCGCCAGACGGAAACATAGTTAAACAGATTGATCATGTGTTGATAGATGCAAGGAACAAGTCAGATCTCTTGGATGTGAGGAGTCTCAGGTACCCAAATATAGACTCAGACCACTTCCAGGTACGTGCGCGAATTAGGGCTAGGATCTCCTGTGCATTCAAAGGAACCCTAACCAACATACCAAAATACAATATAACAGCTCTAGAATCAGCAATACCAGAAGAGGATAATACAGATCCTTGATAATACTGAAGAACGCAACGACATTGAGTATCAGGGGGAAATGATTAAAAATGCAGTGGAGACGTCAGCAAATGAAACACTGGAAATTGAAACAAGATATAAAAGATCTCCTTGGTTTGACACTGAGTGTGAAATAGCAATTGAAGAGAAGAACATGGCATACAGAAGGACATTACAATCAAATTGTACAAGAAGAATGAAGGAAGTCTATAAAGAAAAATGGAGATTGAAAAGAAGATCCATCAGAGGAAAAAGAGAGAGTGGATGAAGGCAAATATCGAAGAAATGGAGCTTCTGAGAAATCAAAATGAGGCGAGGAAATTTTACAGAGAGGTTAATGCTGCACGGAAACCCTTCTGTGGCAAAACTAGCCTGATAAAGGATGAAACGGGAAAAATTGTTAGCGAGGGGAAATAGATATGTGAAAGATGGATGCGACATTTTGATAGACTCCTGAATTTCAGAATGATTATAAGACACTCAATTGATGTGCAAGGAGAAAATGACCTTGACGAAAATATAGGTCCACCACCTTTAGAAGAGGTGATAACTGCCATGAAGACATTGAAGAATAACAAGACAACAGGAGCAGATTTTATTCCAGCGGAACTGCTCAAGCAAGGTGGCAATGAATTGGAACAGACTTTCTTAAAAATAGCTACTTCAATATGGGATGAGGAGAAAATGCCTCAGCAATGGGAAGAAGGAATCATATGTCCAATATATAAGAAAGGGGATCAGCTTGAGTTTGATGGTTATAGTGGAATTACGCTACTTAACTTGGGATATAAAGAATTCTCCAACACTCTATTTGACCATCTTTTTCCAATTGTTCAGAGAGATACTGGAATTTATCAGTGTGGATTTATCCCAGGGAAGTCCACTATAGATCAGATTTTCACCTTAAGGCAAATTTTAGAGAAGACAATCGAATTTGGGATTGGCGCGCATCACCTCTTCATTGATTACAAAGGAGCGTATGACAGTATAGACAGAGAGCAATTGTACCATGTTATGACTGAACTGGGAATTCCTGGAAAATTGGTAAGGCTGGTGAGAATGACAATGAGTGGGACACGAAGTAGTATAAGAACGGAAGGAATGATGTCTGAGACATTAAATATTCAAAATGGTGTACGGCAGGGAGACGCGCTAGCATGTCTCCTTTTTAATGTTGCCTTGGAGAAGGTGATGAGAGATGCAAACTTCCTGAATAGGGGAACAATTTTCTATAGATCAGTGCAGATACTTGCTTATGCCGATGATATAGATATAGTGGCAAGAATTCGAAAGGCAATGGAAGAGATATTCATCGCCCTTGAGTAGGCCAGTAGGAAAATGGGATTGAACATCAACCAGCAGAAAACTAAATATATGGCTGCTGGGAAAGCACGTAAGGAGAACATGCCACCCTCAATAACCGTGGGCAATTACACCTTTGAGAGAGTTGAGCAGTTTAAATATCTGGGATCGACAGTCACCTACTCAAATGATACCTCTCATGAAATTAAACAGCGATTAATAGCAGCCAACAGAGCCTATTTTGCTCTAACACGGCTTCTGTCCTCAAGGCTCTTGACCCGTACCACTAAATTAACCATCTATAAAACACTTATAAGACCTGTGCTTATATATGCCTCGGAAACTTGGCCATTAACAGCAAAGATACTGGAATTCTGGATGCCTTCGAAAGAAAGATACTTCGAAGAATCATCGGCCCAGTCTGTGAAAGAGGAACGTGGAGGAGGAGGTACAATCATGAATTGTACAACATTTATAAAGTCCCACCTATTAGAAGAATAGTGAAATCAGCCAGATTGAGGTGGACCGGGCATGTAGCACGGATGAGTGATACGGAAGTACCTAAAAAGATATTAAATGGAAATCCAGGGGGCAGAGAGGACGAGGTCGACCGAACCAGATGGATGGATGGAGTTACTGAAGATCTTCGGGAAATGGGCTATAGGAATTGGAAAGTTTTAGCGTTGGATCGAGATAAATGGCGGAAGATTGTTGAAGAGGCCAAGATTCACAATGAACTGTAGAGTCATAGAAGAAGAAGAAGAAGAAGATGAAGTAGAAGAAGAAGAAGAAGAAGAAGAAGAAGAAGAAGACCTCGGTATAGTGAATAACAGTTGTAAGAATTTATCATGCTGACCACACATTACCTCATAATCTGCAGGCCTTCGCGGTGACCTACTATCTCGCGTGATGTGAGTATAATGGTGTGTCAGTAAGAGAGACGAAAACGCGTTCCTTCTGCTCAGGTGACGTCACGCGGGGAACACTGCGAGAAATGGCACCACGGCTACATGGCTTGCAGCTGTTGTATTTTAATGTGATAAACATGTGTTATGTATTGAAATACGTGCCGTATATAATTTGAAGCTCTGTTATTCTTCTCATTAATCTGCACGGAACACACTTTTGAAATTACCGGGCTATGTAGCAGCAAGTTTTTTAAGCTACTACTGGAAAACCAAAGGATCAAACACAAAGTATTTTTCATTCCAGAAAAATGAAGACCTTGCCAGACTGTGGGAAAACGCTTGTCGGTGCGGTGATAAATTTAGTGTAAAACACAGCACGTATTTATAACATATGAAAATTATTATTGTCTTTAGACGATACATGCTGCCTTAAGATAATACAAAGTGTGTTATTAATTTAGGTCGAGTTTGCTCGCTTCATTTCGCTATGACGTGCTTTGAAATCCCTTTAAGACAACAACTTCTAAATTGTCGGAATAAAAACAGCCGTGAATTAAAACCGGGCGCATGAGAATATACTAATAGTATAAAACATATTAACTCCTAATAGTGCCAGGAGGGTTGAGACGGAAAAGCAGAGAAATCGACATAAGGATGTAACTCAGCTTCTAAGATCGCCGGCTGTTGACTTGATCAAGTGAGTGAAGAAAAACAATAAATACATGTTTAAATGTTATATTCCCATTTTCGTATAACTGAAAGAATACATAACTTGTCTATGTTGATTTTAGGGAAGACGGAACTGAAGAAAAGGAGGACTATAACGGAGCCAATGGAAGTGACGAGTTGGATGATTTAAGAAGAAAGATCCTACTATTAAAAAGAGAAAAGAGTGACTTAAGGAAAAATATGAACAACTATTGAAGAATGAATGGGAATTACTACAACAACTAAAAAAGGCAAATGACATTTCCGAGAGAATTACTTCAATGTTCGGATATATTTTTTCTCCAGGGCAAATAAAAGTGTTAATGAACCGTGAAAATAAAATCAAAAGTAAGAGAGTTCGTTGGGCTTCAGATGATAAATAAAAAGAAATGGCGTATGGTTTTTAGTGCCGGGAATGTCCGAGGACATGTTCAGCTCGCCAGGTGCAGGTACTTTGATTTGACTCCCGTAGGCGATCTGCGCTTCGTGATGAGAAGGAAATGACGATGAAGACGACACATATACCCAGCCCCCGTTCCAACAAAATTAACCAATGATGGTTAAAATTCCCGATCCTACCGTGAATCGAACCCGGGACCCCTGTAACCGCAGGCCAGCACGCTAACTATTTAGCCATGGAGCCAAAATCACACGGTATATCAGCAGTGATATTGCGAAGTGTCAGTCGAAAGGCATATCGTTGCCCATTACCATTTCCGACTCCTTCAACATTGAGCTCATAGACAGCAGGTTTCAACGTAGAACAGGGTGTACTACGCTATTTGTTTATTTTAATGAAAACCAAGACCCATAAATTAAGCCGTCAGGAGCGTTTAACTGCTCTGGTATTGGATGACATATATATCGAATGAAATTTGCATCGATAAGAAACTGCAACAGAGAGTGGGACCACACAAGACTTGTCAAATTGTCATAGCTAGAGGCTTAGTTAAAGTGTGGATGACTTCAGGACACATAAATATGCTCGAAGCTTTCGAAGTTAAGCTATCAAAAGAAACAATTAATTAGGAAAGCTTGAAATACATTGCTGGCTATATCGCTCACAGGGTGCGCAACAAATATTCCTATTTAGGTACAACTGTTCGGCAGCCATAAACAAACAAACTGGTTCCAATGTGTCTCAAGAGGAAATTTAATGAGTCCCAGTCACTAGTTACTGAAAGTTACAAATATACTGGTGAAAGAATCTAATGACTTTTACGGTAACTACCTTTTCGGGAACCCAACATATTTGATAAACTAACGGCGAGAACCATGAAGCAGTTGCCGTCAACGGTGAAAATTCCTCGAGAAGTAATTTTAACCTTATCGCGCACAAGATCTTGTTAACAAGTTAAACAAGAAGAAAATGAGATAATATACTCTGAGAGAAACGTCCAAGAAAATGTCAAACATTATAAACTGCTAGAGCTATAACGCTTACGTATAAGGCATTCATTACATACATGTAAGAGTAAAATACTTACAATATTAGGTCGGTGGAAGCAGAGTGGGTTTCGGCCCTTGGGTTTCGTCCCTTAATGGACACTAGAACTTCCATACGAGTTCGATGGAATATTGATCGAATTCTGTAAAAGGGATTATGTAATTTAGACCAACTACAACTTATCATATTATTACAGTTGGTCTTGATGTCGGTTTGCCATAATTGCCTGCAACAAAACCGGGACATATACATATTAGCAAATAAGTTCAAATGTAGGCTAGTATTTGGCATACTTTTAATGTGAAACTCTTTACAATATATTACAAGTTATGTTTTAATATGACAGTTGTACTTTTGTGATGACTGTACAGAGTCAAGGTATTTCAACATTTTGGCACTGGTGATTAATGTGTAGAATTCAGAACAACTTACATTTGTCATATTATATTGTATGTCAAGAATGGCCCTAAATGATAACAAATGTAACCTATTTCTTTCTTCAGTCCAGTGAGCATTCATTAGTGAGAACACTCTCTATACATTAGCATTGTGTGCAGAAAGGGAGAAGTAAAACTGGACAATTTTCAGCAATTCGGAGCATTGCTCTTCTGACATACAGCTTTTAAAGAACAGCGCCCACTTCTTGCTAGCTAAGAGACCACTGAATTCTTCATTTGATTCATTTTCTTTCATAAAAGACTTTAATTTCATGACCTGATCAAACAAAATGCTCTCACTCAATTTACAGTTACTATGCTCATGTAGCCATTTGAGAGAATATTCTACCTGATCCCATATAATTGTCATCTGTAGAAGCAACCAATCAAAATGTTGCAATTGTGGCAAAGACTCACTCCATTTCAACAGATAGTCAATAATTGTTTCATAAAATGACATACATTCATCTTGTAACGTCTGACATTGTGCTTTTGGTAGGTCAGGTAGGAAATCCTTCACTTTTGAACTAACAAAACCTGCATTCTGTCTTTCTGTTAAAGTGTCAATTACTTCCTGTAGTACCTTCTCAACCTCATTTATTGAAATCACTTCCGTTTCAATGCTGGCAATGGACTTCTGAAACAAATTCATCTGTGTCATGAGAGACCAGAAATAAGCCTCACCAACTTCATTTGAGAAAAAAGACTTCAGGAGAACTGAACGTATGTCTTGTGACATGAAATATTTCAATGGCTGAAACATACGTAAAAATCTTTCAATTGCCGGAAATAAACTTAACCATCTTGTTTTTACACTTCTTTGGAGGTCTTGATATGTTACATTAAGAAATTCACGAAACTCCATGAGTGTTGCAACTCTAACAGTATATATAGAAGAATAATTGTACACTTTCACTATTAAAGCCTGAACATCTACAGGGAGACAGTCAGCACCAATTTGTAGGGCATTATGTAAAATATCGGCTGGACACCCAACCCCTACAATTGGTCTACTTAATTTCAACTTCAATTTTGTGAAAACATTGTTGTCAACTTTCCTAGCCAGACCCCTAAAATTTGGATTTGTGATATCACCCCCATATGCACTAATTTTCACACGATGTTATTGTGTCATGTAACATTATGAATTAATTCCGAAATTACGTCAGAATTTTCAATGCTTCACTCAACAAGATCTAATAGTTTCGACTGAATACCTTCCTCTTTGTCAAAATATTGCACAGTTACAGGAAACATCTTATGATGATTATGATTGCTAGCATATGTACTAATGCTAACAAGATCACACTTGGAAATATTTTCTTTCACTTCCGCTTGTATTAAAGGCGAAATTACATTATTTACTACTGCTTCAGTTTTAGTCTTTGCATTGGAAAATGTTTTTTCAATTTTCGAATCGTTCAGCATAGTTAGGAATAACTTCCTCGTACACGTGGTGGAATTGTATGAGTGATGGTGCCGTACTGAATGAAAAGCAAACGTTGCCTCTGCAGCAGCTACTTTTCTTTCTTCTGATTTATTGTTACTGAAATAATTCGTCAGTTGCTTACTAGAGTACGCACAACTTACGGAATTCCTGTGCTTCACTGTACCTACGTGATCTTTGATGTCACATTTCCCCCCATGTGCAATCGAAAAATAGCAACTGTAAAGAAAATTATTTTTTTTAAATTACTAAGTGTGACTTCAGGTAAACGAAATTCTTTCACCAATCCTTTGTTCTATTTCTTATATAAAAAAACTAGCAAGATACCCGTGCTTCGCTACGGTATTATACTGAAATTTATAATTGAATGTTTACGTGTTATATATAATCCAACGATATTCGCGATCTGACTCGTTTACTGAGAAAATCCGCGAAAATTTGCGATCTGACTCGTTTTCTGAGAGATTACGGCAAAGCTCCTCCCATTTTTCAATCTTTCTTTCCAGCAATCGATTTAGTACTTCCAGGGCTAGGTCCAGGTATTCCACCCGGTCAGTTGGGTCCCTAAATCTTTGCCATATTTTCCTATAAGCATTTCAAATATGGATCAAATCCTTGAGGAGATCCGGCGTGGCGTCGTCTTGGGTGTCCTGGCGGTACTGAACCCGCGGCCGGACTGCATTCGTAGTCATTTCCCGGCCATGACCCGTTTCCAGCGAGGTCCGCACATTTTGACGACGGTCCAGAACATTATTATTATTATTATTATTATTATTATTATTATTATTATTATTATTATTATTATTATTATTATTATTATTATTATTATTATTATTATTATTATCCATGTTCTGGACCCCACAGCAAAGTGCAAGACCCCTACTTGGAGGTAAATTACATCTGCTGCCATTGTCATTGCTGACAATGTGACCAACATCGTTGTCGCGCGTAGGTAACTGCGCGGGATTTCAGGCGATACGTATGATACACTTCCGTGCATTATTGACCTTATTATAGAGGCGAACAATTGCACGTTCAATCTCATTCATGTCGTTTATCACAAACGTGTTTAATTTTTTATTTATATGCCAGGATAATCTACTGTAATCTAACTTTAAGTTCTCCAAAGGAAAATATGGCTCTTGAAAACGAACCCAGGAAAGATTAAAAATGATCGGTTTATGATCAGAATAATAATATTATGAATAGTAAACTTAGTGGTCTCATCTCATTTTTTCACCCCACCGCCGTTAAAATGATTTACCCCCACCCGAAAAAAGTTTGCGTGTTCCTTTATGTTTAAAGGAGATTCCAAATACCAATGTTCACGTCTGTTACCTTCAGTTTTGAGATATAAGCATCCCCATCAAAATAATTCACTTGTTTCACTTCCTTTCAACCCCCCTTAAGTGAATTTTCCTGCAAAAATACTTGTTTCTTTAATAGTAAAGGATCTTCTAAATACCAATTAGCACGGCTCTAACATCCTCTTTTTTGAGATATGTATCCTTATAAAAGGAATTCAACTCCTTTTCATCCCCGCCCCCCCAAGAAGATTCCCCCCAAAACGAGTTTTTCTTTTTTAAAGGAGATCCAATGTTCAATTTTCACATCTGTAACAACTTGAATTTTTATTAGATGTAAGTTTCCTCATACAATTAATTCAATTAATTTTCCAATAATTTCACCCCCCTTTCATTGGATTTTCCGATAATACGTTTCTTTACTTTTAAAGCAGATTCCAAATTCCAATTTTCACGTCTGCAAAATCCTTCGTCTTTGAGATAATGGTATCTTCATACAAATAATACATATATATTTTCAATTCCCCCTTAAGTAGATTTCCGAGAACAAAAAAAATGGTATTGCCATATTCTTAAAGGATATTCCAAATACTAAATTTCACGTCTGTAACATCTTGAGTTATGGAGATATCAGTACCATAAATAAAATAATTTAATCCCATTTTCAGTCACTTTAACACGCGACAAATTTTTTTACCGAAAACAAACAATACATGTTTCTTTATTTTTAATAGAGATAAAAATACCATTTTTCCCCTCTGTAACGTTAAGTTTTTGAGATATACTGTAGAAATTCTCATCTTAAAATTTAACACCCGTTTTAGTTCCCCTTAAGTGGAGTTTCCAAACACAAATCACCTATGTTTCTTTACTTTTAGAGGAGATTCCAAATACCAATTTTTACGTCTGTAACATTTACGTTCCTGAGATATACTGTACATATAGTCTTTCTAAAATTTCATCCCAGTTTGTCACTCCCGTTTAAACCCCATTAATTGGATTTTCAAAAAACAAAAGATACGTGTCTTTTATTTATAAAGGAGATCCCAAATACCAATTTTCAGGTCTGTAATATCTTCAGTTTCTGAGATATAAGTACCCTCATTAAAGGCTTTCAACCCGTTTTTCACCCTTTTCACCCCTCCTATTGGGATTTTCCGAAAACCAAAATACCTGATTCTTTATTTTTAAATCAGATTCTAAAGACCAATTTTTACATCTGTAATCTTTTATAGTTTGAGATATAGATACACTCATTTTATAAATTCATCCCCCTTTTCACACCCTCATTAATTGGATTTTAAAAAATAAAATACGTGTTTCTTTATTTTAAAGGAGATCCCAAATATCAATTTTCAGGTCTGTAATACCTTCAGTTTCGGAGATGTAAGTATCCTCATTAAAGGCGTTCAAGCCATTTTCACCCCTCCTATTGGGATTTTCCGAAAACAAAAAGTGCGTGTTTCTTTATTTTTAAAGGAGATTCTAAATACCAACTTTTACATATGTAAACTTTTAAAGTTTTGAGATATAGATACGCTCATTTTAAAAATTCACCCCCCTTTTCACCCCCTTAGCTACGGAATATCCAAAAATCCTCCCTTAGCGAGCACCTACATTGTAATATAAATGTATCCTCAAATGTTAATTTATTTATGTCTAGTAGTTTTGGCTCGGCGATGATGAATCAGTCAGTCAGTCAGTCAAGACATATTCTTTAATATATATATAGATAAAAGAAACTTACTTGCATAGTTTACATTCCGCCTCATATTCACTTCTACTTCGTTTTATTGAAGGAAACTTTTTGGTGTATTCATCTTTAAATTTCGTTTTCCGCTTCGATGCCATGCTTAAAAATGTTAAATATTCACTTAGTCAGAATATCACACTGAATTTATTCGATTCCTACAGATTATTCTTCTTCGAACATAGAATCAAATACAGTAGAGTCAATACACAACACTTCTGGATTTAACCTTGTTAAAATGGGAGGCAATTCGCAAGTGGCGCTCCTAGTGGCGTGACCTGGAAATTCGCGCTAAATTCAAATATCAATGGGAAAGCATATACGGAAATCCATAAATATATTACATCTAGAAAGAAAGTGTTATTAAGATATTAACTTCAAAGTTGGTAAAGCAATTCTGGATAAACGAATGAATAATTATTTAGGAGGTTATTATTTAAAGACTGATATATATATATATAATAACTTGTCCTGACCGACTGACTGACTGACTGACTGACTGACTGACTGACTTATTCATCATCGACGAGCAAAAACTACTGGACATAAAGAAATGAAATTTTCCGGATGTATTCATATTAACATGTACGTGCTCGCTAAGGGGGGACTTTTGGATATTCCGTCGCTAAGGGGGTGAATTTTTAAAACGAGCATATCTGTATCTCAAAACTTAAAAGTTTAGAGTCGTAAAAATTGGTATTTGGAATATCATTTAAAAATAAAGAAACTCGTACTGTTTGTTTTCGGAAAATCCCATTAAGGGGGTGAAAAAGGAAGAAAAGTGCTTTGGCACCTTTTATGAGGAGACTTATATCTCAAATACGGAATATGTTACAGACATAAAAACTGAAATTTGGGATCTCCTTTGAAAATAAAGAAACACTTATTTTTGTGTTTTTGGATAATCCGATAAATAGGGGGGGGGAACAGGAGAGAAAAACGGGATGAATTTTTAAAACGAATATATCTGCAAATTATCTCAGACACGTAACATGTTACAGATTTGAAGACTGGTATTTGGAATTTCCTGTAAAGGTAAAGAAACATAATTTTTTTCTTCGGAAAATCCCTTTGGGGGAACTGAAAAAAGGGAGTGAATTTTTTAAAATAGCGTATCCACAGTATATCTCAAAACTTCACATGTTGCAGACGTGAAAATTGGTATTTGGAATGTCCTTTGAAAATAAGGAAACACGTATTCTTTGGTTTTCGGAAAAACCCGTTACGGGGACGGGAGGGTGAAAGAATTGAAAAATTAGTTGAATTATTTGTATTAGATTATATATATATATATATATATATATATATATATATATATACCAAAATATTTAAAGATGTTACAAACGTGAAAACTGGTATTTGGAATCTCCTTTGCAAATTAAGAAACACGCTTTTGGTGGAGGAATCAACTTGGTAGGGAGGATGAAACGGGAGATGAATCCCTTACAAGGATACATATATGTCAAAAACTGAAGCTGTTACAGTCGTGATAATTAGTATTTGGAGGCTTTTGTAAAGAAACAGGTACTGTTTGTTTTTGGAAAATTCACTTGAGCGGAGAGTGTGAAAGGAAGTAAGAATATTGAATTCTTTCTCCGGAGAAACTTATATCTGAAAACTGAAGGTTACAGACGTGGAAATTGGTATCTGGAATCACCTTTAAAAATAAAAAGCACGCATTTTTGGGTGGGGGAAACCAACTTAACGGGCGGAGGTGGAGTGAAAAAGGAGTTGAATTATTTTCATGAGGATACTTATATCTCAAAAACTGAAGATGTTACAGACGTGAAAATTAGTATTTTGAATCTCCTTTAAAAATAAAGTAACATGCATTTTGTGGGGGGGTGAATTGAATTCCTTTTTATGGGGGTACATTTATCTCAAAACTGAAGATGTTACAGTCGTGATAATTGGCATTTGGAAGCTCCTTTATAAATAAAGAAGCAAGATCTTTATTGTTTTCGGAAATTTCACTTAAGGGGGAGGGTGAAAGGAACTGAAAAAGTATTTTTTATGGAGAAACTTATATCTCTAAGACTTAAGGTTAGGCACGTGCAAATTTGTATTTGGACTCTCCTTAGGAAAATAAAGAAACACGCATTTTTGGAGGGTGGGGGGAAATTAACAAAACTGAAAAATGAGTTGAATTCTTTTTATGAGGATACTTATATCTCAAAAACTGAAGATGTTATAGGCATGAACATTTGTATTTGGAATCTTCCTTCAAACTAAAGAAACACGTGTTCTTTTGTCTTCGTAAAATCCACTTAAGCGGGGTGAATGTATTGAAAAATTAGTTGAATTCTTTGTGTGGGGATACATACATCTCAAAAACTAAAAATGTTAAAGACGTGAAAATTGGTATTTGGAATCTCCTTTAAAAATAAAGGAACACCCAATTTTGGGTAGGGGGAAATCAACTGAACGGGTAAGAAGGGGGGGTGAAAGTGTGTTGAATTACTTTTATCAGTATACTTATATCTCATAAACTGAAGATGACACAGACGTGAAAATTAGTATTTGGAATCTCCTTTAAAAATGAAGAAACACGCATTTGTTTTCTTCGGGAAATCGACGTAAGGGGTGTGGGGTTGAAAATAAGTAAATAAAGAGTTGAAATATATTTATGAGGATACTTTATCATGAAAAGTGAACCTGTTACAGATGTGAAATTTGGTATTTTGAATTTCCTTTCAAAATAAAGGAACACGTATTTTTTGTTTTCGGAAAGTTCACCTAAGGGTTGGCAAGAAGTGAAGAAGAAGAAGTTGAATTTTTCTTATGATTATACATTTTTTTCAAAAACTGAAGGTGTTACAGACGTACAGGCATGAAAACTGATATTTGGAATCTCCTTATAAAATAATGAAACACGTATTTTTTTGTTTTCGGAAAATCCAGTTAAGGGGCTGATAAGAATTGGAAAAGCGGGTGAATTTTTAAAATGAGGACTGGTATATCTACATTATACGTCAAAAACTTAACATGTTAGCGAGAAGAAACTTGGTATTTGGAAAGTCCTTTAAAAATACAGGAATCTGTACCTTTTAGTTTTCGGAGAGGCACTTAGCAGGGGTTGAAAGGAATTGAAAAATATTTGAATTATTTTTGTGACGATACTTATATCTTAAAAACTGAAGATGTTATTGACGTAAAAACTGGTATTTGGGATCTCCATTAAAAATAAAGGAACATACATTTTTATTTTCTGAAAATACACTTAGATGGGTTGAGGGTTACGTATATCTGAAAAACTGAAGATGTCACAGATGTGAGAATAGGTATTTGAAATCTCCTTTTTAAATAAAGAAACGTGCATTTATTTTTTCGACTTGAGAGAGTACTGTTTCTCACATGTACAGCTCTATATCGCATGGTCGTCTTAGCCCCAAAACTTTATACCACAAACATGGTTTACAAAGAATTTCTGGGGTAAATGAAACTCATTTTTTGGTGAGTTTTTATAATTTAGGAATTTTCAGATAATGTCTTAGTACAATGCCGAGGAACGATTACTTTGATCAAATTACGAAATTCACGCGAGCCAAGCCGCCGGTAATTGCTAGTTAGATATATAATCAAGATGTGAAATGGATTGCTGATAAAGGGCTTGATCTTTCATTTATGCATTACTATTTTAGCTTTAGGATTCCTGCCTGAACTTTTAGGGCTAGATTTTTCTTTTTTCTCATTTAAAAACATTGTATCATCACGTTAGGACACTCGTCAACAAAAATATTGGCACATTCCTTACACCCATGATTCAATGAATTAACATTTAAGAGCTGGACTATTTTCCTCTTAACTTGAAGCCTACTAACAGAAAGAAAATCTATAAATTTAGCTTCAAAAACATTCAAAATTTCCCTATAAGCAATACTTGCCATTACATTAGGATAAAGCAAATTTGCATCATCATTTTGTTTCAACAAAATATGTACATTTCTTAAGTCACCCATATTTTCTTCAGTGCTTGACAGTGCATTACGGCATTCCAAATGGGGTAACTTGGAACACAAGCAGCCACACACACATATGCACATGCATTTTCCTGAATTAAATCAAAACCCACAGATCGCACCTACAAAAACACATCGATATTGAAGGTTAACTGCTGTTCTATACAATAAAATAAGCTTATTATATTTTAAGCCAGTTAAAATATGGGTCGCGCTGGTCAGAACTTTAGGAAGTACTACAAAAATCTCGTGTCACTTGAGGAATATGTGTACAAACACCATATTTATTTACATTTTGTTGTCACGAGGGAAACGGAAGAAAGACGGCGAATCCTTCCGCACTT
This sequence comes from Anabrus simplex, assembly GCF_040414725.1. Taxonomy (NCBI): domain Eukaryota; kingdom Metazoa; phylum Arthropoda; class Insecta; order Orthoptera; family Tettigoniidae; genus Anabrus; species Anabrus simplex. The sequence goes on from NC_090266.1 coordinate 846,800,498, forward strand.
CATGGTTATTGCAGCCAAACACGGCATGTATCTTTCCAGTCATGTTGAGAGAAGATTTAAAGGAATAACACACGCTACTATTTACTTATGTCAACTTACTGCAAACGCATAAATATCGCCAAAAATTTCACAAATAAATACACGTGCTCTTATGAAAGCATCATTAACTACCGGTCACTCTGCTAGATAGAGCTCTAATCGCTGTCCCTCGATATCTCGCAGAGTGTCGCGTATTGTCTCTACTGTATTTGATAGAATGGAACAAGGTTCTTTCCAGTATTCTAATTGAAAACAATCTGTAAAACCGTAAGTACTTAGAAAGAAGCGATAATTCGATAGTTTACTTTGACTACTTGATGGATAAGATCGATAAGGTAAAATTTAATGGATACTTCTTGCGTCTCGACCATTCAATTTACTCGAAGTTTTAAGAGATTGGGCGGGCGTTTAAATTGTATTTCCTTTAGGAGAAAAGGGATTACTTTTTAAAATTCCGGGACTTTTAGTCAGCCGGACGGGTCATTATTTATACCACTCTAATCCGCAACAATCCCGGTTTTCCGGGACGTGTGGCAACCCTATCTTAATGTAATTTTGCTTCTTTGAATCATTTAGGCCCATAGCCGACTACAGTTACAAGCCGGAGTCATGTAAGTTTGGCAGCGTCCAGTTGGAGGCCAAGGTGAAAGAGCGGGATCTATCCGTGCATATGGATGTCTAGTGAACTTCGGCTCGTGTTTCGTTTAATTTTTCACGGAGATAGGTTCGAGTATATATAAAAAGATAAGAGATAGAATAAGCATACGTAGAGCCTGTTATAGAAATCATGTGAAGGCTAAGCAGGTGTGAATAGCTTGGACTGTAGAGCAGGCTTTATAAGCCCAGCTCAGTCCGGCGGGATTTGAAGGTGCTCAAATACGTCAGCCTCGTGTTGGTAGATTTACTGGCACGTTAAAGAACTCCTCCGGTACAAAATTCCTGCATCTCAGCATCTCCCAAAAACCGTAAAAGTAGCTAGTGGGTCGTTAAATCAATAACGTTATTATTTGTGGTTGTGCAGAGTGAATTTGACTTATTAATAAAATGTTTCGTGTATTTGCAGATGCTCAGAAAATGCTGTGTTCCGTTGTATCGTAACAACTATCCCATTAAAAGGTGTTTTGTTAACTCGTTTTGTTTTCCTTCAGACGAGGAATAAAAACAAAAATGGATTTGTCATTTTAAACGGGATAATTTGGAACCTGGGAAGGATTCAGTCGTATGCATAAACTATGTCACGCACGAAAGTTTTTCAACGGGGGATAAAATTTGTGATATTAAAGTCAACGTAACTGTACTACCACCTTAACCTAATGCGCTTCTCCCTGATGCATGTCCAATTATTTTCCCAAATTTGCCAAAATATTTATCATCGAAAAGTGTTAAAAGAAAAGATCCTGAATGTAGGAGCCTGGAAATGTAGGGTAGGGTAAACAAGAAGATGGATGGTATGCCAAATGTAACCCATTTACTCAAAATTCACCAAGATATGAATGTCACTGTATATGTTAATAGTTATCAGATGTTGGTAAAAGAAATGACATGTTTAGGAAATGGTCAAATATCAAGCTGGTCTCTACTAAATGCATAATTATTAAATTATACAGGGACCACTTCTTGTAGTGTTAGTGTGTACAAATAAATCTATTTAAAATGCTTCACAACCTCACGGAGTATCGTGAGGTAAGCAGTGAAGGCACACTCTTTGTCTTGCCTCATATGTTTAAGGGAACAATTCGAACTTTGCACTAAAAGGGCTGGGCTGAGTGGCTCAGACGGTTGAGGCGCTGGCCTTATGACACCAGCTTGGCGGTTTCGATCCTGGCTCAGTCCGGTATTTTTTGAAGGTGCTCAAATACGTCAGCCTCGTCTCGGTAGATTTACTGGCACGTAAAAGAACTCCTGAGGGGCGGAATTTTGGCACCTTGGCGTCTCCATAAACGGTAAAATTAGTTAGTGGGACGTAAAGCAAATAACATTATTATTATTATTATTATTATTATTATTATTATTATTATTATTATTATTATTATTATTATTATTATTATTATTATTATTATTATTATTATTTGCACTAAAAGGAAAAGAGTTACTCAAAAAGTTTCGTTTGGAACTGTGAAAGCAAATTATTTACTGTCAAAAAACTTTCAAAGTGATATCTTAAAAAGAAAGTTTAGTCAGTACTTTTAGCTTATTGATTGTAACTACAATGTTACCGCACCTCAAGTCCTAGAAAGTGAGATGAAAATTAGGATTAAGGGTGTTCTAGGGTTGTGGTGGTGGTGGTGGTGATGGTATGGAAAAGTGCGGTTTGGCTGTAGCCAGTTAGAAATGCCTGATTCCATCAAGACAGGCGTTATTGGGCTCAATATGGAGATAATAAAAAAAGATAGATTCACGTTTATCATATGGATTTTTTTGATGGGCATTTTGAGATGTCACGGGTAATATGCTGTACATTTCTTGGTATACAATAAGGACAATATTCAGAAGGATAAGCTGTGACACTTGTTTAGGTCTAGTTTAGTTAGAGAGAGATGAGTTACGGGTGCCATCACATTGTATTGTGTGTGTCTGCAGAACAGTGGTATATGAAAACCATCTGGGTTGTGAAAATCATAAAGAATTTTTGTTTTTTCTATCCTGAGCTGCTTTAGGAAGAGATGGCAATCAACAGTTCTGGTTTGAACGTCGACATTGAGGGTATGGCAATAATGGTGCGATAGATTGTTTAATTGTCTACATTTTCCAATGTCGTGTTAAATAATATTGCTAAAAGCAGACGAAGAACACAAGTTATGTCAGCAGTGAGGATAAAAAACTACGGAGGAAGCTGTCAACGCTCCACAATAATCGAGCTTGGGAGTAATGTTCTTAAAGTGTTTTTTTATTTTTTATTATTCATATGAAAATTTGTACACTAACTTCAGTGAATGCATTCACTGATGTGTGTGTTTCTTAGTACCATTTTACGAAGAGTGTGCATTTATCACAATCATCGTGTTGGTCTAAATGTAGTGAATATGGGTGAAGTCATTCAATATCGGACACGCCCCCTTTTCTCTCGGCGTCCGCTTGACAGATAGATACAGCGTTGACAAGCGTACCTTCCGGCTTTAACTGTAGATGGCTCTTTTTAGGCCGTATTGTCAATGGTTGTCAAGCAAAGGTTGGTAGTAGCAGAGGTCGAAGTTAATAACTCCTTGGAATCTGGTGCTATATAACTTGTCGATACTCCTTGACTTGTTTCGAGGGAGGAGGTTTTTGTTATTCCATGTGTGATTTTCAAATTTGATGTGAAGATCAGTGAAGTTTGTGGCGAGGTTAAATTATGAGTTCAAGTTGGTGTAATACACGATCTTACAAACTCGCGTTTGAAATCATCGGTATGGAAAACACACGGTGAAATGTTTCAAGTGAATGTGAATTGCACCAAATAATTTATTTGGTAACATATTCATATCAGACTTTGGTGACCATTATGTGTGGATTTATTCTGCTCAAGTTTTTTAGTTTCGGTGTAAGGTGAAGTCTTATTATATTTTGCGAAGATATAATAGTAGCGAGTGGCATCGCAGACAGAGAGAGCGTAAAAGTGTCATTGAATATAGCATTAGAATGGAATAACTTTTCATCTCGTTTTCCAGTTCTTGACCTTAAAGACTGGATTTTATACTGTTCAGTTCATCCTGTTGTGTAGAAGTACCGAGTTAGTCTTTATATTTATACAGTGGTTCACTTCGCATGTTGTGATGCATTGGTATTTTCTGTGATTTTTTAAAGCCTGTATGCCGGACCAAGCTGCTGTCAGATGAAGTAACGCAACAGTAAAGTGTAAAATATTTATTTTAGAATTATTGTTTGGGTCTGTAAAACATAACCAAACATGAGCGTTAAAGCATTTGATTGTGTTCCTGTCATAGACACTTTACATCTTCAAGGAGAAAAAGCTCTTACTAGAATAGAATGTGTTGATTGCTGTGGTAATATTCTTTATATTGGCACAAGTGATGGCTTTGTAATGACATTTTCAATCGAAGAAGTGGGACAAGAGTCCGGTAAAATATTATACGTAACCAAGAAACTACTACATAAATGTATTGAGGTTAGGAAAGCTATAAAGTGCATTAAAGCTGCATTGGTTATTACTCGACTATTAGTGTTATGTGATTCTAATCTCTACATACTTAGTATGTCACAGTTAGAAACTCTAGGAGACAAATATAAAGTGCGTGATGTTGTGACTTTCTGTGTCAATGAAACCCCGGATATGTCTCATACTTTTTGCACTCAAATCTGTGTTGCACATTCTCGACGTGTCTTGCAGGTGTTCAACATCACTGATGAAAAGATGAGCAATGTTAGGGACATAAGTTTAGAAGAGCCTGCCCTAGAAGTGGCAATGAATGGTCTTCATATCTGTGCAGCACTTCGTTCTCAATATGTAATACACAACTTGGAAAATGGTCATACTCAAATGCTTTTTACTTACGATAGCAAGAAAAATCGACCAGTTATTTGTAGTATATCCGAGAAAGAGTTTCTAGTAAGTGTTGAAGATGTAGGTATGTTTGCAACGACTTTGGGAATATCAAATCGCACACCAATTCAGTGGTCATATCCAGTGATTGCTTTGGCGTATTCACATCCATACATCTTGGGCCTTAGCGATGGCGTTATTATGGTATATAGCATTTTAGATCAACAGCAAAAGCATACAAAGCAAGCTATACAGTTTTCTGGTGGACGTTGTATTTGTAGATGTGATGCTGGAGTATTTGTTGCTTCAGCATCATCAGTTTATTCTTTAATACCTGTGCCATGGGAAAAGCAGGTGGAAGATCTTCTGGCTGATGAGAGAGTAGATGAAGCTTTGGAACTAGCTCGGTATGCTAGTCCTATTGGTATGGATAAGGACAAATTTCGAAGGATGTATCTAAAAATAAAACAGAAAGCTGGTTTTATATACTTCTCCAAATGTGATTTTGATAAAGCCCGCGAGATGTTTGAAACGGGAAGGGTTGATGTTAGAGAGGTAATTTCTCTGTTTCCTGGTCTAATGCCTCTATCTTCTACTTTTATCCGTGCTGTATCCCCATTGCATGGTATAGCAGATGTGTTTCAGTTATATCATGGGGATGAAGCAAAACTGAAGGATGCAAAACGATTCCTGCTTCATTTCTTGAGAGATATTCGGGAGAATAATTCTTCAAATTATGCAGTGGAAATTGATACAGCTCTTCTGAAATTATATTGTGAAATAAACTCTGCTGAACTGGAAGCTTTCATTGCTGCTGGTGAGATAACATGTGATTTAAAAGACTGCTGTTCATGGCTAGAGAAGAACCAATGCTATCATGGTTTAGCTCTCCTCTATAGACATGCGAAAGATCATGAAAAAGCATTGAAAGTTTGGTCCAAAATAATTTCAGGTGAATATAAGGATGAAAATTTTCATGGATTGCCCTTTTTTGTTGAGTGTTTAGCTAATCTGAAGGAATATGAACTTGTATGGCGATATGCAGATTTTGTTCTAGACTGTGATGAAGAAGTTGGCGTACGGATTTTTACATTGCGGTCAAATGAAGACTTTGATTCTGAAGCCATGAAGCCAGATATAGTTGTTGATTATCTGTATAGGTATCCTAAGGCTGTGATTTTATACTTGGAACATCTAGTTATGGTTAAAAATATCCAAATTGAGAAATTTCACACTCATTTAGCTGTATTATATTTGGAAAATATATCCAGTCTGAGAAAGGAGAATAATGATGAAGGTGTAAAGGAAGCAAGGGTAAAAATTCAAAATTTACTTCAACATTCCAATTTATGCAGAGTGCAACTTTTGTTAGGGAAAATGCAAGATGCAGGTTTGCACCAAGAAACTGCTATTCTCTATGGTAAGCTTGAAGAACACAGAAAGGCTCTGAATATTCTAGTTTACCAGCTCAAAGATTTCAAAGCTGCTGAGATGTACTGTGTAAATAATTCACAGGGGAGGGATGTTAAGTATAAAAATAATCTCTTTTTTACATTGCTTAGCACTTACTTAAGTCCAGAGTTGGAATCTTCACAGAAAGATGAATTTTTGTGCCCAGCTATGGATTTGTTAAATTCAAGGGCCAGGGATTTTGATCCTGTTAAAGTCCTGGAGATTATTCCTGGCAGTTGGTCTGTCTCAGCCTTAGGGTCTTTCTTGACAGGTGGTCTTCGGACATCTTTACACAAATATCGAATGAGTAAATTACAGGCTGCATTAGCCCGAGGTGAAAATTTACAAAAGAGGTTTCAATTATATGAAATGCAAAGGAAATATGTTAAGACGTGAACTTTCCTGTTGATTAGTTTGATATTATGTATTAGTGAAGTTTTGTTTACTGAAGTAAAACCGTACCAGTTGGGGAATTGATACATTATGTATTGAAATGGTATTGTTTCAGTGAGTTGTACATTATACCCCTGGGGAACAGTCAGTAGGCTGACCATAGGATGTTAAACTTTGTGGAATTAATTTCTTAGTAACGAATGATGAAAGGTTCCTCTGATTTTCACTTTAAACAGCAATGATTGACATTTATCGAAATAACTAGCCTTGTCGTCTCTGAGATATGGTAATCATCTTTTAAGACAAAAATAATTTGTTTGAAGCCCTGTGCTAAAGAATATGCAGAGAAATGGGGTACACCCTAAACACACCTAGTGCCATGCACCTTATAGGTTAAACTGACAAAGTCGTGCTATATGCTAAGGCATGTGGTAACCTATTTCTTGGATGTGTTAGTAAAGGGAACATTAGGTAATCTTGCCTTTCTGGGTTTAATCTTTAACTAAACATAATCTTTGATTAAAAATGACTGCCACTTTTATACTTACCAATGATTATTAAAACTTTATATTGGTAATTTTGTGAAAAATTTTGATATGTAGACTATTAATCCCTTAATCGGCGAGTAGACATGTACAATGCCTCCAGTGGCAAGTTATCTCATAGGCCTGGCACAATTTCATTTAAGGCTAACTTATCTTCATACTACATTAATTTAATTTATTTTATTTTACAACTCTTCAAATGCAAACTCTCATGTCACATTTAGATACTCATAATTTGTTTTTTTGTCTTTATGAAAACATTAATACTATTTTTAACAGGTTTTACACTTTCTCATTATTGTGATAATGTGTAGGTATATTTTGTTGTGTAGAGGAATCTGCATTTCCATCGTCACTTATATTACCATCACACTTTTCATATCTAGCTTCTTGTAATCTGCTGTTATCTCTTAACACCGTGCGGTTAGAGGTGCGCGGCTGTGAGCTTGCATCCGGGAGATAGTGGGTTCGAACCCCACTGTCGGCAGCCCTGAAGATGGTTTTCCGTGGTTTCCCATTTTCACGCCAGGCAAATGCTGGGGCTGTACCTTAATTAAGGCCACGGCCGCTTCCTTCCCACTCCTAGCCCTTTCTTATCCCATCTGTGTCGGTGCAACGTAAAACAACTTGTAAAAAAAAAAGTATATGTACTGAACGTGTATGAATTCTGTACAGTAGCTGAAGTGAAAGTTATAAATTATCACATAAATTATGGAGGGTCAGGTATTGTTAGACCATACTGGGGCCTTATACCTATACTGGACACTTGTCAAATTAGGCTGAAAAAATTATTTTGGTCTGTTTCAAATTAGAAACATTCAGTTTATACTAGCAATATGTAGATATGGTGGCCATGATCGTTAAAGCATCAAGTTGATAGGATCTGATCCTGTGGTTAGCCGGTTCTAGTAGTGTTGGTCGAAAAAATTTTCACCATCGGAATGCTGTTGGCGGGGTAGGAGAGATGGTGGTATACAATTTCTAATCACCAGATTGCGTGCCAAACGCCTGGATTAAATTACAAATGTCTCCGCAGTGCTCGTAGGGAGTGAGGGCATATGACGCTGTTGATGGCGATTCATTTGTCGGATGAGGACTTGAAGCCTTAAGCAACCCTTTGGTGCTATTCAGCAGGAGTGGGGTATATGCTGCCACCGGATTTCACCTTCTCCCTTCCTACTATCGTATATCACATCATTCATTTCATCTCAGTAACTCCTCTGATGAGGTTGATGTCAGGAAGGGCATCATGTCGTAAAAACTCGCTACAAAGATTAATCTCTCTTCATAGCCGACCCCATAGAGAAATGGGACAAAGGTTGGACATACGTACTTGCTAGATATAATATGCTCCAATAAGGGAACCTGAAGCTGACCCCATGTCTCACTCAGGTATAGGCAGCTGATGTAAACCATAACCCAATGATGATACATGGTGTATGTATATATATTTTTTTTTTTTTTAATTTCACACCTATTTTTCAGGTGATGATATAAAATGGACCCTCAACAAAGTACATTTCTAAAGTACCCACAGTCATGTATGGCTGCTGTATTGGTGAAGTGAAACTAGGAATGCCAGTAAATACTGCAGCTTCAAAATAAGGGATACCAGAAACTGCTATTCTGTTCAAGGCTAGGGGAAAGTATCCTGCTTATAATGTACAGGATATCTGTAATGTTTAGGCTGTAACTTATAAACAATGATTAGTTGATTAAAGGGTCATTTATTTTGTTATATCGTACAGTATAATCTTTGTCGGCTACAGGTCCAAAACGTGTCAGCCTTAGAAGATGAGAAAAAATTATGTGTGAGCTACAAGTATGAAAATACACATTTTAAAAATTAATTTTAAGGGATAATTATTGATTACACGAATATTTTCTTTTTATGCATCCTTTTGGGAACAGAGATATATCTGAGGGTACATAAAGATAATGTGTGACTTGTTTAGCAAATTTTTTCCAGGATTATGTAAAAAAATATGTTAGTGTCATCTGTTAACGAACCAATGATAACTTAAAATACACACACACTTGAACAAAGTCTAACCCCTTTTGCTGTAAATAGACCAATGTGAAAACAGAAAATGTAAACACGTAAAGCTTGTTTTGCTCGGCATATGTACTGTAAAGAAATCCTTCAGTAACAGTTTGTATGAACTGTGTAAGTCCCTAGCAACAAACTAGCATCATGCAGCAGTAGGTATGGAAGCCTGCAGCTGACATGGTTGCTAAGCGTTTCCTCAATTTCTACCAAAATACGTTTTGTTCATATAATCATACCTTGGACTTTGCTAACCGATTCCGATACCCATGGATATTAAATGTGTAGCTCTTATATTGCAACTTCGAAATGCTATTGCCACCAAGAGTCTGTGTATATAATATACTGCGGGTGATGGTTTGGTTCGCCCTGTCAATATATTATCAGTTTCTAATATTGTACAATATTTCACTTGTACATGTTTCGGGAGCCCCAGCTCCCTTCATCAGCGATTTCTACATCATAACTCAGTATTCCCCATATCTTGAAGATCTTTGTTTTTTAAATTTATTTTTTTACGTCGCACCGACAAAGATAGGTCTTATGGCGACGATGGGATAGGAATGGGAAGAGAGCGGCCATGGCCTTCACTAAGGTACAGCCCCAGATCTTCAGGGCTGCCGACAGTGGGGTTCAAACCCACTATCTCCTGGACACAAGCTCACAGCTGCGCACCCCTAACCGCACGGCCAACTCGCCCGGTCTTGAAGATCTACATTATTCAGCTTTACATAAGACATCGTCAATATATAACATTATTTTTAACACATACACACATACTGTAATTACTATTTCTTGATAATGTTTGTTGTAATGGAACATAAGACAGTGCAGTCATTTTTAACACATTATCATGATATCACTTGGATTTTTATGGTTCAGCAAATTGTGTGAGATAAAAATTATTCATGAACTTTGTCATGTTTTGACAATAGGCTATTTATAATGATTAGATTCATTTTGGAAGTATAGAGTCAGCACAACTGAATTGGTTAGTACAGAAACTCTGAAAACATAATAACCTCAAGTGCTAAGAAAATGGACCACCTCCCATCTGGATCCCCCCCCCCTCTCTCTCTCTCTCTCTCTCTCTCTCTCTCTCTCTCTCTCTCTCTCTCTCTCTTCCTGAAGTGTGTGTTACAGCATACATGTGCTTAATTTCCAGTTGTAGAACTTTACCTTTCTTTGCATGATTATAAAAAAAAGATGTTTAAGTTTAGTGTTTTGTGAAATTATTTTCAAATTTAATTTTGTTTTGTCAAAATCCAAGAGTGTAATCTTGGCATATACAAGAAAACTAGACAAAAACCCACCATGACATTGTTGAAAAAACGTTTCATTCCCCATTCCTTAATTCTTAAGAGTTTTTCTCTCAACAGTTTATTTTCATATATTCATCACTGATATGACAATTGAATGTGTAAGTACAGTCATTATTATCCCGGGAAAGGACGGAGATTTGATTTTTGTATTAACTGATTTTATTTTATCAAATCTGAAGATATTCATTGATGGGAAGTGGTGAGTTACCAAGCAAGTGGCTGCGCGGTTTGGGTCACGTAGCTATCAGCTTGCAATTGGGAGATAGTGGGTTCAAACTCCACTTTTAGCAGCCCTGAAGATGGTTTCCCATTTTCACACCAGGCAAATGCCGGGGCTGTACCTTAATTAACGCCATGGTTGCTTCCTTCCCACTCTTAGGCCTTTCTTATCCCATCGTCGCCATAAGACCTATCTGTTGGTGTGACGTAAAGCAAATTGTAAAAAAAAAAAAAAAAAAAAAATAGAAGAATTAGTGAATTTGCTATGAAAGTGAATTTCCTGAGTGGTTACCTATTCTACATGATGAAGTGTTCATAATATGACTTATAAACCTGAGGCAAAATGTGCAACGTGTTATGTCATGGATTCCCAAATAGTTTATACATCATTACAAAATATATTTTATTTGACCTTAGGCCTGATTTATATTGTACCATTGATTTATTTATTTTGTTTTTTGTTCTTAAAAATGTTAAAATACCATTATTTCTGTTCTTTATAAAATGTGTATAACTTGCCCATGTCTAAACACATCTTTAGTAGATTGACTCCAAAATTATGGCACTAGTGCAATAACCATTGTTTGGTATTCTCTAGACAAGTCCAGATTCTATTATGAAGTAAAATGGGACATTTCTCGGAAAACCTGATCTAAAATGACATACCCTAAGAAATTTTTTAAATAAAATCATGTAAACTCAACTGCACAAAAATTGGCTATTGCAGAAGATTACTTTCTTTCAAAATCCTCTTGTTTGAAAGACGATCTGCCTCCTGTGCATGTTGTAGGATTCCAAGTATCATCTCTTCGGCCACTAGCTGTCCACAGTTTACAAATATCCCCGTGTTTCGAGAATGTATAAAATTTAATATGTATTTGCTGGCCAGTTTTGTGCTCTTGAGTGTACATATCAAGACTACTTTTTGATATTTATACATAATATTGCAACAAAATACCCTAATTGTAATGACATTAGGAACTCGATAAATATTAGTTCTTAACTGACAGTTAGAAGAAAATTGATAGGGGGGGCCTACTGTAACACACTTGAATTTGCTTTTGTATAAATCACGTATTGGTTCTCTTGGCTTGGAACAGCTGAAAATGTAATTGCAACAGATGCAGGTGGAATCACTGCAGTCTTCATTTTCTTCTGCTTGGGACTCAGAATCATCTTCTAATTCCAGATCAGATCGTAGCTGTTCTTTTTTTGCCCATTTTGCTGCACATCTTTCTTACATAGCTCTCTTTTCAGCTTTCTTTGCCTTCAAAATGTTAATAAATGGACTGCAAGTTAATACTTGTTATCGTGGTTTCCTTTTCTTCTCTTGCCAAATTGAAGAGCAGAGGGGATTGATGAAATCTGTTGTGGTGTCACATGAAATATTTTCTCTGCTGTGGCTAATGGTTCTGGACTTTTTTCCTGTTGTGACTGAGTTTCACTTTTAGGTGAATCTTGTACCCTCACTAGGATTTTCTAGTCTAGGTCTATCTGTGGCAGTTGAAGGACTAAACATATGGTCAGGGAAAACATCTGTGTTGAAAGGGGAAATTCCTGTTGGTGACAGCATTCTCGGAGGGCATTACTGATTATAGCAGTTTTTCTATAGTCTTCTCAAGAAAAGGCTGGCTACTTGGAATTGTCCTGTTGGTGAGAATTCATGGAGGGCATTACTGATGATAGCTTTTGTACAGTCTTCTGAAAAATTGTGTGACCACTGTTCTTGGATGATTCTTCAACCAGCTTTTTACAGGTTGATTATAGCAAGTCATCAGACAGCTAAAGAAGAAACATCCATGGGCCGAAGCCTTATGGATGCAATGGGGTGGAAATGCCAACATGGTAATACCGTGTTACTTAGCGTAAGTGATTGCTTAGCGTAAGTCAGATCTTCTAAATGTTTATGACTGGAGTGCCCGTCCAACAGGAGAATAACTTGTTCTCTTGGCTTGCATGGACGTTTTTGAAAATCTTTCATTTATGATGGAAAGAGTAACCTAATCATCCAACCTGATGCATCAAAAAGTCGTAGTGTTCCAGTCGGTGCGCCATCAGTAAGCTCATTTTCCCAACGCTCTTTCTTGAATAAATGAGAGCTGGTGGCACAATTGTCCCTGTACAATTCATACTGCATAATAAACTGATGGTCATGCGGTTAGGAGCGCGCAGCTGTGAGCTTGCATCCAGGAAATAGTGGGTTCGAATTCCACTGTTGGCAGCCCTGAAGATGGTTTTCGATGGTTTCCCATTTTCACACCAGGCAAATGCTGGGGCTGTACCTTAATTAAGGCCACATCCTTTCCACTGCTAGCCCTTTCCTATCCCATCGTCGCCATAAGACCTGTCTGGGTCGGTGGGACGTAAAGCCAGTATAAAAATAAATAAATAAATAAACTGATGTGTTATCCCCTTTCTGCAGTGGTTAGGGATTCACCTTGCTTCTTTTCTTTGGAAGCTATGGTTTTGCACAGAAGATAAACCTGATACATCCACAGTCCAGATTATTTCTGGTGGAATGTTATGATCTGTCACAATCTTATACAGTGTTACAGACACCATTTTTACTTGTGATCTATTAAAACTGTTGCTTGGCCTATAGATGTGGCTTCAGGTATTCTCAGTAAAATGTCTGGGTTTCAAAATGTAAAGGCCCTTGGCCAGTCCCAACCAGCCATTTTATTGTGTTTGTTGAATCTATGTTCTAGGTTATCTCTTTCAACTAGTTGAACTGCTAATTTCACTGTTAAGTAGGCCTAAAGGATTGTTCCGGAATCCATTATGTCATAAATACTCGGACACCTGTATGGTGCTCTCAATTGTTACTCTTAGGGATTCAAGAGTTCTTTCTGGAGAAAAATTCTGCAACTTCATTATTATAATAGACTTGTCTTTTGTCATGAAAATTATTTCTGATGCACTTAATTACGGTCGGTGCGACGTAAAGCCCCTAGCAAAAAAAAAATTACGAAGGCCATCCGGAAAGTGGTACCCGTTTGCGCAATAAAAACACAGGAGTAAATATTAACAAATATACACATTTTTATTGGAAAGGGTATACTTTACACTACTTCTCCACATAATCTCCAAGCAAATTTAGGCATTTGTCATAACGTGGGACGAGTTTTTGTATTCCAGCATCATAGTCCTCCGCCGCCAGCTTATTGAGATACGTAGTCACGGCTCGTTTAAGTTCTTCATCGCTGTCAAATCTTTTTCCTGCCAGAAAGTCTTTAAGCTTCGTAAAGAGATGGAAATCCAAAGGGGCCAAGTCCGGGCTGTACGGGGGATGGTCAAAGGTTTCCAACTTGAATTGCTGCAAAAGTTGTTGTGTTATCGCAGCTGCATGAGGCCTGACATTGTCATAAAGGAGAATGACGCTTGTAGACAATAGACCTCGCCGTCGATTTTGTATTGCCCACCGTAAGTTCTTTAATGTTTCACAACACGCATTAGTATTGTCTCTCCCCAGGCTATAAAATCAATGAGCAGTACACTTCGGCGATCCCAGGAAACAGTTGCCATGAGTTTCCTGTCTTGAATTTTTTTGGTTTGGTTGATGAATGAGCATGATGCCACTCCATTGACTGTTGTTTACTCTCAGGTGATGCATAACAAACCCATGTTTCGTCCCCAGTAATGATGCGAGTCAGGAAAGAGTTTCCTTCATCGGAATAACGTCCCAGAAACGTCAGTGCTGCAGCCGTACGCTTGGTTTTGTGCTCCTCCGTAAGCTTGCGAGGGACCCACCTTGCACAGATGTTTGAATAATGCAGATGGTCTTTGACAATTTCATGAACAATTGTTCAAGACACATTAGGAAAATGTTCACAGAGTTCATCAATTGTGACGCGCCGATCGTTCCTCACGCGTTCGTCTACTGCGCTCAGCAGTTGGTCTGTAATGACAGATGGTCTCCCTGAACGCTCCTAGTCGTGTGTAATTCCCCCGCCCCCCCAGGTTGAAGTTGTGACACCAGCACTGAACAGACGACTCGTCCATCACATTGTCTCCATACACTCCGTTAATTGGTGATGAATATCACAAGGTCGAACATTTCGTGCATTAAGAAATTTAATCACAGCCCTCACTTCACAACTGGCGGGGTTCTCAATTTGTTTAAACATTTTAAACGATCACAGACACAACCCAGGCAATGCTAGCATCACGCAGCCTTGCACAGAGCAGGTAGACAAGCCGCTGATGCGGTCTGACCTTGCCCAGCGGCTACCCGAGTCGTCAGCGCTTCATGCGGCGCTAACGAGTACTACTTTCCGGATGGCCCTCGTATACGTACAGCATTTGTAAATGCCCAAAGTCTCCTACTAGTATCAAAAGTATTAGAAATACAGCACATGACCTTCCCTTCGTTTACATTTATTCCTAAACATTTCCACACCTTTTTATTAGAGTGACTTCCGTCTGAGGTGAAACCAATAATTCTGGCGCTAATTTGCTCTAGTTTTAAGACCACCTGGTCTAAAATTTGTGATAAAATATCACCCGGTATGGAATTTTTGCTTGAATACATAGGAACCGGTTAAACCCAATTATGCTATAGGGGCACAGATGTGAACACCGGCACATGGTTTGAGAGTGTGTTTTTCCCGTGTTCTTGGGTGTGTTCTCCTAAATTTATGAATCCATCAACTTTTAATGAGTTGCTATTAAACTGAACCTCTTCTCTTAGTTTTACTTCGTCAAATATGAGAATTCCCGTGCGATTGTTTTCACTCATCTCATTGCGGAAATAGTTCTCAATAGCACTAATGGCATGGGTGTTCACCCCGTAAGCGCACTTAAAATCTTTAACTAATTTTCACAGGTGAGCCTCCAAAAGAAGGGGAAGCATGTCATGCCTTAAACAGTGTCCATAGCCCTTAGGTGATTTAATTTTAACTGAGAGACTAAAAGGAATTCATTGTCATCTTTCATCTCTTTCTTATTTCTTAGCTGACAATTTTTGTAGCACCGTATCAATAATCACCTTTTGCTTTCTGTTTAATGTCGGCTTACTTAAATAATTTTACTGTAATTTGGAATCTCTTAGTTGTTTTTCTAGCAACAAAATCTTCGCTGTTTTAAATTTATTACGGTTAGTCATTATATTACGTCCCTGTCTCTTTAGTGTGTTTGTAAGTGAACTTGTTGTCTTTTTAGCTGTATCTGAACCTCTAATTTCTTTTAGCACTCTCAGAAAAAGCATCGAAATTTAATTCGTGGTGAGGCCTGTGTGATTTGTTTCTTGAACTTCCTCTGTCTTAGGAGACTCTCTTTTACGGGGTGATTTTTTTCCGTTTAATTGTTTCATGATGTGGCAAATTGGGGAATATATGAGGGACAGCACCAGTTTTCACTTTCCATCTATTTCTAGGAATTTCTACCTGTTCGCTTTGTATTACGAATGAATCTGATTTAACTATAAATTCATACAAAAAAATGTGAATCGCACACTACATTTATCAGAAAGCTTTTTATATTTTCTAGGAATCGCCTTTTGCCATTTTGAAAATTCTGCTTCATCTTTAGATGGTTTGAAGAATTGTTTACTTTTCGTATTTTTTTTAGCCAGACTTACAGCCTGGAACGAAGCAAGTAGGGATTTTTTTCCTCCTCGGTATGTTTGTAAGTTTTATAAACTCAGCACTAGGTTTTTTTTTCTATTTGCTTTACGTCGCACAGACACAGATAGGTCTTATGGCGACGATGGGATAGGAAAGGCCTAGGAAGTGGAAGGAAGCAGCCGTGGTCTTAATTAAAGTACTGCCCCAGCATTTGCTGGGTGTGAAAATGGAAAACCACGGAAAACCATTTTCAGGGCTGCCGACAGTGGGGTTCGAACCCACTATCTCCCGATTAAGCGACTGCAGCTATCGAACTTGGTGTTGGTTTCTTAACCTGGACACATTTCTTCTGTCTATGTTAACTGTTTAATACCTAAACTGAAATTTTTTTTCATATATAAAATGTAAGAAGTATCAGTAATTAATATTAATGGAATATTCCTCCATATGGACCAATAAGAGTTACCAGTACCATTTCGTTTGCCAAAGATTGAGTTGGGAATTATCTTACATGTAACAATTCATTGTTAATTATTATTTAGTGGTAATAATGTACATTTTTCAGTATTTTTTCCACTGTATAATAAAATATAAAATTTTAAGCTTACCTCCTCCATTTCCTTTTTGTGAAATTCATCAAGAAATAGTTTTTAAATATATTTGTAAAGATAAAAACATATAATTTGCAATGAATCAGCATTTTACCTCTTCTGTGATGTGAGCCAAGGCCGCCCTAGATAGACAGGCCGCAAGGCTCGAACAGTGACGTCACAAGAATGGCTGGCGTTCAGCATGGCAGTGTACGGCCCGCTCTCCCTGTCGCCATGATATTGTTCGTTTATTTAACGGTATAATTGAACACGCCTTCAGTTGCGGTTTTATTTAGGCTTGTGTACTACACGAGTTTTATGCGGCGGGGGGGGGGGGGGGGGGCAAACTGGCGGGGCAGTTTATGTTAATTTCTTTACGTAAAATTAAGCTGACATCTGTCATTTGTAACGGAACACGGTTTCATGTAAAAGATTAAAACCCATAATACGTATAAAAATAGTTTTAATGTTACTAAACAAATACATGATAGCAATTCACAACAATAGCCTGGAACCTTTCTTAGAAATTAGGCTTCAGCTTAAAACTTATCTAACAATTCGTAAGGTTTCAGTTTATCCATTTTTCTTTTCTTTGCTAACTTATGGGTATCCTTACGTGAGGATTTCTTCTTCTTAGCCACGAGTTTGTCTGCGATAACTTTTCTGTAGTTATTCAATAATATATTACAAAAGATATATATAAATTTGTCAATGAAATGTTTAAAACTATTTCTACAATCACTGCATGTTTCAAACATGACGTTTTCATTTTTCAGAACATTGTTGGCAAGCAAAATCAGAATGTTTCTTTGAGAATCCCCATGTAAAAACCTTGATTCAAATTTATCACTTACCGGGCATGTTGGCCGTGCGGTTAGGGGCGCGCGGCTGTGAGCCTGCATCAGCCTCTGTCGGCAGCCCTGAATATGGTTTTCCATGGTTTCTCATTTTCACACCAGGCAAATGCTGGGGCTGTACCTTAATTAAGGCCAGGGCTGCTTCTGTGCCAACTCGTAGGTCTTTCCTATCCTATCGTCGCCATAAGACCAATCTGTGTCAGTGCGACGTAAAAATCACGTGTAAGTACACTAAATAATTGAAATTGTATGATCAAAATGTTAACAAAAGCTGATTGCTATTTCAAAGCTCCCCTGTCGATTATAATGAAATAATAATTATTGACCTCTGCCTTTAACACATCTGGCGTTACATTATCATTATTTAACAACAAAACATCTTGACAACTTATATATGTACAATTTTTCATAATTTTTTTTTTTTTTTTTTTTTGCTACTTGCTTTACGTCGCACCGACAGATAGGTCTTATGGCGACAATGGGATAGGAAAGGGCTAGGATTGGGAAGGAAGTGGCCGTGGCCTTAATTAAGATACAGCCCCAGCATTTGCCTGGTTTGAAAATGGGAAACCACGGAAAACCATCTTCAGGGCTGCCGACAGTGGGATTCGAACCCACTATCTCTCGGATGCAAGCTCATTGCTGCGCACGTCTAACCGCACGGACAACTCGCCCGGTCATAATTATTTTACATATATATCCACCAATATAAACTAGCCCTAACAAAATATTTTCAGACACATCATCATCATTTAACTCAACTACCACCTTTTCAAAATGTGAAATGTCTGTAGGTTTGAAGCTTTTACACTCTGAGCTCTTGCAATCCACATACTTACTTAATGAAATATCACTAACAGGGATGGCTGCATGTTTAGCAGAGTATGCATTTGTTATCGCCAGGGCTTTCAATTTTCGTTCTGACTCAAGGATTTGCTTCACTGAAATCTGGAAGCAGGCACCACTAATTTCCTTGTAATGCCCAAATCTTGCATCAAATTCGTCAGTTTGAAATTTCCCTAACAAACATACTTGAATACTAAACTTGTTCTCAAGAAATTTATTAACCCCAAAATAGTTTTCACAGTGTGAACTAAGGCTGTTTGAGTTTCATTAGTAAGTTTTCCATGACGACTCTCTTTTTGGTGTGATCCCCACTTGAACAGACAGATTATCCCATCTAATTAACCATGTTAAAAAGTTGTGCAGAAATAAAACATTGTCATTGTGAATTGAAAATATTGCGTTACAGTGAGGGTCGTTAAATCTATCGCCTTTGAAAGCGTGCTGTTAAAATCATCTCCATTTTTTACTTTATCAAAGTGTTTTAAAGCGGCGACATTATTCTCATTGAACAGCTTAAAACTAAGTTTTACATTTTGTCGCTCTAAATAAATTGGGTACAACATTTTTTCGGATCAAGCTTAACTACATCATTCTCTTCTCTGTGAAGCTGTTTAAGGTGACCAACACTAGAAAAACATGTTTTGTCTGACACAGGGTTGTCAAAGTCGGGGAACACAGAAGTTTGTAAGTTATCGGCTTGATGAAGCCAGTTATTTCTTAAGCTTTCAAATAAATTAACAGTATCAAACATTACAAAAATCTTTTGTGTTTCGTCAAATGGATTTTGAAAAGTGGTTTGTAAATTGCTTTTGCACAGCTTTTCAAACATTTTTCTATTAACACTGTTATTATCAGAAATTATGCATACTACCTTATAACCTATATCTGTGAGTACTTTAAGGACTTGCAAAATTAGTTCTTCTAGGAAATGTGACGTTAGGTTCTTACATGGAAACAAACCAACGTCTTTATTTTTTTTTAAAGAATGGATGACAGCATAAAGGTTTGTACAGTTGTAGTTAATTTGTTATTTTCTCCACTTTTACTACTAAAAGCAACTCCCTCTACCTTTCCTCCTTTATAGTTAAGCTCTGGTTTTACATAGACTTCATCCAACAAGAAGTTACCAAATCTTTCATGTTCATTTAACAATTTTAGTTTCTTTTTCAAGTAATTCCAATGTGAATCGAGGCTCCATGGCTCCGGCGGCAGCACGCCGGCCTCTCACCGCTGGGTTCTGTGGTTCAAATCCTGGTCACTCCATGTGAGATTTGTGCTGGACAAAGTGGAGACGGGACAGGTTTTCCTCAGGGTGCTCCGGTTTTCCGTCATAATTCATTCCAGCAACACTTTCCAATATAATTTCATTTCATCTGTCATTCATTAATCATTGCCCCAGAGGAGTGCGACAGGCTTCGGCAGCCGGCACAATTCCTATCCTTGCCGCTGAAGGGGGGCTTCATTCGTTCCATTCCTGGCCCGGTCGAATGACTGGAAACAGGCTGTGGATTTTCATTAATTCATTCCAAAGTGAGTCATCTATACCCGAATTTCCTGTGCCTAGTTTTGCAGTAAAAGTCTGTAAGTGCACAGGGTGAGGCATTGTAAGGAACATTGACTATCTTATCTTCTTATACGCCCCAGGAAATGCGAAAAATATTGAAGTGAACCATGTTCAGATAAGCCTACAAGTCATTGGCGAAAAATGAAGTGGCCGGCTGCTTGTGTAACGTAGTGCCAGAAGTGGAGGGGAAGCCTTATGGCCTGTCTATCTAGTTGGCCTTGTGTGAGCTTACTTTTCAAGTTTTATGGAGAACAAATGAAAAGAGTGTGTGACTTGCATAATATACTCTTAGTGCATACAACAGTAGGTGACATAGGTAAGTGATCATTGTCTCTAAAACAAGTGTGGTAGTCCCAAATTGGGGGGATGTATTCAGTCTTTCTAGCCTGAACTGCTATTCCAACTTCTCCATTGTGTTCTCCCTCTTGGAATGTACTGTACAAATTGGTGCCATTATTCCAGAGCCAAACTCTACCACGGCATACTATTGTGGATTTTTTTGTTGTAGCTAGGTTAGTTTCTTCCTCATACTGGATATTAATATAAAGTAGAATCTTGCATAAGAAAATGCCATGACAAAAAGATGAACAAGAGTCCTCAAAAAGGCATTGGAAGCCAAAGTCGTAGTTAAGAAGTTTCATTCTTCTTGTCTGTCCTGCTTGTTTCTTAATATTTGACTACTAATCTAGCATAGGTACTGAAAAGAATGTGGTGCATCATTTAGAAATATTTGACAGCTTTAGAACTGTCTTGGATCAGTTACCTCCCTATAGGTGTACATTAATTTTATCATTGTACAGTATTATTTTTCAACTATCCACTGTAATTTACTAGAAATATTGGGAAAAAAATGGCTGTTATAGGTTTATTAATTTTCTGTACTGTAGTCGCATATTAGTGTAGAGTTGAAGAGGAAATGTGGATTTCTATATCAGAAAATAAAAATGATTTTCCCACGTGATCCAACCTGTTGCAATCAAGGGTGTGTAGTTTCTTTAAATGGAAATTCTTGCATGAGATCAAGACCAAATAAGAGGCTAATTCTGTAATACTATGGCTCAGGCATTGAGATTCAGTGTTCATGGACTGTGCTTTTGAGATATATTTTGTGCGAGGGTTTTCGAATTTGACTTGATTGTCTATGCCCTTAAACTGAATGGTGGTATGGGGGACCTGCCAGTGGTGGTTGAAATGTGTATTTGGGGAGGGGGGGGAGAGGGAGGGCTCTTCTGGAAAAATTAAGAAAACTGCAAATAAACTTGAGCCCTTTAGCCTCATGGCTCTCCCATTCCTTGTAAAAAAATTTGTTTCTTCAGGCATATGTAAGTGTTCTTTAACAATCTACCATAATCGTTGTATACCTTTCAGTGTACAAATTTACATGATATTTTGTAAGCTAGCCAGATCCTAGGCTGGGAATGTTCACTACAAGAGGTAGTAGAAAGTAGTTGGTAAAATTTACCTGTCTAGTTTGGTATGGTACATCACAAATGATGAGCTTTTTCTGCAAAGAAACAAGTGTTCAGTATAAGAAATCCTTGTAAATGGCAGAATAGACCAATGTTGTCATATTTTACTTTTAACATGAACTTTAAATTAAGAAATAAATGTAAAGGTGTGGAATTATTTATGTGTACTGATGTAACATTGGTACGAATTTATGTAGAAACTGTCTTGCTTCAGCTATAATACTATGCTGATTATGTATTGTATACAATGTTTTGATGACCAAAGTTTCTCCTAGTCCTTCTGGTAACCTTGGAAATGGTTACTGTCTCTTTATTTGGTTATTTGATTTATCACATTTGTAGACATATCTATTTGAACTTCGTTGTTTAGGTACATATGGTATGTTCATATAAACTTTGTTGTTTCTGTGAGACTCAGTGCTATGTACATATTCCTTCCAGACTGGTCTAGAGTTTGGTCATGTACAGAACGTGTGGTATTTATGTATCCATTTATTAAGAAGATTGCTAAACATTATGTATTTCTTCAAGTGCATTTCATTGTTATGAAAAGTAAAGATTTGTTTCTTTAAAATGGTTGGTTTTATTCCTCCTTCCTTGTAATAATAATGTTAATTTTACAGCGGAAGCCCAGTTAAACATGATCGGATTCACTGTGGATTCGGATTTAACATGGTATAAAGTATGTCTCTGAAAAGAATCATCAATAAAATTTGTATTTTTTAAATGTAGTAACAAACTGCATAGAAGGATTCTCTATTACAATCTATAACTGTTACTGACTGCATTAAATATCACTTCAAGGGATGACTGGATGGGGTTTTAGAAACTGTGTGCCTGTCTATTCACAGAAATAACGGGATGTGAAGAGTTTGCCAAGCTTTTGTGTGTGCGGGGTTAATTAAGATGACCTTCCCCTGCCCCCTCATCAACTTAAACTTGTTTGCCTGCCCCTGCGCTTACAAAACAAGTGACCATGTTGGATTTTAGTTTTTGTCCGACAATCTCAGACCAACTGCAGGAATCTGACAATGAGAAGGCAGCTATCTAAAAACTTAGTGTCCTACTATAAAAACAACTACCGGTACAACCTTCAATGTATTGAGGTGATTTTGAACTCAAGTGAGCAGTAAATTGAACATAATTGATTGTGTGAAGAATGGAATGTCAATGTGTGTATTTTAGGAACAGCGTCTTAGGAGGAGTAAGGGGTTGAAATAAATTATCAAGGGAAATGTTTGATACATTTCAAAGTTCTTTGAAAATATTTAAGGAAAAGCTAGGTAAACAACTGATAGCTAATCTGCCACCTGGATGACAGCCCTATATGCAGACCCTTGATTGGTTGTCTGTAGACATTTTCTAATGGCTTGACAGGAAAGAAATAAAGCGTTAAAAAATTAGTTTTACATCCTGAAGTGTTGGAATCAGAACAGAGGTTGAGATGTTGCCAAATGTTTCTTGTTTAAAAGGAGAGAAGCTTGTCAGTGCTTCCCTTCTTCAACTTCTCAAGCTGTAAGCAATATTGAAACAAAGCCATTTTATTATCCCCTTTCCTCTCCACCCAATCTTATGTGGCCTTAGTGAACAATGTATCATAAAAAAGTAGCAAAACAAATCATTTAACTATATGTATACAATTAGTTAAAAATAAACAATTTACCAATGTCCAGGATGCTTGAGGAACCCTTACAAAACTCTAGAATTATGAACAAAAATATTCAGATTATGTAACACCCACAGGTTATATCAAACAACTCTAAAACCCAAAACTTATCTAGTAGTTTCGGAAAGAGTCTTGCGGTGGCATATGCATGCAGAAGGAAATTTTCTATGTGAGAAAGTGTGATACAAGTATGGTGTGATATGGGCAACTATTGCTTACTACTACAGCTTTATGGGCCTAACTGCACACCCTTCGATATTCATTTATAACTGACAGGTTTTTCAGTCAGTCTAAACTACATAATTCATTATAACATAAATTTAGAAAATACCTGAAAAAAATACCATTAACTAACTTAATTTAAGAACCTCACAGTTATAAATTAACTAATTCAAAATTAAAGAAAAACGGCTTCCATAATAACAAATGGCTAGCTGGGAACTTTTTTTGTGTCGCACTGACACAGGTAGGTCTTATGGCGACAATGGGACAGGAAAGGTCTACGAATGGGAAGGAAGCAGCCGTGGCCTTGATTAAGGTACAGCCCCAGCATTTGTCTGGTGTATCATCTCCTTGATATGCTGGCAGAACATCCTCGGCCTCGCGTACTGTAATACTCCTGCGGTTGTGATGTGGAAGGGACAGAGTGATGCACTTAAGGTACAAATTTTAACAGTTTCTTAATATCCTGCATCATCTTATGAGTAAGCAAAATATCAATACTTGCCATATCTGGGGAGGAGATGTGCAAGGAATCTATGAAGCTCTGTAGTTTGTTTTCGATCAACTGATTTGTAAATGCCTGTATAATCATCATAATGCATCACAGATTGTCCCGTGACAAATTTTGTCTTTTGGATCTTGGAAACCATCACACCATCCCTCACCAATGCGTGGTAATTCTTGGAGATCTGGTTTAGTCGGTTGAATGACATAAACTTACCCATCACATTGTGAACTATATAAGGAGACTATGTCCTTCAATTTTTCACCCGTTCCATCCACTCGCTTGGGGTAAATATGTGGCTTTGCTTATGTTGAGCTCTACTAATGAATGAGAAGTCTTCATCATTGGGTAAATATGTGTGACCAGTTACAAGTGGGAAATTATTCACCATGTACATAGCAAAGAACATCATATTCCAATTGCGGTTCTGACCACTGCAGCAGTCTCTGAAGAGATTGAGTTTTGACGTTTGATGAGGAAGTTGGTGTTTCATATAGTGATACAAACAAGATATAACCTATTGAGAACCCCTGGCAACTGTTGTCTCATGCCACATGTTCATGACAACTGTTTCTCCATCGTCCTGGTAGATATGTATACCAAAATTGAGCATGTTGAGCTGTCTCAAGTAATAGACTTCACCTGTATTTAGGTGCAGAAGGGGAAGAGTTCTTTCGATGGAAACACAAATGTGTTAATAACTTTTGACAGTCTTGTTTATATGAATTCAAAATCTCTCTTCCTTTGGCAGCCAAAATTGTATATGTATCTAACATTTGTCTAATTTATAAACGCTTTTCTATATCAGTTTCTGTAGCTAGAGTTATTAGAGTTCATCACAAATCTTGCAAGTATCTTTCTTGGGAATGCAAAAATATAGGCTATATTAAATTTCGCTCAGAATACCTTCTCACATGAAGACTTTTTTTTAGAATTTCTTTATTCTCATCTCGACATTTTGCTACAAAAAACACATACATTTTACTGAGGTTTAGGTTAGGTGCCAGATACTGACAGCTGGACAATCTTTCTCCATAATAACTCCTATATTTAGGGAAACACTTAATATGCTCTCGGATCCACTCGATTTTCTCTTCTTCACCTTGTTTCTGGGAACTTTACATCCCTTGCGGTCTGGGGATGGTACAATCGAGTTGTTTAAAACTGTTAGTGTGTAATATAAGTGATGGTTACTGATTTGCAGAACGCATAGAAAGAAGTTCTTGCAAACAAGTTTGTTGTTAAGAATGAACTGGTGGGAATGTGACTTCAGACTAGCTGGCTGATTTTGCATTCTTTTCCAAGGTCATTCAGGTAATTTAATAGTAACTGCAACACACAGCCAAACAGTTGGGAATCCCAGCTACCCAATTTATAGAGTGAATCATGAATATATTTCTGAATGGGTAGGGGTATATGTTCTGTGCAGCTATGTCAACACAAGCAAACTGTAGGTAGGAATACCTTAGCTTGTACTAGATGTCCTCTTATGTTTGTATGTTCTTCACTGGCTTTTCGTTTTCGTACATTCTTCCCCCACATGTTTTCTCTCTCTCATCATGACTGATGGTTTTCTTGTGTCTCATCTGCAGCAACCGCAGCTCCTTGCATATTTCCAATACTAGACACTGTCTGCTGTTGTATATGTTTACGTACTGATTATAGTGTATCTGTACAACGAAAAGTTGTAATTCGACATGCTTGCCCTTTTCACTATAAGATAATGCAACGTCAATCACCATTTAAGTGCTAAAGCAATATTGCACTTCATTACCTATATTGAAGTACCTTATTTTACTATAAGGGAGATAGTTACATAACTTCATTTCTGCTACAACTGCACTTTGTAGGGGGGGAACATACACGTCTTCATCAGTTACACTGATATCTGATGCAGAGTCCACATTCTTTGTAATTTGGGTAGTAGGAAATAGTTTTCTTCTTTTCAGAGGTCTTTTTTATGAGCTGGGTGGATGTTGATGCCATTCTTTCGCAATACTACACCATTAATTTACACTTGTAAATAAACATCACATACGGTTTCACTTGCTCATTTAACTCTGACAAAAGAAACATTAAAACAACGTTGCCAACTTCATTTATCAGTAGTGGTGTACTGCTATGTACATTTACCAGTAAATCACAATTATTTACAATAATGTGGTGCAATAATAGCCTTGGAATAACAGCATGTCACATAAACCACTTTAGTACCCACTGTGGGTGGGGGACACAGACGAAGAATACACCCACGATATCCCCTGCCTGTTGTAAGAGGCGACTAAAAGGGGTGACCAAGGTATGATTGAATTAGAACCATGAAACTACTTGTGATTAGTACCACAACGCAGGGAACACCATGGGTCACTTTTACTTGCACGTAGTACCACTATGTTAGGTACCAAATAGGTTTGTGATTAGTACCAAAAGAGTATGGTGCCGGCTTTTACAGTACTGTGATTAGTACCACTATATGAGCGACACCATGGTTCTAGCTTGCCTATGATTAGTACCCACTATATGAGGAACACTACGGGATAGCATGAGTCCCTGTGGTTAGTACACTTGCGTGATGAACACCATAGGTTTGCATTGCCTGTAAATGGCACCGCAATGTGTGAAGCACCTTAAGTCTGTATTACATGTGCGAATTTCTTTACCTGTCAGTAGTACCATACTGTGTGGAATACCGTGAGTCTACGCTACTTTTGATTAGTACCGCAACATGACAAGTACCACGGTTCTACTTTCATAGCGATAAGTACCATTATGAGGGTCCGATGACTTTTATTTTGGACCCCTTTAGACTAAAAGCATCATCGATTCAGTATTATGCTATAGACAGTAATACTATTATTTCACGTCAGTTTCTGTGAATGCGAGACATTGCCTGTCAGATCCACTGATTGTTTTAAGTTCATATCCATCTATTCATTCGTCATCCTCACGTTTTTAATTCTGGTCAGTGGAGGATTTTGGAGTTTAAATTTGACATTCCATTTCTTACCATTAGGGCCCGATGACCTAGATGTTAGGCCCCTTTAAACAACATGCATCATCATCATCATCATCACCATCAAACCACTTTAGTTGCAACTAATTTCACATACCAATGTAGTCTATGAAACACAATGCGACTTAGACCACTTAAGAATTGACTACCTTTAGAAACACGTGCCATTTCTAAAGTGGTACTTTTACATTTGCGGCACCTAAAACGACAAATGAGACATAGACCACTTTGGAATGTATAGATGCTCACCTGTTAAGATCAATTTTACCATACCTGGATTTTGGCTAAAATGTTTCATAGACCACTTTAGTTCCAGGCCAGCCAAATATGCTATTCACTCTTGCTAACTGTGAAGATTGACTGCCGTCACTCAAGTGCATCTCTCCTACTCTTGCTAACTGTGAAGATTGACTGCCGTCACTCAAGTGCATCTCTCCTTTTTCTATTGGCCTATCCTTTACTACTTGGTGCCACTCGTTACTGCCCTCCTATACGACCAGTATCAGTCATTAGCATCTGATATTCTATATAGGAGTTCATTATACATGGGTTAATGTAACCTTACATACTTCTCAAGATTGTGACTTGAAGTTAGAATGTTCCCTTGAAAGTCTCTGAAACTCAGTTACACAGCACATTAAGGAATAGAATTAAATTTTGCGGCCTGAGTTAGAATGTTCCCTTGTAAGTCTCTGAAAACTCAGTTACACAGTACAATAGAGATAGGATAGGATTGGTAGGAGGGGAAGTATTCATTTGGTGAAATAAGAATTTGTAATCTACGAAAAAGTTAAAGATGACAACATGAAATTCTAGGTGTAAGGCTCATCCCTCAAGATAATAGGCAATTGGTGTCTTTGGAGTGCACAGACCAGGAAAGGGTAGCGCTGACCCTAATTCAGAATTATTTGATAAGATAATCAGTTATGTTGGAAATGATGTGGAAAGAAATGTGAAGTAGCAGGTGATCTCAATTTACCAAATGTCAGTTGGAAAAGTAATGCAAACGACAGGAAGCATGAACAAAAAATGGCAAATAAGTTAATATGGGAAGGGCAGCTGATTCAGAAAGTGCTGAACCAACTAGAGGGAAGAATATCCTGGATGTAGTGCTGGTAAAACCAGATGAGTTCTATAGAGAAACCGACCGAATAGATGGTATTAGTGATCACAAAACTGTTTTTGTCATAGTTAAATATAAATGTGAAAGAAAGGAAGGTATTAAAATTAGGACTATTAGGCAGTACCATATGGCTGATAAAACAGGCATGAGGGAGTTTCTAAAATGTAATTATGCTCGGTGGAAAATGGTAAATAAAAATGTAAACAGACTCTGGGATGGGTTTAAAGCATTTGTTGAGGAATGTGAAAATAGGTTTGTACCTTTAAAGGTGGTGAGGAATGGTAAAGATCCACTATATTATAACAGAGAAGTAGAGAGACTAAGAAGGAGGTGCAGGTTGAAAAGAAATAGAGTTAGAAATGGCTGTGGAAGTAAGGAGAAATTGAAGGAACTTACTAGGAAATAGAATCTAGCAAAGAAGTCAGCTAAGGATAACATGATGGCAAGTATAGTTGGTGGTCATACAAATTTTAGTGAAAAATGGAAGAGTATGTATAGGTACTTTAAGGCAGAAACAGGTTCGAAGAAGGACATTCCAGGAATCATTAATGAACAAGGGGAGTGTGAATGCGAGGATCTTCAAAAGGCAAAAGTATTCAGTCAGCAGTATGTAAAGATTGTTGATTACAAGGATAATATCCAGATAGAGGAGGTGACTAATACTAAAGAAGTATTAAAATTTACCTATGATAACAATGACATGTACAGTAAGATACAAAAGTTGAAAACTAGAAAAATGGCTGGAATTGATAAGATTTCTGGGGATATACTAAAGGCAGTGGATTGGGATATAGTACCATATCTGAAGTACGGTACTTATTTGATTATTGTTTGCATGAAGGACCTATACCAAATGAATGGAGATTTGCTATAGTAGCCCCTGTGTATAAAGGAAAGGGTGATTGACATAAAACTGAAAATTACAGGCCAGTCAGTTTGACATGAATTGCACGTAAGCTTTGGGAAAGCATTCTTTCTGATTATATAAGACATGTTTGCAAAATTAAAAACTGGTTTGATGGAAGGCAGTTTGGGCTTAGGAAAAGTTATTCCACTGAAGCTCAACTTGTAGGATTCCAGCAAGGTATAGCAGATATCCTGGATTCAGGAGGTCACATGGACTGTATTGCGATTGACCTATCTAAGGCATTTGATAGGGTAGATCATGGGAGACTACTGGCAAAAATGAGTCCAATTGGACTAGAAAAAAGGGTGACAGAATGGGTGGCTATATTTCTAGAAAATAGAACTCAGAGAATTAGAGTAGGCGAAGCTTTATCTGACCCTGTAACCATAAAGAGGGGAATTCCTCAAGGCAGTATTATTGGACCTTTATGTTTTCTTATATGTATCAATGATATGACTGTGTAAAGAAGTGGAGTAGAGATAAGGCTGTTTGCAGATGATTTTATTCTGTACAGAGTAATAAATAAGTTGAAAGATTGTGAGCAACTGCAAAATGACTTCGATAATGTTGTGAGATGGATGGTAGGCAATGGTATGATGATAAACGTGGTTAAAAGTCAGGTTGCGAGTTTCACAAAGGGGTTGAAATGTTTGAACTAGACACAACAAGTGGGGAAATTTTATTACGGTCATAGTACTTATTAAATTATGACCTGGTTAGGGGCGCACAGTTGTGAGCTTGCATCTGGGAGATGGTGGGTTCAAGCTCTACTGTTTTCTGTGGTTTCCCATTTTCACACCAGGCAAACCTTAATAAGGGCACGGGTGCTTCCTTCCCATTCGTAGGCCTTTCCTATCCCATCGTTGCCACAAGACCTATCTGTGTCGGAGTGACGTAAAACAAATTGTAAAAAAGAAAAAAATGACCGTTATTATAAATGGGAGCTAATAATTTATTCATTAAACACAGAGTTTCTAAGAATTCTTAAAATGGTATTATTTCAGTGCATACAGCATACATATAAGTTTATAGTTCACCGGGCGAATTGGTCATGCGGTTAGGGACGCACAGCTGTGAGCTTGCATCCAGGGGATAGTGGATTCGAACCCCACTGTCGGCAGCCCTGAAGGTGGTTTTGCGTGGTTTCCCATTTTCGCACCAGGCAAATAAATGCTGAGGATGTACCTTAAATAAAGTCATGGCTGCTTCCTTCCCACTCCTAGGCCTTTCCTATCCCACCGTCGCCGTAAGACCTATGTGTGTCGGTAAAAGGTAAGGCAAATTGTAGAAAAATAATATAGTTCTGATGTACAAAATGAATGATGATAATCTACTGTATGTAATCATGTTCATAACCACAGATCCATTGTAACAGCTTTGCTACACACATGTCGAAGCTCATATTCTACTGTTCTTACTATTGTTCTTTTCACATCGTGAAGGCACAATGACTTCATTAGATATTGTAATAGTAATTGAATCATGGCTCAAAAGTGATATTACCAAGCTCGATAGCTGCAGTTGCTAAAGTGCAGCCAGTATTCGGGAGATAGTGGGTTCGAACCCCACTTTCGGCAGCCCTGAAGATGGTTTTCCATTTTCACACCAGGCAAATGCTGGGGCTGTACCTTAATTAAGGCCATGGCCGCTTCCTTCCCATTCCTAGCCCTTTCCTGTCCCATCGTCGCCATAAGGCTTATCTGTGTCGGTGCGACATAAAGCAACTTTGAAAAAAAAAAGTGACATTATGCATGTGGACATTTTCTTGTAGAACTGGAATGTTTATCATAATGACAGATTAGGAATGATAGGAGGGGGAGTATTCATACTGGTGAAAGTAGAATTTCTAAGCTACAAAAATGTTAAGAATGAGAAACATGAAATTCTAGGTGTAAGACTTATCTCTAAAGATAATAGTCAACTTGATGTTTTTGGGGTGTAGAGACCTGGCAAGCCTGGCGCTGACGCTGGTGCAGAATTATTGGATAAGATGATCAGCTATGTGTGGAACAACACAGAAAGGAAAGTTATTGTAGTGGGTGATCTCAGTTTACCAAATGTTAACTGGGAAGGGGATGCGAATGACAGGAAGCATGACCAACAAGTGGTGAATAGTTCAATATGGAAAAGGACAGCTGAATCAGAAAATGATGAAACCCAATATCTAGAAGTGGTGCTGATAAAACCAGATGAAATCTATAGTGGAACTGAAGTGATAGATGATATAAGTGACCATGTCGTAGTTAAAAATAAGTGTGATAGAAAGGAAGATTGAAAAAGTAGGACTATTAAGAATAGATAAGAGAGGGATGGGGGAATTTTTGAAAAGTAATTATGGTCAATGGAAAATGATAAATAAAAATGTAAATGGCCTAGGGATGGGTTTAAAACAGGAAGACAATTTAGGTGGTGTGATGTTGTGGAACGAAGAGCAAGCCTGTCAGTGCAATTGACATTAAGCGAGAGACGAGTAATGTAATGTTGCCTAGAAAAGCGGCACTGTGAGTATGGAACTGGAGGGGTCAGTCAGCTGTAATGCTCTCGATGACAATAACGTGCGTGCTCCTGAAATTACTCTCTCCAAAAGGTATGTGCAAATTCTACAGAACCTTTGTGACTGCTTGAGTCTAGGTTTCAAGATGTAGAAACATTTTCTACTACCTTTCAAAACTTTTCAATTCCGTACTTAGTTGATGTCAACAATGTTCTTAGCAGCTACCAAATTGTACTGTTGTATTTGCAGTGAGAGGAAAGATAAATTATATTACTCAGTCTCGCCTAACGTCGGTCGAACCGACAGGCTTCTTCAACGTTCCGCAAATCACACCGCCCGAAGGACAAATAAAAACACAAGGAAGACTTGGCTGATATTTACAAGAATGTCCCCTAAACCAGATTTCCTAGCTTGTGTGCATTTGCTGCACAGATTTTACACATGTTTGGTTCGACGTATGTGTGCGAAGAATTATTTTCTGTTATTAAACTTGCTAAGTCCAAATATGAAAGGAGCATGTCAGATCACAACCTAATATGCAATCTCCAATTACAAATTGCCCAGGCATTACTTCCTATTGTTGATAAAATACTTAAAAATAAACCGGGCGAGTTGGCTGTGCGGTTAGCGGCGTGCAGCTGTGAGCTCGCATCAGGGAGATAGTGGGTTCGAACCCCACTGTCGGCAGCCCTGAAGATGGTTTTCTGTGGTTTCCCATTTTCACACCAGGCAAATGCTGGGGCTGTACCTTAATTAAGGCCACGGCTGCTTCCTTCCCATTCCTAGGCCTTTCCTTTTCCATCGTCGCCACAAAACCTATCTGTGTTGGTGCAACGTAAAGCAATTAGCAAAAAAAAAGTTTAAAATAAAATGAAACAAATATGTCGACGTAACTTTTCTGTATGGATCTTTTCTGAATTCCTAAGAAAATTTTATTATGTTTAATCAATCA
Source organism: Anabrus simplex (assembly GCF_040414725.1). NCBI lineage: Eukaryota > Metazoa > Arthropoda > Insecta > Orthoptera > Tettigoniidae > Anabrus > Anabrus simplex. The sequence continues at coordinate 846,832,767 of NC_090266.1, forward strand.
CTACTGATCTGCATTTAGGGCAGTCGCCCAGGTGGCAGATTTCCTGTCTGTTGTTTTCCTAGCCCTTTCTTAATTGATTGCAAAGAAATTGGAAATGTATTGAACATCTCCCCTAGTAAGTTATTCCAATCTTTAACTCCCCTTCCTATAAACAAATATTTGCCCCAATTTGTCCATTTGAATTCCAACTGTATCTTAATATTGTGATCTTTTCTACTTTTAAAGACACCACTCAAACTCTTTCATCTACTAATGTCATTCCACGCCATCTCTCCATTGACAGCTTCTAGCATACCTCTTAGTCGAGCAACTCGTCTCCTTTCTCCCAAGTATTCCCAGCCCAAACTTTGCAACATTTTTTTAACGGTACTCTTTTGTCAGGAATCACCAAGAACAAATCGAGTTGCTTTTCTTTGGATTTTCTTTACTTCTTGAATCAAATAATCCTGGTGAGGGTCCCATACACTGGAAACATATTCTAGTTGGGGTTTTACCAGGGATTTATATGCCTTCTCCTTTACATCCTTATTACAACCCCTAAATACCCTCATAACCATTCGCAGAGATCTCTACACTTTATTTACAATCCCATTTATATGATTACCCCAATGTAGGTCTTTCCTTGTATTAGCACCTAGCTACTTACAATGATTCCCATAAGGAACTTTCACCCCATCAATGCAGTAATTAAAATTGAGAAGACTTTTCCTCTTTGTGAAACTCACAATTTGACTTTTAACCCTGTTTATCATTATACAATTGCGTACTGTCCATCTCACAACATTATCAAGGTCATTTTGCAGTTGCTCACCATCTTGTAAATTATTTATTACTCTATACAGAATAACGTCATCCGCAAAAGTGCTTTATCTCTGATTCTACTTCTTTACTCATATCATTTATATATATACTAGCAAGATACCCGTGCTTCGCTACGGTATTATACTGAAATTTATAACTGAATGCTTATTTAGATATACAATACGCCGAAATTCGCGATCTGACTCGTTTTCTGCGAGAATCCGCCAAAATTGGCTATCTGACTCGTTTTCTAATAGATTACGGCAAGTTTCCTCCCATTTTTCAATCTTTCTTTCCAGGAATCGTTTTTCGTACTTCCCGGGCTAGGTCCAGGTAGTCCACCCAGTCAGTTGGGTCCCTAAATCTTTGCCATATTTCCCTATAAGAATTTTTAATATCGATCAAATCCTTCAGGAGATCCGGCGTGGTGTCCTCTTGGGTGCCTTGGCGGTACTGACCCCTCGGCCGGACTGAATTCTTAGTCATTACCTGTCCAGGACCCGTTTCCAGCGCGGTCCGCACATTTGACGACGGTAGGCTACAGAACATTATTATTATTATTATTATTATTATTACTATTATTATTATTATAGATGTTCTGGACCCCACAGCTAGATGCAAGACTGCTACTTGGCGGTAAATTACTTCTGCTGCCATTGTCATTGTTGAAAATGTGACCAGCACCATTGTCGCGTGTAGGCAAGTGTGCGGGATTTCTGGCGATGCGAATGACATTCTTCCGTGCATTATTGACCTTATTATAGAGGTGAACAATTTGACGGGCAATCTCATTCCTATCGTTTATTTCAAATGTGTTTACGTTTTTATTTATATGCCAGGAGAATCTACTGTAATCTAAGAACGTTCTCCGAAGGAAAAGATGGCTGTTGAAAACGAACCCAGGAAAGATTAAAAATGATCGGGTTGTGATCAGAATAAGTACATCGAAACTCTACAGCCTGTTTCCAGACATTCGACAGGGTCAGGAATGGAATGAATAAAGCCCCATCCAGCGGCGACAATAGGAATTGTGCCGGCTGCCGAAGCACTCCTCTGGGGCAATGATTGATGAATGACAATGAAATGAAATATTGAACAGTGTTGCTGGAATGAATGATGACAGAGAAAACCGAAGTATCCGGAGAAAAACCTGTCCCGTCTCCGTTTTGTCCAGCACGAATTTCACATGGAGTGACCGGGATTTGAACCACGGAACCCAACTGTGTGAAGCCGGCGCGCTGCCGCCTGAGCAACGGAGGCTCCTTATAAGTACATTATGAACTCCCGCCCCCAAGATGATTCTCCCCCCCCTCCCCAAAACGGATTTTTCCTTGTTTTCAAGGAGATCCAAATACCAAATTCCACCTCTGTAACAACTAGTTTTTATGAGATGTATGTATTCTCATACAATTAAGTCAATTACTTTTTCAATTCTTTCACCCCACTGCCGTTAAGTTTATTTACCAACCCCCCCCAAAAAAAATAAAAGAAGGCGTCTTCACGTCTATTACCTTCAGTTTTGAGATATAAGTATCCCCATAAAAATAATTCACTTTTTTCACTTCGTTTCACACTCCCCCCCCCCCCCAAGTGAATATTCCGGCAAAATATACTTCTTTCTTTAATAGTAAAGGATCTTCTAAATACCAATTAGGCCTATCACGACTCTAACTTCTTCAGTTTTTGATGTATGTGTCCTCATGAAAGGAATACAACTCCTTTTCACTCCCGCCCCCCAATATGATTCTCCCCCACCCCAAAACGGATTTTTCCTTGTTTTTCAAGGAGATCAAAATACCAACTTCCACCTCTGTAACAACTTTAGTTTTTATTAGATGTATGTATTCTCATACAATTAAGTCAATTACTTTTTCAATTCTTTCACCCCACTGCCGTTAAGTTTATTTACCAACCCCCCCCCCAAAAAAAAAATTAAAAGAAGGCGTGTTTCTTTATGTTTAAAGGAGATTCCAAACACAAATCTTCACGTCTATTACCTTCAGTTTTGAGATATAAGTATCCCCATAAAAATAATTCACTTTTTTTCACTTCGTTTCACACTCCCCCCCCCCCCCAAGTGAATATTCCGGCAAAATATACTTCTTTCTTTAATAGTAAAGGATCTTCTAAATACCAATTATTACAAATCTAACTTCTTCAGTTTTTGATGTATGTGTCCTCATGAAAGGAATTCAACTCCTTTTCACTCCCGCCCCCCAAGATGATTCTCCCCCACCCCAAAACGGATTTTTCCTTGTTTTACAAGGAGATCAAAATACCAACTTCCACCTCTGTAACAACTTTAGTTTTTATTAGATGTATGTATTCTCATACAATTAAGTCAATTAAGTTTTCAATTCTTTCAGCCCCACCCCCGTCATTGGATTTTCCGAGAATACGTGTTTCTTTACTTTTAAAGCAGATTTCAAATATCAAATCTCACGTCTGTATCATCTTCATTTTTGAGATATCAGTAGCCTAATTAAAAGAATTCACCATTTTCAGTCACTTTAACCCCCCTTCCACCCAAGTGGTATTTCCGAAAACTAAAAATACTCGTTTCTTCATTTTTAATAGAGATAAAAAATACCACTTTTCACTTCTGTAACGTGTTAAGTTTTTTGAGATATACTGTAGAAATTCTCATTTTAAAATTTCACCCCTTTTTAGTTCCCTTTAAGTGGAGTTTCCAAAAACAAATCACCTATGTTTCTTTACATTTACAGGAGATTCCAAATACCCACTTTTTACGTCTGTAACATTTTACGTTTCTCAGATAATCTGTAGATATAGTCTTTCAAAAAATTTCCCGAAATTTGTCACTCCTGTTTAACCGCCATTAATTGGATTTTCCAAAAACAAAAAATACGTGTTTTTTATTTTTAAAGGAGATCCCATATACAAATTTTCAGTTCTGTAATATCTTCAGTTTCTGAGATATATGTATCCTCATTAAAGGCATTCAACCCATTATTCACCCTTTTACACCCCTCCTATTGGGATTTGCAGAAAACATAAAATACGCGTTCCTTTATTCTTAACGGAGATTCTAAATACCAATTTTTACATCTGTAAACTTTTAAGACGTAGACACACTCATTTTAAAAATTCACCCCCTTTTCAACCCCCATTATTTGGATTTTTTTAAAACGAAAAAAATCCGTTTCTTTATTTTTAAAGTAGATCCCAAATACCAATTTTCAGGTCTGTAATATCTTCAGGTTCTGAAATATAAGTAGCCTCATTTAAAGGCATTCAACCCCTTCTTCACCCTTTTCCACCCTTCCTATTGGGATTTTCCGAAAACCAAAAATACGTGTTTCTTTATTTTTAAGGGAGGTTCTAAATACCAATTTTTACATCTATAAACTTCAAAAGTTTTGAGATATAGATACACTCATTTTAAAAATTTGCCCCCTTTTCATCCTCCCTTAAATTGGATTTTCCGAAAACAAAAAAATACGTGTTTCATTATTTTTAAAGGAGATCCCGAACAACAATTTTCAGGTCTGTAATATCTTCAGTTTCTGAGATATAAGTATCCTCATTGAAGGCATTCAACCCATTTTTCACCCCTCCTATTGGGATTTTCTGAAAACCAAAAAAATACGTGTTTCTTTATTATTAATGAAGATTCTAAATACCAATTTTTATAGCTCTAAACTTTAAAAGATTTGAGATATAGGTCCACTCATTTTATAAATTCACCCCTCTTTTCACCCTCCCATTAATTGGATTTTCCAAAAACAAAAAATACGTGTTTCTTTATTTTTAAAAGAGATCAAAAGTACCAATTTTCAAGTCTGTAATATCTTTAGTTTCTGAGATATAAGTACCGGTATCCTGATTAAAGGCATTCAACCACTTTTTCCCCCTTTTCACCCCTCCTATTGGGATTTTCTGAAAACAAAAAGTACGTGTTTCCTTATTTTTAAAGAAGATTCTAAATACCAATTTTTACATCTGTAAACTTTTAAAGTTTTGAGATATAGATACACTCATTTAAAAATTTCACCCCCTTAGCGACGGAATATCCAAAAATCCTCTCTTAGGGAGCACCTACATCCTAATATGAATAAATTCCCATAATTTCATGTCTTTATGTCCAGTAGTTTTGGCTCGGCGATGATGAATCAGTCAGCCAGCACAAGTTCTTTTATATATATATATAGATTGCCCCCATTATTGCCGAGCTAAGCCCAGCCAGTGAGCGAGAGATCCCGGGGTGGACCGTTCGTTCCTGGCTTTCCATTTTTAGAGGCATTTAAGGAAAAAGGTGTGACGACCAAGCAAAAAATAAAATGTAAAACAACACACTTACATTTATTAACATAAGCATCAATAACACAAATGTATCCTTGCTGGGATTTAATTACAATGAGCTTTCATAATGTCTGGTCTTCCTATAGCAATTGACAACCAAAATATAATCCTCGTCCTCCAGCTTCACTGTTCTGGAATGAAAATTAACAAAAGATTAGGCCTTCACTGCCTTCAAGATTTAAAATATTTAAATGAAAGTATCCAGAGACTTCATTGAGGATTTAAACAAAATTAGTAGGCAGCTATCTCGCTTGTTATTCCACAATAAAATTAACTTAAGGTTCCATTAATTTATTGCGATCTCAACACGTGGTCAATGTTGAATTCTGATGAATTTCAATAACTAAAGTGTATAACGTCCATTAATAACACCAGTAGAAACTCTGATGGAAAATCAAAATTAATTCCAAAATTTACAATTTATTAATTATTATTATTATTAATATCTAACATTATCTGTGTAATATTTACCTTTATCATTACACGATCCTGTTTATAAATTAGTGTATCTCACTAAATAATCCTCACTGTAATTATAATACACATTTTTCTAATTAATTAATCATCCAATTAATTGTTATTATCATTACTCGTTATCACCTAAATTCAAGCTGATTATCCCGTTTGTGAACATTAAATTTATACTTGCATGGCATTTAAAGTTTCAAGTCAGTTTGAAAATATTTTGAAATTTTAATATAAATGAATTGAAAATTTTCTCATATGCACGTGTGAGTTAATTAAGGATTAATTAATAAATCGCTTGCCTTTGCTGGAAATGAGCTTGACGATCTTTGGGCTAAATCTTTGGTAAGTGCAAATTAAATCCTAGCCTGGTCTTACTCGACATTATTCTCATCAAATTGTTCCTTAAGATATGCTAAACAAGTCATCATGGTGGCAAACAACGTTGAACACAATCCGTGCCGTTGCAATAAATATACGACCAGATTAAATTACACTAAATAATCGAAAACATGGAAAATATTCATAATTACGACACACACACACCACATTCACACAAGGTAACACATACTTTTTATATACACAATATTTAAAACGAATCCTGCCATTATAAATTAATTCATTATTTTTAGCATGGTCGCGTCAATAATATCCGGCAGGACTGCCATATTCCAGGCGCATCATGAACTGAGCACATTAAATCTCACATTAAGGAATCTAAGATAAATTATAGCTCACGACCGTTTAATTCCATTCTTAACCCGATCTTTACTTAAATGCAATATTATTTTAAGTTATTATTAGATCTATCAGTCCTCCTGAAGTGTCGTGAAATTAGATGACTCGATCCTAAAGAATGCAAGTAATCTGAAAATGACACTAAATTCGACCCTATCTCACAAATTTTACACGTAACTCCACTCCAGATTATTTCCAATATCACAGGTAAACAAATGAGGTTAATCGCGTGGTCAGTGATTTTTAAATCTGTTTAAATCCTAGGTATGAGAACTCATTCAAAACAGACTACACAGCTAATCTAATAGATTTCAAATTTCAGTCACACACACGTAACTCGAAGTAAAATGAAGTAAGTCCATCTACAACAAGAACTAATAGAGCTACGATTTAGAGAAGAAAGATCCTCTAGTTTTACAAAGATGAGAAAGAAAATAAACGGTTAAAATTTTATTTTAGCTGAGGTTCGATTCCAAGTTGAAGTCCGTCATTCCGGCATTTTCCCGTCAGTCACCTTCTCCAATCAGAAGTGCCTTACATGTTTAGAAGGTCATGGAGACATGGCAGTAGACGTCCCACGATGAAATTAAGATGCACATTGTAGAGGAAGAATCCATCTTGATGTACACGGCGATTCGCTGGGATGATTTTCGCCACGTTCCAGAAGTGTAAGCTGTAACTAATGCAACAGATATTAGAATGTGTACACAGACGCTGGAATATCTAATGTTCTCGTGGAGAAATAAACTTAACTTGGATCACTAATGTTGAGGTTCAGTCCATAAGATTTTATAGTAAAACTGCACTAATTTTAACAGAGCGGATGTCTGCTTGCACGGCTGATTTTTTCCCACGTGGTTCCGATGAAAGAGTAGCGTAGACCAGAGTAGATTAGATTAGAGCATCAGCAGAGCAGAGAGTGATTTACTGCAAACATGACGTTTTATAGTCTTCGCTCGGGAGGTGTGCTCTTTTTAGAGACAATCATTGGTTCATGGGGTCTCTTGTAATTGGTCGTGACTGTTTCTAGAAGTTTGCTTGCTTGCAGCGCAGGTTGTCGTGCGCGTGGCTCGCTTGGGAACACTGGCTTGTCACGTGATCTACCCTGCACTCTATCGAGCACTGATCAATACATTGTCCCTCTGAATGGCAGAAAAAAACAGTTTGGTGCTCACACACAGCTTTCCAAATGATGAATACAACTCCCGGTGAACAATAAAACTTTTAGTGTCGACTCGTCGTAAATAATCTAATGATAACCAAATTTGAAGGGGACATCTCTCCCTTGGTTGGAGCATAATTTCATAAGCAGATGAAATTATTGAATGGTAGTGTCCATTAAATATTGTTCCGGAAAATTTGGATGATAGGTTGCATCGAAGTAGCGTAGTTGAGCTCACAACAGGTGTCCGTTTTCCCTGAGACTCGAAGTTCTCCGTTGTGCTCCTTGCATCTGGTAGCCTAGGATTTTCACA